>NC_086178.1:56219634-56831679 GCF_023053635.1 Elgaria multicarinata webbii | reverse complement strand
GAAGAGATATGAGTGTAGAAACCTTTGTTTCAACAAGTCATTTGGCTTCGACACTCTGAAATCCACATTCTCTGTCCTCATCCCAGTTTGTCCCTCTGTCCTACATCCCATCTCAGTAGAAACTCATCCCAGTTTCTACTGACACTGTAATTCATATGGACACTGTCATCGTGGTGAAGTTGGAACATCAGGACTGTCAGGTCAAACATCAGGCATGTTCTCACTGCACTGGCATGGGAAACTAAATCAACAGGAACAGTTGGGCCAAAAGTCCAAACCATCCCCAGTGCTGTTCGCAACTCAGACTTTAAAAAAAGAAATGACCCTTGTTACTTTCCCTCTTCTCATATATATATATATATATATATATATATATATATATATATATACTCTCACAGAACACCAGTGGGCGCTGGAGGCTCCAATATCAGAGGAGTGGTGAATCTGCTCCAGGTTTCAGTCAGAACCAGAACCAGTCAGAACTCTAAAAGAGCTACCCAAGATGTGAAGCTTCACACCTTGGATAGCTCCTTTGAGTTCTGACTGAAATCTGGAGCAAATTCATCATCCCACTGACATTGGAGTCACTAGCCTCCACTGCAAAACACTCCCCCTAATGGCAGTACATGACACCCTCTAGTCATGTTGGAGAGATCAAGAGTACTTTGTTGCCTTTAGTGCCCTCCTTATAATGCGGTGCGGAGAGAACAGTGCAATGTTTCACCTAGTACCGGGGTGGGTGGGGAGATGAACCAACAGCATTCGGAACGGCTGCAAAGACTGGGTTTAGAGGAACAGCTGAGGTAATAAAGGCATTTGTGAGATTTGATGACGTGCGATCATTCTTGGGACAGTGACCACACATCACCAAGTAGCAGCCACATAGCAAGTTGAAACTCACCACCTCCTACCTGTATTTCAGAGGGTGGTGACTTGTGCAGAGCCAGCAGCATGGGCAGCTGCCAAGGCCCATGGCCCAGTTGGGGGCCCACAGCCAGTCGCAGGAGCCTCCTTGTCCTGCTGCTCCTCCTCCATTCTGTTTTGGCCTGTTCTTCACCTGCCCTCTCTGAGCAAGCAAGAAGCACATGGAGCATGACCCCACACACGTCTTGTCCTCTAGCTCTGGCAGGTGGTGTGGTTTGGGCTCAGGAAGAGGAAGAGGCAAGCAGTCCATGGTTATGGTGCAAGGAAGTGGTGGTTGCCCACATTCAGGGGTGGTAGTATCACTGAGAGCATCTTGCCCGAGGGCACCAAGCCCGAAACTGGCACTGGACCTGCAGCTGTAACAAGCCATTGATTAGTCAAAGTGTTACAGCAGCCAGGAAACTTAAACGCCTATGAAACTTCCCACTTCAGTTAGTGCCTGAGCTCTATATCAGATTCTAGGGGGTGGGGGAACCAGTGGCAAGGATTGCAAATGGAACTCAAGCTGCCATCATCCATCCGCACCTGAGTCTTAGCCCATACGCACAGCATCTTAGAATTGCTGGTTGACTTTTACAATGTCTATTCTTTTCCTGGTGTCTCTTTTGGCCACTCATAGTAGAACCCTTCATAGTTTCACTGCTGTAGAAAATGGTAGCATGCGCAGAATACATACAAATAAAACACTGTTTGATTGTGGGGATGCTTCTCCAATACCAACACTGCTAACCTTTGCAGAAGAGCTAGTGCAGCACAGTGGCTAGGAGAATGAGCCAGGAAGTCCCAGATTCAAATTGCACCTTGGCTGTGAACCAAGTAGGAAGCCTCAGCCTTCTCCCCATTGATCTGTAATGTGGGGATAACCCCACTGACATGCTTTACAGGATTATTTTAAGGATTAATGAGAAAATGGAATTAAATAGTAAATAGTGAGGTCACAGCCCTAAGAGCAGCTGGTCATTATAGAAGGTAGAGGAAGAGAGAGGCAGAACTGTTTGGATAGACTGGCCATTAGGAGGTGCCTGCTCCAGACAGCAATCTGGGTTTATTCTTGAATGCGGTCCAGGAAAAAGGGTCCAGGATTTCTCAAAGGAGCTATAGAAGCTCAAAAAGGCCAGTTTTGCTGGGGATTTGAAACAAGGCAGTGAAGAATCTTTTTGGGGCACCTGGGTTTGTCCTGCTTATGTAGTTTTAAGAAAGACATTGTTAATAACAGTGGACTGTGGATAATTCCAGGTGATTACCATAAGCAAACAAGGTGTTTCTAGAGTCTTTAAAACAACAGCTTTCCCCAATCTGGTGCCCCACGGATGTATTGGACTGCAACTCCCATCACCCCCCAGCTAGCATGGCCAATGGGAGATGCTAGTCAGCCATGCAATGGCCATGATGGCTGGGGGAGTCCAAGGTAATTCAAGGGCACCAAGTTGGGGAGGGCTGCATGAGAATGGGTGATCCTTCCCCACTTTGGCTAGATGTTCAGAAGCTATTCAGGTAGCATAAATATCCCTGTGCAAGTGAGGGGTAGGGTATGGTGGGTAAAGATTGCCATTGAATTCAATGGAGACAGAACATTGAAAAGGGTCCTTCAAGTTTAACTGGAATAGAAGGCACTAGATTAGATGACTCCTCAGCAGTGCCGACCCTACCGTTAGGCAGGGTGAGGCAGTTGCCTTGTCCAGCAGATGCTCAGAGGCAGCAGCAAAGCGTTCAAAGAGAGAACCAGGTGCCTTGCAGCCTACTCTTTTGTGAACCGCCCAGAGAGCTTCGGCTATTGGGCGGTATAGAAATGAAATGAAATGAAATGAAATGAAATAAATAAATACTCTGCACCCCCTAAGTTAGCCTGCTGCCCTCAAGTTCAGTGGAGAACATTGTCCCATTATTAGTGTTGAAGACAGATTCATCTGCCAGGTCAGTCAGCTTTTTACATGGAATAGGAGGGGTGCCATGTTGTCCTTCACCTCAGGCAGCAAAATGTCTTGGGCCAGCACTGTTCTCCAGTTTTTTCTTTGTGTAGCAGTGATTTAAGTCTACCATAGAGTTCTTCTTGGCCTGAAATGGACATCACACTTCAGCCCTGAAATCTCTATGCTCCGAACTCCCTCTTCTATAGTGCTGATAGTTCAGTCCAGTAGAATTCCTTTGTAGACTCCCAGGAACTTGCAAATCAGTACCTTGGAACCCAGCATTTCTCACTTGGAAGCTGAAGATCAACCTGTTCCCTCTGTACTCAGAGCAGTTTCTCTACCAGGCCAGCTTCATATTCACATGACCTCCATGTACCAGTACCAAGGTTTGAAACAGAGAAACCCAACTAATAGCATACTCCTATCCATGTTTACTTAGAAGTAAGCTCTGTTCCAATTCATTGAGACGTATTCTGAGGTAAACAGATATAGAATTGCAGCCTAAGTAAACCATGGGAGAAGAATGATAATTCTACCCCCTTCATTCCAATTCTCTCCAGAAAAAAAGAAAAGAAAAAAGGAAGAGCACATGCAGTTAAATATACTGACAAACATTTTGCCTTTTCACATCTTTTAGGAAATGCACTTGTTCCTCACTAAAAATCAGGGAGTTCATTATTAAGAACCCTGCTACATCAGACCAAAGATCCAACTAGACCAGCCTCACTGTCGTCTGTCAATAGTACTGGTTCCAGGTTTTTGAAGGCCCTCAGGCAAGACAACTTCAATGGGCCTTTTAACCACCCTTGTCACCAGCTGCTATTTCTCCTCACCCTCTTTGTCAACGTTTCTACCACTTGCTTTCTTGATAGGTAGAGAGCCAGTGAGCAAGTAGGTGGGTGGCATTTGCTGCTCCTCCTCCTCACTGCCACAATTGTCTGGTCAGAATAAGAGGCAGGTGGACAAATGAGTTGAAATGGTGAAGGGGAGGAACAAATCTAGGAGGCTGTTCTCAGTGGGGCCCTGCTGGGGTGTGAGTCCTCAGCCAACGCCCAACCATGCCTACTCTTGACGCCGGCCCAGTAACTGGAATTCAGTGGCCTGCCACCTCTGCACTGCACTTCATGATTAATAGCCACCAACAGGCCAATCCTCTATTAATTTCTCTAATTCCCTTTCAAAGACATCTAAGCTGGTAGCCGTTACATCTTGTGGCAATGAATACCTTAAGTTAATTATGCAGGGGTGCTGTATAATTAAAGGGAACTTCTTGATGAGGCTTTTATTATGCCATCGCCCCACCTCATCCACAGTATTTTATTGGGGGGGGGTTCCAGACAATCTTCCATTTGTAATCTTTCCACATTTTCCAACCACTTCTTTGGTCTTTTTTCTTACCACAAATAAATAAATCATTCACGAGGGAAAGATAGCTACACAAAGAGATTCATCACCCCAACAATTCATCGCACTACCGCCATGCCTGGTATGTGGTTTTGCAGCGTGGTACTCACATAATGTCATCCCTGTCCTGCACTCATCTTGGCTCCCCCCACCCTTTTTCCATCTTATTTTGGAGCGGGGAAAGTCCGTTTTTTCCCTCCATGTACAATAAAACCACTCCTCTATCGCCGTGTAAAGTTGTCCTCGTGCTATCGGAACATCCCGATTTGTGTGTTTGTGTGTGTGTGTGTAGAAGGTCTCACTGACAAAAGAGGAGAGTGGGGCAGTTCTCTTCCAGAGTGCCGTTTGAATTCTTTTCCTCATTCTGCTTGGGGACGCATGCCCTGTCGGTGGAACGAACGAATGGTCAATTGTACTTTCACTGCTCCAGCTCCCACTCTCTTTCGGCTTCTCTCTTTTTTCTGCCTACTGTACGGGTGCTCAGGTGGAATTGCGCAACTACACCCTGACGCCTATCGGTTTGCTCAACTGGGAAGGGGAAGGGACTGCGGGTGCACAAATGTCCTGCGCAGCTCAAATGGCAGAAACAGGCATGACTGATCAAGCCCTAAATTGCCCATGCTGTCTCCCATTAAAAAACTCCTTTCCATTTATTGTGTGGTTCCCCAAAGGCATCCATCACCAATTACCAATTGCTAACAACAACCCCTTCACTTATATTGTTTAATATGATCCTAGGGGAAAGCATTGTGTGTTGTTTTTCCATAATTGTGCAGTTTCAAGCTGCCATGATTGCATACTGTTGTATTTGTGCAGAAATTATTATTAATAATAATTATTATTATTATTATTATTATTTTTCTGCCCACCAGGAGCCAATTTGCAAGCAGGTGGTGTAATGAAAGATGCTACACTCCACACAGCTCAAATGCCAGAAATGGGTGATAAAACCCCAAATCCCTTAAATGTTAGACCAAAAAACCAGAAAGAGTGTGGGGGGAAGTGTGCCTACATCCCTCACAGGCACAACAACCAATGAACTTCAGGGGAAAGGAGAAGAGAGGTGAGAGGGCAGGCGCAATAGCGGGAGAGAAAGCAAGCGGAGGAGATTTTGCTGGAATAGTAGCTATACAAGGAAGCCAGCACAGGTGAAAAGATGCAGGAGATGAAATAGTGCAACAATGCACACACATGAAGGTGACCAGCGCTTGACGTGCTAATGAAACGAAGGCGGGTAACACAGGGGCAAACCAGGACAAAAATGTAGGTGTGATGGATCTCAATGTCTTTTGATTAATAGTGCTAGGAGCTCTGTATCTGGAGGCAACCAACATCTAATAGCTTATACAAGAGTATTAACTTCTTTAACAGTGCAAACCTATACATGTTTATTCAAAATTAAGCCCCACTGAATTCAATGGGACTTACCCTCATGTAAGTTGGTATACAATTGCAGTCTAATTTTATTTATTTAAAAACATTTCTATACCACTTTGTATTAACAAATATGCAATACTATGGTTGTTTCCAAAGTAAGTCTTGCTTAGAGCAGACCCACTGAAATGAATAGGAAAAGTTAGACTAACATTGGATTCAACCCTTAATAGTCTTGTTGTGTAAGCTATCAGATATTGTCAGTCTAAACGTGCTTGTGAAATACATTGATAGACCTCCTCCAATAATATGAAACAAAATGCTTTCAACTTCTAAGCTTCCTAAACATCGCTCAAAATCATTTCATTCCACTTCCAACAAGAACCAGTATCAAGAATGCATCCAAAGTCACCATTTCAAAGTTTCCTGCAACCACACTTACTACTCTTCAAAAGCTGTTAAGAATCTGGATACCACAGCGAGCCTTGAGAAATACTCCCATTCTGAGCCTTTTCAAAGCAAACAATTAGTTACATTGTTAAAATGTCCACAAGAAACACAACTCCATTCCTAACAGCTGCTGCCCCTGGAGAGTCAAAGCCAGGCGTCAATCCTTAAAGGATTCACAGCCCAGAGTTTTTTTCGCACCTCTCTTGTTTGCAGATTTCCCCCTCCCAATCCTCATCGTCCACTCCTGGAAGATTCCTGTCCCTGCTGGAAATCACACAGCCAGAGAGCAAGCCTCATTTATACTAGTAGATTCTTTTAAATAATGCACATATTAAATAAATATTTCAAGCCATTTCATATTTAATTTGTTTACAGTAATCTTTTTCTTTTAATCCTCAAGGAGATGAAAGACAAACTATCAGAAAAAGGTGTGCTGTGACAGCAAGTCAGCTCCCAGTTTTCATAAACTGACTTTTTAAAAGTATTCTTCCCCCATAGTTATTTTAAATAATCCTTTGCAAGTCCTCCTTTCGAATCAAATGTCTGGCACAGAATCTCTCCCTCCTTCTCACCCTTCGAAGTATTAGTTAACCCTTCTGAAGTTCCTGCTTTGACAAAAAAAAAAAAATGCCATCACAGCCCATTAAAGGCTTGTGTGGCTGAACCCATTCTAGCCCCCTGCAGAGAAATAAACTGGGATGCAGGGAGTAGGCAGGCAATATTTTCAGAGGGATTAAAGACCAACATCAGCATCCCTTACAAAGAACTGAGAAAGGCAACCACAATTTGCCTGTTCAGCAGAGGGTAAGGCAGGGGCAGGCAACCTTTTCGGCAATTTGAGAAAGTGTTCTGGGCACCACTACAAAATGGCTGCCATGGAAAGCATGACAAAGAACAAGTTACCTTCCCAAAGACTGAGTACAAGGCAGAAGTGGGGTCTGAGCCACAACACACTAAGCAACTCCTTTGAATTAGAGTTTTCAACACGAACAGAAATTTATTTCACAGCTACTGATAAGAATATATATATATATATATATATATATATATATATATATATATATATATGAATGACCATATGGAAAGAAGGACAGGGCTCCTGAATCTTTAACAGTTGTATTGAAAAGGGAATTTCAGCAGGTGTCATTTGTATGCATGCAGCACCTGGTGAAATTCCCTCTTCATCACAACAGTTAAAGCGGCAGGTGCCCTGCCCTCTTTTGTATCTGGTCACTCTAGTTAGATACAAAAGAGGGCAGGGCTCCTGCCGCTTTAACTGTTGTGATGAAGGGATTTCACCAGGTGCTGCATGCATACAAATAACACCTGCTAAAATCCCCTTTTCTATACAACTGTCCTTTCCATATGGTCACCCTAAAAGTTTTTATTTACCTTGGAAGTACCTTGGAAGGAGCTGAGAAACATGTCTGTGGGCACCATGTCACCTACCCCTGGGGTAATGCACTGTACTAGTCAGCAACTAATGCTAGATCTACACTACTACTTTCTAGCGGTATTGAAGTACACTGATAACCATTGGAGCATAATCCATATTCTATAAACTGCTTTCATTTCCTGTTTTTTATTCCACATTCGTAATGATTTGACACAAGGTGTAGATCTGGCCTAGCTTTCCTCAAGGGTCATTTGGACAAAAGATAGACTGCAAGAAAGCTTGCAGACTCTAGGTTGGTAAGTGGAGCACCAAGAAGTATCTCTCACTTGACCAGATTTGGCCAGAGGTGCCCAAATGCCTAATGACTAACCTAAAGGCGGCACGGTTTCGTTTCTTGTTCTCCTCATGACTTCCTCAGAACTGACACCTCAGCTTCCCCATGACTATAATTTGTGTGAGAATTCTATCCGGCCTCATGCAAGGCTTAGAACAAATAAATACCTTAGAAACTGAGGTGTAATGGGGGGAAATTGAACTCAGTGGCACTTTATTGTTAGAACAAATAATACAAAAATGTCTACACAGCAATAAAAAAAATGCAGACCACTGGAGACAGGATGATTACCTTTGATAGAACACACAAAGCAAATCTAGCAGCCCTCACCTCAGTGCCACCTTACTGGTAGTAGTCGCAGTGGTGCAGCTAGGGCTGGACCTTGGAATCAAACTCCAGGGCCCTGCAGTCTGGGCGGGGGAGGGGGGAATGAATGACCACAGGTGATGAGGGCCTCAGGGAAGCAGACGCAACCTGTACTCATGATGATGCTATGATTTAAGGGAGCTTAAAATGCATAACTGCACATCTTCAGAGTATTATTATTTTTGGTCAGAATTGGCAAACCTTCTAATATATAAGGAATGTAAATGCAGTTGTAAAGTGTGGAATGGCAGTGGAAGGGAAAAATAAATGTTACTTTGTGTGCTTCACAACCAAAGTAATACACATGGCCAGCTAAAGGGGGAGGCATCAAATCATTAAGTCCAGGGTCTAAAATTACCTAGCTGCACCACTGGGTAATCATTCTTTCTCCTCTTCCTCTGTCTCATTCAAAAATGGGTCAGCAACTACAAGTCTCACCCAGGTAGTCCTTACAAGATTCATTGGTTTCAAAAGGGACTTGTACAAATTTGACTCCAAGCAAGACTGCAGTCTGCAGATATCAGGGAACATCTCCTGCACGGACCCATAGAAACAAATGGAACTTGCACAAACGCTCTTGATGGATTGCATCCTATTAAATTATTGGTTGTGTTTGAGGTAGAAATTTGGTCCCAAATCTATTTCTTTGATTGAAGAGGGCATATTCTATGCTTACCCCTAGATCAACTATCTCCTACCCACCCCCACCCCACATTTAGAAAAAAAATCCAGTCTATTAAAACCCAGCAACACGCGCCCCCCTCCCAATGGACTCAAAATGTTTCTAAGTGAAGAGCATCCCTCCACGAGTCTTTGAACATTACATTGCTTTTTCTTAAAAAAGCAATAAAGTTGGAATACAAAAATAGAGCCTCTTTTTTGTTTTTTTTTAAAAAACACAAAACAACAAACAATTATAAACAACTAGATCAAGTTTTCCCCCCTCTTCTTCCATCCCCTTTTAAAATCATCATCATCATCATCATCATCGGTAAGTCTCTAGTCGCTGTCCATCAATTAAGTCTCTACACAACGTCCTCCAGCAAAAGGGAAAGGAAGGTGGACCTGAGAGGCGCTAGGAGGGGCGGGTCAGGGAGTTGGCTTGGGGCTGGAGTTCCGAGTCCTTTTACTCCTCCGGTTGAAAGGGTAATTGAGAAATTCGAAGCGTCTGTGAGGTTCTGTTGTTTGGTGGCCCTTGGGCAGCCTCTTCATGAAGTGGACCTCACGCTGATGTTGACGAGTCTTGGAACCCTTGCGGGGACGCCCCTTTCGGGTGAAGGCCATGTACCAGCCTTCATACTTGGCATTTTGCAGTGCCGTGTAGTTGTTCTCCAGCACAATCTCAGTGAAGACACAGTCTTTTCCTTTGCCATTGCTCTACAGATGGGAACAACAGGAGACAATTGAACATATTTAAAAATGGAAGATTCCTCTCGTTTCATTTTTTCCGCCATCAGCTCGAATGGGACACTCGAAAGCTAGCTTAAGCCTCTAAGCACATATTTCTTGATGTCTCGGGCTTCCTTTTGTACAGGAACATGAAACCACTGGACTGGCTTGAGGTTCAATGGATGTTAATACAACAACTTGCATTATCTAATTATGCATCGAAAGCACACTTTTTAAATAAAACTTTTTAAAAGTTTCTTTTCCATTTTATACAAGCCATAACAATCAAGACATCAAATTCATAGTTTGGGATAAGTATGAATTATAACACTTGGGGTATCTGCTAGAATTAATCGTGTTTATTTGGCTATCTGAAAACTCATTATTCCAGAAATCTCTGACTCCATAGTTGGAAATTGAGAAGGACATTTGAGATCTCCCTGCTACACACATGCACACACGAGTCCACATCTTTCTGTTTCCTCTTGCTATTTATTAGCTGATGAAGTTGTGTCTGGCTAAAGTGCACCTTTCACTACCTTAAGGTGTAGACCTAAACTGATAGAGAAGATACCACCTCCTGAAGGTGTAAAGTATCCTTAGCACTTATTAGAAAACCTGGCAGACCTGGGATGTTGCTAATGAGTGTCACTTTGTTTGAATGCAGCCCAACTCATTAGAGATTCAAATAGGACTGCTAGGAGGCCCACATTCATCCCCAACCTGACACTTTGCAGCAATTGACAAACTCACAGGGCCACCCCCACCCAAGAGAAACCACTTTGATTGTGAATTCTTAGCCTTCCACATAACCTCAACCTTCCACCAAGACAGAGAGTGTAAGACAGCTAGCATGTGTGATTATACACAAAAAAAGACTATTCATTTTAGCTGAAAATGTTCGCCCTGGAAATGCAAAGAATTTCACAGCTATGAACACAGCGTGGACCCATTGGGGAGACAGCAGGTTCTGCAGGCCAGGACTGGTGGCTGCTGTTGGTTGATCAAGATATTTAGACTTCCAGGTGACACCTCAGGTACAAGCCCCATCAGCTCTATCACCCCAATCCATCCCTGAGAAACGAAACAAAACCAACAAGCACTCAAATTGGTAAAGGAATAGAAGCAACCCATTCCTCTCTGTCCCTGGTTGGCTCTAATCTGGAACAGATCACACACCTACAGCACACCAAGGACAAAAGTGAAAGAAATAGGAGGACAGCAAGAGCGAAGGATGGTCATATAGCTAAATACACATGGGTAAGCCAGTAATTCTACAGAGGGGGGAGACTGCAAGGTCACTGCTAGGAAAGCAAAATCAATGTTTATAGAGGAATACAGAACACTGCCCCAGACTGAGTCAGACCATTGGTCCATCTAGCCCAATATTCTCTGCACCAGCTTTTCCTAACCTGATGGCCTCCAGGTGCTTGAGGCTACAGCTCCCAGAATTCCTGGCCAGTGGCCAAGCTGGCTGTGGCTAATAGGAAATGAAGTCCAAAACATCTGGCACCAGGTTGGAGAAGGCTGCTCTACAATGACTGGCAGCAGCTCTTCTGGTTTCAGACAGGGGTCTTTCCCAGCATTACCTAGAGACTCCTGGATTAAGCCTAGGACCTTCTGCATGAAAAACATGCAACAACATGCAAAACATGCACCATTCTTCCCCCTACGTTGTGCCTTGGCTTATTTTGGAGCGGTGGTGGTAGAAGTTAACATTTTATGGAGTTTTGCCCAAGATGTAAAATCCTGCACCAGGGAAGTACTGCATGTCTACTAGAGGTTGAACTAGATGACGAGGAGATGACGGGCAAAGGTGATGCTTGTTGGTACCTATATTTATGTGGAGATGTGGGTGGAGAAGGGTTTTCCATGCCAATTCTTATATCTCCTTTCTTTTGGACATATAATATCAGTGTACAGTTACAGTGGTATAGTGAAGCAAGGGCTCACAGGGAGGCAGCAACAACATTTTTTTTTACTAGCAGGGATGCTGATGTCATCTGCCACCCCTATCAGAATTCCCTGTTCCCTCTGAGCTTAGCTGCAGTGCTCACAGTAGCTGGGGGGAAATGAATTCTCCCAGAGACAATATATTGTTCCCTGTTATAATGCAAAGGATTTTGGGGTGGCTTGGTCTTGAATAGGCAATTAAGACCCATCAGCTTTACAAAAGCTCTGCTCCTTGTGTGTTGATACGGATCCACACACTTGCCTGCACTGTTGGACTCTCCTTGGTGGGTATGGGGATTGTCATGATGAACACCTGCACTTCCAAATTTATCACTTCACTGCTGTACAGTTAACTTAACAGCATTCAAAACTGCATAGCATGGGGAAGGATGCCTGCATTTTGTCATCTGTTACATCCCAGGTACTACTTCTAATGTGTGCTTACAATGGTCTCACAACCACACTAAAGCCTTCCCCAACATGGTGCCCTGCAACTGTATTGGACTACAATGGCCATCATCTCCAGGAAGCTTGGGGATGATGGAGTAATAGTCCAACACTGCTAGAGGATACCAGGTTGGGGTAAGTGGAAATAGACGCATTTGCTGGCAGCACAGTGTGTCTCCACAATATAGAGCTGCTGTTCAAGGGTTGGGAAAGTGAGACTTCTTTCCTATAGGAGACACCATGCAAGGAGAAAGTAATCTGTATCTGCCTATAGCAAGAGAGTTACAAGTGCAGGGTTACAAGGGAGATTATATATTGATCAGTGTGTGTGTGTGTGTGTGTGTGTGTGTGTGTGTGTGTGTGTGTGTGTGTTCAAGCCTTTAAAATTGTCTTTCTGCAACCCAAAGAAGTGCTAAACAGGTTTGCTATTTTCCCCCCAATGTGGTAATGGTGGTGAAGACTTGATATGGCGGATTTATTTTGTATGTGTGTGTGTTTGTTTTTGTGGTTTTTCTTTTAACTCCTTCAATTCTCAATTTATTTTGTCATCTAGATGTACACCTACATTTTGCAAACATGTACTTTATTAGAAACTTCTTGACAAAATAGTCAGCATATGCCTTCTTCAGAAACAAATCCCATTGAGTTCAGTGGGGTTACTCCCAAATAAGCATGCACAGGGCTGCAACCTTTGTCATTTTTGTCAAGACTGAAGCAGAGAGACATAGAGTACATGCGATGCTAGAGCCGATAGCTACGTTGGAGGAAGGGACAATGGTAACAAAAGTGAACATTATGAGAGCTTCCTTTGAGCACATAACCCCACATGTAGAATCGTTCCTGGTTTTGAATGATCAAGCAAAGCTGTTTGCAATATTTCAGTTTTCTTTCCTTAACCATGAGGACAAGAAAGCTGTCCTTTAAAGAAAACAACCAATCCTTCTACTACTAAAAAAAAAAAGGTACAATTTAAAAGATGCTTTCTGGATTCCAATCAACCCCTGCTCCCTCAGATTCTGCTGTGGGACCCCAGAAGCATGAATGTCTAGACAAGGCTAGCGTAAAGGGTCAGCATGGGCTAGGCACCTACTGAGGGCCCACACTCCAGCAGGGGCCTCCTGACAAGATTCCTCTGGAGTTGCTCCTCCCCTTCACCCTCTCATTCTACTTGTCCACCTGCCTCTCACTTTGGTCCAGACAATGGTGGTGGTGAGAAGCAGATGACACTGCCTACTTGCTCATTGGCTCTCTGCCTGGCAAGCAAGCAAGTAGTAGCAATAGTGAGGAGGAGGAGGAGCCATAGTGACCAGTGACAATGGCAGTAAGAAGGTGATTTCATTGGAGGAGGGGGCCCATTGAGGGTGTCCAAGGGCCCTCCAAAACTTGAAGCTGGCATTGGTCTAGACCCATTCCCTCTCTCCATCTATAGAAATGTGATTGAATGTTACTAGGTGTATGGCACTGACTGGGTCTAGTGGTGGTCGTTTCCAGATGCTATTGAAAGATATGCAACGTGAACCAATACATGTGAATGATCAAACTTCCAAGTTTAGTTGCATGCTTCTTTGCCGTTCCATCGCCATATTTTGCTCTCCACAAGTATTCTGTTCCTCCTTCTGCCTGACCGAAAGCCATCTTATCCACACTTGTATCATGCCCCTGGAAATTTCACTTGCTTGTCTCCTTACCTTGCCAATCAGCTTTCCTTTCTTGTTCATGCAGATATAGAAGCCTGTCTCTGCCCCCTTGATTCTCACTCGGCTCCCAAATGTGTCTGTCTCCACTATGAGCTTGGCTGGAGGGGAAAAGGAAGAGGATAAAAGAAGTCAGGGGAATGTTACAATATAGGCACCACACAGAGTTCCAAGAGGAAAAGCCATCTTCCAGAATGAGCACTTTCTTGGGCAGGAAGCATCGCACAACACTATCCTGTGAGATCAGGGTGGGTCAGGAATAGGAACCCAATGGAGTTCAGGTGTGGGAGCCTTACTATGATCCTTATGATGAGGAGCAACATTTGAAAACAAGAGCACGCAGCACATGTGCTGAAGGAGACCTTGGACACGCAAACAGGTTGCAGCTTCTGGTCCCTTTAATGTATTATCTGGCCAACACCTTGACCACCCACTTTTTTCATATATCCCATTTAAAAAAAACACCCTAAAATATGTGAAATTTCAAACATCAGGAAAACATTAAGCCAGGTTAAATTTATGCATTAGATGTTTGTTGGAGTGCGGGTGCAAAGTACACTCAATCCATTTTATAAAGCAAAGGATACGGTATACTCTGAAAACAACATTTCAAAGTCTGTACTGGAAGCAAGGACAGGTAGAACAATGCTGTACAGGTAACCAAGGACCACTTCGCACATTACTTTGTTTCTCTAACATGCATGCTAGTCAGAAGAAGGCACAAATGGCAACTTGGGTGTCTTTTTCACTCTGTATGCCAGGAGTGGGGAACAAGTTTTAGATGATGGGCTGAATTGTCCCCCACCAGGCCCTCTGTGGCCTGGATGTTGTCAGTGGGCATGACCACACCTGCTGCTAGCCCTGGCCCACCCTAGGGTGACCGTATGGAAAGGAGGACCGGGCTCTTGTATCTTTAACAGTTGTATAGAAAAGGGAATTTCAGCAGGTATCATTTGTATGCATGCAGCACCTGATGAAATTCCCTCTTCATCACAACAGTTAAAGCAGCAGGTGCCCTGCCCTCTTGAACAGATACACAGCATGCATCAGCCCCATGGGAACTTTGTGCAAACAGTTTCAGCCAGTGTTGGGAAGAGCAGCTGCTTCTCCCAGCACCACCTGCATCCCATTGTTATCTCCAATGTGAGATCAGAGATAACAGTGTGGATTCTCCCTGCATGCTGCTCCCCTCCCAAGGGTTTTCCCCTTCAATACTGTATACAGAGATTGGGGAGCCACTATACATACTGGCTCCCTGATCTGCCTACTACAGCCTTCCCCACCCCCTCGTGCTCTCCAGAAGTTGTGGACTTCAACTCCCATCAGTCCCAGCAATCCTGGGAGTTGCTGTACAAAAAATCTGGAGAGCACCAGGTTGGGAAAGGACAGCAACAACAACAACAACAACAACAACAACACACACACACACACACACACACACACTCAAATCCCACAAGAGCACTTGCATTCACATGTTAACAAAACCTCTTCAGAAACCAGCAGTCCTCAACCCAACCAAGAGTCAGAGTCAGACCTATTTTCAAAAGGTGGCTAAAAATGGTAACTATTGCAAGTCTCCCCATATTTTATTTATTTATTGCATTTCTATACCTCCCAATAGCTGAAGCTCTCCGGGCACTTCACAAAAATTAAAACCATGAAGTACAATTCAAAGCATAAAACAAGCAACAGTATAAAAACACAATATAAAAATATGATATAAAAACACAACCAGGATAAAACCGAGCAGCAATGCAGAGATTTATACAGATTTCAAATACAGTTTTAAAACAGCAAAATAAAAAGACTAAGATACTGAAACCAAGGGCATCCCAGTTGTTATTTACAACGAACGGCCCTCAGTCCCCTGGCTGTGGCAAAAGAACAAAAGTGCATGGCTGTGGCACACAGGCAGCACAGAGGCTACTACAACTCCCAGCATTCCTGATCATTGGCCATGCTGGCTGGGGCCAATGGGAGTTGAAGTCCAAAATATCTGAAGGGTAACATGTTGGGGAAATCTGGGCTAATACAGAACCCAAAACCTAGGAACTTCCTGCTTTAAAAGGAATGAGTGTGATTTGGGTAACAGCAGGGGAATAATGTTCTAATTTGGTATTGTTCCCTTTGGCTCTCCCACTCCCATTGCATGTCTATTCTGTGTAGGTCAGGAAGAGCCACATGATGGCTTAAGGCCCCTCTCTGTCTCTCTCTGCATCAATGCTGACTTTGCAGCTGGTAGAGGAAGCCATGAAGGGTAAGGCCGGCCCCTTAATGCGTTTCACCTTTGTGAGAGTTGAGAGGGCATATTGATTTAGTCTCAGTTTTTTTAATGGAGGCATTGATTGACTTTCGAAGCAGCTATGCAAATCACAGATCAATGAGTTGTCCCCTTCTTCTTTCTGCTGCATGGACCCCAAAGAGCTGAAGCTAACTGGCTGGACAGCCCCAAAGGACCATTTCACCCACCCGTCGCAGAAAGAAACAGAACAACGCCATTGTTCTGTGCAGCAGTTTTGTTGTGGTTGCGGCTGTGGGCTCCAGGTGTCCGATGAAGGACTAAAAATCTGTTTTTGCCCTTTATGACCTTAAAAGGAGGATGCATTCCTACGCTCAAGCAGCCATTTTTCTGCTGATGCATGAACCTCTGCAGAGTGTGGTTCCTTTGCTGAAGCAGCACCAGTTATGAGAATTTAAATTCTAGCCATGTCAGTGAATGGAATTCATCATGTCTTGGGTTCAGACAGAACAGCATTTCCATGTTTGATCTCTCTCTCTCTCTCTCTCTCATACATATGCCCACCAGAACTGGTGGGAGAGTCCACCAAGGACCTACTCTTGGTGTGAATGCAAGAAGCTACTATGGGCTACAGCCTTGGCTCCAACTTGCTGCTTCTGTCTTTGGGGCACAAATTCCCACCTATTTTTCCCAGCTACAGCTCCTACAAAAATAGGGTGTCCATGCATCTGCTTTTACAGAGGACTGTCCTCCATTGAAGGCATCCTCTGTTTTGAAGCGCTGCCCAGTCCAAGTCCAGTTTAAACGTAAAGGATCATCAGAAAGAAGAGCTGGGCCTTGATGTTGTCCATCAACAGCACCTGGACAGCAGATTGAGCAAGGCACACAGATCCCTGGTCTCAGTCTTCCATATTATTATTATTATTATCATCATCATCATCATCATTTCTATACTGCCCCATAGCCAAAACTCTCTGGGCAGTTTACAAAGAATAAAACGTTAAAAATACGATATACAAAGTTTTAAAACTATTTAAAACCCACAGACAGTATACACAGAGACAACATAGCTCTAAAGACAACTTTGAGGAATCAATCAGATGGCAGATGTACTGCATTTCTATTTAAATTATAATAATAGCATCTAAATTTGCATCTATAAATATAAATTAGCACATACCTTCTTTTAGAAAAAAAGACACATGCTAATTTATATGGATAATTTATGAAAGTATGTGCCCTTTATGTCTTTTTCTTTTTCCAGTGATGCATGTCCTCATTCTTGGCAATTCACAACTGGTCACCCTATTCCTAGCCGTCATGTGGGCAGAAGACACTTTGAACAGATATGGGCAGGTTCTGATTTAGGCTTAGTGCTACCAAGCTCTTACAGGGGTCCTGCTGCTGTGATACCAAGAGGATCAAAGGACACCAGGTGGTAGATAACCATTTTGTTTTAACCCAGGTCTGCCACATTCATAGATAAAGCAGGGGTGGTGGGAGCAGTTTTAAGAGCAAACGGGATGCAGCCCCACCCAAGTATCGGAGCCTGTCTAGGCAGGGGAGGGTTTCCAGTAACAGACAACAGAGAGGTAAGCTGTAGAAGGAAGGAGAGTTCAGTCTCCTTGAGTTGCATGTCTCTTTTGCTTTTAGAATTGCCTTCCTCCCATTCCTTACATTATTTGGGCCAGCCCAGATGCATCTGTCACCATTATGCACAATTTGAGCCCAGAGCCAGTCCTTGGGCTAAAGAGCCTCAGTGAGGCTTCCCCAGTGAGTCAACTTTCTCACCACCATTGTTACCAGCTGCTATTGCTCCTCATCCTCATCATTGCTACCACTTGCTTGCTTGACAGGCAGAGACCCACTGAACACCTGGGGGTGGCATCGGCTGCTGCTCCTTCTCACTGCCACCATTGTCTGGCCAGAACAAAGGGCGGGTGAAAAAGGAGCATGCAATGGAGAAGAGGAGCAGCAGCTCCAAGGGGCTGTTGTCAGTGGCCCCTGGCTGGGGTGTGGGCCCTCAACAGGTGCCCAACCATGCCTACCCTTGATGGCAGCCCTGTTTGAGCCCAAGTTGTTAAGGTCTGCATACTGGGCCAGACTCTATCACAGGTGGAAATGGAAAAGCAGCAACAGGTGATGTGATGGACAAGTTGAAAGGTAAGCCATGAAGCTCAGACACAAGTAGATAACCTATGGGTAAAATGAGAGTGAGGGTAAGGTATATATAAAAAAAGGAAGGCCAGGTCCTTGGGAATTAAGAAGGGTGCAGCAAGATGTTTGTAACTCAGCAAAATGGTTTCAGATCAAGTCCATGGAACAAGTTGATCAGAATGGTGGGAGAGATCCAGTTACACATTTTTGCTTAGAGGTGTGGCGTATTACTGGAGCCTCCACTTTGACTCAGTACCTCTCCGTCTAAAAGTCTCCAGATGAAACAAGTATCTGCAGCTGCTACAATAGTGCAGGGAACAGTGGGCCAGTGCCAATTCTAGATCCCAGAGTTCAAAACCTACTGTACATGACCAGTGCTTAGCTAGAAGCATGGGAAGCAGCCCTAGGGGAGTGGTGTTGTGGAGTTCCTTGCACCAATATTACACCTTCTCAAACTGTATGTGGATTGAGTCATGCATACCTCTCACCATTGTGTGCTCTATCATTTCCACAAATACAAGGTTTCTCTGTAGGCATTTGAAAGGAGGCTCTAAAGATGCCTTTCCCAACCTCGTGCCTTCCAGATGTGTTGGGCTCCAGCTCCCAGCATCCTCCAGCCAGCAGGGGCTCCAGATTGGGGAAGGCTGATCTAAAAAGAGCTACAACTACAAGGTGAGGAAAAGCAGTTCTTGTGCATCCCCCTTTGTGCCAGGGTGATATCCCCCCACCCCCCTGCAAGTGCAAACCCTGCTTCACTGAGTTTGTTCTAATCACTAGGCCAAACATAAACACAAACTCCCCTGCTCTGCTCCCTATGCTCAGCCAACCACATGATCAGTTTTATGGTGCTTCAAACTTTGTGGGACAGTTCTGCAAGTCCCCTGTCAAAGGCAGTAGCACAAAATTCACCTGTACTGGAATTTGGGAAGGGGCAGAATAGCTTTGCATCAGCAAAGAGCCGTCCCGTTTCCCCCTTAACACACAACCCCTTTTCAAGACTGGATGTCAGCTCTCCAATGCAAAGGAAAAGGAGCAGCATTCGGATGACCAAAAGCAGACTTCTCCAGCCTAGTGCCCTCCTTCAAACCCCATTATCCTTAGTCAGTGGGTTGCAGTCCAACACACCTGAACTACACACCAGGTTGGGGTGTGTGTGCAGTCAAACCCCCAACATGCTGTTCTTCTTATCTTGATCAAAATTGAGGGGTGGGGATGCAGAAGAGCTGAAACTAACTCGACCCAGTGCAAAGCTTGGAGATGTTCACTGACAGTTATCATCCCTAGGCAGTAAGTCCAGCTGAAGTCTTCAATACAGAAAGACATGATCAGCGGAGACACTTAGGTCAGAAATACACATAAGGAGACAAATGCAGGGTTCCAAACCCTGAGTTTGCCTCATAATGCTAATGGAGGGTGGTGCAGAGAAGAATTGGCAGGAGAGGTGTAACCCTCACCCAAACCCACAAATTCTCCCCTGCAAATGTCCTTCTTCTTTCCTGCCCCCCTTGCCAGCCATTTTAACCCACCATTTCCACAGACAGTCTCCAATACTAAATGTAAGCTCCTGGCTGGGAGAAAAAAATAACTTGGAGAAGGCATTTGTAGGGGAGCGCCAGTAGCTGCAGGAAGGGTTAAAGCCCTCCCTCCTCCCTCCAACCAGTCCTCCCCCAATGCCCTTGAAGTTGTTTCCACAGTGGCCAACCAGATGCCTACTGGAAGCCCACAATTCAACACACGGGCAATAGCTTTCTCCAGCTGTTGTTCCCCAGCAACTGCTGTCCTAGAGGTGGCATATAACCATCATGATTAGTAGTCATTGACGGCTTTATCCTCCATGAATTTTCAAATCCCCTTTTAAAAGCCATCTAAGTTGATGGTCATCACTTATAGCAAATTCCATAGTTTTAACTAATCATTGTGTGAAAAAGTTTTGTCTTTATGGGATGACTCCAGATTCTAGTGGGGGGGGGACTTCTCTCTCTCTCCACACCGTATGTAACTTTACGTTCTATCATGGGTCCTCTTACTTGCTTTTTTTAAAACAAAAAAAGCCTCAGACATGGTAACCTTTCCTCGTCGGGGAGTTACTCTCGGCCTGAGATTATTTTGCTTGTACTTTTCTGCACTCAGGCCTCAGTTCCAGTTCTTCTAGTGAGTATGTTCTATCTGCAGAAGGCCATGGCCTGGCCTCCACAAGGCTTATCCCCTGCTCTGCCTCTATGAGGCAAATGAAGTATATTCCCTCAGCAAGGGGCCACCACACACAACGTTAACAATAGTGGAGGGCTGCTCCACACATGTAGAAGAAGGGCTGGAAAACAACCATGTCATTGGCTTGGGGCTCAAGAGCAATAATGAGCTGACTTGTACTTTGCTAAATCAGCTATCTAGACAAACCCTTTTAAACTAGGCCTGAAGCCTTTACGTAACACTGTCATCTCTCTCCCCCCTGTGTGCACGTTGGGCTGCATATGAATTACAGCATCACATCACTACTTCCGACCCATTACAACCCCTTTAATTTTAGCACTTCTCCTGCCTATAAAATATTAACATCTGCAGAACTCCCCCTGCCAAACAGCAATTGGACCCCCGACTCCTCTTCATTGAGCCACATAGACAAGGTCCCCTTATTTATCTGTCTTTGGGGGGCACGAGCAAGGGAGGTCGATCAAGAGAGCAGTAAAAGGTTTAAAGAGCATCAATTTCCATGCTCTCCCTCTGCTGACTGATGGAGAGACACAGAAAAGCAGCCCTGAACAGAGGCAGAACAACACATGCTTTTTTCTCTTCCACCTTTTCAAAGGCTCTTTCTGATTTATTGCCTGATGGTGGGCTTTGCCTTGCCACACGAGCCTCTTTGGTGACCGGCCTCCAGCACAGAAACACTGCTCGCTTGGCAAGCCCCACTGGCCTGGAGCTCTGCTCTGGAGAAAAGATGTAGATGAACAGTAAAGGCGAAGAGTAAGGACAACCTGCCTACAAAAAGACGTACCAGCAGAAGACACATCTCAGTCCCAAGGTAACAAAATATGTAGGGCAACCTGTCCACAGTAGCAAACTCTAGACTTCAACCCCCAAAAGGCACAAGCAGAAATACACACAGCAATTATCATCCACTTCCAAAACAATTTCCCTCTCATAGAGATAAAGACCATTTTAATCCAGATTATAGATCACTAAACAACGCACAGAGGTGGACTAAGCTTTATGATCCATGGGGCTTTGCTCCTAATTAGAAAACTGAGTCAGGTATTGACAATCAAGACAGATAACCAAGAAAAATGGACCTGACATTAAGTCAGCCGTAAAAATGTCACAGCAGAGAAAATGGTCATCGGTGGAAATAAATCACTTTTTTTTTAATCAGCCAAAAAGAAGAAGAAGAAGAAGAAGAAGAAGAAGAAGAAGAAGAAGAAGAAGAAGAAGAAGAAGAAGAAGCCAAATGAACACTATTTTTTTAAAAAATGATAAAAACTTGAAGTTTTAATATAGGATGTTAATGGTGTGAAAGGTTGATTTTGTTTGGGGTGGGGAGTGGGAACGCTTAACGTTTTAAACTCTATTCTTTCACTTCAGTGACAGATTTATCCCAGTAAAATTATGTTTCATGCTCAAACTTTGAAGGGAAAGTGGCTACGTAGATGCAGAAAAAATGCAGCGAGGCACACTTGATCCCCTAACTGGACTGCGAAGAGGAGAAAGTATTCAGGAAATGTTAAAAAAGGTGAAAGTAAGAAGAGTTTTAATAGCTCTTCCAGACATGGGGGTCTCTCCAGAGATTCATATAGAACAATCCTGAACCTCTATTTTAACATTTACAGACTTGCAACTCTTTTAAAACTTTACATCTGAAAAACTGCTTGTGTTCTCTTTCTGTTTTAGATCATTGCCCAGTTTGCTTCTTAGCTCTTCAAATGCTTAACCTTTTTATTATGTTTTAATAGAGGTCTTTTCTTTGTCAAGCCGCTCCGCTCATTTCATTCTACTCTTTCTTAATCTAAAGTAACTTCTCTCTCTCTCTCTTTTTTTTTTTTTTTTTTACATAAGATATTTAAGGGTGGGGGACAACTTTTTTTCCCCTATTTGGAAATAAACTAACCTCCCTCAAATTATGGCTGGTTTACAGATGGGATATTTTTCTTGAAACATTTAAATAAATGTATACACGTGTGGAATCCCCCCAGCTATTAAAGTTCATCACAAAATCTTCAGCCATCCCAAAGCTATGGGAGCAAGCATGTTTCTGACATAATAGTTCTATGTGAGAAGAGGAAACTGCGACTGATGTGGAAGACCAAGAATCCTAATCATTATGTGTTCAAATATGCGCTTGCAACATAAGGATGAACATTTTTGCCAATAAACTGAAAACAAAGCAAGACCAAGCTTGCAGCATCTCACTTAACCTTGAACAGTGTCTCATATATGTAAGGCAGGTTATACAGAACAGCCCCAAACCCTACCGTTTATTGTAGCTACGTTTTCACTGACATGTCTGTCCTATTGTATACGGTTTGACCATTTGAAAGGGTAGCAGCTAACAAAACTGAAGTGCTTAAAGCTTTTGCTTTGCCCAGGGCTCCCCTGTCATACCCATGTCATCTCCTAAAGCAGGAGATCTGCTGCCTACCAGGTCCTGTCATGTCTACAAAGATTTGCCTTGCCAGCCCTCAGCTCCCAGGCTGCGCTCAGGACATGGTTAGAGACAAGCTCTACCTGAAATACTGGACAACTCTGGGGTTTCACGTCCCAAGTTGAAAACATCTTCCGTGAGGCCTTATTCCTGTATCACTGTGGTGCTGGAGCTAGATTGCAGGAACACACCAACCAGTCAGCCCTTCTAAGCAGTTTGGGCATCTCTCCAGTCTCCCCCCTCCACACACACACAAAATGGACACACGGACACACACAAACACACACACACACAATTTGCAACTCCCTCCCATGCACCCCCCTTATTTGAGTGGTCAAAGATCAGGTGTAAAAACAAAACCCACTTCCCTCCTTATAAGCAGGGCTATCATCATCCTGATCCTCAGAGGAAAAGCAATGTACTATTATTACAAATATTGATTGCCACATTCTTCCATCACAAGCCCCCTGCCTTCTGAATGCTTGTAATGATTTCTGGCTAACAAAAGGGACGGAAATCATCAATTACTGTGCTGCATGTTTGCCCTCCCCCTGCCCTGCTGCCCGCACATAGAGCCTTACCGTGAGCATCTCCATCCTCTGCCATGGCATTGATTTTCTTGTTGTCCAGGATTTGCACGTGCTTCCCACTGGTCCGACTGTACAGCTGATAGGTCCGGACGAGTCGCCGACTTAGTTGGTCGGTCACCAGGCTCTGCTCCCTCACATGCTGTGTAAAATTAGGTGGGGACTGAACAGTTACCTTTAGGAAATTAAAAAATATACAACGCACCATTATAATCTCTACTCCTCTGAGAAAGACTAACCTTGCCATGTTCCTGGTGTGTTTTGAGAAGGCACACTGAGTTGGTGCAGTGCAAAGCCAGGATTGTTAAGGGCTGGTATGAGAAACTCTGGCATTCTAGCTAGGGCTGAGAAATTACAATGCTGCCCAGACATTGATCATTGGGAAGCAAGTGTGGAAATAAAGGAAACAAAGGCGATCCTGGAACACTGGGCCAGAATCAGATGCCTTTGGCTCTTGTTTTACAACCAGCATGGCTCCTCAAATTTCAAGCAGACCTCTCCAGACTTATGCAAAGTTAAACCAGGTTGCAAACATAATCAAGTTGTATCAGGCATAGTCCCAATCCGGCTTGCGCCAATTAAAATCCAGAAAGACTCAGTAGGAATTGCTGAGACTACTCCAGATTAGCACCAGGGCAAACTACCACAAAAATTAACTTGTTCCATCATTCAGATCCACGTGATGCAAGGTACTAGAGTCACTGGCAACAACTTATGTACAATCACACCGTGCAATGCACATCCCTAGCCAGCTAATAATCCTATGGTTTTAATGATCAGACTTGTTTCTGTTTCTTTAGTACTTGCTTTCCCACTATTTCAACTGGCCCATTTGAGTTTTGCACTGTAGGGCTACAAGGGCCCCTGTGCCCTGGACCTAAGGAACCACTGTCCAATGGGGTGGGGGGGGAGAGAGCAGCCATATTTTATCCCCCTTAAACAGGGATCAGTTGTGTCAGCAGCCGAGGCAGTTCGGAATTGTCTTTCCAGCTAATATTTATGAGCCCTTCCATACACAGAGGCTGGCTGTGGGTTTCCCACCCCCTCACCCCCGCACACACACATTCAAAGTAAATTGTAAGCCTGTTATGGAACAATTTGAGCTGCATCAGTGCAGTTAGTTATACAATGATTTTGCCACTACCCAAATCTGTTTCTCTCCTCTCGCAGCCTGGTCTTAGGAGAATTCTTCCACCCCCTCGAACATCTCCAATTCCTCTTTTAAGTCTGAAGGGGGTTAGTTTGCCCCTGACATTTATAAAGACGTATTCTGAGCAAATGTTGAGGAGATTTGTTCCTTTCAACCTCATGGGGTGGCTGTGCATGAAGTAACCTCTTCCTCCCCCCCCCCTCCGCCTCCTCACCTTCAGCCCCCATGTCAAACGCTATGGTTCTGCCATACAAATGGGAAAGGAACCTCTTTCTCAAAGGGGGAGTTTATAAAGGTCTTCCCTTGACAATTTAGCTCACTTTTCCTTTGTGTGTGTGTGCGTGTCTGTGTGTGCGCAGCGCGTTTCCTATAGACGGTTCTTTTGATAATATCTCTGGATTCCCTTGCCTGCACTGATGAGCAGACCATGTGGACAACCATAAAGCTCTTTGATTTCCATCTGATATCCCCAAAATATTACAACACTGTTTTTACACAACTCTCACATTCAGAACAATCTTGTAATTTAGGCTTACAGAATTAGGGAATAATTGGAATTTCAACTGAAAAGCTTACACCTGTTCTCTCTCTTGTGGGGGAATTTTTCTGCAAGCTTTTGCTCTCTGGATTTACAATCAATACTGCACCAGAAGGCTATAGATTCCACAGTATCAGTCTGTGTTGTTTAATATATTAATGACACTTCTAATTTCCTAGCAAACAAGAATTGATATTACGGAAGTCTTTTATACTGTGAAATCATTATTGGAATGTGTCTCTGAAATACTTTAAAATGTTTTTTTAATGGAAATACCTGAACAAAAGTGATTACAATTTAAGATACAAAATTGGTGTGAGAAATATTTCAGTGCAATTTAAATTAACCAGAATCCATTTCCTGCCTTGTATTCTTGCATCACTGTACAACTCTTCTCTCAGGTCGGCATTATCAATTTTACAGCTAAGTTTGCATCTATTTTAACTTTAACGCCGATATTTAAGTTCATTTCATTCTCTACTGCATGTATTTAATTGCTCAATCAAACACTTCTCATCCAACCTATACTTTTATAAAACTCCTTTTATAATGTTCACTTAAAAAAAAAAGCTTTAAAAAGTCAGATTTGACTATATACAACAAACAAAACCAAAGAAGATAGTTAAAAAATAATAAAGCGGTTCCTTACCTGTGCCTGCAAGCAGAAAGCAAACAAGTGCAGTAGCCTAGAATAATGGAAAAGGAGGGAGGAAAGAGGGGAAAAAACAAAGTAGATGGTGAGATGATTTTGCCTTTGAAATGGAGCAGAAATAAAGATGGAAAATCAAGGAAGCTGCTTTTCGGGGGCGGGGAAGGGAAAGCCGGGGAAACCCAAACAAATTAATCAGCGGTTACTTACAAATAGCTAAATATGGAAGAGAAGAGATTCATCCTGAGCGATTCTACACGGTAACTTGATCGGTTACCGGAGCAGAAACAGGAGCTGGAGGCTCCGCCGGTTTGGAGTGCGGGTGGGTGTGTTTTTTTTCCTCCCCTTTTGTTTATTTTAACTTGCAGGATTCCGGGCTGGAGGGGGGCGGGAGGCGGTCGGTCGGGCGGTCGCCTCCTCTCTACCTCGCGCGTCGTGGCCACTTGCCAAGGCGATGCCCTTCCCGCGGGTCCCCAAGGCGCAGCGGCTCTGGCGTAGTGCTACAAGGGGCTCCCTCGGCGTGGCCAGCCCATGCCCTCGAGAGTCCGGAGGGGGCGGAGGAGAGAGCCTTCCCGGGATTGCTGCGGGGTCTTCGGCGGGCGTAAAACTTACTCGCCGGCGAGGGAGCCGCGGCGGGGCGCGGGCGCGGCTGCCGTCCGAGGAGGCTGCGGGGCGGGCAGGCGGAGCGGGACGCGGACTGTCAGGAAGGAGCCGGGCGCGGGAGGGGGGCGAGGCAGGGAGGAGGCAGCGAGCCCCGCGCAGGCTGCTGCGCTGACAGCTCCTGCCCGGCGGGAGAGCCGGCGGGGTCAGCGGCGGTTCGAGCGTCGGGGGCGGGTGGGCGGCCGCGCGCAGCCCCGGGTCGCGGGCGGCGGAGCGGGTTGCTGGGCGCTGCGGCGGCGGGGAGGGCGGCGAGAGCGTGGGTGGGTGTGCGCGCCGCTCTCGAAGCGCCCGAGGGGCAGTACGCACCGGCCCGGCCCTGGTCCCTCCTCTTGTGCGCTGCTCGCCAATGTGCCAGCCCCTTCTCATCTGTCCGGGGATGGCCCTCGACCACTTCGCAGCCCCCCTCCTCCCACCGCCCCCCGGCGGGACCGGGCGGCAGCGCTTGAAGGCACGCCGGCTGGCCGAGATGCACCTTCAGAGGGGATTTCACACACACGCGCGCGCGCGCGTCTTGCCAGGGAAGAGCGTGTGAATGGGAAGCCGCTTGAGGAAACACCGCGTGCAAAGTAGAATGTACAAGCGCGTTTCTCTGTCATATCGTGGCGTCAACGAATGTACCTGCCCGCCAAAGGAGGCCGTTGGTCTCCCTGGCGTATACACCCCGCTACGCTTTCACCCCAACAGTCTGTGTGCGTGCCTGCGTAATACCGGCGGCGGGGACGCACAAAACGAAGCCTAAGTGTACGTCCGTCTTGGGTGTGAAGCCCGCTGGTGCGATTTGGCTTTACAATCGCCACATCGCTGTGGAGAGGTACAAGTGTCTAAGGGTCTGCTTTGTGTGGCCGGTGCAGGGGAGGGGGCTTAGTGTTAGGGTAGGCTTTCTAGCAATCGTCCTGAAAGTACCTTATGTCATACACGTGAGTGTGTGAAGAGGGTGTGGATGTAATCGTCAAGCGTACGCTTTGCTCTCCTGCCCTTCATCCGGGGATGGTCGATCTTGTAGACTAAAAGGCCTCTTGTAGACTAAAAGGAGTGTGCTTTGGAGATGGGAACCGGTGTGAAGGCAGGTGAAGAATCTGGAATTTGTACAGGGAAATGGGGCATGTGTAAATGAAGGTGTTCAATCCTGATTGTGTGCAATGACTAGTACAGAATCCGCATGAGAATTTAACATTCCAATATATTTATATTCCACTTTGCTAGAGAAACTACTTAACATGGCAAGAAAACCACATTTAATAATAAAAAAATGTAAATATAAATAAATCATGAAAGTAATGCTTGTGCAATATGTGTGACGTTGGGCCAGGTCTAGACCTTTTGAAATCAATGGGACTTGTTAGGCAGGACTTTCTTGTCCCATTGATTTCAATTCAATGCGTCTACTCTAGCATGGATCCGACCTGGTATGTCTTCTGAGAGCTGGGCATATGCGTTATTCACAGGAAGAACCAATGATACTTTGGTCATTGTGAGTCTGTGGGACAGAGGGAAAGACAGTACACTGCGCACAAAGGCTAAAGATTCCTTCCTCGGGGCTTCATATAGGACAAAGCTGGTGCTTAACCCTTGAACCTATTTTGGATGCTACAGCTCAGCCATATGACATTTGCAGCACTTGAGCACCTCTAGGCAGGCACAGTTTTCTGTTCCATCCACACCTTCCCCAACCTGGTGCCCTCTAGATATGTTCCACTGCAACTTGAATCACTCCCAGCCACTATGGCCAATGCTAGCAGGCAAAGATGGCAGCTGCTGTCCAACACATCTGCACGGCAGCTGGTTGGGGAAGGCTGATATATGAGCTACACTACAGAGAAAAGAAGGGCATTAGAAAAGAGGTTGCTGCTTTCAGAAACGTTTGAGTCCTAACACAAGGGATGGGCAACTTGCCACCCTCCAGATGTTTTGGGCCACAACTTCACCTTACCTATTCAACTTGTATGCAGAACGCATCATGCGACGTGCTGGGCTTGACGAATCCAAGGCTGGAGTTAAGTCGCAGGAAGAAACATCAACAATCTCAGATATGCAGATGACACCACTTTGATGGCTGAAAGCGAGGAGGAGCTGAGGAGCCTTATGACAAAGGTGAAAGAAGAAAGTGCAAAAGCTGGGTTGCAGTTAAACCTCAAAAAAACCAACATTATGGCAACCAGCTTGCTTGATAACTGGCAAATAGAGGGAGAAAACGTGGAGGCAGTGACAGACTTTGTATTTCTGGGCGCAAAGATTACTGCAGACGCTGACTGCAGCCAGGAAATCAGAAGACGTTTACTTCTTGGGAGGAGAGCAATGACAAATCCTGATAAAATAGTTAAGAGCAGAGACACCACACTGACAACAAAGGTCCGCATAGTTAAAGCAATGGTATTCCCCGTAGTAACCTATGGCTGCGAGAGCTGGACCATAAGGAAAGCTGAGCGAAGGAAGATAGATGCTTTTGAACTGTGGTGTTGAAGGAAAATTCTGAGAGTGCCTTGGACTGCAAGAAGATCAAACTAGTCCATACTCCAGGAAATAAAGCCAGACTGCTCACTTGAGGGAATGGTACTGAAGTACTTTGGCCACATAATGAGAAGACAGGACACCCTGGAGAAGAGGCTGATGCTAGGGAAAGTGGAAGGCAAAAGGAAGACCAAGGGCAAGATGGATGGATGATATTCTGGAGGTGACAGACTTGACCTTGGGGGAGCTAGGGGTGGCAACGGCCGACAGAAAGCTCTGGCGTGGGCTGGTCCATGAAGTCACGAAGAGTCGGAAGCGACTGAACGAATAAACAACAAAAAATGCTGGCTAGGGCTGGTGGGAATTTTGGCCTACAAGCTGCCCACCTCTTCTGCCTAATAGCATTCATTTCAGAATCATAGAATAGTTGAGTTGGAAGGGGCCTATAAGGCCATTGAGTCCAACCCCCTGCTCAATGCAGGAATCCACCCTAAAGCATACCTGACAGATGGCATTCAAGAGCTGCCTCTTGAATGCCTCTAGCGTGGGAGAGACCACAACCTCCCTAGGTAACTGGTTCCATTGTTGTACTGCTCTAATAGTCAGGAAGTTTTTCCTGAGGTCCAGTCGGAATCTGGCTTCCTGTAACTTGAGCCCATTATTCCGTGTCCTGCACTCTGGGAGGATCGAGAAGAGAAGAACTACTTTGAGAAAGAGACTGTAAGAATGGTCAAACCATCTCCTCCTCCAAAGCACGAGGATATCCAGACTGTATGAGGGAAATAGAAGGGAGAAAGTGCTAAAGGGAAAACAGGATGGGGCAAACTGGACCCTTGTACTAGGTGACTCAAGAACATTTACTTCTTTTTTTGAAACTAGTCCATATTGAGTTGAAATTGTCAAGACCAAAAGGGTTTGGGAAAAAAGTAGGAGAGAAATAGAACTGAAGTGCCTCTTCACACAATGGGTCATTGACTTCATTGCTACAAGATGCAGGGATAGTTGCAGCTGAGAGAAGTACAGATTTACTTCTGCATTTAACAACGTTAAGTTTGTTTTTAATGGACCCCAGAATTGTTTTTAAATGGATACTGTTGTTTTTATATTGTTTTTATGTTTTTGATGGTTTTTAAAATTTGTATACTTTTAATGTTTACCATTTTTAATTGTTGTAAACCGCCCAGAGAGCTTTGGGGCGGTATATAAATGTAATAAAATAAATAAATAAATAAATAAATTTTGTTAAATCCATTCTGACTGTGTTTTGCAGATTGTTAGGTGTCTTTCATTCTATCATTCATTCATTGATGGAATCTAGGTATTTTTTAGAGATGTACGAGGTTTTAATTCCACTTGCACTAATGCACAATTACAAATTTGTGCAAATCTTCCTCCAAAGTTAAAATAACAAAACAAACAACAGTCTGCAAGAATGCAGAATCAGAAAAGGCTGTTCCACTATGGAATCCGCAGGTCAGAGTCATAGAAATCCAAACCCATTCTAATTCATTGTAGGTTTATTTTATTTATTTATTTTATTTATTTATTACATTTTTATACTGCCCAATAGCCGAAGCTCTCTGGGTGGTTCACAAAAATTAAAACCATCATAAAACAACCAACAGGTTAAAAACACAAATACAAAATACAGTATAAAAAGCACAACCAGGATAAAACCACGCAGCAAAATTGATATAAGGTTAAAATACAGAGTTAAAACAGTATAATTTAAATTTGTTAAAATTAAGTGTTAAAATACTGAGTGAATAAAAAGGTCTTCAGCTGGCGACGAAAGGAGTACAGTGTAGGCGCCAGGCGGACCTCTCTGGGGAGCTCATTCCACAACCGGGGTGCCACAGCGGAGAAAGCCCTCCTCCTAGTAGCCACCTGCCTCACTTCCTTTGGCAGGGGCTCACAGAGAAGGGCCCCTGTAGATGATCTTAAGGTCCGGGTAGGTACATATTGGAGGAGGCGTTCCTTCAAATAACTTGGCCCCAAGCCGTTTAGGGCTTTAAATGTCAATACCAGCACTTTGTATCGGGCCGGACCTGGACTGGCAGCCAATGAAGTTGTAAAAGGACTGGCGTAATGTGATCTCCAACATCCCTAGCTTCAGGCAATTAGATACATGCTGAGGACAGGTCTAACAATAGCTACTAATCATAATAACTTAATGGAACCTCCATGAGCAAGAACAGTATGCCTCTGACTATCATATGCTATGGACAAATAATTGGAGAGAACTGCTGTCTTTATGCTCCAGTGGGGGACTTCTTGAAGATGTGTTGGTTAATGTAAGAAAGAAGAGGCTGGACTAGATGAACCTTGAGTCTGATCCAGCAGAGTGCTCTTCTCGTGGTCTTAGGTGATAGAAGCACCAGGAAATATTAGAAAAAGCAGGAAGATAAACATATTTCGAACACATAAAGAAAATACAACAAACTTTGAAGAAATGCTGTTTAGGGGGAGGGGTGGGGTGGATTTTGGTTATTTAACACCATTATATGCTGCCTTTCCACCAATACTGCCCCCACCCCCAAGGCAGCTTACAACAAACAAAAACATTGCAATTAAACAAAATTAAAAGAACTCAGCATAGAGTAATACAACATGAAAACATTAAATGCTGCCAAAAGCTCGAGCAAATAAAATTCTTAGTTGGGACCTAAAAGATAGGAAAGTAGTACCTGATGATTGGTCTGGGAAGGGTGTTCCATAGCTTGGGTGCCACCATACAGGAGGCCATGTCCCAAGGGAAACCACCATTCTCACCACAAGACTCTGTGTGTGTGTGTCCGTGTGTCCATTTTGTGTGTGATGAATGCTGGGAGTTGTAGTCCAACACATCTGGAAGTCACCAGGTTGGGGAAAGCTGCATTACATTATCTTAATACATAGGTAGGTCCATATGGGAATAGATAATTCTTCAGATTCATTGGTTCCAGACTGTTTAGGGCAGGGGTAGGGCAACTGTGGCTTTCCAGATGCTGTTGGACTACAACTTCCATCAACACTGACCATTGGCCATGCGGGCAGGGTCTAATGAGAGTTGGAGCCCAACATCATAGAGGGTGACAGGTTCCCCACTCTGCTTTAGAACTTTAAAAGTTAAACCCAGCACTGTGAATTCCACCCAGAAACAAACATGTAGCTAAGAACAGATGAAATGTGATCAGTGCTGCAAGGATGAATTTTAGGAATCACACAAGCCCAGGTGCTAAGCTGAACAGGGAGAAGCTTGCATTCCTTCCCACCCCACAAGAAAGCAACCATGCCATGCTTCAATCTGGCCCTTTTGTACCTAAATCACAGTCTTGTTGACAGGACAGAGAAGCCCATGGTTGCCCCATATCAACAGCCTGGTTGCTAGAGGTATGGACATTTGCTATGGATCAGTCCCAAAGGCCATGTTTTGTGAGGTTCTCCTGGTCTGTCAGCTAGTGCTCACTTTTTGAAGTCATCCTGTGAACACACACACACACACAGAGAGAGAGAGAGAGAGAGAGAGAGAGAGAGAGAGAGAGAGAGAGCAGAATTACATCAGAAAGGGCCAGGCAACTTTTCCCAAGGACAATCCCACAAACAACATCTATTAAGAAGGCAAGAGCCCATTCACAGGATAGGTAGGATAATAAATACAGGCATAATTTTTTTCAGGATGACTTTAAGAACCTTTTGCACAGCTCTTACACTTTGGATTGAACAGCCCCATATGACTTTCAGGTGCAGTTCGTGCTTCATTTTGCTGTCGAAGTGTGATTTATTCTTCTGGTAAGGTCAGCAGCCAAGTGTTCCAGGGAGGGATGTCCATGTGCTCACAAAGAGGGTATGCCAGCACACCACTCACAAGTGATAACTGCTAAGCTTATATAAATAAATAAATAAATAAATAAATAAATAAATGAACGGACGGACGGTCGTTCTACTGCAGCCTTCCCCCAGCTGGTGCACTCCAGATTTATTGGACTACAACTCCCATCACTGATGATGGCAGTTGCAGTCCAGCACATCTGAAGGACATCTTGTTATGCATGGCGTCACAGAAATCTGAATTTGTGGATTGGGACAGGCACAGTGCAAGCTGACTACAGCAAGTGAGAGACATTAAAAGGATTAGAGTAAAGAACAAGAGTTTCAGGAGGGGGAAAACACCACTAAACAAATAAATAAGCCACCATGCCAATTAACTTCACTAAGTGCCATTATCTGCTTACCCTTCCTCTCTCCCTCCACTTTCAAGCAAGCTAAGCCATTTGGGGTGGGGTGGGGGGGGTGTTGAAGAAAGAACACTGGTGGCACAAACACCCACAAAGCCACTAAAGTGCCCCAAAGTAATTCTCCCTCTTGCCTGCTGCTCTCTGAAGCCAAGCCCAAGTGACAGAGCAAGTCACCTAGTGAGGCGAAAGCCCCAAGAGGTCTTGGAAGCTGCACACCCTCTGTTTGAGAGGTAATTCTATCTGCTCTGATAAGGCCAAATGTTGCAGCCTCACTAAGTCCACTGGAAACAGAGGAACACTGGGCAGTTCGTAGAAATATAGGAGGATTTCTTCTATTTAACTTTGTGTTTGCTGGAAACTGTAACCTTTTTTTTTCTCCTGCTAGGAAAAACACCCACATCCCAGATCTAATATAGATCCAATCCTAAACTATTCAAAACTATTTATCTAGATTCATTTACCTCTTCCCTGTAGTTCTTTGCCAACTTCCAGAGAGGGAGCCACGCTTGCTGTTTTTCCTGCCACTGCCTAAAAGCCTTGTGGCACCTTAAAGACTATAACTTATTTATTGTGGCATAAACACTAGCCCACAAAAGCTTATGCCACAGTAAATCTGTTTAAGGTGCTACAAAACATTGTTATTTTCTCTGTGAATAGCACTCCCTTCTCTCCAAATCTGAACATCTGAATGCTTTCATTGGGTCTCACTCTGACAAACTGGATAAATTAGTCAGTATTGTATTTGATACAGAAAGTTGTGTCTTCATATTCTCTTTTGTTTTCAAAATCAAACCCTTTTTAAAAACTAATTTGGCTGCTATGGGGAAAAAAAACCATCCTCAGAAGCTGTATAACTCTAGGCACCTTGTTTGGTATGTGTCTAAAACTCAACAGGAAGTTTGTCAATGCCCAAAGTTAATATAAGGAAATATTTACAGCCAGGTGAGCACTCAACCCAGTATTCTGTCTCCAGTAGTATGCACTGACACTTTTGAGACGGGGGAAACAACAATGAAAAGCCACAGGGCCAACAGATCCATCCCTTGTTTGTCACTCCTTAAGATTTAGGGATGTCTTGGACCCTAGTTAAAATATTAGATCATATATTTTCAATCAACTCCCAACAGGGATGGTGTAAGAAGAGAACCCCTATACTTTAAAAAACCTACAATGTAATTTCAGCCTCCTAGCTTTCTGTTTCCAATTTACATCAGGATAAAGTTTTAACCAACCTTCTCTCTAGAGAAAGAGGCACCAGGGACTTAGAGAGACAATATGAATTGAAAACGAAATCATGACATTAGCTTCTTCAATAAGCAATGTTATTCCACTTTGTGTTGGTTTCATGGCATGCCTTAAAGTCCCTATCATATAATGCAGCAGTTTCATGTGGCTGTATATGTCACGCAGCTACCTCTGTTGGGACTGTTTTTTATAGAGACTAGCGAGCATGGTTACTGCTCAAACAATCCAAGGTGGTTTGCTTGGCACCCTCCTTAACCATCTTTCAGGCAACAGATGAATCTCTTTTTATTTCTAAGATCTTTTAACTGAATTAAGGCACACCCCTATGCATGTTCAGAACAGAAAAAAGTCCTACAACACCCAGCATCCCCCAACCAGCATAGGGTTGCATCCTTCGAGTTTTCGTTGTTTAAGCCGCAACCTTGTTTTTCATTCCTTCTTTTTCTAGTTTTAATGGATTTTTGTATGTTTGCAAAGGGGGCCTTTTCAGTGGTAGCATCCCAGTGGTAGAATGTCCTCCCAAAAGAGGCTTACCTGGTGCCTACACTGCGATCCTTTCATTGACAGATGAGGACCTTTTCGATCTTAAAATAATTTTATTGCTTTTTAGACCTGTCACAGAAGTTATTGGCTGCTGCTGTCTACATTTTGGTTTTATAGCATTTGTTTTAAGATTTTATAAGTGTGCTTTCCTTCATTTGAGGTTTCAATTTTTATTGGAAAATGCCCAGAAAATTTTGATTATGAGGTGGTATATAAATACTCAGCTGGATCCAAGATCTATCATCCTTGAACAGGAGGGCCCCACTCATGGAAAATGCCTCTGTCTAATTTTGTCTCTGCCCCACTCCCTCTGCGCCACAGCTCACCCCATTCAGCAGGGTACCTCGCTACAGGAAGGAAGTGGTGGGGATGTCCACTCCTGACAGCCTAGTTGCACATGCCTAATTTTGCATTCAACCCACTGTAAATAATGTTGCATATAGTAATTTATTGTGTTTAATTTTGTCTCATTATAGTTGTCTCAGGAAGCTTTGCTGTGTGGTGGAAAAACAACAACTTTACATTAGGGCAAAGAAAAGGGCACCAATGCATCCAGCATAAAAGGACCACATTAACATGTTATTTATTTAAGAAATTTGTACCCCACTTTTCCCCTTTAAAAAAGGAGGTGCTCAAAACAGTCTACAAAATATATAAGCAATAATTAATCATTAATACTCATCAATGAGCTAAAAGCAGCAGCAAAAACAGAAAAAGCCAAAATGAGCAGTTAACAAATAAATTTAAACAGCAGAAGCAAATGCTTTTTTAAAAGGGAAATGTCGTCACTTGCTGTCAGAAAACAGATAAAGAGGAAGCTGACCTAACTCAACCTTTCCCAACCTGGTGCCTGCCAGATGTGTTGGACTACAGCTCCCAGCATGCCCCAGCCAGTTGCCCTTTTAAGCCAGGGAGTTCCACATACTGAGTCCTGCCATGGGGAAACCGCTCTTGTGGGTTACCTACAGTCATGCCTCTGAAGGCAATGGGCACACGCAGGAGGTGCCTAACAGCTGATCATAAAGGAGGAAGAGGTTCACATGGGAGAGGCTGGCCCTTCAAGTAGCTAGGTCCCAAGTGGTTTAGGCTTTGAAAGGCAATAACCTTGGGCGACCATATGAAAAGGAGGACAGGGCTCCTGTATCTTTAACAGTTGTATTGAAAAGGGAATTTCAGCAGGTGTCATTTGTATATATGGAGAACCTGGTGAAATTTCCTCTTCATCATCACAGTTAAAGCTGCAGGTGCCCTGCCCTCTTTTAAAATCTGGTCACAATTTAGCTGCAGTATAGCTCCTGTAGCTTTAACTGTTGTGATGAAGAGGAAATTTCACAAGGCTCCCCGTATATACAAATGACACCTGCTGAAATGCCTTTTTCTATGCAACAGTTAAAGATACAGGAGCCCTGTCCTCCTTTTCATATGGTCACCCTAAATAACCAGCATCTTCAATTGCACTCAGAAATGAATTGGCACATGGTGGAAGCCAGGTTGTTAGACCAGGTGCCATTCTGGGCTAGGCTATAAGCTTGGTGCATCTCAAGCCTGTTTTTTCGTTGACATCAGTGCTGTAAAGCAAAACAAGTTTAAACTGCAGGCTGATTTCTGCTTATAGGGTGAATGTTTTCTATATTCAACCTTGGGAATCATACAAGGAATCATGGTTTACTCACTACATAGAGAAAAGGCAACTTCACAGAAATGTTCCATATATCCTCTTCTGTTGTTTAAGAGACTAACAGCATAATAACCACTAACTGGACTTACTCCTAGATGAGAAAGTGCAGAATTCAGGACTGGCTCTAGAAGACATTTTGCTGTCGGTGCTGCAGCAGCAATTTCCCCTGCCCTCCCCTCAACGTGCCAACCAAGTAATTTTTCCATCTGAGGCAGAAAATCTCAGGGAGTTGTGCTGCCCCTCCTTGGCCATAAAAATATCACTACCATCAAAAACAATTTGCTGCCCTTTCATGACACTCAAAATCATCCATCTGAGGCCACTGACTCACTCTGCCTAATCAGGCCAGCCCTGATAGGATTGCAGCCAAAGTCTTGGTTGTTTGTATTTATTTATTTTTAAAAAGACACAAAATATATTTCCTTATCTGGTCTTGCAAGCAGTGGATGGCCTTGTGCAGCAGGCTACATACAAATAATAATAACCAAGAAGGAGGAGGAGGGTAGAAAAGCCATTATTTGTTGAAGTGAGGTGGCCTGGAATGTAAAGGGAAAGGTAAAAAGAGATCTCCAGCAACCATCTGGGCACCTGTATTTGCAACTCTTCTGTGGAACTTAAGAGAAGTCCCCCACATACACATAACTAATTTTGTAGGCTTAGATCAGATAAGGGCCTTTTCACTAGTCCTTGAATAAAAACCTTTATAACCAGAGAACAACAATTTCAAAGTTAAGAGAAAGAAAATAAAACACCACTAGAGTATGTCTAGCATTGATGTAACATAGTAATATGTATTGAAATGAGAGCAAGAATGTGATTTAAAGAGGATCTGTACAACAGTTTTGATTTTGCAAAGCCTCCAGCACATATTGCATGAAACATTAAAAATAAATGAATCAGCTCCCACTTTGGCTGGAATCTATGGCAGTCCAAATGGAAGGAGATCTTTCTGACATATTTTTTTTTAAAAAAAGGACCAAGGATAGCTTACCTTTCATGAGGACATGCAGGCAGTATCACTGAACAGAAGGCAGCAGCATGGGTGTGGGGGAACCAGTGAAAAATCAAGTAAGGGCATGCCTCTGTTCCCCGAGAGAGTGAGAGCACAAGAACAGTCCATCTACCTGCCTATCACAGATCAGGTGTGGGGCCCTTCACACTTGTACAATAAGCATAAACACAGAGGGGTCAGAAGGAGGGGATGTAAGGAAGAGGTTGTGGTCAGAATCCCCCCCTTGCCCTTCTGCATTACAGATAAATTATCCAGTCAAGAATGTTCCCACCACTACCACCCCTGCCTGAGTCCAGAATGAGTGACAGCTGCTAATTCAGTGTAAATGGCTAGTGATTGCTCAGGACTCCCCCCACAAAATACACAAGGTCTTATCTTATCAAAGCCCATAATTACAATTGCTATTTTGTTTCCTCAAATCAGCAATCAGTGCTTTTTGCCACCAGAACAGCCCCTGTCAGCCTGAGTCATGAGTGACAGATTAAAGCCCACCCCCCTCTCACACACAGTGTCTTGGCCAAAGAGGGGCGGCGGGGGTAGTATTCCCTCTTCACCATTGCTTTGTTGTTTTCCTCCACCGCCAAATAACATGTGATCCACATCTTCCCCTCAGCTCCTCAATCTGAAAGAAAAATATTTTAGATTAACAGACATTTTCTATATTTTTGAATCTAGCCAGGAAGTCCCCACCTCAAATCATACCATAGCAAAACTTTATTTTTTCAGACCTTCCCACCCTTAATAGTGGGAATAATGCTATCCTTCCTTACAGGGCTGTTGATAGTGAAACACTTTATGTGAAGCATGTTGTCCACTTGAACTAAGGAAATTCTAAAAGATTTCGATTATTGCTTATTGTGATCATGGGACATATTTTTCCTCATTTAACTCCAAGAACAAAAAATAAGATTGATGAGTCTGCTTGTATAAGCGTTTGAAGGCACACATAATTGATTGCTGCATCACACTGTCTGTCTAGAAGATGATTTAGGGTGCAATCCTGTGCATGTTTAGACAGAAAAAAAGGCCTACAACTCCCAGCATGCCCCAGCCAGCCATGCTGGCTGGACCATGCTGGGAACTGCAGGCCTTTTTTTGGTCTAAACATGCACAGGATTGCGCCTTTACAAAGTCAGGACTGCATGGAGGATCTGTCTATTGCCGTATTTATTCAATTGGCAACCCAGAATAAGCCTGAGAGCTCCACTCTCTACTGGGAAATGAGAAATTACCCCCAAGTCTGTTGCAGTGTAGAGAACTCTAACTCAGCCTTCCCCAACCTGATGCCCTCCAGACATGTTGGACTACAACCATGCTGGCTGGGGGATGCTGGGAGCTGTAGTCCAACTCACCCAGGTGGGGGAAGGGCTGCTCTAAGGTGACTTCTCATTTTGTGATGGGAGAGGCAGCAGCAGAACAAATAGATTGGGTGCTAGCGGCAGCACGAACAGTTGCCACTCGATGCCCTCTGCCTGACAGGAGGAGTCGGAGTCAATGCCATCCCGGGCAGTAGCATGACACTGTGTCCTGCTTGTGGCTCCCTGGTTGACAGCTGGTTGGCCACTGTGTGAACAGATGGACCCTTGGTCTGATCCAGCAGGGCTCTTATGTTCTTAAAGGGGAGGCTGTTATAGACTGTTAAAATGCTGAGAGAATAAAAAGGTCTTCACCTGGCGTTTGAAAGAATATAGTGTAGGTGGCAGGCGAACCTCCTTAGGGAGCTCATTTCACAGCCAGGGTGCCACAGCAGAGAAGGCCCTCCTCCTGGTAGCCACCTGCCTCACTTCCTTTGGCAGGTGCAACAGTGAAAGCTGCAGGAGCCCTGCCCTCTTGATCAGATACATTAACTTTGTGCAAGTGATTTGTGGAAGGCTCTCCTCATGCACACAAGCAAGTCATTTAATATAAAGTTTAGGGTCTAGAAAAGTCAATATTCTAAGTAGAAATGTCAGCCTTGCCTCTCCTTTTTGCAGGTTTCCTGTGATTTTAACAGCCTTGTGACATTCCATATGCAATATGTGGTACCTGTTTCGGCATGGAGATGCGCTTCATGTGGAGAATTTCGGCTCACCGTGCACCTGTTCAAGGCACAAGAGCCTGGCATCCGATCCACTTCTTTATGTTTAGCTGGCAGTAAATGCCTCTCTTGTTCCAGCTTTCCCTCTGCCATCAGGCTCTGCAGGGAACAGGGTGGGTGGGAATACTGTAGCTCCTGATTGCTGGACGGTGGCTCCCTGGGACATAACCTAGCAAAGAGGAAAAGTGCCCCACCAGTGGAGGCTGGTGGCTCAGTTTTCGGTGGGGCTGGAAATCCATCCCAGGTCTGAGTCAGAACCAGCCAGAACACTAAAGCCTATCCTCAAATTCGGTTCAGCATCTTGCATAGCTCCTTTAGAGTTCTAGCTAGTTCTGACTGAAACCTGGAATGGATTCACAGCCCCACCAAAATCCAAGCCACCAGCCTCCATTGCTCACCACTTTGTTTTGCTCTTCCACCTAAGCTCAGTTAAAACTTCCAGGTATGCAACTTGTTGGATCCCCTGAAGAAATGGTCCCTAGGAAATCAGGCCTGTTTCTTCAGCTCTTTCAATGGATCGGTTTTCAAGAGTTCCTTCCAGGAAAAGTAACCATGTTCGTTTGATGTCAACAGCACCATCGATGCACGTCGCCCTTCACAGAGTAGTTCACTTTCCTAATACATGCAGAGCAGAGACTTTCCGCAATATCTATGGTGAGCAAGACACACTTGTCATTAATGCAATCTATGTCCACAAGGTGGCACTCAGATCTCTCCCAAGACATCCTGAAAGCCAAGGCAGAGCCCCAAAACCAAAAGAGGGAGAGGTGTTTTAAGGCTCTCTCGGTTGTCTTTGGGATATATTCCACTAGGCCAGTTCAGTGATCAAATGCCTTATTCCTCTTTCAAGATTATATTTATCCAAAGCCAGATTTGAATACGTTTGTTTTACTTCAATTTTCTTTTAGCATAACAAATATCCTCCTTCAAATCTATCTCAACATACATATACAGCTTAGTTAAAACTTGTACTAGCCTTCCATCTGCAAGTCTCGAGAGAAATGATTTCCTTTTGAACAAAGGACAACAAATCAAAGAGAGCAACCAAACTGATGTTAAAGAGCACACAACTGTCAGACTTGTACTATAACGTGTTTCATACAGTTGTGTGCTGTTTAGTATTGGTTTGTTGTGTTTCCTTTGAACAAACCCTTGTTTTCAGTGTCGCGCCAGCAAAACCTCATCGGTGTTTTTTGTTTTTTTAAAAATCACAATTATTTCCATGATAAGCTGGGCTGGAGTAAGCACTCTGGCAGAACCTGCCTTTTCACTGTGGATCTGTAAGGTGCCTGCCATTTAAATTTCCCACAATGCACTGGAGTCACTCTATAGCTGGAGCATTGTGGGCAATTAAAATGGCAGGCAACTCACAGCCTGATGTGGGAGGAGACACTGATGTAGGGGGGTCCGACAGAGACACCAGTGCCAGTTCCAAGTTTTTGAGGACACTTGGGCAAGGGACCCTCACTGAGCCTCTCCCTCGGTGAGTCCATGTTCTCATTAGTAGCTACAGGGTGACCATAAGGAAAGGAGAACAGGGCTCCTGTATCTTTAACAGTTGTTTAGGCAAGGGAATTTCAGCAGGTGTCATTTGTATGCATGCAGTACCTGGTGGAATTCCCTCTACATCACAACGGTTAAAGGTGCAGGAGCCCTGCCCTCTTTTGTATATGGTCACAGAGGGCAGGGCTCCTGCAATTTTTTCTGTTGAGATGAAGAGGGGATTTCATCAGATTCTCCATGCATTCAAATGACACCTGCTGAAATTCCCTTTTCTATACAACTGTTAAAGATACAGGAGCCTTGTCCACCTTTCCATACGGGCATCCTACACTAATTGTCATCAGCTGTTATTGCTCCTCCTCATCTTTCTCATCATTTGTTACCACTTACTTGCTTGCTTGACAGGCAGAGAGCCAGTGACCAAATAGGTGGTGGCATCTACTCCTGGGCCAGAGCAAGAGGCAGGTGAACAAGCAGATTGCAATGGTGAAGAAAGGAACAACTGCAGGAGGCTTGTCTGCTCAGTGGGGCCTCTCAAGGCTACCACTTCTGATAACTGAACACCCCTGAAAATAGAATGATTCTCCCTCCAATTAGGCAATTTACTGTTCTGGTGTACAGCTGCTAGTTTAGAAGGAAAGAAGAACAGAAGAGCAACAAGCAACAAATAGGTGAAGGACAAGTTAGAAGAGAGAGAATCACCCAAATCCAGTAAAGGACACATGCTTTACTGGATGGCATCCACACATACAGATCAGCTGCAAACTCAGAGGTGAGTTACCAAATGTGATACTGCACCATGTGAACAGGAAGACACATTCCCAACTGTTTGGCAAGGCAGGTGAGAAAGCATATTCTGACTTGGTATCATGGGCTACTAGCTATATGCAAAACCAACACCTTGTTGAATGCAACTCTCTCTGGATTGGGGCCCATATCCATTCATATGGTTATGTATTTTACATTGTAAGTCATATTAAGGATGCAATTATGTTAAACATCATGTTAGAAATGTAAACAAAAGGAAGATGTTCTAAGGCTTCATACTATACTATCAAGGTTTCTCGGTCCATACTGGAAATTCATTTTATGCCAGGGGTGACCAACCCTTTTTGGCCCTGAGGACTGCATAGAATTAGGGTAACCATATGGAAAGGAGGACAGGGCTCCTGTATCTTTAACAGTTTCGTAGAAAAGGGATTTTCAGCAGGTGTCATTTGTATATATGCGGCACCTAGTGAAAGTCTCTCTTCATCACAACAGTTAAAGTTGCAGGAGCCCTGCCCTCTTTTGTATCTGGTCAGGATGGCAGGGTTTCTGTAGCTTTACCTGTTGTGATGAAGAATTTCACCAGGTTCTGCATGCATACAAATGACACCACCTGACGTTCTCTTTTCTATGCAACTGTTAAAGATACAGGAGCCCTGTCCTCCTTTTCATATGGTCATCTTACATAGAATGCTGAGTGGTGGGTCAGGGCAGGGGCCACACATGTGGAAGCACACACACACACACACTCTCTTCACCCCACATCTCAGCACGCAGAGAATGGGAGGTTTAAAGCTGAGAGCAGAGGTTATAGCCTCTCGCCCTGTGATCCTGATCACTGTTTGCCCATTGTTGTTAGCAACAGGGAAACAGTGGTCTGTTCTGCATCCGCCAGTTGGTGGCTGATCAACTGGGTGGTGAGGGAAAGTGGTCAGAGCACCCCAGGGCTTCACAGGTGGCCCAGAAACTAGCCAAGGGCTGCACAGCCATATAGGGTTTATGGTCACCCATGATTTAGATAGCTTACAGATAAAATGTATTTGTTTAAGTCCATTTTTGTAATTACATGATCTGAGTGTGTAGCAAAATGATGTGTTTTCAGCAGTGAAAATCTTTAACCTTGCACTCTGTAATGTTGAGTGGCATTCTGTTTCTGACACTTCAGCCAATAACGTTCAGCAGATACATCCTTGACAAATGTCTATTCCTTCTCAGTTTTGACAATTCATTTGCACTGTGTGTCATCAGCAACTTTCCTTATAATTTCAAGACCAAAGTTGATTAACAAAAACAAAGCTATATTGAAAAAGCTGTATCCGAAGATGGATTCTTACAATGTGTGCATTACCTTTAAAGCCCTACATGGTTTGGGTCCAGGTTACCTACGGGATTGCCTTCTCCTATACAATCCACCCTGGTCACTTAAGTCCTCTGGGAAGAATTTACTTTAGTCAGCCAAAACTAGGCTGACGACCATTACCCAGAGGGCCTTCTCTTCCGCCACTCCCAGACTGTGGAATGGCCTGCCAGGAGAAATTTGCCAACTTAACAGTCTTTCCAAATTTAAAAAAGCTGTAAGGACTCATCTCTTCTGGCAGGCCTACTGAGGCAAATTTTAAAATGTCTTAAAAGATTTTAATAATGTATCGGTTTTATGTTTTTAATCAGTTTTATGTATTTTATAGTATTTTGTGTTCAATGGTGTTCCCTGCCTTAATCCAGAGGGAGAGGTGGGTAAGAAATAAATATATTATTTTATTTTGTAAATTTGTTCCAACTCTCCATTTTTACCCAAAACTATCATGTTCAGATAATTACCCTTGTTTTCTCCTAGAGAAGTTCACTTGGGGAGAGGGATACATTTACAGGCTTGGGGATTTTTGTCTGTTTATGTTAAAAACAATACCAGTTAAAACTGAGTAAAAATTAAATTTCCTTTAAAAAGTGTAAAATGCTCTGACACTTACTCCCAGTAAACCCATAAAAAAAACTTGTGATTAGTTAGTAGTCTCTTGCTATGAGTTGTATCCAACAGTGTAATTCCACCCGCAGAACAGACACTGCCCGTGGATTATTTCCCCCCTCATCCTTACATTGTTGGGGGACCCTCTGGAGCAGATTTGGGAGGTATTCAGGGAACAGAGGGGAAGGGAAAGTCCTGTTGCATAAGCAGAGGTCCACTTGAGTAACATTGCATTTAGCCCAATAAAAGTCATGTCACAAATAATTTGCTTATCTTAATAGTGCCACAAGACTGCTTCCCGTTTTTTTCCTACGGGACATTTTGTTCCATTTGCTCATTGGTCAAGTTCTAATCTGCAGAGGCCACCAGTGAGGGAGGAAGCAGCAGCCAGGCATCTCTCCACCGTGCCTGGGTCCAGCTCCAGCTGAGAGCCCCCTCCCTCCTGCTACCAACTGTATCTGGAGAGGCCACCAGTGAGGGAGGAAGCAGCAGCCAGGCATCTCTCCACCGTGCCTGGGTCCAGCTCCAGCTGAGAGCCCCCTCCCTCCTGCTACCAACTGTCTCTGCAGAGGCCACCAGTGAGGGAGGAAGCAGCAGCCAGGCATCTCTCCACCGTGCCTGGGCCCAGCTCCAGCTGAGAGCCCCCTCCCTCCTGCTACCAACTGTCTCTGCAGAGGCCACCAGTGAGGGAGGAAGCAGCAGCCAGGCATCTCTCCACCGTGCCTAGGTCCAGCTCCAGCTGAGAGCCCCCTCCCTCCTGCTACCAACTGCCTCTGCAGAGGCCACCAGTGAGGGAGGAAGCAGCAGCCAGGCATCTCTCCACCGTGCCTGGGTCCAGCTCCAGCTGAGAGCCCCCTCCCTCCTGCTACCAACTGTCTCTGCAGAGGCCACCAGTGAGGGAGGAAGCAGCAGCCAGGCACCTCTCCACCGGGCCTGGGTCCAGCTCCAGCTGAGAGCCCCCTCCCTCCTGCTACCAACTGTCACTGCAGAGGCCACCAGGGAGGAAGCAGCAGCCAGGCATCTCTCCACCGGGCCTGGGTCCAGCTCCAGCTGAGAGCCCCCTCCCTCCTGCTACCAACTGTCACTGCAGAGGCCACCAGTGAGGGAGGAAGCAGCAGCCAGGCATTTCTCCACCGTGCCTGGGTCCAGCTCCAGCTGAGAGCCCCCTCCCTCCTGCTACCAACTGTCTCTGCAGAGGCCACCAGTGAGGGAGGAAGCAGCAGCCAGGCACCTCTCCACCGTGCCTGGGCCCAGCTCCAGCTGAGAGCCCCCTCCCTCCTGCTACCAACTGTCTCTGCAGAGGCCACCAGTGAGGGAGGAAGCAGCAGCCAGGCATCTCTCCACCGTGCCTGGGTCCAGCTCCAGCTGAGAGCCCCCTCCCTCCTGCTGTCTCCTGTAACTGCTGAACTTTCCAACTAAGATTGTAGTGCCTGAATTTGCTTTCCTTTTCCCCCTCCTCCTCCTCCCTCCCAATCCCCTTTCCTTTTGTGTCATGTCTTTTAGATTGTAAGCCTGTGGGCAGGGACTGTCAAGAAATACTTTTGTAAGCCGCCATGAGAGCCTTTTTTGGCTGAATGGCGGCATAAAAATACTTAAATAAATAAATAAATAAATAAATAATGAATTATTCTTTCCTTTCAGTGAGCGGCCCTGATTGATCCAGGCCACAATTGAACTCGTTCAATGTAACGTTCTAGGCAAACGCTCATCCTCCTATTTCCCAAGGGCAAAAGGATAGAGATTCAGGAACTGCTGTCCAGAACAGCCAAAGGCAAATCCAGCAGAGGTTGGTGCCTTCGATGTCAGTGGGCCAGTGAAGCCAGTTCCTTTAGAGTTCTCACTAAAACCTGGAGCAGATTCACACCCCACTAACAGCAAAGCCACCAGCCTCCGCTGGGTAAATCCACAGGCCATCCTGGTGTTACATCACTGCTGCCCTCTCCTTCCCCCACCCTCTCCCATAAAAAAACCAGAGGGTGTGACAATGGCAAACCAAGGCAGATTTATACCTTAGGCAAGGAAGGCACTTGGGCTGGCAATGAGACTTGGGGAATGAAAACAACAATCTCAGAGTTCACAGCCCAGGCAGAGCCTCCCCCACCCCCATCTTAACCCATATTAATGCAGCATTTAAGTGACAAGAGCACCTTTGCCACAGCTGGGTGGCTCCAGCTTGCCCCAGGCAAGGCTGTGGGACCCAATTAACTTCCCTCCTCTCCCAGGCTCAGAGACCTCCCTCACCCAGCCTTCCAGGCCACGTTCCATGGGAATGACTCTGTTGTTTATACCCACAGCACAAACCTGGCCTAGGGGCACCAGTAGCAGCCATCCATGGGTGCAGGCCTTGCCTACGCTCTTTGATTATCAGTAGGGGAGCACAAGAGCAGCGATTCCCAGGTAAGGCGCAGCTGCCTGAAATGGCAGCGTTGTCTTGCTGCTTTAAAAAAAAAAAAAAACCACAAATCTCTCCAACCTGTTCTATGTTGGATCGTGTCAGTAACAGAGGCTCTACAGAGCCAGAAACGCCATGTTATTGCCAAAAGCATAGACAGCTGTGTGAGCCATTTGCAAAATGCCAACATTCATATGAGGGTAATACCTTTATTAGGCCAACTTAAGGTCACAAAAATGTGCAAGCTTGTGTGGTGTGATCCCCAGATCTCTTCAGCAGGCAAGAGCTTACCAAAAAAGTAAGTGAGCAATCTATGCAAGCACATGGGAAATTAAGGGATTTTGAGATTTCATCGACATGTCCACAGGCCTAACCAAACTACATCCCTCCTCTGGATCCTGGAGCAATTACAAAACATAATAGTAAGTAGAATGACCATGTTATTGCTATCTTCACACCTGTTTGGAGCTGGAACTAGTTTGGGGACACTTTTGAACCAGTTTAACTCCATCTCGCAGGATCAGCCATATTTTCTACAATTGAAGAACCCTGCATGGAGGTCACTGCATTAGGGTGGCAGTGTTTGGGTATGCGAATGTCATCAAACCTGGAATGGAGGGTGGCTCAGGCAAACTTCAGAGCAGGGGAGGCTGTAACTTTAGACATGTTTGTTTACTTACCAGTAGGCCTAAGCAACCTTTACCACATGGCCTTCAGGGCTCTTGCCACAGCAGTGGCTGAACTACTGACCCTGAGGAGTTGGCAAAACACTGGGGTCACACTCTTGACATCCTAGCCTTGAGGTGATACTGCTTCTCATAGAAATGAGAATTCAATTCATGGTGCTTACATCTATTTCCTCACACCAAAGCAAGGCATGGAAGAGTCCCAAGGACCCTAAACACAACCCCTTTCAACTAAGGCTGGATAACTGACACTATGCATTTGTGCTTTTGAAGGAGGGAGCTGAGAGGAGAAGCCTGTCTACAACAAAAGTTTATGGAATTTGTATGAGCAGGGTGCTGATCTTGGCAGGTTGAGTTGGTAGAACATCTCTCTCAAAGGGACTTGCAACACAAGGTTTAAATCAGCTTTCCTTTAAATCAGTTTGTAGGGTGGTCATGTGTCCTACTTTACAGAGGACAGTCCTCTATTTGAACCTCTATTGGACATTGACCTCTATTGGGAGGGGTGTCTGGTCCAAGTCCAATTTAAAGATAACCTTAATAATGGAGAGCAGGGGCCTCAAAGTTGCCCCTCAAGAGTTAGCACCTGCACAGTACTCAGGTCACCTGATCACAGTATTCCCAACCGTGGTGAGATGTTTTGCATTTCTGTTTAACACCTAGTCATTTTCTTTTCCAAATTTGCACCTCTATACATGAATTAGCATATGCAAATCTTAAGAAAATGAGTGCCCTCTTTGGGGGTTATGTGTTTCTTCTTTTTTGGCACTGCGGTAAGTGGCCACCTGATGAGCTTATAATGCAGATATGAGTCTTATGTTGAACACGTATTCAATTCTGTGTTCTACTTTGCTGTTATGTTCAAAATGCAATGCACTAAGATGAATGACAAACAGATGTCATTTATGTTGTTACATTTTAGTATGTTAAATTACTTTAAACTCATTAAATAATTCATACTTGAGGTTTTACTATTCCCATTGACTTACAATAGATTTCATCAACATCCGTACAAGGCACAAAATAGCAGCTTATCAACAACAGCTCCCTAAGCAGAAAGGCGAGTCTTATTGGGACCCATGGCAAACATGTGTAATCCTGCTATGGACAATAACAAAATAATGGGATGCCGCTCTTAGCACAAAAGGTCAAGAGCTCTCCCCTCTTGGAGTGAGGCACACTAGCAGGTCCTCTTGCTAGTTCTTTGGCAGACGAATTTGTGGCTCCAAGTGCTTAAGACTCTGGGCAACATGATACAAATAAACTCAAGGGCTTCTTTACATGATTACGAGTCAAAGAATCTTGACAAAGGTTTGTAATTTCCAGCTGTTACCCTTGAGACCCTAAGGCAGTGCCTTTTGGCCCAGGTTTCTACATGCATCATCCTTCTTTCCGACATAACGATGTACATGTGTGAACAAACCATCACAGATCCAACGCAGACAGAGCTCATGTATCATCGGAGGTCACCTCGAATGCAATGCTTTTTATTGGATTCAGTTCACACAATCATGAAGCGACGCATGGGTGGGTCAAACAGCCCTTGGACATTTACTTATATCAGCCATCTCCAACCTGGTGCTCCTATCCTTCCCAGCCATGCTTTGTGAGTCACATGTGCTGAAAACTTCACCCCTTCCCATACCAATTGGTAATACATTTTGCTGTTCCCGTTGCTAAAAGGTTTTGCTAATACTTTTCTCCAATACCTATAGAAAAGAGTCCTTATTCCTAATTCAAAATTGTGGCACTTGTTTCTTGTTCTACCAACTTCTACAAAGTTTAAATTTCTACCACTTAAAGATGATAAAAGGTTTTAGAGGGAGTTTCTCACATCTCTTGCTGCCAATACCTATTTCCCAGCTTCCAGTTTATTCTTCTAACCTTTGTATCCAACCTCATCAAGATTTCGACCTTGTGTTAAACATAAGGTTACTGGTACCAGAATCCTGGAAGCACCTTTCCAAAGATCAGGTGGTACACAAGCTCTTTCCATGAGCCTGTTAACACATCCTTAGATTGCATTCACTCTTTATGCCATCTAGTATTTCTGCACACGTTTCTGAGAAAAATACTTTGGTCCCCCTTTTGTTTTCTATTTCTTAATACTCAATAAAAGGCAGATACGCCTATACACCTTGCTGCTCTGCCTGGGAAAAACAAATTAACAGCCCCTTGTCTTGGAAAGGCTTACCAAAAGAAACGGTGACAGCCAGCTCTCTTCTCCCTAGACAATCCTGTTTGTTTGCACAAGGTATTTTAATCCGTTTTGATAGCATCATCTCCGAGGAGTACCCATTGCCCTGGCCTGACCCTCTAATCCTATTCTTCCCCCCTAGACACGGTCTATATGTGTGATCTCTCCCTAATGCACACACACATCCCTGATGACAATCTCAACATATATGCTTTAATTAACTATTACTACTTCTGTCCTGAATACACCAAGTCCAGCTGGAGGTAAAGTGTGTGCATGGACATAACTGACTGATGCAAAAAGAAACTTGCTGCCCACCACCCCAGCATACAACGGCTCTTAACTTCATTGATTTCATACATAAAATATTGGACACTTTCACGCTCTGTTCTCAGCCATTTTCAAACAGGGGACAAACTGGCTTAGGCTTAGCTGATCAAAGCCCTTCGGTAGTATTTAAAACAGGTGTTGTTTTTTTAATAACACCATTTAGCAAAGCTAGGTGTGTTGACCATAAGAAAAATGCCAACATTCGTGTTGCTGTAACACTTTTATTAGGCTGACCAAAAGATCACACACAAAAAGATTGCACACATTTTTGAGATCCCCAGATCTCTTTTTCAGGTAAGATATTGAAAAGGCTAGTGGGGGTGGGGCTGAATGGGGAGGGAAGAAAGTGTCTAGATAGTGAACTCACATTGTCTACAAGTTCAGACTAGTTAGTCCCAGGTGTAGTGTGGGAGGAGTCTGCAGGTCAGTCTGCTGCCCCCGCTTACACTGGGAAGGAGGGGGATGTTGCATCCTTCATTTTGGGGAATATTAAGTCCAGCTATTCTCAGCAGTGCTTCCCATCCTTGTTGAAGGTTCCTTTTGCCAGTTAATCATGGAAAGAAATTATGTAGTCTTTATATTAACAAAGCAGGAGGTAATTTAGATGCTGTTCATCCAAGCAACAGCCAAAGTGGTAATTTTAGATGCTGCTCATCCAAGAAACAGGGGAAGTACCCACTGTGATTTCTGAAGCTTTAGTGCCACCCTCCCCAACCTGGTACCCTCCAGATGTGTTGTACTGCAACTCCCATCATTCTCAACTAGCATGGGCAACACCTCATGTTAAAAATACACCCTAACAACATTTTAATGTACAGAGTTTCCAGTTTAAGGAAACAATACGTACAGCAACCAAATCAACAAGGCTTGAAGTTTGGTTTTTGGAGGATGGGCAGTTATGTCTTGTCACTGAAAAGGAAACATATTGACTAAACGAAACCAAAAGACGCCCATGCAGGGGGAGGGGGACATAACGCATGAGAGCATCTATTTTTCATACATGCCCCTCTGCCTGAAATGAAGCATTCTCAAGGCTTGTGTCTTTCTGGGAATCAGAGACCAAAGCTACTGTTTTAATAAGATGCCCCCAAAACCACACATCGAGGACTCATGATATTAGGGCCATATCTCAGCCCTCCCCGACCTGGTGCTCTCCAGATGTGTCATATTACAACTCCTAAGGCCATACTGGTTGGGGATGATAGAAGCGATAGCATAACACATCTGGAAGGCACCCTGTTTGGGGAAGGCTGAATACTATGGCCCTAGTCAGACAACACACTAAACCATGATGGTTAAGCATTTTGAGCTAAACATTATGAACCACAGCAAGTGTCAACCATTCCTAACCATGGTGGCTACATAACCATGGTTTAAACATGCTCACTAACCACTTGCTGCAGAAGTGTTAGAGGCCTAACCATGGCTTAGTGTGTTGTCTGAACAGGCCCTATATCTGTTCAGGGCTAGGGAGAAAAAATAACTCATGTGGTTGCAGCCTCTTGGGGCTTGTCCGCATTCAGCAAAAATCCTGCAGTCTTACCGGGGCTTTGTCTTCTGGAGTCTTTGCGAGTTTAACAATCAGCAAAATACATGCGCTCCCCGCCTTGTTTTTGCCAGTTCTTTCTCATGTTTCAATTCTACTGCCAGCAGATAGTGCTGCTTTATAGTGCGTTTTCCATTTATTACTGCATTTTCAGGGTTTTATAAAATGACGGATTCCCGCTTAAAAACGGCGCCAAGCAGCATCAGAAGCTGACATCAATAAAAGGACCCACAAACTTCCATGTGTGACAAATCATGAGCATGCACTAAATTGCTTGTGTGGAGAAACTCCTGTTGTTACTGCTTTGGATGAGTCCAACTAGAAGCATGGAGATTATACCAAGGTGATCCTATCTCCCCCCAAAGAAAAACAGATTCATTTCCTCATCTTTGCAAGTTCCTACTGCTGCTGTCTCCTTTCCCCTACATCCATATTGACAGAGTTATTGTGTGGCATCTGATGTTTCTTTTCTTTCTAGTTCATGTTGTTAGGCTCAGGATCAGCACAAGAGAACCCCCACAAAAAAATGGGATACAGGGGTGGCAGGGTTAGGGGCTATCCGATTAACTCTTCACAAACCAGACAGTGAGAGAGAATTGCTTGGTCTCAAATAAGCACACCCACTAATCTGCCAGCCCACCCCCTTCTGACTGCTGCGGAGGACTGCCAAAAATAGGATAGGTTGTGGGGATTGGTGGGCAACAATATTTATGAATAATTTTATTCCTCTTCCCATTTTAAAACCCCTAAAGCAGTTTACAACAACCTCCTGCTATCACTATATAGATAGAATGTCACCTGGTAGCAATATGTAAGCAGGCCTTCTCTGTGGTGGTACCCACCATTTGGAACACTTGCCCACGTGTGATCCGAGAGGCAAACGGTGGCAAGTTTTAAATGCCTCTTTAAACACTTGTTTATACAGGCGTTCCCTAAACAGTGAGACTTTGTTGCCACCATTTTATTGTTATGATGTAATTTTTTTAATGTTCTTAACTTTTTAAATTGTTTTAATCTTAGTATTTTAAAATACTAAGAGGCACAGAAGTATTGTAAATAAATCAATAAATAATATAGGTCACCTTAGATCACAGATGGGAAATGTCTGGTTTGTGGGCTAAATAGGGCCAGCAGGCTTTCTCAGCTGGCCCGCAAAGGCCTCAGGCGAGGTCCCTTCGCAAAGCCTTAGGTGGGGGAATCTGCTCATTGTGCTCTCCTCCCATCTTGCCTTCCCTCAACTGAAAGCTGACTCTCAAGACACCAGCGGAGAGGGCTTCATCCACCAAGATGTTTGAGACAAAAATTCTCATCAGATACGACCACTGCCCATGATAGCTGGGGCTGACGGGAATTGTAGTCCAAAACAGGTTGGGGAACATTGCCTTGGATGAACAGGGCATTTTGGAGAGTTCTGCCAAGGTCCCAGGCTGTTGAATTTCAAGAGTTGGGCAATCGTACAGCATGCCAGAAGAAAAGTAAGTCAAGGGGAGGAAGAGGAGCAGGAGCAAGGTGGACACAGAAAATGGCTGTGAGGTCCAAATGCAACCCACAGGGTACTGGCTGGCCATCCAGGGCATCGAATACAGAAGTCCCAGGGCAACGAGAAGCGCTTATACAGTGAGACAGGGGAAATAGGGGAGAACACAACTGAAATAGGATAGGAAAGGATTACTGGAGAGTTTTCTGGGAAGCCAGACAGCAGGAGAGAAGTGAAATAGCTTGTTCCTCCCACCCTAGATGTGAATTCCTTCTGAAATGACAAGACATTGGGAAGCTACAATGGCAAAGACATCTATCCTCTTGCCAAGCAGATTGCCACTCAAAAACAAGACAAAGCAGGACTATAGCATTCTGTCTGGTGCATTGTATCAGCTTCGGCTGATACGCCAGCTGCGCCCCTTCCTAGAGTTGGAAGACCTAAAGACGGTAGTGTACGCACTGGTAACTTCAAGGCTTGACTTCTGTAATGCGCTCTACATGGGGCTACCTCTGTGCCTAGTCCGGAAGCTTCAATTAGTCCAAAATATCACAGCCAGGCTGGTCACTGGTACACCTAGGGGTGAACACATTACACCAGTTTTAAAATCTCTTCACTGGCTGCCAATTAGTTTCTGGGCGAAGTACAAAGTGTTGGTTATTACCTTTAAAGCCCTACATGGTTTGGGTCCGGGCTACCTGTGGGATCGCCTTCTCCCGTACAATCCGCCCCGCACACTCAGATCCTCTGGGAAGAATCCGCTTCAGCTAGCAAAAACTAGATTAACAACTGTTACCCAGAGGACCTTCTCTTCTGCTGCTCCCAGACTGTGGAATGGCCTGCCGGAGGAGATTCGTCAACTTGACAGTCTTTTAGAATTTGAAAAAGCAATAAAGACTGATCTATTCTGGCAGGCCTATCCAGTGAAATTTTAGAATGTTTTCAGGATGTTTTAATCATGTATGGTATGTTTTAATTCGTTTTAATGTGTATTTTATATCATGTTTTTATACTGTTTGTTTTACACTTTGAATTGTTTTAGTTTTTGTGAACCGCCCAGGAAGCTTCGGCTATTGGGCGGTATAAAAATGCAATAAATAATAATAATAATAATAATAATAATAATAATAATAATAATAGTGGTCTTAGAGAGACACCCCTTTAAAGCTTTGAGATGTGGATGCTGTTGAAAAGAGGCAATGAGAAGTGGCTGTCTCATTGGTATGACCCTCACAAGGCCATTTTCTGGTTTTAATGCAGGAACCCACATCCCATGTATTACAGGATAATACATCCTGTAGTATCCATCCAGGCCTGCGGGATATTACTAAACGATGCTTCCGAGTGGAGATGCTGGGAAGCCAGGCAGGCAGGAGAGCATGTTGACACTCAAACCCTTGCATTTCTCCTAAAGACATTTAGCAACAGTGTTTTCCAGCTCTCCCTGCATGGCAATATCAGGCTCTGTTAGGTCCACGAAGGACCTGGAAAAGTCAGCAGAAGCCGCTTCTGCTCTTGGTCCTACTGTACTATTGTTAGGATGGCAGAACTGCACAATGTGCCTTTTCTAACATACATATCAATCTCTCTAAAACTTTCAAGGGAGGTATGAAGCAAAATCCTTTCCCCCACTACCACAAAGCCGCCCAAATAAGGGCTTTGGGGCCTCATCATACTGACAAGCCTGCCATCTTGTGGCTGCATAAAGAACCTGCTTTTTCGTAAAGGCTGCCCAGGTGTAAACAGTGGTCAGGACTGAGAGAAGGTAATCTTCTGCAACATCTGTTTGGGGGCCTATTCAGGGCTGAAGTCAAGGGTAGGCAGGGCTGGGCCCTTGCCGATAGCCCACAACCCAGTAGGGGCCTACTGAGAAAAGTCCTCTGGAGTTGCTCCTCTCTTCACCATTGGAATCTGCTTGTTTGTCTGCCTCTCATTCTGGCCCAAGCAGTAGTAGGGGTAAGGAGGAGGAGCAAAGGGATGTCACTGGCTACTTGCTTACTGGTGCCAAGCAAGCAGTAGCAATGACAAAAAAGAGTCAACAGCAACTGGTGACAATGGTGATGAGGAGGTAGACTTACTGAGGGAGGAGACCCATTGAGGGTGCGTTACCTGAGGGCCCTCAAATCCTGGAGCCTGCATTGTACGTATTGACCACACTGCTCCAATCTGAAGGCTGAGGACGAAGTCCCATTCCTTCAGAAACACGGCTGCTTCCCTTGCTCACAGGGATGTACTTTTAACACAAACAACACAACGCTTCTATGATAGGAGATGCATGCTTTGGAGAGAGATGCCATAACTACCTGAGAAGGGCATGGCATTATACCATTCAACAGGATTATTCTGGGGGCTGCTCTACCAACAAGCCATCAAGAAGAACTGCTGGTTAAATAGATAAATTGATAAACCCACATATCTGCCAGTGAGTTCTCCCCAAAACCATTATCTAAGGAAGCAAAGACCAAACGTTGGTCTCCTTCCCTACTCAAGGAAGCCCATTTCCTTAATAACATCCATGGCTCTTCATGCCTCCTAGCCTCACCCACCCCCTCTAAACCTGCCTGAAGCCCCTCCCCCAATCTCTCTCTCTCTCGCAAGTCTGTCATAGTCCCTGAAAGTCATGCTATGGTCCTGTTGGGCGAATTCTCCTTCAGGGGAATCTTAAGGAGGCCTAGTCAATTGCCAACAAACTCTTCACAAAACTAACCTTGGCCAGGTTACCCCAACGCACCAAAAAAACCAGCAACTCTCACCTGACACGCTATTCCCAGCGTGGAAATTTAATGTGCCACTTGTGGCCCATCCCAGGTCCCTGGCTAATGGAGCATTTCTGAAACTCCCTTCCCTTGCAGTCCCTCCTGTAAACACATTTTCAAGAGAAGATTTTCAATAGCCATGTTTGCTAGAGTACTTTCCTGTACGAGCGGAAGGAACCAGGAATATGCACTCCGCCCCCACCCTAGAGGAACATAGAAAGCTGCTTTAAACTGAGTCAGGCCATGGCTCCACCTAGCCCAGGACTGGCAACACTGACTGGCAACAGCTCTCTCGCATTTCAGACAGGCATTTTTCCTGCCTTACCTGGAGACACTGGGGATAGAACCTGGAACCTTCTGCTTGCAAAGCAGGAGCTCTACCACTGAGCTATCCAGCAGGGACAACTAGAGGACGTATTCTTCCAGTGTGCTATCTAGCCCCCTCCACTCCTGACCTCTGCACGTTGATAGGGAAAGTCTGCAAGGCCAGTATATACACTTTCAACTGAACCCGAATCGCATGGGGCCCTGTAACCTTGTTCAGTTGAGCATGGTTAGTCTTCTCTTTGCAGACTTTCTCCATCAATGTGGAGAGGTTGAGAGTGGAAGTGGCAGGACCAGAACACACAACCTTGGGTTCTTCCAAACTTCCAGGAAAACCCTCTTCAGCAAATTCCCAAATAGGAATCCATAATCTTTTTAAAAAAAATGGTACCCATTTCTTAACGATTGGGAAAAATGTCAAAATATTGTTCATGAGAATCCATTGGCTTAAAACTCCTATACTCACTGTAAAGTTTAGTAAAATTCTACGTGTAACTAACCCGCCTATAATAACATCATTTAGGGCACAATCCTATGTATGTTTAGACAGGAAAAAGTCCTACAACTCCCAGCATTCCCCAGCCAGCAATTGCACCCTAATTTTATTAACTTAGGTCAGATGTGGATCCCGTTCTGAAAAGCAGTAAGAGCGCCCTCCAAAGCTGTTACACATCTGGAAGAGGAAAACCTGCATAGAGGAAAACCTGCTACATGAAGGTCGAGTAATGCTACTATAAGGCTCGTGAGCCCCCAGTTCCTGCCAAGAAAACAATTCAGAGCAGCCCAAGTATTACAAACATGTTTATTTCAAAAAACAACAAACAAAAACACAAGACACCTTTGTTAAAAAGAGAAGGCACAAAAGTGTGAAACAACTATGGCCTCAAGATTCGAATACAGCATGGACATTGGCAAGCCGTGCTGCCCTATGATCAGTTAACACATGACCTCTTTGAATTTACTGACAGCAAGACTAAAGGGGTGGAGGGCAATGTACAGATTGTCTCAGTCTCACTGGTGCAGGCTGAAATAGTAGACAAACCTGTTAAAAATACTCAACACAAAAATTGGTTAAAATGGTAAGAAAATAAAGACCTGTATTTTTCTGTACTAAAGATCTATACATATCAAAAAGTGAACCTTGCAAGCACCTTGATGGTAACTGGGAGAGATATTTCCCCCCTTAAGGGCAGCCTTCTTCAACCTGATGCCCTGGGGATAATGGGAGTTGTGGTCAAGACATATGGAGGGCAACATGCTGGGGAAGGCTGCCGCACGGAGTCAAACTGACTCATGGAAAAACATGCTCCAAGAAATAAACCCAGTGGCATTACCTATTTTTGGAGGAATATGTTCATTTAAAAATAAAATAAAAAGGTAGATGTAAAATGCATAGGGAAAATAAAGACTTACTCCTGCCTCTTGGTATCTTCATCTGGAGAAAACAGCTCAACGTACATCAACAGCAACAAATGGCTGATGTTTGGGCCCCTTTCTAAGTACCAGCTAGATCTGAACAGAAGGGCACAAAGCTGCTACCAGTTTTCCCATGGAAAACATGTTCCTGAAATAGTAACTCTCCGGCAGCTCCTCAAACACAGCAGCTTTCCCCTGGACCCAGAATCAGTAGCACCAGTTATTGCCATCAGCCATCAGTTCCAGACAAGGAGATACAAGAAAACATTTTCAAGAAATTCAGCTGGAGAACAGCAACGCTGCATTTCAGGAAGAATAAAATCTGCAGCACCTGGCAAATAGAAGAAGAAAAGTGCAGTTTAGCATGGCAGCACTGGTCTCTCCACACACCTGGCACACCAAGGAGGTGAGCTATCCATCCCTCATCTCCCAGGTGAGCCACACACAGACAGGTCTACATCCTCCCAAGGCTTGAGAAGCAAGAACGGAGCAGGGCTGCCAGGCCAAGTGAATCAGAGGGTGACCCTGGAGACCCACTTTTATTTATTTATTTATTGCATTTCTATACTACCCAATAGCTGAAGCTCTCTGAGTGGTTTATATGACATCTCCAAAGGCAGCCCCTGTGACTATAACACAGGGACAGCCAACCCAGTGCATGGATTACAACTTCCATCAGCCCCAGCCAGTATGGGTTGGGAATGCTGGCGAGTTGTGGTCCAAAACATCTGGGGCTGCCTACCCCCCTGCTGTAATAGCGCCAAGGAGTCACAGGTACCATATCCCCCGCCTTAGCACTGCACTGGCTCAGCTGGCCCTGCTGTCTTTCCATCTGATGCAGCCAGCACTACGCCAGCAAGGTAATGGGTGAACACTCTCAGTTCTGCAGCCTGGGGGAGTGGGCAGGGCAGAAGCAGGGACCTTCGTAGAATGTCTCCCTGGCCTGGGGCTTTATTTGAAAAGGGAGCGCTGCATCGGGAAGCCTCAGACTCATTTGCTGCGGTGCTATGAATGGACGGGTGCCCCCCAATGATCCATGTCAGCCTTCCCCAAGCTGGCGCCCTCCACATATGTCAGACTACAACTCCCACCATCCCCAGCCAGCTGGTGTTGATGGGAGTTGTGGTCTGACACATCTGAGGGATGGCGGATTGGTGAAGGCCGGTCTACGAGGCTGCAACGAACATGTTTCCAGAACCCCACAGACAAAATGGTGCTCTTCTTGCGGGCATTCTTGGCATCTCCACCTGCCCAGTCTTCCCCACCGACACGTACCTCTCCTTGGAAGCCAAGCTAAGACTTCCGTTGCTTCTTGGCAGGCTTGATAGGGGACAGCTCTTCCTCCTCTTCTATGGACTCATCCTCATCGCTAAAATCCTCCTCCTCTTCATTAAACTCATCCTCATCTTCCGAAAGATCACTCCTGTGAACTGGGAAGCAGCCAGGTTTGCAATTTGAAAGTGTGATCTGGAAAATGTAGCTTTCAGACATCCCCTTTCCTCTCTAACACAGTTCTGTCCAGATATGAGAGACCTTGAACTAACTGTTGATCTCAGGAACACCAGAAAAAACCTCTCTAAAAGATGTGTCATTTTGTATGGTATTATATTACAGCACCTCAAAGGCGGCCTTAAAAGAAAAAATAGGCCGGAACACATTGGGCTTTTTAAACAAATACAATCTTTGTTCCAGCATCTTAAGAGATTTCTCTTCCGTTCATAGGTCCAAACAATATTCTCCAACCCCTCTGCCTTGCACCAGAGAACCGGTATGTACAGATGGCCACTGTGTCACACGACTGCATCAGACGCATGTTCATGTCCTCCCTCCCATTTGGGAAGATCAAACATATGACCAACTTATAAACAAATCATGGAGAGAACACACTCAAGAGCAATGGAAGGTCACCACCACCACCCGACTCCATTGGTTATGTAGATAAGCTCCTTTAGGAATCATATTTTATGACATAGCCCTCCTTAAGAGTGAACACCCAATTCTTCTTCCCATTCCTTAATTTCTAGAGGCACCCATTTTATCCTCAAGAAGTCCCCAAACCCCAGTCAGAACTGCTTACAGATTTGGTGTTGCCCTGCAAGGTGGACAGGGCCAGATCCTGAACGCAGGCGAAAGGTCACTGGGGGCTGGAGCTCAAAATTATCCAAACACAACTATGGAAAGATGAGGAGAAAGGTCAGGGCAACTCAACGGAAGAAGGACTCCAGAAGGACTCCAGAACCCATTTAGATCAATCGTACTTGTGGCTTGCGTCTTCCTTCCCATAAATCAGATGGGCTTGCAAATACCCAGCTCTCTCTTATCCAAGCCATGACATTCTCATGCACGGCTCAATGGGCAAATATTATTTCCGAGCTGCAAACTGGGTTCTTAGTAATGCCTTTCAATCCAAACTAATACATCCACAGTCACCCCAGCTATAGTACAATTACTGCAGAAACCATGCATTTGAACTGATTATTTTAAGAAGTTCTGCTCTAGGTTGAAAGAAACCTTTACTGGCATGCGTAAACAAAGATTTCCTGGCTAGCTAGACTAGAGGGAACACACTGCAGTGAAAAACTCAAGACTCCAGAAAACTTGCACATTATTTTTTTTTTAACAAAGGTTGGGAAATATCTGAGGGGCAATCAGAGGCCTTGCAAACTCAGGCTGCTAAAGCAAGGCGGTTTCCCTTTCTTGTCAACTCTCACAGGTCAGCACCCTATAGCAGGGGTGTTTTGAACCTCTTCAGACTAAGGGCAGCGTTCCATTTCGGAGAAATAGCTTTCAGGGGCCGCATTCCAGGGGTGGGGTGGGGCCAAAACTACATGCCTATTTTAGCTTAAATCTCTTACTGCCAGTAACTACGCCTTTGGAGAGGCATTCCAACTTTTGGGGAAACTCATAAAAGCCAGGAAAACCACTAAATGATTGGTGGCTGGAGGAAAAGGAGTGGTACCAAAGAGGGAACCCCAGAGAGCCGGATTTGGCCTATGGGCCTGAGGTTCCCCCACCCCTGCCCTGCAGCCACCACATCCTCATTTCCTCCCAGGTACCCAAGTTCCCAACCCCAACAATTCATTTTACCCAGGGCTGGCATGACAGCTTCAAGTTCGCCACTGGCACAACAACCTCCTTGTTCTGATAGTCGCGTCCTACAATCTCCACGATGTTGCATTCATCCGTGGCTGCTTCTGACAAGCAAACCTTGATTGGGGGGGGGGGGGCAGAGAAGAGAAAGGAGACAGAATTATATATATATATATAAAAGTGGGCATACTTAGCCATGCTCAACTAGGAAGCATGATTTTCCCCCAAGCACCACAGGGGCAGAACCCCTCAAACAAGCAGTTGGGAGCAGGAAGAAAAGAAGTGCAATTAGGTGCTACGTTCCCCAACCTGGCGCCCTCCAGATGTTTTGAACGACAATTCCCATCACCCCCAGACAGCATAACCAATGGTCAGGAATGCTGGGAGTTGTAGTCCACAACATCTGGAGAGCACCAGGCTGGGAAAGGCTGAAGCAGAGGACAAAGGAACAGGCTCAACAACAAGGTCCCAAGCCAATGAAACAAGTGCCCATTAGCCAACTCACAGCCTGAAGCTGGGTTTCGCCAGCTCCTGGCTTAAGCTTGTTCCTGAAGAAAGAACTCATTGCTTGCTCCTCCTGTCCATACGGCAGCCCTTCCCAACCTGGTGCCCTCCAGAAGTGTTGGGCTACATCTTCCCAGCCAGTCCATACTTCAGATGTTCTTGGAAGAAACGGATTATCTGGACCCATTTCAGTCTGGTTTCAGGCCAGGGCCCGGCACTGGTGGCTCTGACTGACGACCTACTCCAAGTGACAGACACGGGGAGTGCTACCCTGTTGATCAATCAAGGAGAAGACGAAGACGAAACTTTTGAGAAACAAATTGCCAGTGTTTCAAGGAAGTGTGATGTAGTAGTGATGGGGGACTTCAATTACCCTGATATCTGTTGGGAACCAAATAATGCCAAAAGCGGCCCTTCCAAGAAATTCCTGACATGTGTGGGTGATAACTTTCTCCTACAGAAAGTGGAGGAAGGAACTAGAGGATCGACCATCCTTGACTTGATATTGACCAATAGGGATGACTTAGTGGATAAAGTGGCAGCTAAGGGAACTCTGGGGGAGAGTGACCACGTGAATTCTTGATTATGAAGGAGACAAAAGTGGAGTGTAGCCATACACACGTACTCTGGATTTTAGGAAAGCTGATTTTAATAAACTCAGAACTATGATAAGTAAGGTCCCGTGGCAAGTGAGCCTAATGAGAAAAGGAGTGCAGGATGGGTGGGAGTATTTAAAAAAGGAAATTTTAAAGGCACAGTTACAAACAATTCCAACAAGGAGAAAAGATAGAAGACAACAGAGGAAACCAATGTGGCTCCACAAAAAGCTTAGAGATGACCTGAAAACAAAAAAGGATACATATAGGAAGTGGAACGAAGGCCAGGCTACAAAAGAAGAGTACAGACAAGTGGCGCAGAAGTGCCGAAATGACGTCAGGAAGGCTAAAGCTCAGAATGAGCTGAGATTAGCGAGGGATGCTAAAAGCAATAAAAAGGCTTTCTTCAGATATGTGAGTAGTAAAAGACAGAAGAAAGAAATGGTGGTTCAACTGCTTAATGAGGATGGCAAATTGATAACAGATGACAAAGAAAAGGCTGAAGTGCTCAATTCCTACTTTGCCTCAGTCTTCTCCCAAAAGCGGGTCTATGACCCCCCTGGAAAAAGTGAAGCAGAAGTTGAGGGGGCAGGATTACAGTTTGAAATTGATAAACAAATGGTCAAAGAACACCTAATTTCCTTGAATGAGTTCAAATCTCCAGGGCCCGATGAACTGCATCCTAGAGTAATGAAGGAGCTAGTGGAAGAACTCTCAGAACCTTTGTCTATTATCTTTGCAAAATGATGGAAGACGGGTGAGGTGCCGGACAACTGGAGGAGGGCTAACGTTTTTGGCTGAGGTGCGGGATAAAAATACTCTAAATAAATAAATAAATAATAACGTTGTCCCTATCTTCAAAAAGGGCAAAAAGGAGGAACCTGGGAACTACAGACCAGTCAGTCTGACATCCATCCCTGGGAAAATTCTGGAGCAGATTATAAAGAAGTCAATCTGTAAACACCTTGAAATCAATGCGGTGATCACTAGAAGCCAACATAGATTTGTCAGGAACAAATCCTGTCAGACTAATTTGATCTCATTTTTTGATCTGGTAACCTCCCTTGTGGACTGTGGGAATGCTGTGGATGTCATATATCTTGACTTCAGCAAAGCTTTTGACAAAGTGCCCCATGATATTCTGATTAACAAACTAGCTAAACGTGGGCTAGATGGAACAACTATTAGGTGGATTCACAGTTGGCTACAGAATTGGACTCAAAGAGTACTTATCAATGGAACCTTCTCAAACTGGGGAGAGGCAAAGAGTGGGGTACTGCAGGACTCAGTCCTGGACCCAGTGCTCTTCAACATTTTTATTAATGATTTGGATGAGGAGGTACAGGGAACACTTATCAAATTTGCAGATGACACAAAATTGGGTGGGATAGCTAATACCCTAGAAGACAGAAACAAACTTCAAAGTGATCTTGATAGGCTGGAGTGCTGGGCTGAAAACAACAGAATGAAATTTAATAGGGATAAGTGCCAAGTTCTACATTTAGGAAATAGAAACCAAATGCACAGTTACAAAATGGGAGATACTTGGCTCAGCAATACTACAAACGAGAAGGATCTTGGAATTGTTGTAGATCGCAAGCTGAATATGAGCCAACAGTGCGATATGGCTGCAAGAAAGGCAAATGCTATTTTAGGCTGCATTAATAGAAGTATAGCTTCCAAATCACATGAAGTACTGGTTCCTCTCTATTCAGCCCTGGTTAAGCCTCATCTAGAGTACTGCGTCCAGTTCTGGGCTCCACAATTCAAGAAGGACGCGGACAAGCTGGAGCGTGTTCAGAGGAGGGCAACCAGGATGATCAGGGGTCTGGAAACAAAGCCCTATGAAGAGAGACTGAAAGAACTGGGTATGTTTAGCCTGGAGAAGAGAAGATTGAGGGGAGACATGATAGCACTCTTCAAATACTTAAAAGGTTGTCACACAGAGGAGGGCCAGGATCTCTTCTCGATCCTCCCAGAGTGCAGGACACGGAATAACGGGCTCAAGTTACAGGAAGCCAGATTCCAGCTGGACATCAGGAAAAACTTCCTGACTGTTAGAGCAGTATGACAATGGAATCAGTTACCTAGGGAGGTTGTGGGCTCTCCCACACTAGAGGCATTCAAGAGGCAGCTGGACAACCATCTGTCAGGGATGCTTAGGGTGGATTCCTGCATTGAGCAGGGGGTTGGACTCGATGGCCTTGTAGGCCCCTTCCAACTCTGCTATTCTATGATTCTATGATCTTCCTGGATCTCTCGGCGGCTTTTGATACCATTGATCATGGTATCTTACTGGATCGGCTCTGCGAGATGGGTGTAGGCGGCACTGTGTTACAGTGGTTCCGCTCCTCCTTGCAGGACTGATCCCAGAGAGTGGTATTGGGCGATTCCTGTTCCACCCCATGGCAATTAAGCTGTGGGCTGCCACAGGGTTCTATTCTATCTCCCATGCTGTTCAACATCTATATGAAGCCGTTGGGTGAGGTCATTAGGGGTTTTGTGCCATCCGCATGCTGATGATACCAGCTCAACTTCTCCTTGTCATCGGAGTCAGCTGTTGCTGTGAAGGTGCTGGAGGTTGTAATGGGCTGGATGAGGGCCAATAAACTGAAGCTGAATCCTGATAAGACACAGGCTCTGTGGATTGGTGGTTCCCGAGTCCGGGAATTGGGTAAGCGACCTTTTCTGGATGAGGTGGTGCTCCCTCTGAAGGATGGGAGTACTCCTTAGCTTGGGACTACTCCTAGATTTCTCATTGTCACTGGAGGCCCAGGTGGACTCCGTGGCATGGAGTACTTGGGGTCAGCTTCGGCTGATCCACTAGCTATGGCCTTTCCTGGACAGGGATAACCTAGCCACAGTAGTGCATGCACTGGTAACTTCCCGATTAGACTACTGCAATGCACTCTACGTGGGGCTGCCCTTGAAGACGACGCGGAAGCTGCAGCTAGTGCAAAATGCAGCAGCTAGACTGCTGGTGGGTACATCTTACAGAGACCACATAACACCGGTCTTAAAGGAACTGCACTGGCTGCCTATACGCTTCCGGTCAGAATTCAAGATGTTGGTAATGACGTTTAAAGCCCTAAACGGCTTGAGACCTCGATACTTGAGGGAGCGCCTCTCCTTATATATGCCTGCCTGCCTGAGACTTGAGATCTGTTGGAGGAGCCCTTCTCTACATCCCACCAACGCAACATATATGCTATGATGGGACAAGGGAGAGGGCTTTCTCTGTTGTGGCACCCCGACTGTGGATTGCCCTCCCCTTGGAAGCCTGACTGGTGCCAACACTAATTTCATTTCGACACCAAATAAAAACATGGCTTTTTAACAAAGCTTTTGATGGTTAAATACACTAAGATGGCACATTGCTTTTATTGCTTTTAAATTATATATTGTTTTAACTTGGTTCATGGTTTAATTTGTTTTTAACTGTGCATATTTATTGTTTTATACTGTATGCTTTTATCTGTATGCCGCTCTGAGATCTTAATGATATAGGGTGGGATATAAATGTTTTAAATAAATAAATAAATAAATAAATAAATACCATAACTGACTCCAAATGCTGAGGGGCAAGAGCCCATTTATTACCAAGAGGGAATTCTGAACCTTTTGCCCTGGAATGGGAAAGACACTATTCCCCCTCCTCACCTAGCCACGAGTGTGGTACCTTTCTCTGTAGTAGCAGTGGCTGAGGGTTCCTCTCAGAGGAAGAGAGTGCAGCAGTGAGTTGACTCAGTCCAGCCCTCTGGCTGCTTGTAAGTCATTACACTCCACCACCAGCTATGTCTCCCCTATGCAACTACTCTTCCTCCTACGACAGCCCTGCCTCAAACTCCCAAAGGCACCTCGCTTAGCTCTCCTCACTCTCTCTACTGGATGACTGCTGAGCCAGTGTAGCATGATGCCACTTTCTGTACAAAATAAACCTGCATTTGCCCTTGGAGTTTCACGTCAGAAACATTCACGAGTCATGCCTACTTAAAAGGGAAGGCCCAGAACCGCAGATCTTCCTGGAGGCTGCATTCCAAAATGGCTGTCCTTGATTTTCCAGCCAGGCAACACCTTAGCTGAGAAATCAGACAAAACTTTTTATTTCTTTGTGCTGTATTACATAGCACAGGAACAGAGAAAGAGGAAATAAAATGTCACCTAGGGCTAGCAAGCATCCTGTTCCTTGGAGGGAGATGTGGAATATTGAGGCAGCCTTGTGAATAAGCCCACAAAATTAGGGTTATGAATAACAACAACAAATATTACTACCCTGTTACGAGGCTTGTAGCATGCATTTCCATGCTAGCCGTGGAAGAGGGGAAGCATTGTCCTTTGCAGCACATATGGAAACACAGGCTTCCAGGCTCCTGCCAGGCTAGTTCTTCTACCAAGCAGACTCAGCAAGGAGGGACAGAGCTGTCCATCTCACCTGCACCAGCTTCCTACAGTTCCTTGCTGGTTGTGGAGAAACAGCATCTTCCCACTACAACTAGCACAGAAACCAAGTGGGCTATGGCGGGGGTAGAGGGGGGGAGATCCATATTGGACCTTTCACTTGCCTGTGGCTACCAGGAGAGTTGTTAAATACAGGAGAGTTGTTAAATACAAGACCGTGTTAAAGGCCCCCGGTTGCAAATATCCCATTTGAGGATAGGAGCTCTCTTACCATATTCAGAGCTAGGAAGTGATCCGAATCATCCTCTTCAGACACCTTAAAAGTGTAGGATCGGGCACTACTATTCAGCTCACATCCTGGGGGGAAAACAAAATGCACACATCCAAAACTACATTGCAACCAATAAGTAAATCACAAAAGCAGGGCTACAGCATGTTTCTGAGAAACCAAACAATGTCCTTCTAAAATAAACACTATATTATTCTTCACTCTTGCAGGAGCAATTGAACTCCATCTCAGCAGGGTCCCACTTTGCAGGAGCCACGAATGAAAAAACCTATGGTCAACAGCTGAAGTAGGGACTTCGGCCAAAGGAAAAGCCTTCTGGGAAGATTAATCTCCACCCGTTCCCCTACATGGAAAGACGATAACACCATTTTAGATTGTTCTTGTAAAGCCGGAGGAGTTAAGGATCCGTGCTTTTGATTAACAGAATTAAACAGCAAAAACCAGTTATAGTTTGACCAAAATCTGCCTACACTGTTTTAACTCCCCCTTCCTCCCCTCCTCCCACACTTGTAGTAAGGTATGAATATCTACCATTCTAGAGATTGGGGTCAGCTGTAGGATTTTGCCTGAATTTCTAACAAAAAGTATTTTCAACTTTAATGGGTACCAGTAATATAGACACGACTTCCTATCTCTAATATGCATTCACTTCAGGATCCCAGAATATACCGAGAAGGCACAAAGCATAATAACTGCAAAATAAATAAATACATTCCAGTCGTTTTATTTTGCAGACTACCAAAGATGGGAATAATGCGCTTTCCCATACGAAGGGGAAGGGCAGAGAATTATTATTTGCAGTCTAAGCCTATATACCTTCCCTCGGATTAAATTCCACCATGAGGCTTAAACCCAAACACGTGTACACAAGGATCAAGAAGCACTTCGCCACGTGCTTATTTTGAAACAAACCTAATCTTACAGGACGGAAGATCAACCAAATCTTCGGTGGAGGCCGCTCCCCGCCCCGTCAATGCAATGAGCCAAGACACGTGGAAGCATTGGTGACTTATCGGCACATATGCGGAACCGGGACAGTTGGAAGGCGGTGACGTGACGCACCGCACGTGCTTTCCGGCGTTTCAGGCTTAGGGCCAGAAACCCAGCATTCAAAGTACTGTCCGAGTAATACCCTTCCAATCCAGATTATCTAGCCCTTCCAGGCACTAGCCAGTACCTCTGCACAGACCAAGGGCCACTGATCGCCCAAACATGATGGCCAATTGCCCTACTCCCCAAACATGATCACCAACTGATCCCCATTGCCAGACAGCAAAACCCCAGCCCCTCCTGACCCACCGAACACGAAGCGGCTGGTGCATATCGACGGTTTGCCTCCATCCACGATGCTCTGCAGATCCAAGAAGGCGGCCATGCCTGTGCCGAAAGGACGAGACAGGAAGACTTGCTTGCGCCGCGGTGCCACCTCCTGCTCGCCTGGCCCGGCCCGCCCCGATCCTTCCCCAATGGGAGGCCCTTGACTGCACAAGGTAGGAGGAGACTCCGACCGCCCCTCCCAGGAGGGGCTTTGGCAAGTTCTGTTGTTGGCGCTTGGTCAAACAATACCTCTCGGTTGCTTAAAAGGCGGGTTTGCTTTACAATGGCTTTTCTTTTGGAGAGAAAGGAGCAAGTTTAAAACACTGAGGAATCTGAAATGAAACATTCAGTCTCGGGGTGGGGAACAATCTGGGGTGAAAGATTTCTGGAGTCCAGGAAATCTTCAGGGTAATTTTCCTGCCCCGATCCCACCGTAGCTTCAAGAGCACGCGAATTGGCCCCGATCTATTGGCTGGGGATGCGCGGGCGGGCAGCTGGACCTTAAACTATGCCCTTTATAAGACAGGGGGCATAGTTCAGTGGAAGCTCCCAGTTTCAATCCCAAGTAGGTCAGGAAAAGACTCCTGCCTGAGACGCTGGAGAGTGACTGTGTGGCCTGACCAGCCCTCCCCAACCTGCCCCCACCCCTAGTTTTGTTGGATTACAACACCCAGCATGATGGTGGTGGTGGAAGTGGAAGAGACAAAGAATATGCCAAAGTTTTTTGTCATATAAACAGATGAAGATGACTGTATCCCAGCCTTCCTCAACGTGGTTCCCTCCAGATGTGTTTGACTATGAGGTTGATGAGAGGTGTAGTCCAACACATCTAGAGAACAGCAGCTTGGGGAAGGCTGAAGTCACTACTGAGCTTAGATTATTCACTCTTTTTGTGAATAATCCATAGCAGACAACACAGTGATCTGACTGAAGCCAAGGCAGGTTTGTATGTTCAATCGCTCCTGTAAACCAGAGTTTGCCCTCTCCCGAAATGATGGAAACTCAAAGCAACAGCAATGTAGACTGGAAAATGACTCCCACTTCCTTGATCCAACGACGAGCACAGAAGTATGCTCTAATACTAAAGAATATATCAATTTTTTTTCTTTCACAAAATGTCAGAATGAAATGGAACAGCTATAGCGTAATGAGTGCCAACAAGAAGAACCATGGCATCTATTGCTCTTTTTGAATTAGAAGGGTGCAGAAAAAGGAGACTTGCAAGAGGGTTTTTTTCTGCTGCTTAAACTAAGGATTTTTTAAATGGCTGGGATTAACTTTCCCACAAGAAGGCAGGGTTGCCTGCGGCACCCTCATTGTTCACTTCTTCACAGATGTGGAATAACTACCACCCAACAGAAAATCATCGTGAATTTTGGTTAGAATCTGCACTTCATCCATTAGTGTGTAGGGTGGGTTCACACTTTAAATACTGAGTGTACAAAATAGTTAGGAGTAATTTATCTGGTTTAAGTCATCTTGAATATGCACCCCTACACTATCTCTGGGGAAAGGGAGTTGCATATCTGAAAACATTTGGCTACAAGACTTGGGTGTTCATGGTTGCCACATAGATGGCTATGACTGAGGCCCTTTCTACATCAACCGTTTTTCAAGGGTTCATCCCTGTGTCCAAATGACGCCCAAGGGATCCCAGGAGCAAGGAGGGATGATACCTCCATTTCCCTGGGATAACCGAGACCTCAGTTACCCCTAGTTTTACCTGCGGTTTTGTCCTGGCTTCTTCCTGAGTAGCAGGGGTTATCAGGGGGGAGGGAGTCCAGGGCCATCAGGGGTGGGGTGGGGAACAGGGTCGGGGCTTTTTAAAAAAACCTTAATTTTTGCTGGAGCGCGAGTGCACTCTTTCTTTTTTAAAAAAAGGGAGTCGCGATGCCAGTGATCTCACGCAGCCCATGTGGACTGAGGACAATGATCCTGGAAGAAGGGAAGTCCTGGATCACCCCCTCTCCCTCCCTCTACACCTGTAGGTGTAGAATACCATTTAAATTTGAAGAGCTTAGCTGCAAAAGCAGATCACAACAGTCACTCCTTTCCTAAATAAAATATATATTGGTTGAGTTTTAGACTACCTGACCTAACCAAAGACTTTGGGACTACGCAGACCCAAACGGTGGTTTCAGATGGATAAGACATTAATATCCTATTTTACCTCCTCTTATTAGCCATCCTGCCTTGCTTGCAACCATCTGCTTAGGCCATCAAGGGCCCCCTCCTCAGAATTACGAACCTGAAGTGATTATTATTCACTCACCTGTCATAGCTCTGTAGGAGAATCTAGGAGCCTTTGTTTTGCCAGCCTATGGCTTTGAAAACCAGCACCATTCACCCATAAGTCTTATCTTCCTGTAGAGGCAAAGACATTCTTCGGATGATTCAAAGGTTGGCTGCTTAGGAGAGATTTAACAACCAATCGCACCCAGTGGTCTAGCTTATCATTGCTCACTGGAATATCAGTCGGCCTCACATAGAAAGTCACTTTTTGGAAAGGCCTGGTCGATTTCCCAGCTGTGGGTGAAGGCAGGGGGTGGTTTGCTGAATGTCATATTTATAGTATTTTATTTCTGTGCAGTAAAAACAAAAGGGTTATTACCCCTGTGGGATACTGATGAGTTTTCCTGGTAGCTGGTTTCTTCTGTCAGATGTTAAAAGATGGAAAGGGAACTCACAAGTGCTGGGAATGGAGCAATCCCAAAGCTACCACAGAGAGAAGCAGACATCATATCACTCCTTGCATTAAGGCAGTTTCCTTCCTGTTCTGTCAGAGAAGCACTGCTAGTTCTGAAGAACAAAGCCTTGGGTTTTTTGCACCTCCTGTTGATCTGTGTAGCATGCTTGTCCCGCTCCATCGTTACTCCACCTTCTATCAGAGAAACTCCTTACGTACTGAACATGAGCAGAATCTGACAGACTGATGTTAATGGGGAGATCTTCCAAGTGAGGGAGGTGATCACCACAGCAAACTGCCTTCTGTGTTAAGGGAGCCATAACTTGGTAATAATACATAGATTAAACAAGAACAAGTTGGGAAAGTTGTGCAGTTTCCAGCACTGGAAAAGTGAACATTCAAAATAAGGTTTAGGCCTATGACTTACCTGCCCAAGCTTGAACTAAACTGCCTTGGAGGTTCCTTTTATCTGTCCCCAATCCTCATAACTGTACATTGTTGCAGGGACCCCAAATAGCTGTGAAAGTGTCAGAGCACAATCCTATTTATGTTTACTCAAGAGTACAACTTGATGAACCCAACAGGACTGCAAGTCTTAGGCTTCTTTAAAGTGAAAATGAGCAGTCTGTTTCCACGGAGTGGGAGCAGGCCTCATTAGGCTGTACCAATGACTTGAACTCTGTACTTGCCCATAAGGCTTAGTATGCTCTAAGAAACATTGGTTACTCAACTTGTCACCTTTTTATTTTCCAAGCTTTTTAGACACACTGTTAACCCTGTGGATCCTTTTATGCTGCTTTAATGATTGTGGCTTTTAGCTTATAATTTTCTATATACCACATTTTAATTGTTTTATTTTTAAAGCCATCCCAGAAATATAATTGGGAGGTATACTAATCTGTATAATAAATAAGTTTGCAGATTGGCCAAGGTATGCCAAAAGGGTGTAGCATTTGGCCTAGCTAAAGTTACTCAGTACTGAGGGCTCTCCTGAAAGCCGGCAACCAATTTCTGCCAAAGGATAAGAAAACAGTAAGGACCTTGTGTTTCAAATTGTTCTGCATACACTGTTATTCTCATCCTAATTTCTCCTTCCCCACACTTTGCGATACCATACATACCTTCCTCATCCACCACAGCCGATGCTTGAAATGGCAAAGACGGTGCCACATCTCAGTCACAAGTCCAAAACTCTACAAGTTATATCAGCTTGCCTAATTGAATTTGGAGGTTTAGTGTAGAGTTCTAAACAAGCCACACTTGTGACTACAGATTGCAGACACCCATTCTTTCTTTGGGAAGTACTAATGATAACAGTTCTAGAAAGCAGGGTGGATAAAAATCAATGATTTTTTTAAAAAACACACATCAAAAAATGGATTTTTAAAATTTAAATTAGATTTTTTTAAATAAAATGCTCTTTGAGGAAAAATCTATCTAAACATAGTTTTCTATTTAAGATACATTATAGTCCAAAGCTTATTCATCATGAAATAAGGATTAGTCTTTAATTATGTAGCATAAGGCTGTTTAATTTTTTTGGTAAATGAATTCCATTAATCCATTCACAATGTCATGATCTTCCAGAGGTTTCTGTAAGATTATTTTTCTCCTTCCAGTAAAGTACAGCAGAAAAGTTGTCCAAATATGAATGATTAACCTATTAAACTGGACATAGTTCACCTCACAATAATTTCATAATTATCTATCTATGATGTGTTTCTAATAATATAACCAAATCAGTATTTTTATATATATAACTGTAAAACTAATCTGAAAAGTTGCTAGTCTAAAAATGAAACTTTTATCTGGTTGTAAATATTAAGATTATACCAACAAGAATGAGTCTTTAGTAACTCTGAGTTGTGTAAAATATAGTGAGGAAGAGTGCACTTTTGGTGTGGAGGGGAAGTCACATGATTAAATTCAGTCTTTCTGAGTAGTGATTTAAATCAGTGGTTCCCAAAGGGAGAAGTGGGATTGCATAGGGGGGCCTTAAGAGGCAAGGGGGTGGCAGGGGGGTGCTTGAGGTGGTCTTAATACATGCGTGGATTCTTCCCCTATATAGCTTGGGACCAAATTATCTTCTCCATAAAAATGCTCCTGGGTTTTAAGACCTGGAGAAGCGCTTCTTGGAAAACCCAGGGGCATTTTTATGGAGAAGATAATTTGGTCCCAAGCTATATAGGGGAAGAATCCACACATGTATTAATACTGTTTAAGAAGAGTCCTTTTAACGGTGAATTGAAATGTTTCAAAAGCACCAAAACACTAATGAAGACACATACCCTGCTTGGTGTGCCCTGCCACACCGGCTGCAAAACACAGGTGTTTGCTCTCTTTTCCCTCCCTCCTTCGGCAAGCCTGTGGCGGGTGCTTCCCATTTAAAGGGGCCAATTGAGCTACAAAATAACATTGAGCTGAAGCCAAAGTTTAAGAAGAAATTGTACCAGGAGTTTTGGTTACAGAAAGAAATTTCTGATCGCTATCCTGCACTATGGAGAGTGGTTCAGAAGCTCCTGGTTGCATTTCCAACATCGTATTTGGTGGAATGTGGTTTTAGTGTGGTCTGCCTACTTCTCTCCAAGCAAAGAAATCGACTTCAGATTACTAAACATGGTGATTTAAGACTCATGTTAAATGACTTTAAACCAGACATTGGGAAACTGGTATCACTTCATCACATCAGGAATTTACAGAATAGTGAGGTACTCTACCCTAATTACTAAATGTGATATCTAATATTCGACTATCAAACTTTGAAAAGATGATATCACTGGATCAAGTTCATCAATTATGTTTAATTGAATAAACTAAAAAAATGTAATTCGATTTTGAATATTCAATTGTTACTGTTTTGAATTTTATTGTTATTATCTTCCTTAGTGGGTCGTTGAAAACCGCTATTCTGAATAATGATTTTTATAGTGTAGGGTAGGGGTGGTTACCTGAAAAAGTTTGGGAACCATTGATTTAAATCAAACTGATTTAAATCAAATCCACCCTGCTAGAAAGTATTACTTTATAACTGAAAGGGCTCAAAGCTTAATTAACATGAATTGTAAATCTCCTCAGAGCTGGAAAGAAAATGCCCTTCTAATCTCAGGTACCCCCAACCATTCAGCCTGGCCTTTCTCTTTTCAAGCGAAGAACCTTCTCCTTTCCAGCTCCTTGACATCTGGAATAATTATGCAATATCCAATGAACCGATCTCTTCTCTGAAAATTATGGGGGAAGATACCACAGAGAATGGAGTTATATTACATTTCCATATCATTTCACTCAAGCATATAGGTCTGTTGCTCACGATTACTTACAGGGCAAGCCTCTGACAGGAGGCTAGCCCTTCCCCATGCACATTCTTCGGACAACAGACTAAGCCAGGTTTTCACAGAAAAGCCTGTTTTTCATTTTTGACCACATTCCACTACAAATTACAATTCCTTTGTTGCCCAGTGAGATTCAAAAACATAATGAATTATTCCCCAAGGCCAGAAATAAATGAGTATTTTTTTCAGCAGACCACTCTCTTCTTCCAGAACCAGCAACGTTAAGATTATTTTTGGCCTTGAAAAATCCAAACTTAAGTTACTCTCAAAGGTGGACCTTTGCTACTGATGTGTGTCTATGGGTACACATAGCAAGGCATTGCAGCTAAGGTCTGTAAACATACAACACCTAGCAAAGGAGGCTGAAATACTGCTACAGCAGATTAGGCATGATAGCCATACCTATACAGAAGGTGCAGTTGTCTTCAGAGGAAATCCCTGTGATGAAGTCACCTACTTCACCAGGACATCCGTTATGGAGCAGACATTAGATCAGAACCGCTGTTAACCCACAGTCCATCCATCAGCTGTCCAACCCACCACTGCTCAGTTCTCTACTCTTGGTTGAGCAGCACCCCAAAAGGCTTGTGTGGACAAACCAGGGAGGGGCAACCATTTGCTGACTCTCCTTTCACTGTAGGCTGAACTGAGCCTGGTCTCATTTTCACTTCCTCAAGGCTAGACCTGTAGCACAGCAGGAAGACATGTAAAGGATTAGGATTTGGGCTTATCCCAAATCTTCACTCCAAATTCCAAGTTAAACATTTTATTAAGGTTATGAATAGGGAGTAAAAGATATAAAAAGGAAGAGAAAAAGCAGACAAGCAAAAGAAGTGACAAAACACTTTAAATTTTACATAACCTAACAATAGGTTGGTTTACATGTTATTAGCTGGGATCCCTTATGGTGTTCAGGAAAAGTCAGTTTTATATGCAAAAAGTTGTCTTCCAGCAATGCCCAGGAAGGTGTGCAGCTGACGTTCTTAGGACTGAAGCTGAGAATTTGATGGATATGTCATTCCTTTCCTGCTAGATGGAACGATCGAGGGGTTTTTCTTGGCCAGCTTCATATCCTATGCTTTCTTTGTAAGGGATAGGTCCATGTGTAAAGAAAAACCTCCTAAGTTAATGTTTTCTTCTTCACAATCTTGCCCACATGGTGTTCAGTTACTCTGACACAAAAGGTTAACTACAGTGACTAGAGTAGCAAAACTACTAATATATTGATGTTCATATCATGTTGTACATCGCACTGCAACAGCATAAAGAAATGCTGCCCCAAAAGGCCTTTAGAAGCTCAGAGCCTAACCATATTCTGGCTCCCTTGACCATTTTTACCACCCAGAGAGCTTTGGCTATTGGGCGGTATAAAAATGCAATAAATAAAATATGCCATATATTTATCAGTGTGTTCATGGAAACCTGAATACACCACCATTAACCCCACAACAAAATAAAATAAAATTCTAGAGCAAATGGTGGACAGGGCAGTGGCGGGGGGTGGGGGGACAGACACAAACCCAACCACCACATACATCATCATCATCATCATCATTATATTTACTTGTATCCCGCCTTCTCGCGAATACTGGACCTCAAGGCGGCCAAAGTATTTAATGCTTAGTACTTTTGAATTCCAAGAGTTTGAAAAAATGCAGTGCCAACTGAAAACAATAAATAAAAAGCACTTGAAGATATACCTTTGTCACTGAAACTGTTTTATATCGAAATTTTTCACATTTTAAAATCTGTCAATTTGCTAAAATCGGTCATTTGTTTTGGAGTGCATTATCATGCGCATCCCATTGCCTCCGTATCAGTTGTTACCTTCATTCTGTACTTTACATAGTTCCTTTGTCTCCTTCTCCCAATTCTTCAAAACTGCGGGCCTTAATCACAAACTGTGGCAAGGGCCCACCATTAGCGTCATAGACTTTAATAGCTCTAACCCTTTTATTTCAGAAGATGTTAGTTGTGACTTCTAAATATAATGTTAAATTAACTGATGTACCTCCAAATAAGGCTTCAGAGCTGATCCACAATTTATTTGTGTTAAATACATTTATAAAACAGCGTATTTAGGATTAGGGAGCTCAGAGGCAGATTTGCTATACCTGAAGCCAAGCAGTGGACCATTATTATTGCTGTTGTTGCTGCATTTATATCCTGCCTTTTTTCCTCCAAGGAACCCAAGGCAGCATACATAATCCTCCTCCTATTTCATCCTAACAACAACCCTGTGAAGTTAAGTCGGGCTGAGAGTCTATGACTGGCCCAAAGTCACCCAGTGGATTTCCATGGCTGAGTGAGGGCTAGAGCCCAGATCTCCTGACTCTCAATCCAACACTCTAGCCACTACACCACACTGACTTGTAATGAACTACCCACGTCTGCCACATAACCGGTAGAGTGCTCCAAAGTACAGCATGAAGAATATTCTCTTCTACCCACTCCCCTCATTCTGTAACAATATACAGAGACGCGTTTTTACATTCACTTTGCAATTTATTCTATTTCTCACATGGTCTCCAAATACAATTTTACGCAGTCCGTTGTTCTGCTACAGATACAGTAGGTCTAAAGACGGTCATGAAAGTGGCATTCCAACTGTACGCAATGAAAACTGATAATCATGAAAGCTGTGTCAATGCATTGCTTTATAGCCCCAGAACAAGGGGCTGGCCCAGACTTTCAGGACTATCACACAACTAACTTAAAACAGTGATAAGAGAAATTGTGTTAACTGTATAAAAATCAAAGATACCCCCCTCCCTCAAAATGTATAATGCCATAAATCCAGATAAAAGTTTTTCCCCCCTGGCATCTAATTAAAACTAAACCAAGTGGCTAGATGCTTTGCATACACACAAAGCCATAGAAAACTCATGAAAGCCAGCTTGGAATTACACAAGCTCTATCATAATAGTTCAGTGGCTCCCCCCACCCACCCCGCCAAGTGAAATGTACTTGTTGCAGCTTAAATACTTTGCTATTAAAACTGTTCACATAGTGAAAATCAAATACTTGTGAGTGTAACTATAACCAAGGCCAAACACCTGCTTCTCAGTAGAGGCTGCAACCTACTTTGGCAGTAAATTGCCATTTGAAAAAGTGTATAAAACTTCTTCAAAATCTACAGATTGAGAGGGTTGTTTTTTTAAAAAAAATTCAACTAAATTTGCATCCTCCCTAAAAATATTTTTTTTCCAAAGGAAGAAAAGTAGTTGATTGTAGCAGGTGAGAGAAATGAGGTGTGATGTTGGCTGATTGCCTCATGGGAACAAGGCATTCAATGGAACAGTAATACCTCCTCCCAAGTAATGCACCTTCTTATTACAACTCCTAGCCATGCGGATTTCATTTGTAAGATTTCAGTAAAAGCCTTAAAGGTTTGGAACAGGCAGTAATAACAGAAGTAGGTAACTACTCAAATAAGTTGTAAGATGTGCTTATTTTTGTCCACGAAGAAGTCTGTCACAAACGGGCATGACTCAATGCTCCTGATTTAATTAGAATGACTGACCTGGGGAGGGGCTGTAAGTCACAGTATTCCTTCTTTCATCCACCCAGTTTGGGTGGGCAATTGGCTGCCTGGATGTCAGTGATAATAATCATCTCACTAGATTGCCCTCTGACCAGCTTTTCTGCAGTAGGAGGCAGTATTCACTTCTTGAGAATTCAACCGCTAAAGGAATGACCTTTCTAAATCAGCACTCCCCTTTTGCCAAACCTGCTTTTTTAGTGAAGGGCATGAGGCACAGCAGAAAAGGCCCGTAGTGAAGTTGGCTCCGGCCTCTCTTGTGGTTAGACATTATTCAAAAGTGCTGCCTCAGAACAATATCGCTTTGCTTTGGAAAGCAAAAGAATTACAAAACGATTAAACACAATGTGTTAGCATACAGCGAGTTTATATATATTTACACACTGAAATTTACACTTCTGCCACTGAGTGACTTTGCCACAGACAAATGCACAGTTTATCCCTACGAAGCACAAAGCTTAACCAATATTCTTTACAGGTGATGGCCATTCATTTCCCTATCAGTAAGTATGTCAGCCAACAAAACCTAGAGTTGTCAGTGTTAGTCTTTTAGTGATTTACCAACACAGACACCCTGCTTTCCTCTGTAAAGGGAGGGATCCCACTTTCATCTCACTTCATGACACAGGGGACAAGTATTTCATGGAGAAGACAGCCATTCTGTTGAATACAGAGGTGGACCCATGGAACTGCCACCAGTACCTCTGGGAATTCATGCGAATCTCTTCCCGAGGCTACATCATATGCAGCATTCCTTGGCACTTCACTTAAGACCAGGAAATGGGGACGACCAGTATCTGTTTTCCAAACAGTGTTTTGAGCAGCGTCTCAGAGAGGGTAATAGGTGAATGTTCTCATAACTCCTGTCAGGCCAGCTGACTGCTGCCTTTGCATGGACAGACAATAAGATAAACCTCAGGCTCACCACTCTCCAACAGTTAGGTGACTACAGTATCAAAAGTTCACTCACAACCTCCTTACAAGCTTCTTCCAAGGATAACAACATCCTTAGGAAATCCTTCCATTTTAGCTATTTCAAAGCATCCCAGCTTGCTGTAAAATTCCAGGATCCTTTTGTCATCTGGTCTCACTTCACAGAATGCCCCACGGGAGCCTGAATAAGAGAGAAGGGAGATATTTGGGGAAGCAGAGGAATTACTCTAATAAAGCTGAAAGTTTGCAAACACTGTTAGATTTCTCTCATCAATTCAGATACCATTGTCTATTACTGATTCACAGCCAAGATCAGTAAACGGATTGTCAACAGTATAGGTGCCTTTCTGTACTTCATCCTACTTCCTTGGGCACTCCACCCTATCATTCAATCCCCCAGCTCAATATGCTGCAGAAGGCCCAGCACTTCAGACATTAAAGGAAAGCCAAAGATCACACTGGCTGAGACCCACAAGAATACTTTAGGGAAGCCCATTAAGATTTTAACTATTTCCTTGAAAAGCAGATTGTCATGTTACATTGCAATCTGCTCTGCAACTCTCCTGCAGGCTGTTTGGGAAACCCAAAGCCTGCTTGGACACATGGAACTAGGTTCATTGTTTTCTGGATCTCAGCCACTGGAGAATTCACCAGGCCTCTAAGGAAGCTTGATATCCATATAATTGTTCAAAATATATATGGGTCCTTTAATTACGGCCCACACTTATGTGGCACATATATGTGCTATATACGTGGCACATATATGGGCCACACTTGCACATTATTTTGTGACATTTTTGTCAGGCCTAATAAAGATAACCAACTATGGATTTTGGAGGTTTTTTTCTCATGGACCAAAAGAGCTGTCTTTGTAAAATATATGACTCTCTAGGACTTGCAAGGATGATGTGAGCAACCAAAAGTGGTGCATTATTGCCCACATTCAAATCTGCAATGTGCCACCTGCTGTATTGCAACACAATAATCAGCAGGATACCACAAATATGCTGAAATCCTCACACTTGCTAATACCTATGTGTCCCTTCAGCAACCTTGGGATTATTATTTAGATATGCCAAAAAACAAAAAAGAAGTAGCAACCCAATGATGACAATTATGTTAACTGTGCTTGTACTTAGCTCTGTATTACTACGGATTAAAGAGATGTCTGCGCTTATAAATTAACATGCACAAATAAGCCTATTGTAAATTTCAATAACACCCAACCATCTTAACACCAAAGGTTCTTTTCAGCAGCCTACAATACAAAATTTAATAAAAATTAAAGTATCACATATGATCATTAACCTATGTAAATGATACACATAAAGATACAGATCTAGTTGAAAGATTCACAACTCCAAAAAAACTTCAGCAGCCACAATCCCTTATGAACAAAGAAACTTGAGGGATTTCTTGAAGGACAAGAGGGAGTAGGACAGATAGGTTCCCCTTAACAAGGAGCTTCACAGAAAGGCATCGCCACTAACTCTTCCCTGCAATCTCTTACAAAACATCAGATGGTGATGGCACAACTAAGCAGAGCTTTCCAAGGCTCATCTTAAGGCCTTAGGCAGAGGGACACCCAGAATGAAATCCAATTGTTTCTTTCCACTGATAAAATGGCATCGGCTAATGGAGCAGACTCCCCATGTAGCCCCACCCCATCCCCCAAATCTGCTTTGGATAGTTTGGGGGACCCTCTATAGAGAAGATTTTTGGCTCACAGAGGAGCTACAGGGGAAGAGGGGAATGGGAAAGGTCCATTGCATGAGCAGAAATCCATTCATACAACATTGGATGTAGCCTAAGGGGAAGTGCTCTTTTGGGATAATGATAATGGCCATCAAGTAAAGAGCCTAGCTGCTGAATCCTGACCAATTGCTATTTCTGAATGCACTTGAAAGACAGCCCCATACAACCTAATGATGCATAATAATGCACACATCAATGTTCTCGATCTGTATTGCAAATACAGCATGTCTACTTTGTGGGAAGGTAATGAAGGAGGCATGGTTTTGCACATCCATAATTATTCAAATTCCCCACCTATGTTAGAGGATTTGAGGTCCTCAAAGCGATGACCTTCCCAAGGGCCTAGAACTGTGCTGCATTGGTTGGGGTTGCTTTAATATCCCATTAGCTAGAAGAGTCAGCAGCAGGAGCTTACCGTTTGCCTTGAGAGAGGACAGCAGGCAAGCCATCATGCTTTTGGCCACACTTGGATCAGTCACCTTTTTATGGATGTCAATCTTGATCAGTGATGGGAAGTTGGCAAGGAATGTTTCTGGCAGAACTTCTTGCTCCTCGTGGAAGCTCAGCATGATTTTCTACAATATACACAATAGAAATGGCTTTTCTGCATTGTTCAGTGATATATGGTGGCAGCACTGTATGCACTTACCGAAGAGGGCCCTCTGTATGGACTTGCGGTATCCTAATCACTTGACTAGACTTCTACGTTAATCCCCAAACATAAAAGCGAAAGTAGCTAACTGCAATGGATTTCGAGCAATCCCTTCCTGTCTGATGCGAGATATAGATATATAGGTACATATATATATATATATATAGAGAGAGAGAGAGAGAGAGAGAGAGAGAGAGATATTGGGCACCTGGTGCAAGTAGCAGGATCTCCCTTTTGAAAGCTGTTACCTCTCTTACTGGTCTAACAGTGCAATCCTATCTATGTCTGGACTCTTCCCCCCCCCCCCACAGGGCAAACTGCCATCTTGGCCCTGTGGGGAAGAAGAAGGACCGAGGGGACAGGAGCAGGCAGAAGTAACATCGGGGCCTGCTCCTGCTGGACTCTTCCCCCCCCCCCACAGGGCAAACTGCCATCTTGGCCCTGTGGGGAAGAAGAAGGACCGAGGGGACAGGAGCAGGCAGAAGTAACATCGGGGCCTGCTCCTGCTGGACTCTTCCCCCCCCCCCACAGGGCAAACTGCCATCTTGGCCCTGTGGGGAAGAAGAAGGACCGAGGGGACAGGAGCAGGCAGAAGTAACATCGGGGCCTGCTGGACTCTCTCTCTCTCTCTCCTCCCTCCCTCCCTCCTTGACTCCTTTTCCTTGTGTGTCATGTCTTTATTAGATTGTAAGCCTGAGGGCAGGGACTGTCTTTTTTTGCTAAGTGTAAGCCGCTCCGAGAGCCTTTTTTGGCTGAGGAGCGGGGTATAAGTATGATTGATAAATAAATAAATAAATAAATAAATAAATAAATAAATAAATGTCTACTCAGAATTAAGCTCCACTAAGTTCAATGGGACTTATTCCTGGGTAAGTGTGCATAAGATTGCAGCTTAAGCCTCTCAAAGTAATACCATTTTAATACGGCAGCCCTTACATTACTAATAGTGATCTTAGTTTATTTCAAGTCAATAAACCAATTTTGCAGTTCACTGAGCAAAACAAAAGTTATGTCATAAAAGGGACTGGGACTCGTAACAGACTGGAGGCAGATGATTTGGGCTTGGGACTTAGGGAAGTGAAAATGACATGAGGCTTCTCATCCAGCTTCTCTCAGGCACTGTTCCCAGAGCCTTTAGCCTTTTACATATATCAACAACTTTTTGAAGCCATTTCCACCACTGGAGTGTGTGTATGCATGCATATTATAGTAAGGGAGTCTGTGAGAACTAATGATCTCACTTATGTTGTCTACTGGAAGTAAAATTTTGAAATTTAGAATTATGGCTAACCATAACTATACTATAAGTGCTCGTGATTATAATAATGGAATGCTATCAGATGCAATTGTTCTATTTAACTGAGTAAGGATGAAACTTTTTTCAACTTAAAATTATTCAGGTAATTGTAGATGAGGATGTCTAGAGGGACAGAGAAAAACTAATTCTAAGGAGTCTTTGGCCTGCACATAAATAACGTATGTTTGAGGACTTGATATTTGGAAAGGTCCAGGACAATTTGTTCCCACTTTTAGCAGGACTCTAAAGGCATGGACATACAGATGTACACTAGTTGTACAACTCAAACATACATCAGCATGACTAACCTCAGCCTCCGATAGCTCCTTATCACTGCTGGGCTTGGTATATTTTTCCTGCATGAAAGGAATCCAGGCAATTTTGCATTTCTTAATGAAAGGAGTTACATCAACGGTGCCCAATGCATAGCCACAGATGCCATCTTCATCTTCCAGGACAAAACAGTAATCTGGGCTAAGGGAGAGCAAGCCACCTACCAACCTGAGAGGAAAGGAATGGTCACAGTTGAATCCAGGGCCAACAGAAAACAGAAATAATCAAAGTCACATTAGATAATTAAAGCAACACCCAAAGAATATATCTGTGGAATTGTTCTACAGATGGAAGGCTCATAATAGGAGAGCAAGAAGTCATTAAGAGATAATAAAAGAACCACAAAGTAATGCACATTAAGCAAAAAGTTTTCAGTTAAAAAGTGTTACTATGATTTAATACTTATTTAATGATAGTGGGTCAGGCAGTATGCCGAACACGCAACTGGCAAAGAACCCATCTACAGGGCTTTCCTTCAAAATTACATTAGATCTAAGAAAGGAAAAGGAACAGGCAATGTTTGATAGCAAAATAAGGAACTGGCAAAAAACATTAAAAGGTGAGGCTTTGGTGGTTCAGGAATGATTGTGCAGAAGTTTTAAAGAAAGATTTGAATAAGTGGCTCAGCAAACAGTGAGGAAGGCTGCTCCTGGCAGCAATGGGAGAAGAAAACCCACAGCTGGACTTGAACCTTAAATCATGAAGTGGAGAAGGAAGATTAGAATGAGTTACATGTAAGCATTAAGAGCTTGAGGTTAATGTGAGAAGCAATAAAGAGCAAGAACAATCACAGTGACAAGACAAAGGTTATTTTGGGGGGTTATAGTGGAATTTGTGGATATGATTGTTTAAACTATTTTTTTTAAAGGGATGAAGTAGAGATGCTGATTGGGGAGAATCAGCAAGCCCCGAATGGGAGTGAAAGGAAGGCCGACAAGAACAATCCACATTTCATTACATATGATTGATTGATTGCATTTTTATACCACCCAATAGCCGAAGCTCTCACTTGAGGGCCAATTCATATGCATGTGTATATCCTTCAATTATTTGCAGCTGTACTACCTCCACTGGGAGGTGTTATCAGGCCATGTAAAGCATTTTTTCTTGGATGACGGTTTTGCCTATGCAACATATCACTTAATGTTGCAATTATCGCTATGAAGCAGCAAAGAAATTTATTAATTGATTTGCTGAACTTTATCCCACGTTTCAGACATTGTCTCCCAAACCAGCTCACATCAAGAGAGAAACCGTCCAATCATGGGGAAAACGTAAATGGCAAGACATACAAGGGGAGTGGAATGGAGAGAAAAGGAAGACGAAGGAGACTGGTTTGTCAAAGACAGAATGAGGTAGTGTTCTATAAGTGGGCATTTAAATGTAGTTTGAGCCAGGCTGATGCACATGCTTGTATGAAAGGTGAGTTTCAGTGAAGAACTGAAGCATATATTTGAGCATGGCCATCTGGGGAACCCCGGAGGGCCAGATTTGAGCCCTGGACTTGAACCTCTTTCTTACACTGGAAATGTTGGATTTGCACCATTTAGCAGGGGTGGGCTACTTGTGGCCCTCCAGACATTTTGGCCTACAACTCCCTCAGCCCTAGCTAGCACAGCCAATGGGAGGGTGATGGGAACTTGTAGGCCAAAACATCTGGAGCGCCACAAGTTGCCCACTCTAACTTAGGGGTTGGAAAATGAGGGACTTGTGCCTTTTGCTAGAGTGTTTTTATTGATCTTCTGAATGAGGATGAGGAAATGCATACGTGATTACTTGGCAGTGCTGCATTATACTAGTTGAGTGAGAAAGGAGAGGCTGCATCTACTATCCATGTAGTTTATAATTTCTTATTTCCAACCCCTGACATGCATACAGCAACTGGAACTGACTGCTAAATCTCAAGGGGTTATTGCTCGATTCAGAAGCATGCCTGTTGTCTTTCACAAAGGATGATCCAGGCTGATTTTATTTTTCTATAACCATACATGTCTTCTTTAATGATAAATTGTAAGCCGCTCTGAGAGCCTTTTGGCTGAGGTGCGGGATAAAAATACTCTAAATAAATAAATAAATAAACACACTGTTGTCCATTTGTTTCTGCTCCTTAACCTTTGTTTTCTTTCTCAAGTTTTTATTAAGAATAGCCAACCATTAATGAAATCTGCAAAACTCTGCCAAGCCAGGTTTCTAGCTGAACATGGTGAAGTGCAAACCAGACTCCTACAAACTAAAAATTGAATTTCTGTTCTATTTAGTTAGCAAGGTCTCTGCTTTTCCCAGGTGCTTTGAATATTGTATTTACATTTCTGGACAGCAACAGATGCACCGTTACTACACAAAACATTATATGGTCAATACATCCAAGTTTCTCTCAAGCGTATACATACTTGTCTCCAATTAGGTCTGGCTGACTATGGAAAGGTTGTTCAACTCCATCATCATACATTTCTCTGCATATCTTGTATACGGATACCTAAGGACATACACAAAAAAAGCATTTTACACATTTTCAGCATAAATCTTATGTTATTTTGGAAGCCATGCTATTCCACTAAAACAGGCAAACTCATTCTATAATTAGATTCCATGTCTCCATATACTATATGTTTGTATTCGACAAGTACTGCAAATACTGACATTGTGATTAATGGATAGGATGTTGGATTTGTAGTGGGGAAATTTGGGTTCAAATCCCCACTCAAACATGAGCTCATTGGGTGGCCTTAGGAGAACACTAAAATAACCTCACGTTAGTTTCCCTGAGCTCCTTGGAGGAAGAATGGGGTACAAATATGGCAAATAAATAAGAAGCTGTTATATAACACAGGCTCTTATTAATCATGTTGTACAAAATGTAGTATTTTTACTGTGATCAGTTACAGATATAATCTGTTGAAGATGTATGGTTTTTTGCCTGGAGCAGCAGCAGAAAGAACGTCCTTTCCTTTGGTAAATTTGAAATATTAAGATACTTGAAAAAAGGAATACAACTCTATATTTTTCACAGAAGAGCAGGATATAAATTTACTAAATTAATAAAACATGCCATATTCCTCCTGAGACATTAATTAAGGTCTCTCACTCCAAAAAAGAACTTATTCCATGGTGCCTTGAAAAAGCACAGTAGAGTTGGAAAAATAGTCCAACCTTACGCTCACCCTATGCATGTTTAGAAAGAAAAAAATCCAACAATTCCCAGTATCTCCCAGCCAGCTATGTTGGAAAGCGTAGGACTTTTTAAGTCTAAACGTGCATAAGTATGCATCCTAAAGCAGCTCAATCCTAAATCTGTAGAGGATGACAGCTCTAGTTCACCAAATATAAAATAGAAGTGGCAAATTCTCTTCCAGAAATGAGGCCAACTAACTGTAAAAAGCAACCAGGAAAAATGTATTTTATATTATTGCTGGGTTAGGGTGACCATATGAAAAAGAGGTCAGGGTTTCTGTATCTTTAACAGTTGCATAGAAACGGGAATTTCAGCTGGTATCATTTGTATGCATTGCAGCACTTGGTGAAATTACCTCTTCATCACAAGTTAAAGCTGCAGGAGCCCTGCCCTCTTTTGTATCCGGTCAAGAAGGCAGGGCTCCTGCAGCTTTTGTGATAAGGGCGGGATAAAAATGCTAAAATAAATAAATAAATATGGTCACCCTATGCTGAGTCTACCAGCGATTTGCAATTAACTCAGTGAGCCACCCAATCTTGCTTCAACAGCAATTTTTGCCATTTGAGTCACACTTCTCATAGGCATTTAGGAGACTCATTTAATAGACTTGAGAAAGTATAAAGGCAACAGCTTGCTCTATCAATGTGCTCCTCCAAAACTAAAGAATTGGGTACAAGAATGGCAAATGAATTTGGTTTACCTCATCTTTTGGAAAGTAGGGTCTGATGGTGTAGACTTTGGAAGTTGGAGTCAGAGGAGGTGGCTGAAAAAAGAGGTCATTTGCTCCTTCAATAGGCAGCAAACGCTGTGAAAATAAAGAGTTAATGTAAGTCTTGGAGAAGCAAGATGCAATACATTCTTGGGCGTGCACTGCAGTCTCCCAAGTTAACTTTTGCTACTGCAGGTACCCCAGAGGGAGGTAGGGTTTTGCAGGCTTTACAAATGTAAGGACCATTTTGCCATTTTATCTGAATAGATGTTTAAGATACACAACTGTTATAGCACTTAACAGAGTTTACATTAAACTCATTTCTGCTTTAGCATAATTTCGCCAAATCTCATCTATGCTCTCAGCATAACATAGCCATGTCAGGAGGAAAGGTTTGGTCTGAAGAGGGTTAACTGGCCAGAGGAGACACTAACCCCAAAACAACTTCCTGAATCAATTGGCTGTGCGCAGAGAGCACCTGTGAGGGGGAAGAAAGTAAGCCCCTGAAAAATCCATGAGCAAATTCAAGCACAAAATAAACAACCATTGAAGACTGATTGCCAATTGGGTTACCAGGAACACAAGTTAGAAATTTTGCTTTGGGAGAATCCTAGAGTACACGGCAGCATGGTCTCTTTGCTCATGGAGTTCTCGTCGGCAGACAAGCAGGCGCGCATTGTGCAATTGCGGGCGCAGATAAAAAACGCTGTGCGACCTGCAAAGAAACAATGTGAAATGTACAACTAAAGCCGCTGCGCTTCGCAGGCGCATGGGAATGGCAGCATCTCCTTGGGATATTACTGTAGAAATGGGAGGAAAATTATTTAAAAACAAAGCTGTCAGGCTATTTGGGTTTTGGACCAGAAAGCCTTCGGCAGACCAAGCCTTCCAGCCCTCCGATGTGCAATAAACGTTTTCTCAAACAAAGACAATGTCATTCAGTTGTGAATTCATATTGATACCTGGAACTCTCCTGCTAGACCACCTCTAAAGGCCCAGGGTTCTTGGTCTCCACTTAAGAACTGTGCTGAAGATTGACTACGACACCCTGTGGAGATCAGATCCAAGCGGAGAACGTTACGAGAAGGGGGATTGTCCTGAGATACTAAAATGTCCAACAAGCTAACACACACTTGGTGGGAAAAGTTCTCTAACTGAGCTATAATCCAAGAACTTGCAAGGCTGTAATAATGTTGTACAGCTGGTAAAGATTCCTGCTTACTAGGTGCTTGTGCTCTTTAGTAATAAAACCATAATGTCAGATAGCAGCCTTAGAGAGCAGACAATTCAATACTGGTAAAGGTTGCTAATGTGCCCCGTTCCATACAGGTACATGCAATATATAAAGATTAAGCTTGCCAGTCCTGTTTTTTCTTCACTAAGAACATTTAGAAGTTCTATGGAACAAGGCAACAGCTGATCAGTTCCACCCAGTAAGGGATTGTAGTAATTAGCCATTATCACAGCCCCTTGAAAATACTTGGACCTGTCTGAAGTCACATTTTCATACTGTTTGAATCTTGCCAGAAAACTAGGTTTGGTATGGAATAAAACACCCCAAGCAGCTAGGTGAAACAGAGGCCTCTTATAAGAGATTAAAACCATCTCTGCCCACTTCTGTGGCTCTGCTTATGCAATCACACAACACAGTATACACTGTGTTACCAATAAAGGCAACAATGGCCTGTTACGGTTACAGCATTTCCCCACCCACCCTCAACTATATCAGAAATGTCACAATTCCTGACAGCCAGTCAGCTTTGGCAAGGGCTTTAAAGCCCTCTGCAAAATGTATTAAGAATTGGGCTGTAATTTTTTTAACACTGGCTCGGCTTTGGCGACAGTTCTATCATCCAAGCTATAAATCCAATTAGCATAACCAACAGCTTTGAGAGGGGACAGGCAAGTGAATAACTCCTATGGGGATTAAGTGACCCGCCTAGTCTTCTGATAAGATGAGCTGCGCAAGTTTGTTTCTTCCTGTGGACAGCGATCTACTTCCTGTTCAAGTAACAATCTCAGATCAGTACAGTCAGGTGTCATGCTAGCCAGGCAGTCTCAAAGTGAACCAAGCTGGATGTTGATGCTCAGCATCAAATTGTGAAAGTGAGCCTTTTGATATAGCAAGTCTGAGATGACCCCAAACCTGCCAGTTTGAGTTTCAACTGTTTCCATATCAGAGCCTCTCATGCAAAGAGACATCATACAGTACCCTTTCATTTGAAACTTGGAATACTTCTCCTTTGAGACTACACTGTAACTAGCACTCCAACTATTATACACTTTATAGAGCTGCATGAATGAAGAGCTGTATGAATGAAAATCAAGAGTTAATGCCTGAGTCGCTGCGCAAATGTGACTTCAGCCTATGCCTACTGCCCCTAATCTGAGCTGCCTCGTAGACAGAACCTTCCCATCTTAAATTTATTAATCACGACACGCTGAAAGCATCTGGCGCGGTCCATCCAATAGCAGTAGACACTTGTGCTGAAGATTCTCCCATCTGCACACATTGGGGAAGAAGACAGTAGAAGGCATTAGTAATCCATAGTAGTAGTATCCACACCAATTATAAACTGAATGCTAGCTGGATTGAATGAAAGGGAAAAGAGATCAGCCTTCAGTGGACCACTGAGTACATCAGCATTCAATGGCTAGACCATTCTGATTTAGTTTTATATGTATTCATATCAAATGGAAGACATGTTTTCTGACTATACAATTAAGGCTGTCAACAAATAATCATGATCTCAACCATCAACGATAGGATCTCTGCCAGCAGAAATCAAGAGATCTAAGGAGAGATGTTGAGGAGAACGTATCAAATGGAATATAAAACGCACTGAACTTATTAGCATTCAGTATCAGAGGGGTACAAAGTACCCCTATGACAGCCACAAGCAGTAGTCTTGTTCTCTGAACTGGAGAACAGGACACAAGCAACATCTGGCTGGAACAATTAAAAGATTAACGTTTAACAAACTCAGCAACAATGCTAAACACCTCTGTTTAATCATTATGCACAGAACATTTGTATTTTAGTGGGAATTCTATTCTGTGGCATGTGTTTTTTTATTTGTTTTGTTACCTGTCCTAAAACTTTGGATACAAGATTAAGAACAATTATTTTGGCCCTGTGAATGGTTTGGGAACCAAATGATGCTGCAGAACTGCTGAAACTTAACAGTTATGGATCAGGTCAATCCCACTGAAGGGAGACCACTGGGACCCCCATTGCAAAAGTATAACACATTTTTTTTTTTTTAAAAAAAAATATTTTGCCCATCTGACCTTCCATACAGTGGTGCAGTTAAGTAATTTTAGACTCTGGACTTAATGGTCTCCTCTCAGACAGTAATGTAAATTATTTTATTGACATGCTTGTGAAGGAGCCATAGCTATATGCTTGTATTTCTATATTCCTACGCAATGGTCTGATAAGCTCTGAGCAGCACTTTATTTAGGTGCCAGAGTGAGTCAGGGTGCCATGAAACACCAGATTGCTATAAAGAAAATGTAAATTTAGGAACAAGTTAATTACTTCCCTCAAGGGTTTGTTAAATATTAAAGCAGTTTTTGTTCCAAGATCAAATCACCCTTGCATTTCAAATCAATGGCACATCAAATTTACAAATTCATATTATTATGTAAGTTTAGTTATTAGAGTTCCCTATTTGCTTCTTTATCAAAATCTCTTGTGTAAGGTATTATAGGAAATAAGTTTATACTCCTGGAAATTTAGAGAAAGGAGGTTTGAGAAATGTTTCCAGTCCCTTATCTGGGTCTTTATTGGCTTTATACAACAAATATGGTGCACACCTTGCATCTAACTTGATTCATCTTTTGAGATTGTTAATTTCGAACCAAGATAGAAGTCTCTTACTTTCGTTACGTGCTGAATCCTGGTTGAAATGATAGAAATTTTGCATCAAGTCTGTGCCTTTAGTAAGTAGCAATATTAACTCTCAGTTTAACAACTTGCGTTTTCTCTTTTGTTTTCTATGCTTAATTCTAAGTATATAGTTCTGTTAAAACAATAGCTTAAAGTATTTCTGATGTTTTGCCTGGTGATTCTAAATATGCCCTATACTTTCCTAAGCTTTGAAACGTTGCTGCTCATGCCTTGTCACGTACAATATTTAATGAGTAATCAGAGAATAGTGTTGGGACTAGAAGAATTCAACTCTGTAACCAGAGTAATTACACCATTTATAACTAAGTTGCGTCACCATTCCTGACTTTAAAATTGGTGGCTGATTGGCTGATAAGATTTTCCTATTCCTGTTCTCTAAGTAACCCAAGACCCCTGAACAGAGTCTGAGGGAGAGAGACCACAAGATCAGTCCCATCACAATGCTACATGACACAGACTGTATTCTAAGGCCCAGATTTTGAATTATTTCCTTTATCTGGGAGGAAATGCTTCTTCTACGCCCCCCCCCCCCAAAAAAAAAGTTCTACACACTAAGGTCTCAAATTTTTGCTAGAAAGTGTCCTCTGTTAAGCAATGACGAAATGCAATCTTGGCAGCTAACCCAAGACTCTTTATTTCAACATATATAATTAGCTATGACTACGTACAAGTTATCATGACTTGAAGTGATCCAGGAACTGTAGGCTGATCCAGGCACTGAGGTTTATTATGAAGTTTGTGACAACTACAGAAATTGTGACAGGAAACCATCAGCTTTGCTGCCTGCTGTGTACATCAAGCAAGTCCACAGCATATTCCTTTACAGCTGGATTGAAACCTGAAAGTGAAATGAGGTCACTAGAGGATCCCAGGCCATGCTGGTGCTATTCCAAAAAAACCCACTTAATTTTAAAAAAAGGCTGCAGACAAAAAAAGGCTCTTGATTTCTCTTCAGAGATCATCAGTCTGGTATGAAAACAGACTCCAGAGCTCTGGAATTTCTTACCCTTGCCCCAAATCAGGCAACTTGCAAATGTCAAAGCAAATCACTTTTGCACCAGAATAGCCTTATGCTAAAGCTCGCATGCGCAGAGAAAGGGCTAGGAGGCTCGGCTTCCTCTTGGCCAGGCCCACTGAAAGGTCACATCTGCAACTGTTCTGTTGAAGACAGCAATAACGTTATTGAGACAGAGCAAGCAGCAGATGGCTAAGGTATGGTCACATTTCATAGTGTCATTTCCAATTTTTGCAACAAGACCAGGAAATACTGCATGATATAATCCAGTGTGCATTCAGTCCAAGTCAACACTCATGTTTCAGATATCATCTTTTAGGTTCATTAGCCCAAGAAAAATGTTTCAAGATCAACAGATATTCACTGTATGGCCAACTGTTACTTTTATTGCCAGTCTTATAGTGATGCATGAATAGTGAACAAGAATAGAGATAGGAAAAGAATTTAAGGTCAAATCGACCATAACATCAAAACATTTGAGATTCTTTTTTTTTCCCGTGGGCTAATTAAAGACAATCATATATACTAGTTGCCACTATAATTGGTTCCTAAAGAACATACCTAGCCACTGCACAAAAGATTTCACCATTGACATGATGCTCTTGATGTCCCAGACGTACGAATACATGTCATAGAGGATTGTCCGGTTGGCACAATTGGAAAGTCGAGTGAACATGCCCATCACCAAGCTACACATCTCTTCAAACTTAGTGGCCCGAGCACGCCATTCTTCAATCTAATGAACAAGATTTTTATTTATCCAACAAGCATTTATATCTCACTTTTCAAGGCAAAAGGCTTTATAAAGTGGCTAAAGATGAATACCAAATTCCACACTGCACTTTCCTCCAGGATTCAGGGAGAGAAGAATCTAGATTGCCAACATCACAATATCCATCACTTCCTCATCTATAGCCAGGGTAACCAAGGAGTGGCTCACTCATACAAAACATGAAAGTAATACAAAACATCTGAATACCAATCTGCCCACCTGCACGGACTAAATAATTCTCTACAAGTTAGGCTCAGGGACTTCGTATGAAGTTGCCAGTTAAATTTCCTTTGCTATTGCATTTTTTATACAAAAATATGCACACCTACCAAAGGAAAAATGAGCACACTCACCTTTTCAGAGTCCTTTCCTTTACAATTCACACTGACAACACTGCTATTTGCTCTGAGCCACTGAAACTCTCGTAACATTTGCGCCCCTTTGGGCCCATGTTCATATGGAAGGTAGAACAAGTCTGCAAGTAACTGTAGATCTTCTAGAGTCACAGGCTCTATTGCATACAAGGCTTTCTCGTGGGGGCCAGGCACAAACTGCTCCTTGTTGGTTTGCTCGTCTGTCTGCATAGGTGCAATATCACTCCCACAATCGTCCTGCATTGACATCTCTGGAGATTTTGATTCAGCCATGCTCTCTTTGTCAGTATCCATTGGTTTTAACTCCTCTGACATTTTTGCTTCAGCAATGTCAGTCAATATTTGATTGATATTCTTGTCAGCATCCTCTTGCTTTTCTACCACCATGTCCATTGGTTCCTCATCCAACTGCTTCTTCTCTTCCTGCTCATCCTCTTCATCTTTGGCCAGAGCTTGAGACTCGCTGCTCAATGCAGTTCCTTGACTCATTATGGGCTCTTGGTAAACTGTAGTAACCACGGTGGTAGAATTTAAAGAGGATGGTGCAACCAGAGGTACATCTACAACATTTGTTTTAGCCCCACTGTGGGCCACTTGCCTACCTGTGAACACAGAACAGACACATGGCTTCAATTCTACCCTCTAAATTATTTCACAGAATCCTTTTTCTACTTGCAAATAACCTGTGTAAAAAAACATGCACACGAGAATGTGTAAAACCATGTGTGTCTGTTTTGCCACAATTAGACGTATTTTGAAAACACCTGATAAGACACTTGTGCAATTTTCATGACATATTTTTCCTAAACAGAGGTTCTCTCCAAGTAGGAAAATGCAAGTCTGAATCAGTACCCAGAATTATTCTTTAATAGATGCAAGCTACACCAATGTTGTCTGTTAAGATGCATGCTGTAATGACCAATAATGACAAAATGTTATTAAAGAACATAGCTGTCAAGATAAGTCTTTTCAGTGCCACCAATTCCATACAATCTACCCAAACATAACTTTGAGTGAATTTAATGCTTTCTGCTCATTATGGAACCAAATCAGCAGCAAACCTTTGTAGTATTCTTTTTAGCATTTTCTCCTACGGGCTTGAAAACCACTTATTTATTTGAAGAACATTCTTCATTCGCTTCAATGCTTCAGTTGCAACAAAACAGAAATCTTACTCACTGCTGTACTGATGAGGTACTGCAAATTCCTGTAGCCACTCTGTTAATGACAATTTCAAGGCCATCTGAGGGCTATAGAGAACGTCTGTTTCTATATCTTCATCACTCCCTTCATTCTCCAGTTTAATCTGAATTGAAACTGTGCTGTCTTCAGTGTCAGCTGCACAGAATAGCAAGAAAACAGTATATTAACTGGAAATCAAGGTTCAAGACTGCCATGTATTTGAATTTAAAGAGGGGATTTGAATTTAAAGAGGGTTATGTGTGTTAATATCACTATATACTGCAACAAGGTAACAGAATTCTGTAGTTGGATTATATAAACTGGAAATTTTATCATACATTATTTCAAGTTTTGTGGTTTGGTCTAGCTACTGAAATGAAATTTCCAAAGACTGACCATGGAAGTCCATCCTAAAAGCAACCAGGGAATAGGGCTTCTCAAGGTTCAAGATCCTAGGCCCAGCATGCACAATTTGGTGATTGCAAGTAAATCAATTCTTGACCATTTCAGTAATTTTGCACAAAAACTGGCTATAAAACTCAGCCACACATTTGAAGGCTTAGACAGTTCCAAATTGTATTCCTACTCTCCAAATGATTGTTCTAATTAGTTGCCTGGTACTTTAAAGCCAGCATCTAACTCAAAAAAACAAGCTACTGAAAAGAACATTTCATCTTTTTTAAAATTCCTTTTGTATTCTACATTATCCTTTTCAAAAGCTCCATCTACATTTTCTGTACCTTTTGTCTTTTGCCATACTTGGGTATTTTAGGCTTAGCAGGGTTTTTAAAGATATTTAGCTTTGCTGCAACATCCTCTTTGACACTTGTTGGCTCTGATAGTACTACAATGTAAAAAGTGTTAACAGCTCCTACAGTGCACCCATTTTGTCTATCACCATTGCTACTAAAAACAAGGAACAGCTAATTGCCTCCTCCTGAATCACCTACGCACATGAATCTGGAACAGTCACATTTCCTGAAGTAAGCCATTTGACTTGAAGTGAAAATTTGAGTTATGGACGTACATAGGACTTTCTACAGGCATTGTTTCACAAGACAGTGTGTGTTATCTGATCAACTTACTCATCACAACATCTTTCCTTACTCCATTCATGTTGGACTTGTACCAGGTTGCAAGGGTGTGAATAGCAACAAAGTTGGCTTCAAATTCACAATTTGGATTGGTCAGGACACCCTTTAAACGTGGGATGAGTTCAGTTGATCGACCTTTATACGGCCCAAGAAACAGCCTTTTCTGATCATAGTCATTAGCGTGAATGTTGTCCCAGATGACTGGAGCTCTGCGAATTATCTTTGAAACCTCTTCAATAGACTCTACTGGAATGTCTTTAGATACCACTTTGGGACCTAAAAATAATGGGATAAATGAAAAACTCAGAATGTTCTTATGGAATATTTATAGATCAGTATGATAAAGTTTAACTAGTGTACTAAAATATTTAATAACAAGCTGAATTAAGTTGGTGATCTTGGCTCAAATCAACCTGGGGAAAAAGTATGACACTCACCTGTCCATAGCACATCAATTCCAGGTAACAGCTTCTCTCCCACAGTTCGTAAATAGGGAGACTGAGCAACGTTTGGATAGCAGAAAGTGCCACAGTATTCTAGAACAGAACAAAATTTATAGCTGAAGCTCAAAAATAATCAGAGCATTTTTAGATGTGCTGGACTAAAACATACCTCCTCCCAAGGAAAAAAAAAGGGGAGCCATTTATCGACAGCATAGTATAGAAATGTTTTAAAACTCCCAATTTAATGTTTTGTGCATGAGAAAAAATGAAGGGGGGAGACTGGCTGTAACACTGTGGCTCACAAAATGTTTCCCATATGATTTTACTTGCACAATAGGCTAGCTTATTCCTGCTTTCAGGTGACCCGAGATTAAAATAGTAATGCTTCAACAAGAATTAGAAAGCTTTTCACTACACTCCTATCAAAATTCAGTATTCGCATTATGCTCTTACCTGTGGGACAGAAAAGGAATGTTTCTGGCTCTCCAAGATACTGGTAGATTTCATTTGTGATTGAAACCTGGGCATGGGCAAAGGAGCTGAACACTTCTTTGTCTGCTGCACACATATTATGATCAATATCATCAAACAAGAGTGCAAAGGATCTGCAACCAAACTGAGAAACCTAGCAAGGAGAGGAAGAGAGGGAAAAACATGAAAGCTTATTAGAACGAAGACTAATAAAACCTGAAAGCTTGTCCATGACTATATGACAATATCTCACTTAAATAAAGTAACACAGGAGACCAGGTGCTTTGTCAGGCTCTTTTGATTTAATGAATGGGCCCCTATGTCTGAATACAATCTTCACTATTCATGTGAATGTTTATGTATAAATCAAACCCAGAGTATCCAACTGTCAAAGGTTTCTATTTCCCAAAGTAAAATTCTAATTTGATATCTGTTTTTAAATTAAAAGAACATGAGTGGGATAGTTTCTTTATCAATAATTCTTGTTTCGGAGTTACATTTCAAAAATTATAATATACACAAATGAAAATACCTGGTCCAGCTTGCGTTTCAATGTAGACACTTCTTTGGGGTTTGAGAAAGTAATATCGAGCCCAGGAGAGATGGCATAGATAAATTCTATTTCATATTCTTGAGCAGCTGCGATCAGAGTCATGAGCTGCTCTAGAAATCAAAGCCAACAGTTTCAGCAAGAATCAATAAGAAAATCAATCCATTTCATCAATTTAAATATATTAAAAATATTTCTGAATATCTGCAGGCAGCACACGTTTTTAAGTCTAACAGGGAAGAAAACATGAAGAGTTAACATTTCTTCTTAGAACAGTTCCAACCCTCCGTATGATTTCCATATGTACAGCTATCCTCACAGCTGGGCTGTAAGCCGTCAATCTGATTTTTTTCCAAGCACAACACATTAGAAAACAAATGGTATTGGTCTAGTGGAATTTGTGCAATTTCATTCAGAAGATTAAGAGGATTATAAAATGGTTAAGACACTCCCTGAAAAAGGTTTAAATGAGAATTCCTAAAATGCAAATGACTAAAAATTGGGAGAAGATTGCCTAACCAGGTTTGCAAATTACAACTCCTCTGGTCACTTGGGGAACACAGTATAATAAATGGAGCTCACAGGTAAATAAGGAATAATGCAACCTGGTTGCAAATCCTATACACAAGTAAGCAAGCACAGAAACTTTTTCAAGTAAATATGCACGGGAGGATCAAGCTGCACATGTCATTTTGGAGCAAGGGATTCAATGGCTTAGTACGGGTTGAGTGTGCATTGTCATTGAACCATGATTTGTTGTTAAACTACGTGTTGTGTTATGTTACCCCAGCCATGCTAACAAAACCATAGTTTGTTAACCAACAACAACCCACAAAGAGAACCCATGGTTTGTTGTTGGCTGGCTTCATGATTCATATGATCAAAATAGTCCACTGTGGCCATGCTGAGCTGCAGAGTCTTGGGAGGATTTGAATATTCACCAACTGGTCATGGCTTGTCATATCATGTGAATCCAGGCGGCAAGAGTTGTGTGAGAGTTAAACAAGCCCCGCATAACCCTAGATTAGGAGACAGGTTATGTGAGGATTGTTTAAGTTTCACACAACCCCCACTGCCTAGGTTCACATGACACAACAAGCTGTTGCTGGTGGTGAATTTTCAAAACGGCCCACACCACAGCCCACTGTGGCTTAAATAAGAGAACCCATGATTTGTTGTTAGGTTGTAAACTGGATTGTTCATGACTAACAAACCATAGCTTGTTAGTGCAGGCTGTTTCACACAACAACGCACATTTCAACAACAAGCCACAATTCAACAAGCCACATTTAACCCATACGCAACCTTGAGTGTGGGTTGTCATGTTATGTGAAACTAGTCAATTTGTCTTTGACCTTTTGGAGGGGAAGAGAGGAAGAACAGGCTTGTTTTAAGCTACCTGAAAGTAGGAATACTAAATATTTTTCTCCTTTTCAGTTCTTTTTAACCTTTTATTCCAGAACAAGTGTTTTTAATACAATTACTTTTAACTATATGAAATGAAAACATTTTTAATCCACATAGTTCTGGGCTCATTGGCTCATAAAAATAATTGTGGAATAACTTTTGTGGACCACTTTACAAGAATGTGTCCAATGTTACACTGGATTACAAGTGGATACTCATCCTGTGGTCTGGTGCAAATATAATGCTGCTCTACAATTTCCTCTGAAAAAACCCAAAGAACATAAAGAATGTATGTGCAAGTTGGGAGAAGTGCAAAGCATGTGAACTCATTAGGAGGTCAGAAAGTGGTATATCTACAGCAGGCCTTTAAAGTCAGAAAGGAAGACATGTGGAATGCACAAGTGCCATAGCAGTGTTTTCTCTGCTCACACCGATGTAGGAAACACTGCGGAGTTTAGATTTTTTTTTCTCCCTTGCATTACTAAGGTGATGGTCCAAAGCCATCACCGGCGGACACATGATGCAGCAACTTTACTGAAGCTACACAGAACTGTGTCATGACGGTGCCATGGATGATACCAACATCTGGTAACCCTATGTTTTCTATCTTGAGTTGAATGATGTAACAAAGGAGAGATAATAATATAATGAAATAAATAACCCTAATTTACTTTAATTCAACATTGTTCATTCCTCGTCACTGGGTAATTCCTCATCCTCACCGAATCATTACTTGAAAATTAAATAAGGCTAGTTACCCGCTTCCTCCACAGAATACATTTCTCGCCAAAACATCCTGTGCTTGTAATCATCTTTTGGTGCATATAAGTATGTATTTAATCCCCATTTCTGAAGTCTATGAAGCAAAGAGCAAAAACAAAAAGGAAATTAAGAGAACATTGTACAAATTTAACCCACTTTCCCCACAATTGCATAGCTATGTATACCCAAGCAAGTTCTGAAACACTACAAAGAGACTGATCACCCAAAAAAGCCAAGAATGCTAAACCTCCACAAATAAATTTTACAAAGAAGATAGATAAGATGACAAATTATACAAACCAATGACTTACATGATCACTTTTCTTTTTTTTTTCAGAATGTCTTAGTTTCTACAATATATGTAGAAGGGCAACTAAAATGATTAAGGGGCTGGAGCATCTCCCCTATGAGGGAAGGTTACTTCAACTGGGATTGTTTAGCTTGGAAAAAAGGAGGCTAAAGGGAGACATGATAGAGGTGTACAAAATTATGCATGGTATGGAGAATGTGGGTAGGGAGACATTTTTCTCCCTCTCTCAAAATACTAGAACCTGTGGTCATCCCATGAAGCTGATTGGTGGGAGATCCAGGACAAATAAAAGGAAGTACTTCTTCACACAGTGCATTGTTAAATGATGGAACTCAGTACCACAAGATGTATTGATGGCACCGATTTGGATGGCTTTAAAAGGAGGTTGGATAAGTTCCTGGAGGTGAAGGCTATCAATGGCTACTAGCCCTGATGGTTGTGTACTATCTCCAGTATTTGAGGCAGTAAGCCTGTGTGCATCAGTTGCTGGGGAGGATGGGTGGGCGGGTGCTGTTGCTCCATGTCCAGCGTTGTTGGTCCCTGGCCGATGGCTGGTTGGCCACTGTGTGAACAGAGTGCTGGACTAGATGGACTCTTGGTATGATCCAGCATCAGGGCACTTCTTATGTTCTTATAAGCTGGTGCTCCAGACCACAGTTGCCACCTGGAAACTCAGGAGCTACACCAAGTTCAGAAATACCACCAGCCTACAAAACGGATCTTTTGAGGGACAGGCATTTACAATCAACCAATCCACTGACTTCCACTAAGATAAACTCTATCTTATCTGGATTAAATGTAAGTTTATTCACCCTACTGCAGTCCATCGCGGACTGTAGGCATACATTCAAACGTTTTCACTGCCTCACGTGGATTTGACAAAAAGGAGACAAGGCAGGGTGTCATCAGCCTATTGATGACACTAAATCCCGTAGTTCTTGATGATCTCTCACAGCAGTTTCATGTAGATGCTAAATAGCATGAAGAACAACACTGAGCCCTGAGGAACACCACATTGGACAATTCCCAAAGGTAGGAGCAGGTGCCTCAGCACTACTTCCTGGAATATGCTCTCCAGAATATTTAGTGAAGAGAAAAGTTAAAAGTAGTTGTATATTTTTGGATCACAGTAAAATGAATTATAAATCCTAAAAAAATGGGGTCCACCTGTGGGCAGATTTTGGAAATGGCTGCCAAAACCTATTGCTTTTACTACCACATCTTGCAATATAGAGTTAAGTTATTATGTTAGTCACTGGAAGCAGGAACTGTTCTATTTTGTATGACCTTTTGCGACTTTTTGCCACTTGCTTTTAATACATTACTTCGGCGCTTAATATAGATTTTTACAACAGGTTGTGTAGTAGAAGTAACATATCACATACCTTCTAAAAAGTTCCTTCCTTTGTTCCATAACCCAAGGTCGTCCATAAAATCCTGTAGGAAATATTGAAAGTTGACAGTCTCAAATATTATGCTTCAGCTTAAAAAATATTCAGCATAACTCCAGAGCAAAGCTTTTAATCAATTTTTAATTTGCAGGAATACGTAATTACTATTTCTATAATGCCTAAAAAAATACTTTAATGTAACAGAGAAATATATTTATTAGACATGAATTGCTCCTCTGTCCAATGGTCACTGAATGTGACATACATATTAGATTAAACACCACACAATAACACTAATAGGTTACCCGAGTGAGAGAAATTGCTGTGAGGTTCTGTCTGCCGAGATAGAGTAATAGTTGGTATATTAATCTGAGCTGATAAAACACATTCTGAATTACCCAAGTCACTTCAGCCTATAGTGGGGGGTGGGCTGGTCATTTTTTAAAAAATTGGTTTTTTAAAATTTAAATCTTTTTTTGAAAAATGATTTAAATTTTTAAAAATCAATTTTTGATTCCCCCCACAGAAATATGCTAAATTTCTCTCATTTAAAAGATAACATAGTTCAATGAAATCTCATCATAAACATGCTAAACTTACACGTATAGTCTCATAAAATCTAACCTGGGCATTAATTTCAGTTTTTCATGACATGGAAATGACTCTATCCAACCTAACTAACAGCTCCAGCATCTTAAATGTTCTGGGCTTTTAACTTCTCTGACTAAAGTCACAGGTGCAAAGACACAAGCAAGATAGGATTGTTGTCCTGTGCTTATGTGGTAATGGAGTTAGGCCAAACAAAACAGAGTTAAGACAAAAAGACAGTATAGCAGGGTGGATAAAAACCAATGCTTAAAAAAAAATCCAAAAATTGGGTTTTAAATAAATTAAACTGGATTTTTTATGCAACAGAGATTTAGCACTACCCAAAGGAAGAGCTGAAACAAGCAAAACTGCTCTGTTCTTGATTGGGACAGGTCAACGGAACACCTTCTGCGAGCTCCGCTAACCTGCCCCATTCAAGAAATGAGCATTCTCACTCGTTTCTAGATGCCCTGGAAGCGCTAACTCTTCATTTAGCAAGCAATAGGCACCGCTTGTGGACAGGAATTGGCGGGGCATAACATTTTGTTTTATATGGGAGGAGTGCTGTCATCCTCTGGTGAACATGACAAGGCTCAGAGGCTCTCTCCCAGCCTTGGAGCTGCAGAGATGGGCAATGACCATCTTCATCATTGAATGGCAATTCCCACCCTCTCTGTAGCTGGGGGTTGTTGGCCCACTGCACTACAAAAGTGCCCAGAGTACTTTGGGAGTGAAGGGCCAAATAAACCCACAGCGCCAATTCCTGCTCCAAAGTTGGACCTGGGGTGGGGAGAGAGTTCCAGTGCATGGTCAAGGACAACAGCTACAAGGAGGAGGGCTTTCTCCGCTGTGGCACCCAGGCTGTGGAATGAGCTCCCCAGAGAGGTCCGCCTGGCGCCTACACTGTACTCCTTTCGTCGCCAGCTGAAGACTTTTTTATTCTGTCAGTATTTTAACACTTAATTTTAACTTAAATTTAAATTTTACTGTTCTAACTCTGTATTTTAATCTTATATCAATTTTTGCTGCATGGTTTTATTCTGGTTGTGCTTTTCATACTGTATTTTGTATTTGTGTTTTTAACTGTTGGTTGTTTTATTATGGTTTTAATTTTCCTGAACTGCCCAGAGAGCTTCGGTATTGGGCGGTATAAAAATGTAATAAATAAATAAATGAGCAGCAGAGTCCTAGCAATCACAATTTTTACATGGATACCTAGGACAGCCCAAAACAGTGGACTCTTAGCACAATGTAACTTAAAACTTACAGCACAATCCTATGCATATTTACTAAGAAGTAAGCCCCACTATGTTAAGCGAAGTCTACTCCCAGAAAAGTGGGTAAAGGATTGCAGCCTTAGATACATAAATCCTAAAACAGATAATTAAATCAAGTGGAGATTGACTATTTTAAAATTGTAAGGAAACTGGCAGATGGGAAGCTGTTATGTTCATCTTTGGTAGCCCAACTCATTCATATGATGTTTTTCATTACAAATTTCCCATTCCAGAAAGGAATGTTTTTTTTGGGGGGGTTAAGTCTCAGCACTGCATTCCAGCCTGTCTGTATTTTAGCACAAACACCAATACAATTGGCATGAGCTACACTGCAGCTGCAAGTTTTGTTTTTTTTAAAAAAAATCACAAGAGGCATTTTGTAGATGATGCAAACCATAACTTTTTCATCCCTTACAGCATTTGCTAATCACCTGGCCTCTCTTCTTCCCCAGAACAAATTCACACAAAATTATTAGACTAGGCCAGGGGTACAGAACCTCAAGCCCAGGATCCCAACTAGCCCCACTTGCTGTTTCTCAAAAGGCCTCACCCTTTCTCCACAGCATCAATGGCTTGTGTGCAATTTTACTTCCACTCTGAAACGTTGACCATTACAGGGAGTAAGAACTTTAAACTAAAATGTGCTGGCACTTTCAACCCACTTTTGCCTTTTGCTCCACCCACCACTGGAATGTGGCCCCACAAGAGCTTCTCCATAATGAAATTTAGCCCTCAAGATGAAAGAGGTCTTCCCTAACCTAGGTACAAATGCAAAACATTCTAATCAGATTGGAAATAAACTTTGTCTTCCAAATTCTGACCCTATCAAGCCTCCCTGTACAAAACAAGATACATGCAGTTTGCCCTAAGAAGGGCCAATTCTGGTCACTGCATGAATGTGGGAAAAAACACCCTAATCCAAGTTTTGAACTATATTTCTATTGCTAACAACGTTTACAATTTAATCTAGACTAGATCTGAACACATGCGTGTTCTTCAGCAGCTTTGAGCAAGATTATTCTTTGAAGCCAACATAGCGCACACAAAACCTTTACTAGATTGTACAGGGTCTAAACGCCCCCACCCACCCCCAGTCTTCAGCCTGCAACAGTCTATTTTTCTAGGCAGCATCTGCTTAGCATGGGCACTCAATACTAAGAGAAGCGTATGGTTGTTTACTTAAAATAAAAGTTCCCCAGATTATGTGTCAAAAATGCATAGAATTAAAGCAAAATAAGTCTACTAACTTTATTAACCACTTTCTTAAATTACTAGGCAGAGTTAACGGAACAGCAATCCAAGCAGTAACTAAGCAACGGGCTACACACTGATTCGCCATTAAAGGTGCCAGGGGACTCTCGGTTGTTTTCATTGCACAAATCGCAGTTTCATGGCATCTTTTTTTTTTTTTTTTTTTTGCTCCTGGTATCCACGCGAATGGAAGAACAAAACCTGTGGTTCAGAAGCTTGCAGGGAGAGAGATGCATCAAAAGGAGAGCTTTGCTTCTTCTTAAGAGAAAGGTAAACCGAGTTATGCCTCTGCCTAAAGCTTTCATGGCCAGGGCGGAGCCTGGCGTTACACAAAGGGGAAAAAGGAGCGGGGAAGGAAGGGTTGATGGTAGCGAACGAGCAAGTGAGAGAACGCGAAGCTTTGTTCAGCTACAGTATCCTGCACCGACTCGGGGGCCCTCCAAAAGCGCTGGACAACACCCAGCACCCTCAGGCTGCTGGGAGTTGTAGTCCAATACAACTCCCGAGTCGGGAAGGCTGAGCTACACAGGCTGTCTTCTTTCTCGCTTTTTACCGTCACTCCAACCAGCCCTGCACCTCTCCCGTTTCCTAGCTCCCCCCCTTACCTTCTACGACGCCGCAGAGGAACCGCCGCGCACCCCCATTGCCCACAGGTCCGGCGACGGTGCCAGGATCCGTTTCCGGGGCCGTCGGGTCGGTTCTCGTAGGGGGCGACTCACTTGGGGAGGCGGCGGCGGCAGGTACAGGGCTTGGGCCGGGCGTGCCCTGAGGCTCCCCCCGCGTCTCCTCGACCATCCCAGCCAGGCCCGCTGAAGGACTCCCGTCGGCCGCCATCGCCCTTCCCTACTCTCTAACCGGGGCAGGCTGCGCTTGCGCGGGGAAAACCAGCCCCAGCCGGTCCGAGCCAGAACCAACCGCTCTGCTCGCTCGACTGCCAACCGGGGCCGCGGTGGCTGATCACGTGCAGCTCCACCTCCTTCCCTCCGCGCGCCAGCCAGCCAGCCACGAACACCAGGCAGGCGAGTCGCCCAACAAAGCAGCTGCTTGAGGGAACGAATTGAGCGACTGCCTGTAAGAAGGGGGGAAGGGTGAGGGAAACCCTCCACCGCGCATGCGTCAGGGACTAGCAGACTACGAACTGCGCATGTCTTCAAGGGTCGGAGGAGGAGGGGCGTGCTAATACGCACGCGCAAAAATGAAGCCGCGGCCTACTGCGCATGCGAGCGGCGATCGCTTCGCACCGCGGAGTTCGGGCGCACGCGCAGTTGGCTCACAGGTGGCAGAGGCGGGTTCTGCGCACGCGAGGAGGGAAAATAAACAAAGTAGCGGGTGTTAAAGCGCAAGCGCAGATCTAAGCCGCGAGGGTTATATATGTGGAGTTTTGCGCATGCGAAAAAGAACAGCAGGCTTTCTCCGGGCTGACTTTCCGCTTCGTTGTACATATATGGATGAGAAGGAGGAGGAGCTTGGGGTCAGTTATTTTGTGGTTTGACCTACTTTCCCAGGTTGCTGAGCAACGTGGGAGGCCTTTGGAGGCCGAAGGCGCACTCTAACTAGGCACAGTCGCGCTTGGGAGGCTACCTTTTGTACACTGTAATTCAGCACAAGGAAGAACTTGGCAACAGGTATAGTGGGCTGATGCAATGTAGTGGTTACCGTTAGAGCGTCAGTTTTGGAATGGAACTGGACATCCAGCTGGACATCAGGAAAAACTTCCTGACTGTTAGAGCAGTACCACAATGGAACCAATTACCTTGGGAGGTTGTGGGCTCTCCCACACTACAGGTATTCAACATGCAGCTGGTCAACCATCTGTTAGGGATGCTGTAGGGTGATTCCTGCACTGAGCAGGGGATTGGACTCGATGGCCTTATAGGCCCCTTCCAACTCTACTATTTGAGGTTTCTATAACACCTGAGCTCCAATTCCCATTCAAACATGATGAAGTTCACCTTTCCCAATCACACTCAGCCTAACCTACCTCACTGGGTTGTTCTGTGGAGAAAAGGTGCCCGAGCTCCTCGTAGGGGTGGTCAGAGAAAATGAAATAAATAATGAACAGGGAAAAGTTCATAGCTGAGTGGCAGAGATGTGCTTTACATGTAAAAGGTTCCAGGTTCAATCCTCAGCATGGACAAGTTTGGCTGGGAAAGATGCTGTCCTTCAGGATGGACAAAAGACAACCAGACAGGCTATTGGGTTGGCTGATTCTTCCCTGTTTCTGATTTCCAGTGGTGGAATCATAGTAATCTGCAATCTCAGGATAATTTGCTTGCATGTATTCTTGGCCTAGGTAATAGTTTTTATTTCAGCCATACTGCCCTCTTTGGCATGACAAGAGTGTAGCCAATGCTGGGGAAGACAAAGCTGTACTTGGTGAGTTGGGTAGAGCAGGATGGAAACCGCTTGGTGCGGGGAAGAGCCAAGACAGCATCTGGCATGAGATGAGCGGAGCTATAGTGATCTAGAATTTGACTGGCTTTTCAGCTCCCAATACTAGTTACTTGACAGAACATTTTACAGCTGGACTTGTAAAATATGGGTCATTTTGCAATCCTGCCTAGGAAGGCTTGCTACTTCTCAATAAAATTATCATTGTGTCTTTTATGTTTGTGATAGTTTTACATTGCCCAATGCCATACTGATAGTAATAAAAAAGTGGCGGGGAATTGGTAGCAAAAAAATTAAAATTACTAGGTATGTTGAAAATTAGCTTGAACAGACACCCTGGCATGTGGTTAGGTAAACCATGTGGCCTTCATCCTCTTTAAACATTCATAGGATTGTGCCCTTAAATCTAGAATTGCCAACATATTTACTGTCCCTACTCTGGTGCCTTTTATTGATAAATAGTAATTATACAAGTGGAAGTTTATCGCCAGGAGAGTTTCACCTCCTCAATTTCTATGTTCCAGGCTCCTGCTAAAGACTCTGAAGCAGAACAGGTTAAAAAAAAAAGTGGCAACCACATTTTTTCAGTATCTTCTTTTTGTGGTCAGATTTAGCTGCTTGAGAGAGTTTATAACAACATGAATCAGTTTCTCAGTCTCTAATAGTTTTAATTCAGAAGAGACAAAATTGTTTGTTATATCTTTCTGAAGGTGAATGGACATTTTAAAATTCAGTGGGCCATCAATGCTTCTGGTAGCATAGGGTTTCACCAGTGCCTTGATTTGAAAGCATAGCTATTTTGCAGTTGTTTTAGTGTATATCTGCTGGATGATAATGTCATTGATTGGCCTTATTTTTTCACATTACTAGAAATTAAATACTTGCATCAGATTGGTTTTTCCAAACTTCATATAATTTTAGATTTCTGATAGAGAGCTCCTTCATTGCAATTTCTTTTCTAAATAGAAGAGTCCCAATTGTTTTAGCCTATATATGTATGTCATGGAAACATTCTAACCCATCATTACTTCTCTCATCCCAGGCTATTTTGCTGACTGCCTTTGCCTATTTTAGTGCTGCATTATTTCATCAGGTTTTATTGTATCCAGACAGGTGGAAACAAGAAACTTTCAGCAAGGGAGAAAGCTGCTGTGATGGGGAGGCTTCTAGTCCTAGAAGCAAAATAGCGCTCTGTCTTACAGTTCAAGTCAGATCTTATTGATGCTACTATCTTGGGCCAATCTTCTTCTTTTCTCTACCTCCATCAGTTGGCACTTTGCCATTATGTAGTTTGGGCAATGTTATTACTAGACACAGTGCATCATTAATTATTGCTATTCTTGACAAGTAAGAGCACCTTTAATGTTGGACCTCTTTATTTTCTGTTGTCGGAATTTTTTTTTGCATAGTGACTCTGCACAGTGTTTCAAGAAGTATTACAAAATTTCAACTTTCTGCTGTGTTCTCAATGAGCAGGAGTGCAGGATTACTGCAGGGAGATGTTGTTCATATATTGTTTAGCAGAGGGCAGTCTGCTTATAGATATCTGTTCCAAGACCTTTATTATTAACTCTAATAATAAAGGTAGACATTTCTTTGTTTCAGTGGGAGTTGCATATATGAAGAGCAAAAAGGAAGCACATGCAATTCATTTAAAGCTGGCGGTGACCAAACAAGAACGAGATCTTGGGATTGTGGTGGACAGCTTGATGAAAATGTCCACCCAGTGTGCAGCCGCTGTAAAGAAGGCAAACTCCGTGTTAGGCATTATAAGAAAAGGAATTGAGAATAAAATGGCCACTATCATACTGCCCTCACACAAATCTATGGTGTGACCACACTTAGAATACTGTGTACAGTTCTGGTCACCACACCTAAAAAAGGGTATTAGAGCTGGAAAAAGTGCAGAAAAGGGCAACTAAAATGATTAAGGGGCTGGAGCATCTCCCCTATGAGGGAAGGTTACATCAACTGGGATTGTTTAGCTTGGAAAAAAGGAGGCTAAGGGGAGAAATGATAGAGGCGTACAAAATTATGCATGGTGTGGAATCTGTAGGTAGGGAGACATTTTTCTCCCTTTCTCGAAATACTAGAACCCGGGGTCATCCCATGAAGCTGATTGGTGGGAGATCCAGGACAAATAAAAGGAAGTACTTCTTCACACAGTGCATTGTTAAATGATGGAACTCAGTACCACAAGATGTAGTGATGGCCACCGATTTGGATGGCTTTAAAAGGGGGTTGGATAAATTCCTGGAGGCAAAGGCTTTCAATAGCTACTAGCCCTGATGGTTGTGTGCTATCTCCAGTATTCGAAGCAGTAAGCCTGTGTGCATAAGTTGCTTGGGAAGATGGGTGGGAGGGTGCTGTTGCACTATGTCCTGCTTTGTTAGTCCCTGGCCAATGTCTGGTTGGCCAATGTGTGAACAAAGTGCTGGAGTAGATGGACCCTTGGTCTGATCCAGCATGGTGCTTCTTATGTTATTATGTGAGACGAACATGGGAAACAAACAGTAGTAGAGGTTGTGATGTTTGTGCATAGCCATTGTGGTTGCATTTTATTGTCATATTTGATCTTCGTTATTATACAAAATATACAGAGTTGAAAATGCAAAGCTGGTAGCAGAGTTTGATGTGCCCCACTAGTGTGGTGGGACTAGGTCATCTGGCTGTGATTGTAGTGAGAGCACAGGTAGAAAGATGCAGCTGGCGTATGGGTGAGGAAGGGTATAGTAGAATGGACAGCATCACGAATCTCCAACTTCCTAATGTAGCACACGCACATTGGGATTCCCATCAGATTAGGGGGCATCAATAAACAGGATGGAGACATATTCAAAGAAAAGAACAATTCGCAAGGTGGTCAGAGATGGGTTAGGATACGAGCTTTGCAAAGTCACAGAAATGAACTAAATGGAACCAATATGATAGGAACAAAGAGGATATAATGCCAAATGAAGGGATCACACCCTCCTACTTTATGTTCATAATTTTAGAGTAATCTGATTCCTGTACTCATAATCTCTAGAGTAGTGGAATTACATAGTAGGAAATTCCCAGTTTACCCATAAACATGCATGGAAAGAGTGGTGGTAGTTAAATTCAGTCTCATCATTCTGACCACCCTGATTGCAAATATGCCTATATAGTTAAAGTGAGTCAAGAGGACAATCTGCATTAAAAGTGATGTTGAGTATGCAACCTAAGACGCACTTCCCAAATGCAGAATCCCCTGGGCTGGGGAATTACCTCCTCAGAAAGGGGATAGAAGCCCTTGTTTTAAAGTGAGGATGTCTGGACTAGTGTGAGAGCTCACTCTTGTGATGAAAACTACCTGGTGTTCATTCTCTGCTCCCAGGTTCAGGTTAGTTTCCAGTGGATCTAAGGCTGCATCAGACCATAGACAGGCAAAAGTTTTTTTAAAAAAACAAAAAAGAAAAGGCCATTGGCATTTCAGGGGAGTGGTCTATGCATTTTGAAGGTCCAAGGTTCGTTTTAATTAAAGGATCTCCAATAACAGGACTGAGAAAAACCTCTGCCTAAGATGGTGGAGAAGGAAGACAGTACTGGACTAGATGGACAATTGGCTAACAGAGTGCAATGGTGCTCCTTATATCCTGAACTTGAACCCACCAATGCCTCTTCTCAAGTTGGCAGGTGTAAATATAAGAAGATATGCCTTGGCCCGTCCAGAAAACATCGCCCAGAGATGTCTAGCCTGTATCTGACGACAGGACAGCCTTGAATTAACTAAAATTCCAGTTTTGTTTGCAGCACTTACACCCAATCCTGCTGCTTTGCCTCCAGTGCCTGTAATCAGGAATGCCCTAAAATTGTCCTCCCTATTTCTAAGAAGCCATTCAGAGTTCTTAGTAAGAGTTATAGGGAGATACTAACTCCTGCCAGACTGTTCCAGCATCAAGACCCATCAGGAAAAGCTTGGGGCTACTTTATACACATCTTGAAGTGGTGATCTTATAAGGGGAGAGCTAACCTTGCATCGCAGTGAGGGAACTACTCATCTCAGCATCCAATCTTGCAGACTTACTCACAGAATTTTGCAGTGGACCCAGACAGTGATAACTACAATTTGTAGTCCTGTGTTTCCCCACCCCTATCATCATTTTTCTTACCAGAAAAAACTCCATTAAGAAAAGCACAATGCCGTTTGACTGTAGGACTTTGAGTGCTCTGTCTGGAAGCTCCCTTGCCTGATGGCCAGTTACACTTGCCCGCCCCCCATCCCTCCCTCACAAGTGGTCAGCAGTTGCACTGAAGCTGCTCTCTGGAACCAGTCAGGACTCCCACCCATCTATCTGGTGTGTGACCCACATGTAGCTGACAGGGCCTATTTAGGTATTATGGCCTCCACATGGTGTCTGCTCCATGCAGCGGTCATGAAGTCTGGAGCACAAAGTGTGAATTTCCCCCTTGTGTGGTGAACTTCCACCCCACCCCAAGATATTCCTGGCAGTGGCAGCATGGAAGCTCTGTGTTGGATGCTATTTCAGACAGCTCCAATATAGCAATTGTAACATTCTTTGACATCAGACATACACATAACTCATTAGGCAACTGCAGCCTTTCCCAGCCTGGCACCTTCAAGATGTGTTGGACTACAAAACCCATAATTCCCTGCCAGCATAGCCATCAGGAAGGCTGGGCAACTATTATACTTTAAGTTCTCCCATTAGCAATTGCAGGCTAGTAGGAAAACGCCAGAAGATTCTGGCTGGTCTGAGTGGCCACTGGGAATAGTTTGGAAATGGGAATGATTCTTTCTTTCTGCCCCCTGCTTCTACTGCAGGCCTTAAGGAGGTAAAAACTTCAGTGAACAGCTGTGATTAGCTGGACAAGGGATGGTCTTGGTGAAGGCTGAGGAATGTGGATGGCAGAAGTGAAGTGTGGGAGCTAGGGAAATGTTTGTGTTGTATACTGGAACTGGCTTTCTTGGATGGAAGACAGAGGAGGGCAGGAGAACGTCTGATTACGAATTGCTTCAAAATAAATGTGCCTTAAGAATGGGGTTCGGGAGAGTTAGAGAGGGTGGGACCAGTTAGGATCATTTGGAGGAGCAGGTCAGCAGAGGGAAGTATAAGCCAGTATAAAGGAACATTTTGAAATGGTGTGAAGAGCCTTGAGGCTGTGGATCTAGGTGATGTACACATCTAAATAAAAGTAATTACCAGGTAAATGCAGAACTGCCCCCAGTCTCCAGGACTTGATTCCAGGTGTGACCTTTAATGCCATACATCTACCCAGCATGATGGATTGGCAAGATGGGAAGTGGCAGTCTCAGGAAGGGGAAGAGCCAGACCTGGGCTCCAGTGCACATGGAAGTAAGTCTGTTTGCATAGCTGATAAATCCTGAGCCGACCAGTTCCAATTCCAGCCTAAATCCAATCCTTCATGTACACCCACGGGAAATCCTCCTGAATTATACAGTCCAGTTGTACCCCCCAAAACAGATCACACCCTTCAGTAGGGCCTGGAAGCTTTCTTTACATTCCATAGTACCTTAATGCTTACTGAACATTGAAACTATAGACTGAAGCAGAGGGATCAAAGTTATTATGGTTGATTGTTACAATGACAGCTGAGGGTAGCTCAGAGCTGAGATAAAATAAGATCTGTGAATAAGATCTAAGAATATTGGTAGAACTAGCTTGTGTACTGCTAGGCAGGGCTAGGAAGGAGGAACTTCATCTCTGTCATCTAGATATGGCCTCTTGTCTAGCCCCTCAGCCTCTAGCTTGCTCATACATGCTGGGTGCCATTTCCACGCTTGCAACTTTGCTGGCATACAGCAGCCTTCCCCAGCCTGGTGCCCTCCAGATGTATACCCATAATCTTCATAGTCCAACACATCTGGAGGACACCACATTGGGAAAGACTGGGATACAGTAATCTCACCTGTTTGCAAGGCAAAAAACAAAACACACACACAAAAACCTTTGGCATTATCTTTGTCTCTTCCTTATGCTTTGTCTATATCAGAGTTGTCATCTTGCTACTTCTTCCTTTCTCCTTGTACTTCCTAACAAAACCCTTGTCTATGCTCTGGTCACCTCTTATCTTGACTTATTGTAATCTCTTCATTGCTGGCCTTCCCTCTTGTCACAAAAATAAAGTTCAAGTTCTTTATATCTCCGCTCCAGGCTGCTTCTCTTACTTTGCCTTTGCTTACTTTCCATGCTAGCCTCTCCAGGTTCCTCAGCCATCAGTTTCCTTTTCCACTTCTGCTATGTCACTACTGTCTCTGGGCATCACATAGCTTCCTTATTTTCATTTAAGCCCCTCCACAAGACCTACTTTTCCAACAAAGCACTTCTTGAATTCACATTTTACCCATTTACTCTTCCACTGCCACCTGACTTCCCCCTAATCCACCTCCATTGCCCTCTTACCACATCCTTATCTTCCTCAGTTAGTATGGACTGTAAACCCCTCTGTACAGGGACAGGTTTGCGGCTCATTCCGGTACAGTGCCTGGCACTCCCTTGGAGCTTCATAAGTAGGCTCTGAATTGCTTGCTGCCCACAATGCTCCTGAAAGGCCCACGGGCTTTTTGCCACAAGGATAGTAATAGAAAAGGCGTAGCATCACAGAGACGTGGGCATCTGCTAAGGGAAAGCCATGAAGCTGCTGGACAGAGGAAGGAGCAACAAAGTCTCCCACCCACCAATGATCCTCGTGGGCATTTCTTTATCTACTCCTCTCATACATGCTCTCTTTCACCCCTACCATGCACATGGTTACAATAAGTTAAGGCCCTTTATGGAACACAAATTTCTGTCTGTCAATACACTTAGCACAAGGCACATGGCGGAAACCTGCCCCTGACTTATTCCATTCTGACCTAAAAATTTCTAGTGAGGTACCCTCTCCACCTCTACCTTGTTTTCACTATAGTTACAGGTGGTGGGCAGGGAAAATCTCTGTCCCAGTTATTGGACTAAGTGCTCTTTCTCTCCACAGAAATCCCAACATGATTCACTCCTGATTTCTAAATGCAAGCCAAAGATTCTGTTGCCCCTGCCTCCCTTGAATTGCACAACATTTCCACTTTCTGTTGTGGGTGCAAAGGAAAGAAACCAGAAAGCAAAATCCCACCCACCCTCTTCTCCCTTGCTGCAGCTCTTCTCCAGAAAGAATTAAGTGGTATTTAGTGCCAAGACTGCAAGATACCTTGACACTGGGAAATGTCTCCCTTGCTGAAAACATCAAGGCATTAGCACATGTGCAATGAGAGCCTTGGTGCAGATCAAACGGAGTCCCCTCCCTGAAGGGAACGGGGAAGATTGCACATACACCAAATCCTTTGTGAGTCTTTGGCAATCAGGGCTTGCATTGCCGTTTGGTGGTGGGGAACCCGCTTGGAGCCCCAGTGAGGGGTCAAAGGGTTGCTGTGATCTGGAAGGCCCTAAAGGGTGGGCACACTACTGGTGACAAGACAAGACAGTGCAGCTTTCTGGGGAGGCAGCAAATTGATCCATTTTGTCTTCAATGCCCAGAGAAAGTGCTTGCAAATGCCAGGCCACATCCCTTGGTGGGCCTTGGCCCAACCCAATCACAGCTTCCCACTTGGTTCCCATTGCAGGGACTTCCCCCCAGTTGCATCTTGAATACATGAAGATTGTCTCCACAAAAGTTGCCTAGTCCAGTGTGGACAAGGGGCTGCTTTGTCCATGCAGCCAAGAGAAGAGTGCCTCAGAGGAATACGCCAAGGAGAGAAGTCCCGGGGTGTGTGTGAAGGTCTGGGCTCCAGGAGTGGCCAGCTAGATCACATTGTCAAAAAGCTTCATGGAATTCATGATGTTTTCATCCTGCCAAAGAGAAAATGCATCAAAGTTCTGGTTGTGGGGGGTGAGAGTTAAGAGGTTGAGGGGGGAATTAAGAAGAAACCAGAGTTACTGTGATGGAAGAGGATATTTCAGCTTTTTCCTATTCCCTTACAAACGGTAACTTTGACAAAAGTGACCTTTTAATCAACAACAGCAATAACTCCTCTTTTTTGGCTTAACATTAAAATAGAAGTCTGGATCCTGTGCCAATACTGCAATATCTTGTCCCTCTCCAATACATGGTGGTGACACATTTACTAGGAAATTCATTCTCCCTTTCTTACCCTGCCCCTCACTGTAAACTCTATAGCAGGGGTGGGCAAACTTTAAGACCAAAACAACTGGAAGACCACAAGTTGCTCTAGAGCAAGGCAGTAAGGCTGGGTGTGCCTTTTTGTTATCTGCTGCTACAAAAGGTTACAGTGGGCAAATGGCTACCAAGGGCCAACTGTATGTTACCTTCTGGCAAGACTCAATGAATTCTTCAATAGTCACCACACCATCCTTGTTCCGATCCATTTTCTGAAATGTAAGCACACACAAAAAAAGAAAATGGAAGGAAAGCCTTGCCTAGCAGCAGCCTCCAGTACATACAAGCCTACTACAACATCCAGAGTCAACAAGCATATCTCGAGCCCTAAAACAGCTGGTCTAGCAACCTGTCTCTGCTTTGGGGGAACAAGGAACCACTGGCAGATAATGGCTCCCTACTTCTCTAATACCATCTGACAAGTATCCAAGGGGACATCAGTGGCCTGGTGTTGCAAACAGGTTCAAGGCCATGGACATAATTGAAGGACTTACAAAAAAAAAATGAGGGATGGTGCCTATAGTAAAATAGGGAAGAGAGGAAGGAAGGATGCAAGGTGGGAAGGCTAAAGCTCTAACAAAATCTTGTTTTGAGGCTTCTAGGAAGAAGGTACACCCAAATATCTGGACCAAAATAACCCGCACTCTTAACTCACAGTCATGGGAAGATTTTTGTGGGTAAGGTACAAGATACTGAACCGGAAATGTCCTGATTTTAGGCTCACCTGAAAGAAGCTTTCCACATGTTCCCGAGGTGCTTCTTCATGCATGGCTGGATAGGTGTACTTGCCCATCATGTCATAAATGGATTTCATTATGTCCAGCATTTCCTGCAAGTCAGAGCACCAAAAGAGACTCATGAAAGTGGGCAGCACCAAGAGAGACAATCTGGTATCACCTGATCCATCTCCCTCTATATCGGCCTTCCCTGAACTGGAGCCATCCAGATGTTTTGGATGTCCGTTTCCATCTACCCCAGCCAACATGGCAAGTGGTCAGGAATTCTGGGAGTTATAGTCTAAAACAAATGGCGGGAGCCAGGTTGAGGAAGGCTCCTCTATATGTACCTCTTTGGTGATGCAGCCATCTTTGTTCAGGTCATAGAGATTGAAGGCCCAATTGAGCCGATCATCTATAGTGCCACGTAGAATAATGGACAAGCCAGCCACAAAATCCTGCAGAAAAATAAAGGAGAAAGATGGGGTGAAGAAACAATAAACTACAACCCAAGCACCACCAAGTGACTTATGAACTACAGCTGCAAGAACATGGAGCAGATGCAATGACTACAAACTGGTAAGTCCCATTCACAGCTACTAGAAAGGAGAACCCTCCAAGGGACAGAATTACTCAATATTCTAGAATTTAAGTCCCTTAGGGCACAATCCTATGCATGTTTAGACTCACAAAAGTCCTATAACCACCTGGCTGGGGAATGATGGTTGTAGGACCTTTTTTCAGACTAAACGTGTTTAGAATTGCATTCTTAGAGGCTTCCCTCTGGCCCTCTTTCTATTTGTCCTTTCATGACTCCTTTTTGACAACAGTCTGGAACAGTTTGCGGTTGGAACATCAGCAGCAAACTACAAAAGATTCTCAGGAGTGACTCCACTTTTCTTTGGCATTTCCTTCCAGAGCTCCTAGTCCGAACACATTTTTGATGCGATATAACCTTTTCCCATTAGGTGGCCAGGATTAAGTGTGTGGGAGGATGAAGTTTTAAATAGCTAGTATGTAATTAATTATTATTTTGCTACCCTCCCTGAGCACCGTGGGGTGGGAAATAAACTCTAAAGTAAGAGAAAGGGTGGAGAAAGAGAGGAGAGAAATATAAAAATGCATGCAAATGAAAGTTCACAAAACTTCTTAGAAGATGAATGAGCAAGAGGGAGAGCCGCTGTGGCTTCTGTGGTTGTTCACAAGAGAGTGAGCAAGTGCCTCCCTAATTTGCCAGTTGCCCTCACTCGACTCAGCACAGAGCCAGCCTTACTTTGGAAATGGTGGCAGCCTAGCAATGCAGATCCAAGCACTTCCAGCAGGTGGCCCCACTGACCAGCAATGCTCAGGTGTCTGCCTGGACCTGAGCTCCAAAGTAACATTTTAATATATTTTTATGGGTGATGGAGCTGTAGAACAAGCTGTTCGCATACACTGTATGTCTTCATGTGTAGTTCTATATCGTACATAGTTTTTTAAAGCCAGAACTGCTGTCAGCCGCTTGGGTGTGTAATTAATGTTGCAGTCCAGTTTGTGAAGGTTTGGGGATACATAATAAAGTGCTACTTTCCTACATGGTCTGTGCTTTAATTTGACACTTCAGCTTGTTGTCTGTAGGTGCCCTGGATATACGTCTAAACAGAAACATGGTTCCCTCATGAGTTCTGATGACTTGGCAGCATTAGACACCCTGCCCCAGGAAATGTTTAAATTAAACAATAAGATAAGTATTTTTATTTTGTGAGTTGCCGAGAGAATGTTTTGGTAGGGAGCTGCCAATAAATAACATAAATAAGTATTCATGGAATCTTACCTCAAAGCTGACAGAGCCGTCATGGTCGGTGTCAAATGCGTTGAAAAGGAATGTTGCATATGTACTGGAATCTAACGAGAGGGGCAACAAACCGAGTGATCAGGAGGCAACAGACTGCACCATTTACCATATTTCAGTAAATTAACTCGGTAGCAGGCAGGAAACAACGAGAGAAAGTGATGCAGCTTTTGAAAAGATGTTTCTAGGTGCCATTAAATGATTGTCCTTCCCTCAGAGGACAGAGGACATATTTATTTATTGTGATGATATTTATACCCTACCTTTCTATGATAAATTATGCACATGCTAGCTTACCAATAAGAATATATATCACAACAAGTTGAGAACAATCCTACAATAATAACAAATGAATCGCAGTAATAAAATAGCATAAAAACCATATGAGCAGCCAGTGAACTAAAGGGCCAATCCCTAAGGGGCTATAGGAGGTTGTGGGCCTCCCTTCCACCTACAGAGAGGGAGGTCCATGGATGGAGAAGGATGTCTGCTGCTGGAGGATTCTGCAGTGCAATGGTGTAAAACTCTGTTGCAGTATAGCTGGTGTTGGTGCTAGAAACAGGTATTCCAGGGGAGCCTTGGATCCACAGGATCCTACATCCCTTCATTCCACTGACACAGGCCTGGTGCTATGCCAGACCTGGAGCTGGCATAATAAATTCCCTCAATGGGGCGGGGGGAGAGGAATTAAATAGGAGAGGGGGAAATAGAGCCTTCCACCATGGCTGCAACAAGCCAGCAGGGCTTTGGATGTGCCAAAGCAATTCTCACGGATCCCCCACACATACACACACTTCCATAGGCTGCTCTGTAAAACATAAAATCGCTGACTTTAAAAAGCCCACTGGAATAAAGCAGTCTTAACACATTTAAAATTAGGCAAAGGGGAGGCAACAATTAACTGCAAGGATGCAAAATGGGCAGTTTGCTTGGGCAGGAAGGTATGCTTGACACAGTGGGCAGAGGAACTATGGGCACTTGAGAATGGCTATGCCAAGTCTCTCAGGGACATATCCCATATATATCTAGTAGCAGACAAGCTACTGGCCTCATCTGACCTCCCCATCTTTCCAAACCATATGCCCTTCTCAACGGGGAGCGGAACTCACCTCCCTGTGGGAAGAACTGTGAGTAGATCTGCTTGAAGCTCTCTTCATTAACAATGCCACTAGGGCACTCCTGTCAAATGGAAAAGTGCAGACAAATTCACCTTGGAAGAGCTAAAATAGACAATATCCCAAGTTAGGAGCAGCGTAGTGTGTAATCAAGGAGGGCTTTGAGCAGCAGACTCCCTTAGTTCCCCATGTAACCAGTGTCAGAAAGCAGATGACCCAGGGGAAAACTTGACAGTGGCATGGTCCCAAGCTGGGGCTGAGCTGCAGTACAGGGCTATGTCTGTGTATTTAAGCATTGCCTCAGAGAGCACACAGAATGCCACGACCTTTCTTACCTATTGGTGGTTACAAAACATAGCCAGCAAGATGAAGCAGGCACTCATTTTGTGAAGTGCCTCCTGTGGGCCAGAGGAAGCCACAGTGCCTGCCTGCCACTCAAACTGCACAGAGAAGATTCCCCTGTGCTATGGAGTCAGCCGCCACTGCATTAGGAGGAGCTGAGTAGTTCAAAGAGAGACAATATCACTGCAGCCCCAGGTGGAAACCAATACAGATTGATTTCCATGAGAATTAGTGGTGTATACTGGGTAAAGATTCAGAGAAAAAGTATATGAAAGAGAGGTATCTGGAGAGAGAGAGACAGCTACCCACAAGAGCTGTGTGGCGCTCCATTTTTGGTCCTGAGAGAGAGGAAGGAGCTTCCAGAATTTGGCCTAAGACTGGTAGTTGGTAGCATCTCTCTGTCGACACAAAAGAGGCTTGCACAATGGTTACAGTCTTGAGGCTGTGAGTGGGTAGATTATCAATGAGAAAAGATGTAGAAAAAATGGGTGTATGGTGAGTAGATGCTTATAAATGCGCTCTCTCCAACAATATGGAAAAGGCTGGTCTCTTCCTCCCTCCTTCCTTGCCCAGACTGTGAACCTCTCATTAAAAAAAAAGCCCTAGAGAGAAGCAAAAGAATAAAGCTACACAAGCATGTAAGGGTGCCAACAGGAAGGAAGGAGAGGCTCTTCCCAACTCACATTCTTGAAGCCCCGGTACAAGACCTGCAGCTCCTTGCGGGTGAACTTGGATTGCTCCTGTAGCTGGTCCAGGCCCTCGGGCCGGTGACAAACAGTAGAGAGCTCAAACTCATCCTCTACACTGTCTGCAAGAAAAAGAAGAGGCTCAGAAGTATAGCCTGGGCAGACCCCGCCTCCATTTCCTGCCTTCCATCTCTTTCCCTTCAAAGCAAGATAGCGACATTCCCTCCCACCCCTGCATTGGTACAAATAGATTCATGGCACATGGCTTAGACTTGAAACAGACCTCCTTCCCTTTTCCTGGTACAAGAACACACTGCATATGCATGTATACCTGGAGTTGTGGGGGCTCAAATTTCTGTTGCAGCTAGAAATCCAGTGCCTCAATGGTTTCTTCCTATCCTAGAGAAGGTCAAAACTGTTGCTGCAATCAAGTTAGAGCCCTACTTTTGAAATTTCTGCTAACCATATTTCCATATTGTGACAGGAGTGCACGAAGACAGTGATAAACATTACATTCCAGCCAGGTTTGGACAGGAGCTAGAGGCAAGAACTGACTTATCTGGTCTTAAGTTCTTATGTCTTCCATGAACACAGTGAGTGAATCATGTTATACTGTTCCCATTTCCCTGAGCAGTGAGAAGTTCAGCTGCGGGGTTTAGATTCCTTTGGGTGAGAGAGCACACTTGAAGCTTATAGAATGTTTGCAATATCTGTTGACTTGTGGATATGCAAGCAGAGAGATTTTTATAACAGGCTACACAATCATTAATACTTCTTTAGATTCCAAAAGCCCAACTGCAACCCAAAGATGCTTCAGTTTTAGCCGACTCTCAGCTAAAACTGAATTTGGCTCTCCATCTGGGTGATCAAGTTCAAACAGCTACTGAGTGTTTCAGGCATCAAAGAACATGCAGCCCTTTTTATTAAGTTCCTGCGCACCTGTTAGTTCCTAAGTAGACAAAGTTGGCTAGGGATCAGCCCATTCATAGTAATCATGAAAGCAAAACTTGTAACGCTACCAAAGCATACACTGACTAGTTTTGATTAGAACCACAAGCACCCCTCCCCACCAGTCATATGCACTCAGGTCCAAACACACACACACACATGCATATAAGCAATCTGAACGTGTGGCATTCATACCCTTTCCCCCAGGTCCCTTGGGTGACTGCATAATGGACACTTATGGAATTCACTGCTGCTACAAGATGTGGTCATGCCTTTAAAGAGAGAGTAGAAAAGTTCATAGAGGACAGGTAGCCATGATCGCTAAATGGAGCCTTCATGTTAAATGGCAGTATGCTACTGCTGGGGGCAGGACTGGAGGGCATAGCTATTGGCTTCACTTCATGCTCTGTAGGCTTCACAGAGATGTTAATGGCCCACTAGTGGATGAAGCACAATTGAGTCCGCAGTATCTATAGGAGGCAGGCATTGTTTGGCCTGAGCACATGGGGTCCTGGCCCCAAATCTATTTCCCAGGGCCATGGATCTATTCCTCAGAGCCCTGAGTCACCATTGGTGCCAATGGATGGTGTTTTTTCCTTAGCTCAATTGCCATTCTGGTGGCGATTTTCAAAGGGGATTGCAGATGGGGAGGGAAGGGTTAACTCCCTTCTCTGCATGCTGTAAACCCCCAGCACCCCCGCCATCTCCAAATCTTTTCCTGTGTTGCAATTATGCTTAGAAGAAAACGTTTCTATTGGTTTGAGATGATCTGGGGCAGAGTGCAAATTAACTGAAGAAATCATTTTATTTGAGTTTATTTGGAAGAAAAGTTAATTGGGTGGCTTTGCCTCCTCTAAAATTTTAATAAATCCTAGTAGTTATTTCTAAATTTGCATATTATTTATTATTATTACTTATTAAATTTATATACCGCCCCATAGCCGAAGCACTCTGGGCGGTTTACAAAAGTTAAAAACAGAGAACATTAAAAAGTATACACAATTTTAAACCATCAAAAATATAAAAAACAACAGTATAAAACAACAGTATCCATTTAAAACAACAGTTCTGGGGTCCATTAAAAAAAAACTTAGCTTATGTTGTTAAATGCTGTTAAATACCTGGGAGAAGAGAAAAGTCTTGACCTGGTGCCGAAAAGATAACAACGTTGGCACCAGGTGAGCCTTATTGGGGAGATCATTCCATAACTGGGGGGCCACCACTGAAAAGGCCCTCTCCTTTGTTGCCATCCTCCAAGCTTCCTTCAGAGTAGGCACTCGGAGGACGACCTTAGATGTAGAGCTCAGTGAGCGGGTAGGTTCATGTCGAGAGAGGCGTTCCGTCAGGTATTGTGGTCCCAAACTGTGTAAGGCTTTATAGGTCAAAACCAGCACCTTGAATTGGGCTCGTAAACATATAGGCAGCCAATGCAAGCAGGCCAGAATCGGTCTTATATGTTCGAACCTCCTGGCTCCAGTTATCAATCTGGCCGCTGCATTTTGCACAAGCTGCAGCTTCCGAACCGTCTTCAAAGGCTGCCCCACATAGAGGGCATTGCAGTAATCTAATTTGGAGGTTACCAGAGCATGGACGACTGAAGTTAGGTTATCCCTGTCCAGATAGGGGCATAGCTGGGCCATGCCACCGAGGCCACCTGAGCCTCAAGTGACAGAGATTGTTCTAGTAAGAACCCCCAAGCTACGAACCTGCTCCTTCAGGGGGAGTGCAACCCCATCCAGAACTGGTTGAACACCAACCATCTGATCAGAAGAACCACCCACCACCAGCATCTCAGTCTTGTCTGGATTGAGTTTCAGTTTATTAGCCCTCATCCAGTACATTGTCGCAGTCCATTGTTCAGCACATCCACAGCCTCACCTGATGAAGATGAAAAGGAGAAGGAGAGCTGCATGTCATCAGTGCACTGATGACAACACACTCCAAAACTCCGGAGTGCATATCTCAATTTATGCAAATGTTATGCAGATTTGTGTCCTGTGGGCCTGGCAGAGCCAGCTGCATTATTGGGCATCAACCCCACCAGCCAAAGGCCAATAAACAAAATGCAATGGGCCCCCGCATCTCTGATGTATAGACCCCATTGCACATCCTCACACACACACTCCTTCCCATCTTGAGTAAGTATTTTTCACAATGTGTGTTTAAATAGAGACTTGGACCAGAAAATGAATGCCTTGAAAATCAAATCAGAAAGAAGGAGCCATAGCAGAGAGGAAGGCAGTCTATAAGGTAAAATCACTTGATAGGAAGCAAGTTTCCTGCCATTGAGATTATACGGACTTCCCAGGTGGAAAATCCTAGAATCTGTTCAAATGTAGTCATTGATGATGCTCTGATTTTTCTTTCCTGCCATGTTGACAAGCAGTAGAAATACCAAGAGACAAGGATTTGTGTGTACTCTGTGCTAAAATTCTGCATCAAAAATTTGGCAGCCTGTATAAATCATGTAAATGTGCACCATTTCTCTTATTTGGCATAATTTATTTGACAGCCTTTACCATTTTGCATAGTTTATTTTGCTTTTATTTTGCATAGTTTATTTTGCATAGTTTATCATGCTTAAGGGGATGGGATGCATATGGAGCTATGCACAGCAATGAGAAGCCTCAAGCCTAGTCACTGGAAATCCTCCATAGCAACCTCTCTGACTACTTTCACCAGGAACAGCCCACGTAGTTCCCAATCCTACCTTTGAAAACATAAGAGCCAAAGGTGTGTATTTGAGTGTGTATTTATTGCATTTATTTCCCACCTTTCCTCCAAGGAGCTCAAGAAGAGGCAGTGTGAGTGGTTCTTTCTACCTACCATTAGGGTGACCATATAGGGCTCCTGTATCTTTAACAGTTGTATAGAAAAGGGAATTTCAGGAGGTGTCATTTGTATGCAGTCAGCACCTGGTGAAATCCCCTCTTCATCACAACAGTGAAAGCTGCAGGAGCCCTGCAGTCTTGACCAGATTCAAAAGAGGGCATGACTCCTGCATCTAACTGTTGTGATGAAGAGGGAATTTCACCAGGTGCTGCATGCATAGAAATGACACTTGCTGAAATTCCCTTTTCTATACAACTGTTAAAGGTACAAAAGCCCTGTCCTCCTTTCAATACGGTCATCCGAATTTTATCCTCACTGGGTGTAATAAAGAAGCAGATCCTGAGCAAGGAGGTCACCTTCATAACTCTTTGCTTCTGTTCTCAAAACTTGTCGGTTTTGTGACAGCTGCCTTTTGCTCTACCTGCTCTTCCAGGCTGTCTTCTTGTTGCTACATAGCTCAAGCCTCCTCTATCCATCAGCAGAATCTGCTAGTAATGAGTGGCAAAACCCCAAGATGGTAGAATGGACTGGACCATTTCAGACAGCTGGTGGGGAGGGCCATATTTCTGAAAGCTTACTTACACAACATGTTCCCTGCAAGTAGAAAACTAGCAGAGCAGGCTGGGCTAGAACATCTCTTTCTGTGAGGTGCTACTTTTGATTTGCTTTTATTACTTACATTTATTTATTTATTGGGGGGAGCATTCAACAGTGGTACCCCACCCACCTCGACATCAGAACAATCCCTTGTACCACCTTGGAATTCTAACATCTCATTTTGCTGTGTGTGTAAAGACCAGACCTTATTCCCTGATTCAGCTTTGTAAAGCAAGCCTGCTCCCAGAGTGCACTGCTGTGGTATGCAAACATAGGGAAGCTGCCAGGGTGGGTTTCACACATAGCTCAGCCAGGCAACTAAACCTAGAAGGCACACATCACCAGAACCCTCTGCAGGAGAGTGTGACCTTCAGAACTGCCATTTTGGTAGTTGCAGACCTTAAGGCAGTCCCTATCCTGTTTCAGACATTGTGTCGTGATATACTGGACTTGCCTACAGCAGGAGTGGACTACAATTCCCAGAAGCCCCTACTAGATTGGCCAATGGTCAAGAATGCTGGGAGTTGAAGTCCAAAATAATTGGAGATCTACTTTCTGCCCACCCCGACCTACAAAATTTGCTTAACTACAGGCAAACACAAGGATCTAGACCTTCCACTTGAGAGTCCTGATTGGCCAGTGTCTTAGGGCATGGCTAGATGAGGCAATATCCTGGGGATCGCCCCGGGATCATCCCTGTGTGTCCACATGACGCACAGGGGATTCCAGGGCAGGGAGAGATGATCCCTCACTTGCCCCAGGATGGCTTTAATCCCAGCTTTTCCCATGGTCTCAGGATCGTCCCGGTTTGTTCCCAGCTCCTTGCAAGTAAACACAATGAGCCGGGAACCGGGCATGAGGCATGGAGCTCCATGGGGGGTGGGGGGAAGCGTGAGGTTTTTTGTGTTTTTAAAAATTACCTTTTCGAAGGAGCGCTCCTGTGCTCATCTTCAATTTTTTTAAAAAAGGCGGCTGCGACATCCTACGTCCTCCCGGGACGTCGCGCGCCGCATGTAGACTGAGGGGGAAGATTTGGCGATCACTATATCACGAGATCCTCCCCCTCCACCCCCCTGGTGTAGACATGCCCTAAGGCTGAAGCCCCCATCTTACTGCCCTTCCTCTTAGTGGTTCTGAGCCATGTCAATTGGAGTAAAAATGCTGCAGAACAGCCATGCCCTCCAGATGTGTTTGAGTGCACCTCCCATCATTCCCAGCCAGCAGGGCCACCACATCTGGAGTTCTGCAGCCCAACACATCTGGAGGGTGCTGCTGTTCATCCACCCAGGTTCATCCACAAAACAGATGTGGCGGTTTGTGGGGTGGGGTGTCTGCATGTGGTCTCTTCTATTCCTTATCTTCCTTGGCTGCATTAATACACACAATCCTTTTATTCTTCCGAGTTGAAGATCGCTTCGAGAAATGCGTCTTATGAATATTTTATATAAATTCCACACCAGCCCTCCCCAACATAGGGCCCTCCAGATGTGATGGACTGCACCTCCCATCATTCCCGGGCAGCATCACCAGGAGAAGGGAATCCTTCCTCCTACTTCTCCCACTCCCGGGAGCTTTGATGTCACAGCACAGAGAAGACACACAGAGAGGCACAAAGTGTCACTTGCTTTCGCTGACTGAGGGGATGGATTTGGGCTGACGGCAGCAGGGTAGCAGCTTGAGGAACCGCTGCTTCAGGGCTTTTTTGGCATGGCCAGGTGGGTTGCCTGCAAAGAAACAACAATCGCCGACCAGGAGAAGAGTTAACATATCATGGCATCTTTCATTCAACGCCCCCCACCCCCGATCCCTAAGCAACAGCCACAACAGACATGCTATAGACCAGAGTGGAGAGGCATGCAAGGCAGGAAAACGGACTAGAGGGGTCAAGCAGGAAAACAGATCCAGCACAATGAAAGCACATCCAACAAGGATGCCAAGTTTCCTAAATGGCCTCTTCACAGCAACGATCACAGTAAGGACATAAAGGGGGAAAAGCACAACACCCAGATGTTAATGTGTATCCTTTCTCCCAAGGACTCTGCTGCTCCACTAGATGAGTGATGTGGGATTTTCCAGTGTGACATCTTGGACAGCTGTAACATGATGTTGAAGTAAGAGTGGGGTCTAGTTCCTCAGAGCAAGTTTGCAAAGGCTTCTATTCTCAACTCTGGGAAGAAAATGACTGAGAGTAAGGACCGGTGCCTCAAGGAAGAGGCTGAGTGGAGAAGGAAGTTTCTGTAGGTCCAATTCTCCTTAGTCATATGTGTCCAGCAATTTCAGACAAAGTATAAAGCTGAGCTGGGTAAACCAAATGACAGCAAGCAGCTGCAGTCCACCTGGTACAATTCATGGCCTACAAAGCTCTACATGGCTTGGGAACAGAGTAGGTGAAAGATAAGTGCTGATTCCCAAATGAACCTGTCTGATCTTCAAGATCCATATCAAAGACCCTTCCCTGAGTGCTGCCACCACCAGACATGAGGTGGGTGGTAACCAGCTGCTGGGCTTTTCAGCAATGGCACTCCCTGTTGTGGAGTATTTTCCCCAGGGACACTTACTTGGCACAACTCTTTTTGATGCCAAATAGTCAATAGCTGTTCTCCTGGGCTTTTAATGGATACTTTCATTTCTGCTTCTCCTATTTTATTGCTGGATTTATTGCTTCCTTTATTTGCTGAGTTATTATTATGCCTGATTTTAATCTATTTTATTTTCCCCCCCCCTCTTATTTGGATGTTTTGGCTGAAAAGCAGCCTAAAAATATTTTGAATAAAATAAATGCTGGTTTGGTGGTTTGGTGGTGCTAACCTGATTGCCCCCAAAGCCATATATGTCCATGAGACCCTTCCATGCTTTCTCAAGTCAGCTGACTGAGTATGCTGTGATGTCATGAATGCATGGGAATAACTTTATACTAAAGAATCCATGTGAACATCATACCAATACATCTGAGGGATCATGGGATTGATGCTTGGAGTTGTACTGTTTCCTCTAGCTTCACTGTTCCTTGATAGCTACCGAGGTCCAGTGGATAGCATGATGGGAGTCGTGCACCCATTTTCTGCCCAGGAGTGAAATTTGCAACACAACTTCTTCTTTTCAATTGTAGTGTTGCTGTCACTAAACTGGCACATACGTGTGCATATGTGTCCATGCACATGCATGTCTCAGTTTCAACATACGAGTCCAAAGTTGAACCAAGCTAAGTAGAACATTATTGAAAAGGCCAGCAATTGCAGACAAATAGGAATAACAAGAGATCTGGGGAAAACAGAGGCTCTAAGACTCCCACTGTTAGGGGCACAAGGACAGACCAGGTACAAAGGCAATTCCAATAAGGGTGGGGAAATAAAGCCAACAACAACATTTCCTTAACAGCTCAAAAATGACCCCATAACAGCAGGCTTGAGCAAGATCAATGAAAACAACAGTTGAATATACACTTCAAAGGGATAAATAGTTCCGGGAAACAACTCCCCGCAACTTTTCTTTTTTTTTTTGCTGTCCTGGCTTTGGGCATTTCAGCATCTACTCTCCGGGCAGCTCTGAATAGTGCCATAGATAATAATTGCACTTGAAATAATAACTTTAAAAGCTAGTCATGTTCTCTCTCTCATATACACACACAGTCACACACAAACGTTCCCCCTCTGTGTGATCCATTGAACACATCTATCAAGGCAGTAACTAGAAATGAGCAGATGATCCCCACACTGAATTGAAGATATGCACTTGCACCACACCTGATACACTCTTACACATTGGATGCTGGTAACCATTTGCCCCAGCTGGTAGCCACACAGATTTATGACCATACTCTACAGAAAATAGCCTCTAAATGCACAATAAATAATAAATCAGTCCAGGAAGCAAATAGAACTTCATTCTGGTCAATGTGCTCCTGATCAAATGCACAGCATGAGAAACAAGCCAGTTCCATCTTCTACACACACCTCGGTCGATTTGCTCACAGCTCCAGTTCGTTCTTTGACACACACCTAGAGTGTTAGGAGGAACCACCAGTCTTGAGGTTGAATATCCATCTCTCTTGCCAGTGCAACACACCTTTATTTATTTTTTAATAAAGCGCTACAAGAGGTATATTCCCCCTTTGCTATCTTAGAGGTCCATTTTGCTCCCTCCCCCCGCACTACTCCTTGGTCACTGCTGATCCTGGACTGTACAAATAAGGGGTAGGCGACCTGGTTATCTCCAAATTGTAGGACTACAACTCCCATCAACCCCCGCCACCATGCCTAATGACCAGGTATTGTGGGAGTTGCAGTCCAAAACATCTGAAGGGTAGCAAATTGTCAACCCTTTGTGTAAATACTTCCATCTAGTATTACTGGCAGCGGCTCTCCAGGGTTGCAGGCAGGATTGTTTTCCTCACCCAACCTGGAGAAGCTGGGGATCAAACCTGGGACCTTCTGCATCCAAAGCATGTGCTCTCTCACATTGAGTTATGGCCCCTCCCCACAGCTCCATTCACTCCCTTGTGCTGCTGCTCCCTCTGCACTGGACCTTTGGTTCTGCTTGGATGTTGATGGTGTGTCACCCTTCTATTTAGTTCTCCACCCCCCAGTCTGCAATTTCCTGCTAAGACCCTTGCTTCACAGGATTGAATTTGATCCTGGTGCTATCCCCTGCCATCCCTCTCAGGAGGAACACAAAGTAATCATATGTTGAACACTGTCCACTGGTTCAAATAAAAACAACAACAACCAACCCACTGCTCTCTGAGCAATCTTAAAGGAAGCTGGGGTGTAAATTCCAGAATTCACTACAAGAGACCAAAAAGAGCCAGATCTGTTGCAAGTTCCTGCATCCAAGATCTCATGCCAGTCAGCATTTACTGGCTCCAATAAAAGATCAACACACTCTATTGAAGTCCCATTAAGGTCAAAATACTCCCAAAATACAACTCACCCCAGAAAAAAGTCTTCAAAGAGATAAACAAATTAAATGCTATATTGGCAATATTTCATGCACAGTTAAAATAAACCAGAGAAGAAGGACAGTTACCTCTGTTGAAGGACAAAAAGAAGGGTGCTACTGCACTTTAAATGATTGTGTGTGCCTGTCTGCTGGGAAGGAAAGACGGGTACAGTTTTTTTCAGACCTTGCAGGGGAAAGGCACAGAATAAATGCTGGAGCTGTCCTTGGTGCTGACAAATCATTGTAATTGAATTTAATTTTCCCATTTAAAACATCCAAGGAAGCCAAATCAAACCAACCTATAGAATTTTCTCTCTTCACAGAAACTACCAAAACCAAACGATTACTAAAACTGTAATAACGCAAAAGGTTATATAAAGTCATTTGCGTGTAAAATCTGCATTTTTAAGAAAGTTATTAACTAATTATTTTTATTGCAAAGATAAGGAAACAAACTTCTCTGTATGGTGTGAAAACTCCTCTAGTTCACAGGCAGGGATAATACATAATAATTCAAAGCTGGTGTAAAGAATAGGGGGGATTAAATTGGGACAAAAGATGAGAAAAAGAAAAGTGTAGAGTTATGCAGTCTTACCAAATATATCTGTTTTTATATATGCTTTTAAATTGATCATTTCTATGCATTTATGGCCATACATTCTATTGTATAAAGTCAAAGTATTTATTGCTTTGACTTTAAAATATTTTGTTAATATTGTATTGTTCTAATGCTAAAAGGTTGTGTTTAAACTTCCTTTTTGTTTGAAAGTCTTGTTGGAAGTCAAGATAGATTTTTTAAGTCTATAAAGTAAATAAAACATCAAAGCAAAGCAAAGCCAGATAAATGTGTATGTGCCAAGCTCTCAGATTCAAGGATTCCCTTTCCTTAATCCTTTGTCATTGGGAAAACAACTTTGACTGATCCCAGGAACTGGGAAGGGACTAAATAAGACATACTTCCCCCTTTTTTTTATTGAACTGATCATCACATTGTCAGGAATGGGCTATGGCCGTGTGCCTTGGATCTCTAGGACACAGAATTCCAAAAGAAACATCCACTTCGGATTTCACACAGTGGTCTTTAGACCAAGATGAACAAATATTCAGAACTGCAATGAGAAAATAAAGAGGCAGAATTTTTGTGGAATCAGCAGTCTCACCTATTAATTTTCCAACTTTGTTGAGAATGATTCTGTATCTTTTTCACACTTTTGAAAGTCATTAATGAATTTATTTGCAAAGGTCAAAAGCTAGATCCTAGCAGCATCCCATTATTAAACTCTCTCCATAATAAGGCTCTGACTATTTTGGAATAGCTATATTTGTGCTCCAACTGCTTTGATTGGCTAAAAGAATATTTAGTATAACGTTTCATGAACCAAGCTTAGGGGGACTAGAATACTGGGAACTATAATTCAATACTAAAGACATAGAGCCCTCAGCAAGAATACCTACTGCAATGGGGAGCCTAAGACACAAATGATGAGCACCTTTAAGAAAATCTCTCTCTGTCTTCCCCATTACAGGGAAGTGGGCAAACCACGTATTTCCCAGAATCCACAAGACAATGCTTGGATGCTAAATCTGTCCCACCCTCATGAACGGGAAATGGCATCTGCTTCTCAATTCTGCTTCCTGCCTAGCAAAGGTGCTCTGAGTAAGTGATGCTTACTCTTGCGATCCCATACCACCTTCTTATTCACTCTCCCAACACTAAAGAAAAGACATTTTCTCATCATCTGAACATCGTTCAGGTCCATCCAGAATGCCATGGAAGCGGGGATTTTAGCTTCATCAATTTAGTCTAGCTAGATGTTATCTTTGCATTTCTTTTCCTCTATATACTGTCTATTTCTTTCATAACCACTTTGTCCTCATTTTAAAATGAAAACCTTCCTAATTGGTATGCTGAAGGTTGGCTGCTTACTTGGAGACACCATAAGGCAGGCATGGGCAGATGTTTTGGACTTCAACTCCCAGCATTCCTGGCTATTGCCCATGCTGGCAGGGGCTCTTGGGAGCTTAAGTCCCAAACATCTGGAGATCTACCTTCTGCCCATCCCTGTCCCAAAATAATTCCCCAACATGCTTAAATGCTTGCATTATGCTATAGACTTTCAGAGATGTATATGGCTTCAAGGAGACAAGGGAGGAAAGGCCTTTGAGCTGCCTCCACCTGTTAATTCATATTAGGGGACACTGGGAATACAAAGTAGGAGTGGTGTTATGGAAGCCATTTGCATGCAGCATTTGTATGAAGTGGGGCTGTCAGACATAAATCTCCATTCTTATATCCTGCCACTACTCTGCAATTATTCCCTAGCCAGTAAGGTGCAGGGAAGCTTCCCAAGCTTCCTGGATTTTTAGTTACAGAGGGGAGAATTGGCAGCTGAGATCATGCTGGAAAGGATCAGCCCATTTTTAGGAGCTGTAAGGGAGATGGACTAACTAATCCAGTTTTATTCCAAATTACCAACCAGATGCCGTCCTGCACTGCAATATACACACACACACACACACACACACACACACACACTTCCTGAAGTCTCCCCCCTTCTATGACATCTCCCCCTCAGGCAGGTTCACCTCCTCCTCTGCACAAACATCTCTCCCCCCCAAATTAAATTTGGGTTCCTTCCTTTCCTTGTCCCAGGTGAACCTATATATCTTCTCTTGCATAGGTTACATGGCAGCCTATGGATCACCCGTATTAGCACCTAACATGAAGACATCTTGTCACTATTTCTCCCATGGTCAGTGTGTAGGTCAAGGAAGACAAACATGCTGTTGAGAGGCTGATAAGGGTAGAACAGATTTAAATCTCGGAGTAAATGAAGGAGAACAGATTTGGGATGTGCAGACGTCAGTATTCCATGTTAACATTATCAGGAGTTCTTCAGCACTGGGCCCATAGGCCTGATGCCATCAGTGTCATGAAAATCCTCCCTTTAGAGTGAGCATGATGGAGAGATCTCAGAGATGATAAGCTCTTCTTGCAAAATTTGCTGCGACACATATCCTGCAGGAAGCACCAAGGAGGAATGGCGGGCATATTACATTAGTTGAAGGGGGCTGTTTCTGGCAAACTTGCACACCCAGGCTTCCTTTAGAAGAGGAGAAGCCTAGATGGGACTTCCAGACCATCTAACCCAGCCTTCCCCCCTCTGGTAACCCCCAGGCATATTGGGCTACAAGTCCAATAATTCTCCAGCCAGTTTGGTTGGGAAAGGCTGCTTCACTCCATGATTTCACAATAGACACTATGATAGAACAAAAGAAGAGCCATGCTGGATCAGACCAAGGGTCCATCTAGTCCAGCACTCTGTTCACACAGTGGCCAACAAAGCAGGACATAGTCCAACAGCACCCTCCCACCCATGTTCCCCAGCAGCTGTTGCACACAGGCTTACTGCCTCAGATACTGGAAGTAGCATGAGAAGCCATGAGAAGAAGCTAATCACCAAGGCATTCCCCAAAGCTCTATATTTGTAGGAGCTTCCAATGTGCATATCTTTATTCATGTAGGAGTAGCCATAGCTAAATGAGAGAGCACATGCTTTGCATGTAGAAGAATCCAGGTTCAATCCCTGGCATCTCCAGGTAGGGCTGGAAAAGGCCTCTGTCTGAAACCCTGGAGAACTGCTACCAGTCAGTGTAGACAATACTGAGCTAGATAGACCAACAATCTGAGCAGCAATAGGGAATACACTATGATGACACAACAGCCCACTGTGAGTTAATTAGTGGTGTGCTGTCTGCCATTAGGAATATGCAAACCCCGGCCAGGGGTTGCCCTGGCTTGTCATGTTGTCAGAACCCAGGTGGAAGGCTAACCAACCTGAGCAGCAATAGGGAATACACTACATTCCTACCATGTTTAAGGGGGACACAGAGGCCCTAAGTAGGCAAACTATCTTATGCCAGAAGGGCCATGGACTGCCTATTTGTTTGCTTACTCTAGCAAATGGATGATTTATATCTTTGGGGGTTTGGGTCACTGATCAGATTTTGCCTCTCACCCCACTAATTCACATTCCCATCCCACGGCTGGCACTCAGGATCCATGACTGAGCCCAGCCAGCCAGCCAGCCCAGTATGGGTAATCAGCTTGTTGATTTCAATCTTGCCTAGAATCCATCTCAGACTTGAGAATGTGTGAATGTGTCCCTGGCCCAAGCTTTTCCCTTATCTCCTCCCTCTCCCCTCCCCAAGACTGTCACATCCCCCACACCAGCAACACACACGCACACACACACACACACACACTGAAGCCTCCATTTCCTGCCAATAGTTCTTCTGAATTATTGATGCCAGCACTTCAGGAGCCATAATCGATAAAGCCAGCTTTTTCATCCTCTCTGTAGCCCCCACCCACCCAGTTTGAACTGCTCAGAAGAGCAGCAGCCTTTGGGCCACCAATGAGTCAGCAGATTTGTGGCTTTGTGGACAGCAGCAAAGATGGTGCCCTAAAGGACCTGTGGGTTTCAAGGATGACTCTCCAACGCCATTAGTCTCTGGCGTAGCACGCCTGTGGTGATGGAACAATGCTTCCAAGCAGATGGCACCGCCCCTCCAAGCTACTGGGGACACAGCATTCCACCTTGCAAGGCCATGAGTATGCCAAGGTTTTAAGAGAGGGAGTTACTGGCATGGGGTGATATAAATAGCAGTTACAAAAACTACACTGACCTGGTTCAGATGACACAACAGCCCACTGAGTTAATTAGTGGTGTGCTGTCTGCCATTAGGAATATGCAAACCCTGGCCAGGGGTTGCCATGGCTTGTCATGTTGTCAGAACCCAGGTGATGGGGGTTTATTTGAAGGCTAACCAACCCTCAAATAACCCACAGTCTGTTTTAGGGTTATGCAAGGGTTGCTTAACAATCAAATAACTCCTGCTGACTGGGTTTAGATGGCATGACAACCCCCAGAAACCACTGGCTGGGGCTTGCATATTCATGATATAAAGACCAGTACCTGCCAGAGCTCCTCATGGGTAAATTAACACATGATGGGTTGTTGTATCATGTGAACTAGTAGCAGGGGACAACATCTCTGCAGGATCTAGGACACTTGTAGACTCTCAAGTAATGTGAGATATCAGCAGGAGCAAGGCAACAATTGTGCTTAAAATATATGGGGCAACCTGCCAATTTCCCACATTACTTTGTGCCCCCATTCTGGATACTGACACCTTGATCTACATCAGCCTTCCTCAACCTGGTGCCCCCCAGATGTGTTGGACTGCAAATCCCATCCTTAGCTGGGAATGATGGGGGTTTGTTCAGCACATTGGGAGGGCACCAGGGCTTGGAGCCAATTTTGCAGGAATGGAAGTCTTGTTTGTGCAACAGGACTTCTCCATCCTCTCCTCAGCCCTCCGGAACAGATTTAAAGGGTGTGCAGGGGGCTGCAAGGAGGAGGGGAGATTAGTGTTGCCAACAGTCTCCCTTCCACTGGTGGAACAATACCCCTGAATACAACCCCAGATTGGGGGATTCTGATATAGAGAGAGCACCCTTTTCACTCTTCCCAACTCCCAGCGCCAAGAAGTACATTCATGTTAACTTCCCTAGCAAATGGTGGAAACCCCACATTATGAAACCCTGGTGGTCATAAAGGTTGCAACTCAATGTTCTTTGATTGCATAGTACAGCACAGAGTGATATGGATGAAATGCAGAAGAAAACCTTCAGAACCATTATACATACACAATGCCTTTTGAATGACAGACCAACCAACCAATTTTATACTTCTGCCACTTCTTTAAATCCCTGGCCAAAGAGAAATGTTGACACAATGCATCACCTCCTCATGTGCATTTCCTGAGGCACTTCCTGTTTCTCTTTCAATCACTTGGCCTTGCCTGGACCCGGGTTCCTCCTTCCTACAGGGAACCCTTTCTACATTGACTCATCTGCTGAGGAGGAACCTCTTCATGTCTGCCAAAGAACTACAGTGCAAAGCAGAAGATTCTGAGGAATCTTCCAGGGTTCACAGGTTCTTCACATGGCTCATTAGCTAGGCCTGCTTGGCCTCATTGCTATAAAGCATGAACAGAAAGTGTAACTTAGACCACCCAACACTCTCCCTGTAGCTATGCAGTGCAGGGGAAGATCACTAATGCAGGTAAAACTTATCAGGAAACTTATCTTCTCATGGAGGAATCCCAAGGTTCCTCAGAACATATTTGGGGAAACTACTGCAGGAGTAGGGAGGCCACTAATGAATTGCCACAAAAGAGGAAATGCATAACCAAAAATAGAGCACAAGAGAGGACATGATTTGCATGTGCTAATTGATATGTGTAGACACAAATTTAGAAATCATTACTATAATTTAAATAGGAAGACAGTACATCTCGCTATAGTGTAGAAGACTGTGACCAGGTGACCTGTGTGTCTTCCTCAGTCTGCTGTCCAGGTGCTGCTGACAGCCCACTTCAAGGCCTCTGCTCTCCCTTCTTAGGGTTCTTTATCTTTAAATCGGACTTGGACAGGATAGCCCTTCAAATAGAGGAGGGCTTCAAATACAGGACTGTCTGCTGTAAAAGAGGACACCTGGCCATCATAGGGGGTCTTTTTCCTGCTGAGGGCCACATTCCCTCAGGGGTACTCTGTCAGGGGCTACATGGAGGTGGGGAGCGGTGCCAAACTTGAGCAGTTGCCAAAACTGACAAGAAGACCTGAGAACAGCACAGTCCAGCAACCAGGGGTGTGGAAATGGTTCAAAAGGCCTAGAAAAGCAGCACTTTTGCACATACTTTTGTAATGTTAACGAAGTTCTCTGGAATAAACTCCTCAAGCCCCATCGCTACAGGTCTTCGGGAAAGCCCACAAGACTCACTTATTTTCCACAGACTCATCTTCAGTTGCATTTTTAATTGGGCTACTGATAGTATTGACTGCAATGGCTTTTTCTGGATTTTAGTATTTTGCAGGTGGAGTGTCTACTGTCACTGGCTTTCATTAACTCTGATGTTTACTTTCATATTGTTTTTATCTTGTGAGTTGCCTTGAGAGGACTTTGTACTCCCCGCCCCCCACCCTGGGCAGCAAAATATTTTAAACAAATAATACATGGCATTTATGTAGCACTACAAGAGCATTCAGGCCACTGTATGTACATTATCTGTTGTAGTACTGCCATGTAAATCTATGCCAATGTTATTATTCCCATATTGTAAATGGGAAAGGATGGTTGAGCCTAGGAGGGGGAGGGGGGAGGCTGCATGATAGAAGTGAGATTTGAACTGGGATCTTTGTAGCTCCGAGCTGTCACTCAATTCCTAGGCATTACACAACACCTCTTTTGAATATTTCTTTTGTGCATCTAAAGTAATGAGATTTACTCTTTACCTTGGAGGAGAAGGCTATCAATGGCTACTAGTCCTGATAGCCATATGCTAACTCCAGTATCAGAGGTAGTATGCCTATGTACACCAGTTGCTGGGGAGCTTTGATGGTAGGGTGGTGCTGCACTCACATCCTACTTGTGGGTTTCCCAGAGGCAGCTGGTTGGCCACTGTGCGAACTGGAATGTTGGACTAGATCAGCCGTCCTCAACCTGGGGCGCTCCAGATGTGTTGGACTACAACTCGCAGAATGCCCCAGCCAGGCTGGGGCATTCTGCGAGTTGCAGTCCAACACATCTGGAGCGCCCCAGGTTGAGGAAGGCTGGACTAGATGAACCCTTGATCTGATCCAACATGGGTTTTCTTATGCTCCTGTGATTTTCAATCACAAGAATAGGGCCCATCACTTCCTCAGCTTTCTTGCCTCCAATACCTATGTAATCAACATCAGCTGCATCTCCTAGTACTATGTTTATCAGATGAACGGTGTGAAATATGTGCATTGTGAAGTATGCTAAACACAAAGCCAAAATATGTAAAGTTCATGATGGAGGCTAGCCCACCTTCAGTCAGCACCCCTTGCCCCCTGAGATTGCTCTGTCCTCATTAGGCTGGGGAGCAGGGCAGGGCAGTTTCCTTCCTAAGGGGATTTTTTTTATTATTTTAAAAGATTTTTGGTACTTCTGCAAACTTTGGGGTTCCCTTAAGCTGCCTAATATCCCCACATGTGCATGGATAGTGTTGCCTTGTCTGTAGAAAGACCAACACTTGGAGAATTAACACTATTAGTATTTGGTATCCAATGAAAGAACCCCCATATTTAAAATTGGTTAACAGCAAGTGGGGTGAAAGGGAAGGGAATTTCTATTTCCATCATAACAAGGGGAGTCTGCTTGGACACTAACAGAGGGAGAATAAGTTGAGTTGAACGTCCGGTCTAATCCAGTGAACAATTCTTATGATCACATTTTTGCAGCCATAAGGACTAGAAACTTGAATTTTTAACAAAAGCATGGGTTCTTTGTTGTTTATTCATTCAGTCGCTTCCGACTCTTTGTGACTTCATGGACCAGCCCACAACAGAGCTTTCTGTCGGCCGTTGCCACCCCTAGCTCCCCCAAGGTCAAGTCTGTCACCTCCAGAATATCATCCATCCATCTTGCCCTTGGTCAGCCCCTCTTCCTTTGCCTTCCACTTTCCCTAGCATCAGCCTCTTCTCCAGGGTATCCTGTCTTCTCATTATGTGGCCAAAGTACTTCAGTTTTGCCTTTAATACCATTCCCTCAAGTGAGCAGTCTGGCTTTATTTCCTGGAGTATGGACTGGTTTGATCTTCTTGCAGTCCAAGGCACTCTCAGAATTTTCCTCCAACACCACAGTTCAAAAGCATCTATCTTCCTTCGCTCCACTTTCCTTATGGTCCAGCTCTCGCAGACATAGGTTACTACGGGGAATACCATTGCTTTAACTATGTGGACCTTTGTTGTCAGTGTGGTGTCTCTGCTCTTAACTATTTTGTCAAGATTAGTCATTGCTCTCCTCCCAAGAAGTAAACGTCTTCTGATTTCCTGGCTGCAATCAGCGTCTGCAGTAATCTTTGCGCCCAGAAATACGAAGTCTGTCATTGCCTCCACGTTTTCTCCCTCTATTTGCCAGTTATCAATCAAGCTGGTTGCCATAATCTTGGTTTTTTTGAGGTTTAACTGCAACCCAGCTTTTGCACTTTCTTCTTTCACCTTCGTCATAAGGCTCCTCAGCTCCTCCTCGCTTTCAGTCATCAAAGTGGTGTCATCTGCATATTTGAGATTGTTAATGTTTCTTCCTGCGATTTTAACTCCAGCCTTGGATTCATCAAGCCCAGCACATCGCATGATGTGTTCTGCATACAAGTTGAATAGGTAAGGTGAGAGTATGCAACCCTGCTGTACTCCTTTCCCAATCTTAAACCAGTCCGTTGTTCCGTGGTCTGTTCTTACCGTTGCTACTTGTTCGTTATACGGATTCCTCAGGAGGCAGACAAGATGACTTGGTATCCCCATACCACCAAGAACTTGCCACAGTTTGTTATGATCCACACAGTCAAAGGCTTTAGAATAGTCAATAAAACAGAAATAGATGTTTTTCTGGAACTCCCTGGCTTTCTCCATTATCCAGCTGATATTGGCAATTTGGTCTCTAGTTCCTCTGCCTTTTCTAAACCCAGCTTGTACATCTGGCAATTCTCGCTCCATGAATTGCTGGAGTCTACCTTGAAGGATCTTGAGCATTACCTTACTGGCATGTGAAATAAGTGCCACTGTCCGATAGTTTGAACATTCTTTAGTGAGGATGAATTGTGTGCCCAGCAGCAGTTTCTGCTTGTGTATGATGTGGTCATAGCATTGTGGCATACACAAAGCCCTGCCTATGGCCTTAGCTAGACCTACCTTTTAATCCAGGACAGAGGAGGGAAGATCTCAGTTCCCTCCTCCGTTTACATGTGAGGCACGATGACCTCAGGAGGAGAGGCGCGCGCCTGCCGTTTTTGTTTTTAAAGCAGCAGGAGCGCCAAAAGGTCATTGTTTTTTTTAAATTAAATTAATTTCCCCGCTCTCCCCACCCTACCCCCGATGGGCCCAGTGCTCCTGAGGAGAGCTGCACCCCACGCGCAGCTCCCGGCTCCGCACGAGGAATCGCACGGAGCCTGGTCAACCCGTGGTCCGTGGTCTAGGGTCAGCCTGAGACCATGGAAAAACCAGGCCCAAAGTGGAGGGATCTATCCCAGGGCAAAGGAGAGATGATCCCTCCCTGATTCCGGGATCCCCTGTGTGTCATGTGGACACACAGGGACGATCCTGGGATTCACCCTGAGATAAAGCCCCGTCTAGCTAAGGCCTAAATTAAGGCAGAGCTAATTGCTACTTGGGTTACAACAGCAGCCCAGCAGCCCCTAAACTTCAGGGAATTATGCTTCTGCCTATGCTCCCTCAGAAGGCATTGGTAGTGGGGATGGACAGCAAAAGAGAAGAGGGCACAGCACTCTGCTGCAGTTGAGTGGCAGATAGGCAAGGAAACAGGAGACGCAGCTCCCTCCCAGTTCATTGCTCCACTGACTGCGGAACAACCCTCCCTTTCAGCCAGAGTTCACGAGAGAAACAGAAAGGGGGGCTCTTCATATGGATCACAGGCCAACAGCTTGAACTCAAGAGGGAACAACCAACACTCAGACCCCATACAAGGGGATTTAACTTGTTAAGCTGCTGTTGGAATGGGGAAAATCCCCACAAAATCTTTTATTTGCACTCTTCCACAATTAAAGATGAAAAAGAAGAAGATTCAGTAGGCTTGAATCTGTGAGTCACAAAAGCTTTGTATCCATTAATAAAGCTTTTATTGGTATTTGAATAAAGTTGCCATTTCTATGCGATTAGCTTCCTGCAGCCAGGCTGCTGAGAGCTCATGTAGCTTTTCAGCAGTTCTCATGAGCCAAGATGTTTCCCTAATGAGGAGCCAGGTTTCCCTTCGACAAATTTGCCCTAGTCCTTCTTTATCCCCAACATCAAAGCATGCCCCGGCTCCCTCTTTTGCACCACACTCTGGCATTGCCAATATTGCTATTTCTCTCTGCCTGAGGCAAAGGATAAGATGGCACCCAGCCTCCTCTCCAAGGGCAGAAGCCAACCAGACTGGCAATTGAATCTTACTTCAACATTGGCGACAGGACTGTGTCCTCCCCTGCACCTGAGGGCAACAGGCTAGCTAAGGGGGGGGGGCGGGCAAGCCATGTAGCAGGCACACAGCTCTGTCCTCTGACACCTCACCACTGCTCACTCACTATTCCATTTCATGCTGGTAGGAATAGAGTTGGGCTCAGGGGGAACAGGCAATGCTGCTGCTGCTCCCCTGTCCTCCAGCATCTGCTGCTTGGGGCAACTGCTTCACTCTGGCATAAAATGCCCTGACATTTAAGCCACCATAGGCTTGGTGGAGATAAAGTAGGGCTGTGCACCACCTCGGGCCAAATCCCTGAAACCGAGGTGAGATGGGCTGATTCAGCCTGCCTCGGCCTGGATCCAAGTTGGTACCGGGTTGGGCTGAGGTGCCCCGAGGTCGAACCAAAGGCCACTCCCCTTCCCTGCCTGCCTGGGAAAGCTGGCGCAAGGCTGGCCATGAGTCTATTGGACTCACTGGACTCATCTCCCTCCCCCACCCCAGTTACCATCTCCTGTCGCTGCTGCTGCCACCACCGAGACTTACCTGTAAATTGCATCCTCCTTCCAAAGAGCCAAGCCATGATTTAATTTTTGTGAACCGCCCAGGGAGCTTCAGCTATTGGGCAGTATAAAAATGCAATAAATAAATAAATAAAATTAAGGTCAAAGCAGCTCTCTGGTTTTACTATATCTATGGACACAACTGCAGTGGCAGTAAAAGCCCATTCCTCTTTATGGCTGCTGTAGTTTGCAGCCAGAGACATAGTGAAAAAACAGAGCCACCATGATCTTAACTTTAAATTGCAGTTCAGCTCTCTGGGAGGAGAACACAATTTACAGGTAAGTCCCGGCAGCAGTGGCTCTGGGTTGGGGGCGGAGGGGGAAGGGGGGCAATGGGGCTCAGAAGGAAGGGCAAGGTGGATGCAAGCAGGGAATGGGGAGTTGGGAGTCCCATATGAACTGCCCAGAGAGCTTTGGCTATGGGGCGGTATACAAATGCAATAAAATAAAATAAATAATAATAAAATGGACTCTCAGTTGGCCTTACGCATGGCTTTCCTGGGTGCCAGCTGTGCAGCCGGCACCCAGGAACCTGCAAGGCTTAGTCGCTTCATGGGGGCCTGATTCTCACTTTGGCTTTGGTGCTGAGGCAAGGTGGGCACTCCCCCCAAAGCACCCTGAGTCGAATCGGGTGAGTCGGGGGGGGGGGCTGTGCACAGCCCTACTTAAAAGATTCAGGGCCCGATGTTTCCATTGGTATCAATGGAAGGTTCCCCCAAAAAAACTTAAGTGCTATGTGAAGGGGGGATTTTAGGGGGCAAGAGTGCACAAAAAAGGGGGGGTTAATTTTCCCCAGGTGCAAACACACACACCCCTTGAAAATTGCCTCATGCATGGCAATTAAGCTTCCATTAGCACCAATGTACACTTAGGGATCTGGGGAATAGGCCCAAGGCCAAGGGAAATAGACTCAGAGCCAGGGCCCTGTAGACCTAGGCCCTGCAACGCCCTTGTTCCACTACATCTACTGGTCTTCCACAGGAGTCTGGGGCAGGGCAACAAGTTGGGACAGACCTTTCTCAGGCCAGCGCCATTTATCCCTGCTGCACCACCATCTCGTGATTCAGCATCTGCCACCCACCTTACCCTTCCGTTGTGCTGGGTAGCAGCCAGAAAAGGCCAGCCTGCTCCTTGGCCTAGCCGCACAGCGATGAAGAGGATTGATTGCGGTGGGGCTGAGAGCAGGGCCGTATCCATTAATGTCTCCAAGCCATTAGGGGATTTCGTTTCACCAGCTGGTCCGATGCAGCAGGGAACACTCTTGTGGTCAGAAATAACACACGGAGGGAGGTGGAGGCTCTTTGGCATGCCAGGGACAGGACCATCAGCTTGGGGATGGCGGGACGGATCCGTGCTCATGTTTTCTCAGCAGTCCCTGGCAATGCCCTTGCTGGCTGGGAAGTGGGGTGGGGAGAAGAAGGGGTACACGTAAGCCAGGGCTGTTGAACCGAAGGACCAACTTCCATTTTGGAGAAGCTCTCAGGGCAGAGAGGACTGGACATAGGAACTCCTAAGCTTTCTTCCAAGGCTCCCTTCCCATCACAACGATTTCACTCCTGAGCAGGGCAAGATATCCTAGCCAATTAAGTCCCCAAAGACTGAATAGCTGTGGCAGGCTTCACATTCACCTGTCTAGAAACAAACATGATACTGATAGTGCTGCTGAGTCACAACTCACAGTCTTTCAGTGGAGCAACTTTGTTCACATTCAGGGTCTGATGGATCAACATTTTGGGGACTGGGGATAAATTTTCCTCTAGGTGGGCACAGTTCATCATGACCTTGTTCTTTTGCTTTTGTCATCCTCCCTTGAGTTGTGTGTTTTTGCCTTCCCCGTGCTACACATTTGAACCCTTTTGCTTTGCAGGCTCCTTCCTGCAATGCAACTTCTCTCAGCTTGTGACACGTTGCAGTCTTGAATTCTGAACTTGACAAGGATGGTCTAGTTTACTCTTCCCCAACTTGGTGCCCATCAGGTGTTGGACTACAACTCCCATCACCCCTGATTACTGGGCATGCTGGCTGGGGCTGATGATAGTTGCAGGCCATGATTTCTGGAGGGTGCCAGGTTGTGGGAATCTGGACTAGTCCTTGTATCATAACAGGGGATGAGAATAGCTGCACAATGTCTTTTGATGGTAGCGGTAGGAGTCCTCCATCAGGTAGCACCTATAATACAGTGATGCTCCCTACTGGTGCTCTTATTGTCTTGGGGTGCTGAGGAGAGCATCTTTCCCTCCTCGTGATCGAAGCAGCCAAGAAGGAGAATTAATGTGGGATCTACAAGCAAATATCATGTCTTAGCAGTACAATGAACAAAGGTTGCCTTTATTTTTCACCCTTAGTCTGCCACATTGAGATAACACATTCACTGTGCAATACCTCAGGCAAATTAGTTCTCCAATGCTTGTCAATTAATCCATAAGACAGAGCCTGTCCTTCAAAGAGGTCAAGTCAGGTAGAAGCAAAAAGAAAAAGGAAGAGAGAACTGGCAGCTAAGAGCAGCTGTCTGTGGCTATGCTGAGAATCCTAAAGAATATGCATTTCCCTGCAAACCTTCTTTGTTAGGGCAGCCTAATTGGGGTGTTATGAGTGAGCCTTTTACCTGTTGCTATTGTTAAACAATTGAGAGTCAAAAGCTTGTGTTGATTTACTGCAAATCACCCAGAGATCGACCAGTAGATCTACCACAGACTTACCACTAGATTCTAATCTACCTTTTGGCTAACTCTGTTGTATATGATTTGTGTAGCAGTGGAGATCAGAAAATATGGAAGAATGGGAAAATGATAAAATTAACTAATTATATTCATATTCAAGAAGGAAGACACTCTTCTAATACCCTTTTAGAAACTAGCCAATCTTTTGTAATTTACTGGAAAAACAAGAGTGAAGGAGCGATGCATTTAGAACATGCATTTAAAATACTTTAATGAGTAATATTCGTGCAAAGTTTGTATTTTGTAAAAAATGAAGTGCTTTTTAAATTTTAACAATAATCTGATTATTGGTCTGGTGTTGTTTGATGCCTAAACTGTTCTCTGTGGTCTTGAACTTGTCATTCTCTTTTTTGTGACCTGTTCCCCCTAGCCTACTTGTAAAGTATTAATATTAGTTTTAGGCCATGAATGGATTCTTTGTTATTATCATCAGTCATCACCTCTTTGCTCTGCAAACTATTTACAGCCATTGTTCACAATCTGTCTATGCACAGGAAGCAAGTGAACAGAGTGAAATAGTATTGTGGCATAGATATGTGGATGATGGTAGGTAGTAAGGGAATTTCTATTCCCATCCACAAATGGAGTTTTACCACAAATGGAGTTTTCCTCTCCTGCTTTACTACAGAGTAAAATACGTCCATCAGAAGAGCAGGGTGACTTGTAACGCTAGAGATGCTACGTTTGCTTTCAGCAGACTCTATTTTGCATGTGCATGCTGTCTGCCAAGGATAGGTAACCTAGTGCCCTCCAGATGTTTGAGACTACAGCTCCCATCAGCCCTAGACATCATAGCCAATGGTCAGGGTTTATGGGAGTTGTAGTCCAAATTCACTGTCTGGAGAGTACCAGGTTGCCTACTTCTGCAGCATAGAGACACATTTAACAACTGCAGCCACTCAGGTGGCAAATCCTGAATAAAGCCAAACTCTGACACAGTCCACTCCCCAGCAACACTGCTTCCCTCAAACTAAAACATCCACAAGGCCACTTGAAGCTCTCCTCCCGCAAACAAATCTCTGGGAAGTCTGAATCTCGAGCAGCAACAAGTAGAACTGCTACAGATCTCTGGCCAGGATGTCTGCTCAAAGAGATAAAGCAGGACAATGAAGAGGGCAGAACTAAGCCCCAGTCTCAGTGGAGAAAGCAGGCAGGAACAGAGGAGACATGAAAGGCAGAACACCGGAGCCCCAGCAAAGCATGTCATCTGCTTTCATGGCACCTAAACTTGCCCAACAGGGAAAGTCATCCCTTATTTGCACTCACAAAGAACCAACTGTGTGCTCAAGGTGCAAGAGGCCGAGAGGAAACGCAGCGTCCCATGGATGAAGGAGTGTGTGAGGGGAAAAAAGAAAACCCTTTAAGAGCACCCAGGGCCTGGAAAGAGAACCTTCTCAAACGCTGATACAAAACAAACAGTCCAGGAAGCAACCAGCTACCACGGGTTGGGCATCAGAAGAAGGCCAAGGACACCAGGGGTCAGACTGTCCGCAGGGCATCCTTGCCCAAGCAGAACCTAAGGTAGCTTGCTTTCCATATTTACCTGCCTCAGTTTCTTGGGACCGAATTGCTTCTTATAGGTTGAATTTAAGGATTATGGGTCATGCTCTGAGCCCCACTGGCAAACCATCTCAAACAACTGTCCGACCCTCAGTGGAGAAAACAGGCAGGAACAGAACGACATGAAGGCAGATCAGCTATTATTCACCTGCTCTGAAGATTATCCCTATCCTAGATATGGCCGATGGATCCATCTGATTCCAGACCGCCCTCAACTTGCAATGAAAGTCAATCCAGGACCTCCCCATAAATTCTGTCCAGAAAAGTCTCCACCCTGCTCCTTCTATGGAAGGGGGAGTGGGGGACAGACATCCCGAAGCAGAAGGACATTTGCACAGAGTCCAGCACCCTGAGCAATGAACATAAACAAGGCTCCTCAATGCATGCGCGCTTCTCACTAATACAAAGACAGAGCATGCCCTCCAGTCCATCAGTGCTACTGTGCCGTATTAGTTTGTTGCCAACAATATGCAACTGCTGCCTCTAACTACACAATGACCCAGGCAGAGTGTGGCCCTTAAACCCACTAACGCCACCCTCATCATCCTCTTCTCCTATTTATACACACCATGGTGGATTAACAGCCCAACACCTCCAGCACACACCCCTGAAACATTTTGCACACAGGAAGTGAGCGCAAGCCTTAAATGCCCCCACCCTCATGCCCATTTTGCACAGGTCTTCAGGCTGCAGAAAGTCAAATGGGTCCCTGCCTCTTTAAGAAGTCCTTACCTTGACAGCAGGTGCCACTGGGTTCAGTGCTGGTTTGCAGGAGCTGCCCTGCTTTGGGGTTCTGCCCCTGGAAGCCTCGCCTATCTGATTTGGAACTTTGCACAGAGTGAAAATACTTTTGCACGTCCTCTTCTCTCGTCCAGGAGAGGCTTTGCTGCTTGCTGCCTGGATTTAGGCAGGACAACATACCTCTTTGACTCCATCCCCTCCAAATGGAGTGTGCTTCTACCACACATCTCCTTGCCATTTAACATCCATCAAACTACCATTACTATAGAGGGGATATCAAAGAGAGAATAATGAAGCCTTCTGGATTGTGGCAGCGACGCTGCAAGGGTCTCCACTGTTCAACTGAAATTAACTGCTCACTATCCTACCAAGAGTGATAGATTTAACTCATCAAGACAGACCCTGCAACCAGCCATGGAGGTACAGATGAATGAGAAACCACTTTCCTCCCCACCCCCCCAATTCCCCTGTGCATTACCTTCCAAGGAGACTGGTTCAAAGAGCCCGAACTGCTCCAGCACCTTGACGAAGAGGACTAGTACCACCAACACGGCGATCATCTCCAGGCCTTCCAGGTTCATGGTGAGGGGGATTCATGGCATCAAGCCCACACCCCACCCCTACTTGCTGTCCTGGCTCCTCACTCACCCCAGTCCAGCCAGGATCACCCACATGCCCCGTGGCTTCTCGTGTCCCCTCGAACTGTGCTGCTGCCTTCAGCCCTGCCGTGGAAGAGCGCCCTCCATTGGAATCAGTACTGGGGCACCCCTGCCTTGACACACCCACCCACACAAAAAGTACTTAAAGGGCACAGGAATTGTGCCTGCAAAAGGGAGAAAGTGATCTCCGGGCAGGACAGAGAGTTTATTGTTATGAGGTCTAAGGCAGTGGAGTCTGAGCTGCGCTTGCCTGCCTTGCAGAGATGAAAGTGAGAAGGGGAGAGGGAGCGTGGCGGCAGCGGCGGCACGAAGGGAGGAACGCAAGGGTGGGGGAGAGATGTGTGCAGAAGGAGCCCTGCCCTCCCATCCCATCCGAATGACACCAACTCAATCGATTTGCTTAATGCAGTTGCTAAGGAGATGGGAGAGTTAAGAGGATCTTGGCTCCTGCTCTGGAAGGTTTGGTGCAGATGGGAGGGGGCAATATGGAGAAACCTTTGTGGGACAGCTCAGCCTGTCGAGCCCCAACATGGCTGTGGGAAGACACCTGTATCTCTGTGTGCTGCCCTTGCTCATCTCTCAGGATGGGCAGAGGAAACAACTGAGCTCAATGTCTGGAGGGCAACATACACTCAGCACCCAAATACTGTGCCAACTCTCAGCCCAGCCTCAGGATCCATCAGCCCACCCACCGGAACACCCAACTGAGTATTGCTAGCCCCCATCTCCAATCTGCCCAGATTCAGCTCCAATTTCCTGATTACTCAAGATCAAGAGGGTAATGATAAAACCCACCATGACCTGACTTCAGAAGGAACTGCCACCCAAAGCAGTACCCCAAGCCTTCCGGATTTCTTCCCCAAGAAAGCCCCATTGCAGATTCCAAGGGGAGAACTGGGGTGTGTGTGTGTGTGTGTGTGTGTGTGTGTGTGTGTGTGTGTGTGTGTGACCCTGTTCAGATGACATGCTAAGCCATCGTGGTTAAGCATGTTGAGCTAAACATTATGGCTTAGCATGCATGTTAACCATTCCTAACCATGGTGGCTACGTAACCATGGTTTTAACACATTCACTAACCAAAAGGGTTAGCAGCTTAACCATGGATTAGCATGTTGTCTGAATAGGCCCTGTGTGTGATATTGCCAGAGGAGGCAGCAGCCTGCTTTGCAATTGGCAGCAGGCAGGTATGTTTACTGATGTTGCTTCAGCTGCTACTTGTAAATTGACATCCAAGTCTCAATCCAGAGATTAGGAAATAAAACAGTGTACACTCAGATTCAGAAAGCAGTTGTTTCTTCAGTGTGGGAAAAGGGGATTGACAAAGGCTACAACAGTATCAGTCAGTGTGGCCACAAAGCCATGGTGCCTACACCTGGAAGATCCCTTAATTGTTTACTTCCCAGGTACATCTATTTACTATTTCTATTGCATTATACAAAATCCAGAGTCAGCCAAAATGATTGGGGCTAGCAAAGGTGTTGCTAAGTGTGGGAATTCCAAGGTTTTCCTACTGCCATCCTGATTGGCCTTAAAAAGACCTGTCTGGCATTTAAACCCATCCATAACCCTAGATCACGAGGGAGAAACCTGGAGAATGGGAAGTCCAGAATCCAGTGTAAAACTTACACCAATTCTAGGTGATTCCCAGACTGTGCCCTGAAGTCCTTCAGCCCCAGCTGCTAACTGCCCCTGCACCACTGGTCTAGTTCTCCCTTAGCAACAGTCACTAAAATAGTCTATATGATGCACCTTCATGTACCCAGGAGTACCAGGGTTTTAATAGTTTTTTGGGGAGCTGTGTGGTCAATTCTGGCTGGGCAAACTGCTCATGCACCAGAGTCAAGGAAAATGCCAGGGCCCCGTGCCAGCAGCAGTCGGGGGGGGGGGAGGCCCTGCCCAGGCTCTGCGTATTACTCAGACAAGCAGAGCCCAAGGGAGGCTGCCCGCCTGGCACTGGCGCCTGCTCTTCAGATAGAGGAAACTCAAGACAAAAGCCCCAACTGTGCCCTGCAGAGAGAGGGCAAGGGTCGCCCTGACCACTCCTTCTGCATCACAAGCATGAATAGACTAACCCACACAATCTCTTGGGTTTTTATGCCTTTACATTGCTCTGCTCAGCCACCAGCTACCAACACTTTAGAGTAGACCCATTTAATTCAATAGGAATTAAGTCAGTCATAACTAACTTAAGTTCCATTGATTTCAATGGGGCTTCTCGAAGGATGACCACATTTGGATCCAACCCTAAGAGTTGCAGGAGACCCCAGCTCTGCAGTAAGTCTGGAGTAAGCTCGTCTTTCTCATTGTCTGCTTCATTCTGTCTGCCTGAGAACAACAAAAGGTCTTGCGGTACCTTAAAGCTGGACACATATATTATGGCAAAAGCTTTCAGCAACTGGAATCCACTTCATCAGTTGCGTGGAACGTTATTCTGAGTTGGCAGCTTTGTTTACCCAAGAGTGCAGGGAGAAAGAAATGTAAGTGGTGAGGTTAGAGGGGAATGAAATGCAAAATATACAGATTGTGCTAATTATATTAAGGCTCAAAAGTTTGTGAAATAATTACAGTTGCCATTCACTAAGCAGGATTGATAACTGGAGCACGATCTACACTACTGCTTTATAGAGGTACTGAAGTTCACTGACAACCGTTGGGGCCCATGAAACATCTACACCAAGCAGGATATACCACTACGGAAGTTGTATGAAAGTGGTATACGGCATGTGTCATGGGCCCCAACAGTTGTCAGTGCACTTCAATACCACTATAAAGCAGTAGTGTAGATCCTGCCTCCATATACCACTTTCATACCACTTTCATAGTGCTATATCCTGCTTGGTGTAGATCTGGCCCCAGCATCTGTTATGAAGGGCAGAATGGACAAAGTAGTTTAGCAGAGATTCCCCATGGAATGAGGCCAAGTACGGCAGCTTTCCTAAACCTGGTGCCTCCAGATGTTTTGGACTACAATTCCCCACCAGCCCTAGCTTGCATGGCCACTGGTCGGGGTTGATGGGAGTTGTAGTCTGAAGGGCATCATGTTGGGGAAGGCTGGAGTAGGGCATTGGCAGGAGGAGCAAACTTGGAGCTTGAGCAACTATAAAACTAAACTTTTGCTGGCCACAAACCTTTTTGCTGGGAAGCTGAGTGCTAAACAAGTGCTGAAAGCTGTGAAAACCCCCAGAGGGACTTTGAATCTCTAACCGGGTGTCCAGTCTAGAATGGCAGAAGGCACATTTCCTTGGTTTAACAAGCAGCTTGCTTTCTCCTTACCCTTTGTAATGGCATTTACAATAAAACCTCCTTTGATTCACTGTAATTGGGCTTGAAGAATGATGCAATTCCAGAGTGAAGGACTGAGCTAGTCAGCCCTGGGGTTTGGGGCCCCAACTCTCTGTAGAGAACGAGCTCCCATGGCCATCCTGGCTGGAAAATATGGGAGTTGCAGTCCAACACATCTGGAGGCACCTGGTTGGGGAAGGCTGAATTTTAATGCATTTCTTAGCCAGATTTCAAGACTGGAGTCCCCCCCCCCCCAAAAGCAGCTTACCATTAAGTGACACGTGGTTCTATTTCAATAGGGCAAAGTTCATAAAACCATATAAGAACAAAACAGTTAAAACCAAGTGGAAGCTTGCTCATATTGCACCGGGGAGCAGCGGGGCTCACCAAGACATGTGGTACCAAAGGGTTTTATGACACTGGGCAAGCAGCGACAATGGAACAGATGTTTGGGACATTCATGGGACCTTTGGCAAACAGCTGCATATTCTAAAATCAGGACTAAAATCACTCTGCCTTCTAGAATACAGTGTCTGAGCAGGGGAAGAGGAGGAAGATGTCCTCATTTGTGTGTAGAAGTGTTTTTTATATGGGAGAGTCACACTCACACAAGTGTGAAGCTGCTTCTCAACTTCCCTTTTTCTACTCAACAGGTGTGTTGGGAAGCATCTAGAAGACAGTCAAAGATGTGCATCTTTGTAATGAATGAATGGCCAGGTGCACATCTGAGGCACTCAGAGCAAGTCCCCCAGGTAGATCTGTCGATCAAAACAGGCCAGCTTCAGCCAGTCCTCTCACCTTGGACTTGCCCCTGATTACCTGCATATAGCAGAGACATACATCCTTTCCAGCCACTTCCCTGCACACTGCTGAAGAATGTGAGTAGGGCTGAGTAACGTTGAAAACCATTTCACCTGGCTGGGGACCATACAACCATTTTGATGCATGGGCAGAGTGTTATGAGAAACTGTTCTACGGAGGAAGGAGGCCTGGCCTGGGGAGAGGAAAGGAAGGGAACTGAGGCACAACGCCCAACCAGGGCAGGCCTTCCTAACGGAAAACAAAATGCACGTAATGGATATTTCCTATGGCTCTGAGCTGTTAGCTAGGTCAATAGGAAGTACCGTTGGATTATGAGAGCTGGCAATGCCAACAGGCCCACAACAATTCCTGCAACTGTGAACTACAGGAATTTCAGCACAAAGGAGGACTTGGGGAGACAGGCCCAGTAATTTCCGCTCTGACCCCCTGGACCTCTACTGGGCCTTCTAAGTGCAGGCATCTCCCCATGCAATCTGAGGCAAAAGGATGAAACAGGGAAGAAGATCCTCTCAGCCATGTTGACACTCCTCTGTCCTAGATTGTACCCACAGACACATGCTCTAGACTCCCCACAAGGCAACCTCAAGACACAACTAAATTCTGGCTCCTCCTTAAAGTTCATGTGTATGGGAGGAGTTGGGGAATCTTTCTCTGCTGAGGCCCCAGATCAAATATGCAGTCAACACCGGCACTAAAAACCATCCCTCCTTGGTCAGAAGTTAAAACATTGCCCCCTTGCTGATTGCTTCTTTTATTGATGGAAGACCTTCTACGGTTCTAAAGGATAGGAGCACTACAACCAGTGATCTTCAGCTTGCGCTTGTGAAGGCAGAAACTATCGCCTTCCATTGCAAAGCCAAACCCAGACTTTACTGCAGCTCATGCTGACTGAAGAATGGGGTGCTCTCATCTTGCATATTCTTTAGCTAGGTAGCAGCTCCATTACGTAGAACACAAACTCACAGAGGGTGGAATCTACCAAAAGGCAAACTAGTCCAACTCTGAAATAGAACCATGCTTTAGCTCACCAACTCTGAGTAAGATCCAGGCCAATTTGGCACAAACAGAGAGAAAATCCCTCAGGTCAATCTGTTCTTGGTTTCACTGTGCATTAGGGTGGTCATGTGTCCTCTTTTACAGACGAAGTCCTCTGTTTGAAGCCCCTCTACTTGAAGCCCCTCTATTTACTTAAAGATAAAGAACCATAAGAAGGGAGAGCAGGGGCCTTGAAGTTGCCCACTCACACAGTTAGCAGCACCAAGAGAGCTGACGAAGCAGCAAGCATGCTGGTCACCTGGTCACAGTCTTCTCCACTATGGTGAGATGTATGTATCTCTATTTAAACTATTCACATCATTTCTAAATAAGCATCTCTACATATAAATTAGTGCATAGCAATTTTATACATATCTGTGCCTTCTTTTGCCCTATTTTGGCCAATGCATAAGTTGCCACCTTATTGTGCATCTGATACCCTATGCCAACGCTTGGCCTGTTCCAACTGTGGCCAATGTTCAAAGGGCAGCAGAAAGCTCTAGGTATGGTGATCGTCAAGGTGCAGCACCAGAATGGGCCACCACCAAAAGGATAAGGGCAAAGTCACTAAAAGCCAACACAGTGACACTGGTCACAAACACATGAGGATGAATTAGCTGGCAGCCAAGACTCAGCCAAGGATAGTATCTAATGTTAGTCCTACTTACAGTAGGACTAAGTTAGTTACAATTAACACTGGATATTAGTCCAGGAGTGGAGCAAGAGAGTTGATCTATCAGCAGTAGTTCTGGCAACCACAGATGCCTAAGACAGTATTGAGCCAGAAGGAGGTGGGAGCTCTTTGTTCCATACTGGCAATGGCATAATATCCTTCACCTCACCTGAAGGCAGCAGGCTAGCTTAGTGTCCACCAACACCATGTTGCCACCTCCTAGCATCTGCCGCTTGTGACATGCGCCTCACTTTGCCCAATGATAGGGTCAGCTCTAGGCTTGGGACAATATTCCTCAATCCCAATTTACACCCTATCTTGCTTGCCTATCTGCATATTCCCCACAGAGTCCCCTCAATCCCACAGCAGCGCACCATCGATTCACCTGAAACCCAGGTAGTGAAAGGAAGGACAATTCACCTTGAAGTTAGTCTAGAAATCTAAGAAGAGAAAGGACGTCTGATGGGACTGAGGCGAAGAAGGGAGTCATGGAGGAGGGTGATCTGGAAAGTAGCATATAGCAATGGACCACAGACCTAGGGGATTCAGACTTTATCTCTAAGACTGGGCACCTCTTGGCTGGGGAAATACCTCCTCCTGCATTTCTTGGCAGACACCTTAACAACCTGTCCTTCTCATATACTCTAGCATCATTGTTTCCTTGACATGGAAATTGATGGAAATTGATTGCTGCATGCAGGAGCCAAGACCTAAGCACCAACAAGCTGCTTCTTCATGCTCTATTCCGCAACCACTCTATTTCTGCTGTCAATATCCAGTGTGGGCTCCTTCTTGAGAGGAGCAGACAGACAGCAAAATCAGTGACAGGCAGGCATACACCAGAGTGACCTCTACTGGCTATATGGCATAGCTGGATGCAAACTCAGCATCTCAAGGTATGTTGTGTGAGAATGCGTGACCTTGCACATCACAATAAGCCACCCTGAAAATAAACCATGGTGGCTTGGTTAATCCATTGTCACCCACACTGCTGCTGTCAATTGATCTCCTTGGATTGCTATGGTTTGTTTCCCCTTTGGTCCTCTTGCCTGCTCCCAACATGTATCCCACTGTCCTTTGTGGCACAACTTTTTAAAAAGTTAAATCCATTCCATCCTTATTTTGTGAATTGTCAGGCATTTATTTTTTTTAATTTCTGGAATTGTACACAAATTTATTTGGGGAGGGGGGCAGAACCCAGAGACCAAAAGCAGGAATTTCCCCCTGCCATAGGCTAAAGTTTTGAAAATGTGGATTTGGAGGGGGATTTGCACTTCCCCTCTTTTTCACTTTGGGGGAGATTTGCGCAGATATGCATTAACTAATGACATACAACTAGTAAGATCATAGGGCAGCAAGTGGAATGGTCAGGTTTTCTACTTCTTTTGCCAAATGACCCTGGAGCCTTTCAGCATAAGCCATCATGCAGGGTTCACGCATCATGACAAGCCACACTAAAACAAACAACTTTGAACACCCCAGCAATAAGCCATGGGTTCTCCAGGTGGCTTTTGCATAGTTAAGAAACCATGGTGAAGCCACCATGCCAGGTTCAGACGTCACGACAAGCCACTCTGAAACGAACCAACCACTGTGGGTTTGATGCCGAGACAGCGTATCTCCTAGCTTGTTGGCTAATGGTCAATTTCAATGGTGCCTTTATTTTATTACTTATCTGGGAATACTTATTCCCAGAGAGATATCTCAAGTGCTTAAAATTAATTTGAATAAGTTGATTGGTGATGGTGCTGTTAAAGTTGAGCTTGTGGGGTAAAGTCAACACACGGAGATGAATATTTTATCTCGAATTCTCAATGGCAAATACTTTCAAGAACTTAATGCTTCATTTCATACATTCTTCTGGGGGTTTTCCTCACCTTGAATATCTTTGAAGATGAAGATGCTCCACAGAAAAAGTGTTAACATTTGTTCCTGACGAAGGAAATTGGCATCCAAAACATTGAGCTTTTGAACTTTTAAAATAAAAATCTTATTTCTTGACAATACCATAAAAGATTTATTATCCTACACAGCACCAGAGCCAGTCTCTCTTCTCACACCTGCTAGAGAGGTATGGCATATAGTATCACATCCCTTACAGTTTGATCCATTCTCTCACACAAAATTGACTTTATGGGAAAATCCAGATTTAAGAATTGGAAACAAAACCATCTTGTGAAGGACATGGGTGGATAAGATGATCTTTACTTTGGATCAGTTAATAGGTCCAGATGATGAGTTTTTGTCATTTTCTGATTTATGTGCTAACTATAATTTATCTACTACAGCTGAATGGTAATACGTGCAATTGCAACACTTGCTGGAATCTAGGTTCAGTCTGGCTGCTTTTACAGCTTCAGAGCCTCCATTATTGTTAGAAACATTTATAGCAGCTGAACTGACACGTCAACCCACAACACACACACACATATATATAAATATTTAGTAGTAGTAAATAAATATGATACCCATGGTTTAAGACAGGATTGGAATAGAGAATTGGAGTGTCCCATGTTGCCTAATCAATGGATTGTTGCCTTAGCATCTATATCTGAAGCATCTATGGGTCTTGGGATATGTTTCATTCAGCAAAAAAAAAAAAAATGTTTCAGGTTTATTGAACTCCACAATGCTTTTGCAATAAAAGTCTGTCTAACTTACACAACTGCTGGAGATGTAATGCATGTAATGCTTCTTTAATTCGCATGTTTTGGCAATGCCCAGTAGTTGCCCACTTTTGGGGAAGAGGTCATAATAAGGATAAACTTTGTATTGAAACAATCTTTAATATGGAAGGATGTGCATGTCCTTCTAAACTACCTACCAGTTTCTTGGAAGCTAACACAAATCTCTCCCTTTTAAAAAATAATAATAATGGTATATCTGATGAAAAATGAGGATATTCCTGTACATATAATGTATTTTTTTGTTTTCATTATTTTTTTTGTTCTGTTTTGTTGATATTCACAATAAAAATAAAAAATAAAAAATAAAAAGCCACTCTGAAACAAACAAACCATCGTGGATTGTCATGTTATGAAAACCAGGTCAATAAGTGACTGATTGCTTAAAGAGCTAGAGTAGAATCATAGAATAGCAGAGTTGGAATGGGCCTATAAGACCATTGAGTCCAACCCCTTGCTCAATGCAGGAATCCACCTTAAAGCATACCTGACAGATAGTTGTCCAGCTGCCTCTTTGAATGCCTCTAGTGTGGAACAGCCCACAACCTCCCTAGCTAATTGTTCCATTGTCGTATTGGTCTAAAAGCATCCTAAAACATCAGGATGTTTTTCCTGATGTCCAGCTGGAATCTGGCTTTGTATATCTTGAGGCCATTATTCCATGTCCTGCACTCTGAGATGATCAAGAAGTGATCCTGGCCCTCCTCTGTGTGACAACCTTTCAAGTATTTGAAGAGTGCTATCAGGTCTCCCCTCAATCTTCTCTTCTCCAAGCTAAACATGCCCAGTTCTTTCAATGAAGGTCACCCTACAGCCACCCCTGAATACCTAAACAAGATCACTTGCCAAGCACAACAAGAGGTGAGAGGCAATGAGGCCTTATACACCAAAGCTTTGTTGTTGTGACATTGGTTGGTTAGTGTGCTATTTCAGAATTATGTATGGAAAGATTACTATACGGCAAATAATAAATAGGAAGGTAACAAATGTTCAAAGCACAAGGGTAGAGATAACACAAACATACACAGATACTTTCATACTGCATAATCAGCAATCCAGACTTACAGAGGTTAGAATAGGGGCTTTAGTGCAGGGGTGGGAGAGTAATGACAATCACATTTAACTATTCCTCCAGAACACCACCACCACCACCCTCTCTCTCTCTCTCTCTCTCTCTCTCTCTCCAACACATTCATGGAGTGGCCAATATGTGCTTGGCTTCAAGAAATAAGCAAGGAAACAGCTTGGGCTGTGCCTGTAGGATATACAACAGCATCATTTGACCTTAGGAAAGATTCACTATACTAAAATGCAGCTCTGTTTCACCCTCTGGTGGCTGAATACTATCTCAACAACCAAAAACAGAAGTAAATGCTAGAGGGGGTTTCAGAATTCAGCATTCCTTGTTATCACATCCTTAGAATCTCTGGCTTCAGCCAAGATCTTGCCCATGCCAAATGACATGAAATTAAATGGAATTTTCTCTCCTTCATCCAGCTGAATAGAACGCTACCTTGTACAGGTTACAGAGTGATAGCCAGTACCAAAAATGTTAGGATTACTAAACAGGACTTTTCTTGAGCTTCTGGCAGATAAAACTTTGTGAGGTTGTTGTTTTTTTAAAAGGAAAGAGCCTTTGAGATATGTCTTAATGCACTCTGCAGGCATGAAAAGGGAGGCATAGGCCTCCTCCAGACCACTTGGAACCCCCACCCCCATCTTCAGACTACCCATCTCACAGCTTGGGGGGGGGGACCAAATCAAGGGTCTGCCCTGCATCATGTGTTGGGCTGATGACAAACTGAGATGGCCTTATAGTTGTCATGGAGGCCTGGAGCTCCAGAAATAGCCTCAGTGTGAAAGTTGAAGTTAGCCCGGAACCACCATCCTGGGTTCCTCCAACACCGCACTCAAGACCACCTCCGCCAGCTCAGTCAGGGAGGATGCTGGACAGCAGGGTGGGCGGTACACCAGTAGCATCCCCAATCTGTTTCTATGGCCCAACACCAGGTGCAACCTCTCAAGGCCTGCTCCAAGGCAGCGTGGTTTCCTGGTGATAGAGATGGAAGATCTATGAAACACAGCGACTCCACCCCCACCTTGGCCTTCCAATCTATGTTGGTGCTGCACTGAGTACCTAGGTGGGCAGAGCTGAGTCAGATTAACCCCACCCAGCTCCCCCACCCAAGTCTCAGTAATGCATGCCAGGTCAGCGCTCTCATCCATGTTTAATCATGAATAAGAGCACTCTTTATTGTAGAGTGACCTGGCATTAAAAAGCAGCACCACAAGGAAGGAGGGCTCAGTGGATGAGCTACCAGGTACATGAGAGCTAGAGGAGGGGGGTAGAAGGGGAAGTGTGTAGACACCTGTAACCTGTTCTACACTGATGTCCCAACCCCTTTCTCCTGCCATATCTCCTTTTGCCCCAAATCACTGGAATAGTGGCACCCCTTCCATGTGTCCCTGCATCAGGGTTTCCCAAGAACATCCTTACCTACCCCACCAATGCACTCACAACGTTCACCATTCAAACCCACTCTCAACTATACAAAACAACACCATCACAATTCTCACTTATAATAACCAGCCACTGGTCACAAATGGACATCAGGCTACTACCAACCAGGCAATAAAGTGCTTATTTCTGTACAATCTCCTTCCCTTAGTACCTGCTCATTCTGCTTCCACCTGGAGTGTGGCCACACTTCTCCGCCTGGCTCTCACCCAGGGGAAACCCCTGCTTCAACTACCACAGTCTCTCACCCTGGGCAGATGATGCAGCTTTAATGTGTGAAGCCCCCAACCTCTGTCACTCACTCAGGGAGGGTAAGCGACAAGGTGTACCTATAACTATTCCCAAGAGATCCCTGCTCTCACTCAGGGAAACGCTACTCACACAACCCAGGTGATGGTTAAATAAGCAGCGAGCTGACAGCCCAGGGAAGAGGAAGGAAAAGTAAGTCACCCTCACCCTCGTGGCATCCCGAAGGGGCAGACCAAAGGGGCCCACCACCTTGTAGCAGGGCAGCTTACATCTCTGCGATGCCTCAAGGTCTCAACAGGCTCGGAGACAGCACTCTTCTGCTAATTGGCTGGCGAGAACTTTGGCAAGTGTCTCCACTCTGCAATCAGCATCCGGCGGACACCAGAGAAGGTAGCTGGGAGGTGGGGGGCAGTTGCATGAGCAGCAGGCTGCTGTGGATGGTAGAGCAGCCCTCTCTCCCAGTTCTCTTCTCTCAACAGTCCTATGGGCAGAGTTGCCAGTCCTGAAGACATATTAACCTGCTGTGCCACTGTACCAGCTCCTCTATCTAATTCACAAGTATTATTAATTGCTCTTTGATCTAGCAAGTTATCTTGCCATGAAGAAAACAAACTCTGGGACTTTAGGGAAGATAATGTTTAAAAGATTTACAGTTCAGCCAATCCCTGTTTCTGAATGTGGCTGACCCCTAAATTGGATCACTCTTTCCACTCCCCAATCCGTAGCATATTAATTACAAAACTGTGCAGGGAAATGATGCTTCAAAGGAAGATACTGGATTGACTGGGATTAAGAAGAGTTAAACATTTAAACTCAAATGAACCAATGCTCAGCATTTGGCTGTAGATCCTGTGTGCTGCTCCTCTCCTTACCATAAACTACAGCCCTTTTTGGATGTAATGGCGACATCCTGCAGCAAATTGTGGGTTAATAAACCAAGGAATTGCAGAGATGGCCACTGTGCTTGAGTCGCACGCAAGCCACTTCCTGTTTGCTTTAACGGCAATGCGGCATTTGAGGGTTGTTTCCGTGACATCTGAACAGGGGCACTTCGAGTTGTCCATGTGTTAAACAACCCCAAGTTAACCCCCAAACAAGCTATTAATTAATCAATTAATTAACTAACACACGATTTGCTGTCAGACGCTGATATCACATCCAAACAGGGCCGATGACTCCTAAAACAATGGGACTTTCTACCATAGCAAAGGAACGATCCAGGGTAACTATCCAGGGTGCTGAAACGGCACCCTGCTCTGCTTCAGATCCAAGAACCCACCGATTTCCAATAAATAGGGACTTTATATCCCCTTACTTACTTGGATATAAAGTGCTAAGTGTGAAAAGGATTTCACAAACATTTTTACCCCTATAAAATGTACAAGTTATGAAATTGTTTGCATGGGAACAGGAACTGGAGAGAAGAGAAGCATGTCCTCATTATGAGAGCAACCAGGGTGATGCCCCCTCCGCAGACCTGGTGCTTCTCTGAATGTGTATTCATACCCATGCTCAACTAGAGCTGGATCAGGGCAAAAATCTTGCTGTATAGTGTAGGTGAACAATGAACCCACCACTGCAGCATGGCAAGACAGGGAGCCTCACTCAGCTGATTGACTAGCAATGGGGACATGTTGTCTTTTCTCCCCTCTCCTGTTGCCCCCGTTCAGAGTGTGGGCAACAGGAGGGGATGTTTGCTCTCAGTGACATCTGTTTCCATAGGCTATGTAGTGCCATGACATCATGTGCAATATGTGATCCCTGATTAACTGAGATCACACAGGAAGGAAGAATTCAGGCAATGGCATTATATCAGCAACATATCAAAGCTGCAAGAAAGTAAGGTGGCAATACAAAACACCCCTAAAGAAAGGAACTTTTTCACAGGAGTAGCTCACTTTTCATACCAACTGTTGACTCTCACAAAGATTTCAGTGCAGCAATTATTTTAAACTTTCACACTGGGCGTCCCATTCAAGATTGCTACCACCACCTCACCCCATATTAAAGGCAAGGTACATAAATATACCTCATTAACACAAAGGACCCATGCTGATGTGACATCTAGGTGCACCTTTCTTATTTAACAAAAGGATCTCACCATTATCTCATTGCCCACTCTGCTAAAGACTATTATTTAAGTCAGGGACATCAAGCAATTTGAGGTTTATATGGGTTAAATTGCCTGCTCCTATTTCCAGGTACAGCCAGTAATCTCAGGAGCCAGGTGCTTTTGGAAACCAATCAAGGCTTTCAGATAAAACTGCAAATTAGAACGAGAGGCTGTGTATGTCATCATTGTGCAAGGAAGGAGGATAGTTGCTCAGCACTTACCAGGAGCTACTTCTTAGCAACTATGTAAGTTGTCTAGCCTAACAATTGACTCAAACAGTTGTGGAATTTACAATATAAAGACAACAAGACACCCATGTCTGATATGCAGGCTCAGTCACTTTGTTGCAGGGGCGCACAACCTTTTTGTCCCCAAGGGCCAAATCCAGTGTTGCCTGGGTGGTCCGTGCGCTGCATACACATTTATGCACACACATGCATGTATAGCTTTCAGAATAGCTTTCTGGTTAAGAGAATGGCCAGATGTAATATACACAAATTATACATGTTTCCTTTTCTTCAGAACTACTTTTGTTGTTGTTGAGCACACTCCACATGTCTTTCATGGGCATAAGTATGTGCAAGGGGTGTGCTTGGTGTACCCAGGCACACCCTAATGTTTCAAGCAATAAGTACCACACCCTGCCTCAAAAAAGCTGAGACAAGATTCCACCCACCCACTTGCTCCCATTGCTGCCTTCAGCACCCCACCACCACCACCACCACCTTCATTTAGAGCAGCCTTCCTCAACCTGGAGCGCTCCAGATGTGTTGGACTACAACTCCCAGAATGCCCCAGCCAGCTGGCTGGGGCATTCTGGGAGATGCAGTCCAACACATCTGGAGCGCCCCAGGTTGAGGAAGGCTGATTTAGAGGCTGTGCACTCTTCCTCCCCTGTCCTGGACTGCACAATTGCCAATACCTCCATAAAAAAGGCAAGAGGAAAAGAGCAGCAAGGTTATCCCCAGATCCATTACATGGAAACAGGAGAGTGCACTGTTGGCACTGGATCTAGATTTGTGAGAGTATCACACCAAGAAGAAGATTCAGTTGGAGTACACTTTTTTTGATCTTTAGTTTCCATTTCCCATCCTTGTAATGGAAATCATAATGACCTACTTCACAGGGATCCTGAGAGCGGTGAGAACAGTAAAGCACTTGACACACTGAAAGTGCTATAGAAATTATTTATAACAAATAAGTGACATAATTCTGAATTCATTAATAGCAAATTCATGAATAAATTACCAACAAATGACTCTATCAACAGAGAATACAAGGCCATAAATCCAGCTGTGGGGTGGGGGAGGGTGATAAGACTCAAAGATGTTCTGCTTTCATTTTGCTCTGGGTTTTTAAAAGCCCAGCACTTCCCTTCCCACACTCCCTTCGCTGGCTGTGCATTTGGTCTCACAGCCCACAGCTCCCTCTTTGTACCTTCTCAGGCAGAGGTAGGAGCTGTACCATTAACTACACTTGAATTCTGTGTTTCATTCCAACACTGCTGTTGCCTGAAACGCAGCTGCTGCAGAAACCCCATTTCCTGTTCCAAATGGGAATGGCAATTGGTGTCTCTGCCAATAAAGTGGCACAGTGCAGAGTCTGAAGGCGTTCAAAGGGAATGGCACCGGCGTCACCTCCATCTTCATGGGAAACTTGGGCACCATTGCTGTCACACTCCCAGCAAGTTCATGCTTGACAGGCTGACAATTGCTCAGCAGTCCCACACTAAAGCACCAGTTCTTAATGAGACATATGCTGGTGAACTGGTGGATTCAGCTGAACCACCCCCTGCCTCCAAAGAGCTGAAGCAAGCAGCAAGGCATCAACCTGGTGCCCTCCTGATGTGTTTGACTACAACTCAGGTATGTTGAGTTGCAGCCCAACATATCTGAAAGGCACTAATTTGGAGAAGCCTGGTTAGAGCATTGGATGAGGACTAGGTAGACTCAGGTTCAAATCCCTACTCAGCCATGATGCGCTCTCACTGGGTGAATGTGGGCTAGGCCTATCTCTTAGCCTAACCTACATCACAGGGTTGTTGTGAGAATAAAATACGGGAGAGTGGTGTATGGCTCCTTGGAGGAAAGGTGTTAATTAACTACGGACTATGGATGCACAGAATTGCATCTCCTTCCCTAGACTCTATGCTAGAGGAATCCATTTGGAGTCACAGGTGGAGGGGGAACATGGTGACTTCTGTGCTCCTAAGAAGACTCCCAGCTGCTCCTCTGGAATAGATTTCTGGTCACCACAGGTACAAGATTGACCTGTTATTATAAGCAGGGTAACCATATTTTCCTTTCTTTCCTTCCAGGTCTGTCTCTCTCCCCGTGCTTTACCTCTTCCCTTACCCCCACTCCCAAATCTCTTTCTCTATTCATCCAAACATATTGATAGCATAACATCACGGCCCATAGGACCAATACTACCACAGGGATCATTATCAGCTGAGAGGGAGGGCGGGGGGGGGGGGCTCTAGAACGTGGACATTGGCCATATGGGCTGGGGAGCATGGGAGTTATAGTCCAACTCATCTGGAGGGCCCAAGGTTGGGGAATGCTTGCCTAGCAGATAAGGCTCTGCACGGGCAATCACTCTCTGTGTGTGTGTGAGAGAGAGGGGGGGGGCTGCTCCAGCCCTAATGGGAAGAACTCAGCACCCAGGCTGAACATGCTGCCCATTCCTGCTCTAGAGCAAAATATGTTGTTGGCCACAGCCCATCCCACACTCTGAATATGAAAGCTCTGAACTCTTTTGTGTCACTTCACACAACCTGTTTTGTGTGTGTGTGTATGCATATGTCTGTAAACTGGCAATGTGTCTATAGGAGGTGGAGAGACAACTTGACAAAGCTTCTTCAAATTGCCAGGCCAACGGAACTGGGGACTAGTTAGGTCCAGCTAATGCAGTACGAGGTGCCATTTCTCTTCTCTGTCCCCTGCCCGCTGCTAGCATTTCAAATGGGAAGGGGTGTAATAGGACATCCAGCCCTAACATCTCTGCTAACACAACCCTGGAAAAGTAATCTCCATCCCTCCCCACCCAGCTCAGATAACAAGCTCCACTCCAAACATTACAGTGGAATTGGGGAAAGCACAAACATGGCTCACTCTCCCTTGGAAATTTCTCAGAGATCAGAACAAAAGGACAATCAAGTAGGCAGCATCCCATTCAGTCTGTGCAATGCCAAGAGTTAATTTGAACTGAACGCACAAAAGCACTGGCTTAAGAAGCTAAGCTTAAGAGTCCAAAGAATATGAACATTAAGAATAATTGAGAGCATGTGCACAGTGCTTTTTCCTGCTACCAAGCAGTCCAGATGCCACTGGACTTAGATGAAAAGGCTTCCAGGTCAGAAGTTGTGACTGATGTGGACCTGAGCCCCCACCCTGAAATTCTCATAGGAGGAACTTAAGCACTGGGGGGTGGGGCTATTAGACCATGTGCTGGTTTTGGAACATGGATCAGTGTACTGCCATGGGCATCTCAAGAATGTAAGAGCCATGCTGGGTCAGTCCAAAGCCATTTCTAGCCCAGCATTCTGTTCCCACAGTGCCCAAGCAGATGACCACAGGAAGCCCACAATATGACAGTAATGCAATAGTACCCTCCTGCTTATATCCCCCAGCATACTGCCTCTGAGACTGAAGATAAGGTATAGCCATCATGATTACTACCCGCTGATAGCCTTATCCTCCATGAAAAATAATTTAGGTCGTTATAAACCCAGGTCAACAGCATCAAGGTAAATGGAGAGGAAAATGGGTGGCTCACTGCCTACATCAGGGGTGCACAACCTTTTTGGCTCCAAGGGCCACATCTGATAATGGTTCACATTCTCTCTCTCTCTCTCTCTCTCTCTCTCTCTCTCTCTCTCACACACACACACACACACACACACACACACACCAGTGATCCCGATACAAATGCCTTTTTCCTTTCTTCTAGCAGTGGCAGGGAAGGAATGATTGATATGAGGATCTCTCAGGGACTGAGTGGAGAGTACAATCAGTGGCAGGACACCCAATGGGGCCCCAGTAAAGGGCTTGGGTGGCTGCATGTGGCCCCTGGGCCACAGGTTGTGCACTCCTGGCAGTAGAGGCTTGCGGTGGAGCACCTTGGAGAGCTTCTTTAGAGTTGACTGAAACCTGAAGCAGATTCACTGCCCTACTGACATCAGAGGCACCAGTCTCCACTGACCCCTGGCCCACATGGAGGGGGCACTTCTAATTGATCAGGCACCCAAGAAAGGAAGAAAAATGCAGTTAAGACAAAGCAATTACAAAACAAACCGGCTGATGCGTCAGACTGGAAGAAGGGGTGTAAAGCTGGGACAGATACCGAAGCCATAAAGGGAGCGGGAGACCCTTCCCTGATTTATTTTCCTGCCTGCCACACAGGAAGATGCCCTCTTCCACCCAACCCCAGGGGTTCCACCTGGGCTCAGCCTTCAGCGCTCCCTCTCCGCCGGCCTTTCCCAGCCCACACTTACCTTCGATGCCGCTGAGGATCTTGAAGCACTTGGTGGTGAACCAGTAGGACATGACGAGGAGGATGACAATAAGGGAGGCGTACAGGAGGCTGTCGCTGTGCGGGGATTCCCTCTCCATGCCAGAGGTGGTGCTCCCCACCCACCCACCCACCCACTGAGCCTTGGCTCCCCCAGCCTTGTTTTACCTTGGCGTTAGCCTCTTGTCGAAGGCGAGTTTTGCGCTCTCGGCCACGCGCACGAACCAGGCTCCCCAAACCAATTACATTAATTGTTCTTCTCTGACACATGGTGCCTGTCTAAAAATAACAGGCTGGCCCGGGGGAAGCCCAGTGGGTGGGTGTGGGGGGGGGGGGACAATGCAAGAGATGAAGCACAGAGAAGATGGGGAAGATCAGCTCCTGGGCCAAGACTGGGCCCTGATGCACTGCTGTTTTCAAGGTGAACGGGCGACCGCTCTCACATCCCTAACCTGGGAGTCTCTCTCTGCACTACAGCAAGGATTTCCACCTAGCCATTAAGGATGTTATCTTCCTCTCAGCAAGCTTTAATAATAGTGGACTGGAAGACATTAAATTGCATTTAATTAAACTGCATGCTAAATGAATGCAAAGCAGAAGTGGCTAGGTGCACATCTCTGTGTGTGTGTGTGCGCGTATTTTCTCAAAGAGACAGTAATGCTCTCCACAGCTCAAAACTCTCCCAGAGGTAAGACACTGAGGTCAGAAGCAGCTAACCCTCCCAATATTGCTTCATTTCCTCCTGTACTTTCCCATTTCATTCCTTCCCTTCCCAATCCAGCTTACTGTTCAGTGGGGCTGGGTTCATTGTTCTGAAAACCAGTGAGTGTAAGTGTATGGAGGTTTGCTTGTGACCCTTCCAAGAAGCTCAATGTCATAGGGAGCCGCCTTATACCAAGACGGACCATGTGTCCATCTAGCTCAGCATGACTCTGACTGGCAATGGCCCTCCAGAGTTTCACACAAGAGTCTTTCTCAGCCCCCCATAACTGGAAATGCTGAGCATTGAACCAAGAGCTTTCCACATGCAAAGCATGAGCACTACCACTGGTTTACAGCTCTTCTTTTGGGGGCATGAAGTGCCAGTACAGATGCATGAAGGCTGTGGACTCCAGAACTCCTGCAAAGAGTTAGAGCTGGATGTGTGTGTGTTTGTGTTTGCATGTGTGCACACAATCAGTTAAGTTTCACCTACCTCTAGATGCCCCAAATCTTCACACTCTAATTGTAGCAGTGATTAAAAGGATGGGTGAGAGCAGCATGGTGGTGCAGAGACCAAAGGCACCAAGTACTGCTGCTGCAGCAGCATTCGTTCCAACGGAGTAGTGAGCCCATACTTTCTGCTTAGTGTTTAGAATTATGGAAGTATGCTTTCAAGTCACACAGAACTCTTCCTCCAGCATAGATGTTGAGCATAAAAATAAAATAAAAAGTGTATGGCTGAAGAGCAGCAGGGGGAAAGGGGATAGCATTTCACAAGTTTTGCAGAATCCAGATTCAGGACTAATAGCAATCTTTGTTTTGCAAAGAGAGTGTCTCTGAGTAACAACCCAGACACTGAACGTTGGCTCCAGGGCTTGGAGGGCCCGACAGCAAGGTTCCCTCAATGCCCCCCTCCCTCAGTGAGCCTACTACGTTCTCACTGCCATTATCACCAGCTGCTCTTGCTGCTCCTCCTCTTCCTCACCACTGCGACTACTTGCTGGCCTGACAGGCAGAGAGCCGGGGACCAAGCAGTCGGTGGCCTCTGCTGTGCCTCCTCTTTACCACCAGCACTGCCTTGGCCAAAGTGAGAGGCAGGTAAACAAGTAGGTTACAATGGTAGAGGGAAGAAGCCATTCCAGAGGGTTCTTGTCAGTGAGGCCCTGCTGGGATGCGGGCCCTCGGCAGAGCCCCCTACAAGGCCTACCCTTGACACCAAACCTGCAGACACCTCCTATCAACATAGGACAACCCACAGGGGGTAAACAGTGAAATGGTGGTGTCTTCTTCACTTTGAAAAGAGAAAGAGTTCCTCACGGGCTCAAAGTCACACACATCAAAGGCACACACATTGCGCTTTGTTCCATGGAGGCTACACAGAGACAAAACTGCTGTGTTTATTTAGGGAACTGTAAGTCTCTTTCAAAATAGTAACTAAAGGTAAACAGAGGTAAATGAGAGCTTATTGCAGCCTATCTTTAGCATAATGCACAGACATATGGCAATTACCTAAGCAGAAGTGCCTTGAAATGCAAGACACAAAGCAGCATTCTCTCCTCAAGCCCTTCACCCTTTTGTGAGCTAAATGTGAAGTAGACCAGAACACTGTTCATGGTTATGTGCTCAGTTGCAGCACCCTTTGACTAATGACACTCCTTAAACTTTGTATTGTTCTTTCAAGTATTCAGATTGCTTCACTTGTATCATCTAGTTGAAATCCTTACAACAACCCTGTAATCCAGGGAAGCTGAACCTCTAACGCAGCCTTCCTCAACCTGGGGCGCTCCAGATGTGTTGGACTACAACTCCCAGAATGCCCCAGCCAGTGTACAACTCCCAGAATGCCGCATTTGGCACACAGAGCCTCCTTGTATTCGTTCAGGAGGTGGGGCTTGGTCTCCAGGCCCCATCCCTAGATGTATCCCTGCTGTTATCTCCAATCCAAGATCAGAGGTAACAGTGGGGATGCAACTGGCCAGCACTGCGAGGAGCGGTTGCCCTTCCCAATATGGGCCAAGTCCTTTTGCACAGCATGTGCCGCTGTAATGGGGATGGCACACACTGCGTGAAGCCAGGGACACCTCCACGTGCCAGCCAAGTCCTTTTCCTATCATGGAGAAAGGCAAAATTGGTGGGGTGGTATCAGTGGGCATGGCTATGCCCACTGATGTCATCTGGCCCACAATTTGGCTCCCCACCCAAAAACGTTACAACACCCCCGCTGTAAGCCAAGGCAAATCAGCATTATTAGCCTTGTTATTAGCCTCATCTTGAATATTGTGTCCAGTGCTGGGCACCACACTTCAAGAAGGATGCAGACAAGCTGAAGCGTGTTCAGAGGAAGGCAAGGAGGAGGATCAGGGGTCTGGAAACTAAGCCCTATGAGGAGAGACTGAAAGAAATGGGCATGTTTAGCCTGGAGAAGAGAAGACTGAGGGGAGACATGATAACACTCTTCAAATACTTGAAAGGTTGTCACACAGAGGAGGGCCAGGATCTCTTCTCAATCCTCCCAGAGTACAGGACAAGGAATAATGGGCTCAAGTTACAGGAAGCCAGATTCCGGCTGGACATCAGGAAAAACTTCCTGACTGTTAGAGCAGTACGCCAAGGGAACCAATTACCAAATACCTCCCACACTAGAGGTATTCAAGAGGCAGCTGGACAACCATCTGTCAGGTATGCTTTAAGGTGGATTCCTGCATTGAGCAGGGGGTTGGACTCAATGGCCTTATAGCCCAACACTACTATTTTATGATTCTAGCCTGCATATTACAGATGGTAGAACTGAGGCAGAGAGAGAATGGCTCACCTAAGGCCAGTCTGTGGGAGTGGTGAAATTTCAACCAAGGACTCCTTCATTTGTAGCTGGGGCTCTTGGCCACTGCACAGGCACACACCCAGCTCCTTCTACATCCATCCACCCATCTGTTACAATGGCCTAGTGGCCACAACACCACCTCTAACTGGTCAGCTCCTATCCTTGTCTTGCATCTCCGAGCACGTGTGGCCGTAATTGCACATCTGTGCTGTCACCTTCATGCAATCAGAGGCCAAGGACCAGGTACTGCTGTCCCACTTTTCCCACTGTGTCTCCAAAATATAGCTGTGGATGCATGTGTACACACACAGAGACACACAGAGCCACCCACCAGTTTCCCGGCGAGACAGCACTGGCACAGAGCTAAAATTAACCAGTCACCCACCTGCCTGGGTATAAATAGCAGAAGGAGCTGCAAGGCTTCCAGCTCAGACACAGCCTCGTGTGCCACGGCTAGTGCAGACCCCAGGGATCCACAGCCATGTAGCCCAGGGGTAACATGTCCCTGAACACCACACAGGACAGCACAGGTGTGCCAAGTGGAATGCTTCCCCAAAAGCCATGTGTATCAAACATCAAAAGAGCCTGGTGGGATCGCTGCCCTCTTCTGAAAGTCCAAGGGAGGCAGGAAGAGCACACCTTAAGGATTCAGCTGAAGGCCCTGGGCATCCTGCATCTTCCTAGCCTGTCATGGTTCCCCTCCCAGGAAGGAAGCCATAGAAGGGCAGGCAGTGTTTCTGTATGCCACCTCATGCAATCCCATTTGAAACAGCACAGTGGATCACATGGACCATTTGACTGTTATATAACAGCAGTGGATTCCTTAAAATGCAACACAGCAGGCATGGACGCGGGGGCTGAAAACACCAGACTGCCTATTCTACCCAGCTATGGAAACGGGTGTCCTTCTCCGCTGACATCCCCCCCTTTCCCCATTGCAGTTCACTCCCCTGAAAGGCCTGCCCTGCTAAGGCTGAGGGAGTGATGGATACTTCCAATTTTTTAATTGTTTCCCCAGCAGCCCCTTTTATCTGTCCATTAGGATGGTTAAATTTAGGTCACAGCTGAATCTTATTATAGTGCTGCTAATCAGAGCAGGAGCTGATTATTAATAAAACACAGCCAAATATTGGCAAACTGCTATTTTTGGCCACTGAGGTTACTGCTCAAATCTGGTTAATTGATTGAGAATAATTCCTCTTTGCCCAGGGGTCATGTAGTCCAGGGAGCCTACAGCTTTACAAGGGGTCTTTTAGCAGGAGAACCAGGACTTTGTTTGAATTGGGGCTCAGCTCTGTAACATGTGAATGGTTCCTCAAGAAGAGAGTGCCTTTGGGAACAAGCAGAGTGCATTTCACTCACTACTGAATAACTAGAACCGTAGAATAGTAGAGTTGGAAGGGGCCTATAAGGCCATCGAGTCCAACCCCATGCTCAGTGCAGGAATCCACTACAACCTGCTCCTAAACATCTAGGATGAATTGAGAAGGCCTTCCAGGAGAAAGAGACAAGCTCTAAGCAAATTTGAACCTTAGTACCCCTGGAGCTCCTTGGAAGCAGTGGAAGACCTAATTCTAAGATAATCACTGCTGGTTTCAGGTTTTGGGGGGCCTTTGGGCAAGGTGGCCTCAGTGGGGCCCACTCCTGTTGCTCACCTTCTGCCTCTGAGGCCAACTTTCACAGCTCCCCAGAAGGAGAGTGCAAAGGAAGTGGTTGCTGCTGCTCCATCTCTCGTTCCCTTTGTCATTACTTGCATGATTGGAGAGAGCAGGTGAACAGGCAGCAACAGCAAGGAGGAGGACCAGGAGGTGCCAGAAAAGGCAGTGGCCCCCTGCAAGGGGGTGGATTTTGGCCAGTGCCTGACCACGCCCACCCCTGGTGCCTGACCTGAGCCCCTTGAATCCCAAGATAAACAAGGGCTAAATTAAAAGTTTAAAGAAATACAAGTTTATTTTAAAAGAAGCAATGTAATTTTAGCATATATGTGAACCGCCCAGAGAGCTTCGGCTATTGGGCGGTATAAAAATGTAATAAATAAAATAAAATAAAATAAAAATAAAATAAAAAGCATCTTATCATTAGTCTTACCAAATGCCAACTTTGCTAAAGGCACTTTAACTCAGGGGTAGGTCAAACACAGATCAGGATCTACTGTTAGATCTCCGGGTGATTTCTAGTAGACCAGCAAGTGTTTCTGTTCCCAATTTTTTCACAGTACCAACAAAAAGGCTGCAATCCTATGCAAACTTATTTGCCTGATCCATCAGCAAATTGTATATCCCTGAGCCTCTGTGCTGCCCAACTGTAAAGTGCTGGTATTCCCTGCTCTTGCATAAAATGTCAACAACAACATTTGCCAGTCTCAGGATTCCTCACGTGCAAAATATCAGTATTAATTAGTGGCCTTTGATCAAGTCCAGACACAGCTCATTTGACTAGTTTTAGAGTTTTGTGTTAGAATCACAGATCTGAAGTCCGTCAGATGTACATTTGTGGTTCTTGCAGCAACCTGCACAGGTCATCCTAGTGTATAACTCAGCCTACCCCATCCTAGTGCCCTCCAGATGTGTTGGGAATGTCTTCTTCCACTGTAAAATCTCTCTCCCCCCCTTTATTTTTTTGGGCTGATGGGGATAGGGGGTTGGAAAAGGTGAAGGTATTCACAGCACAACAGCCATGCTGCTCCCCTGATAAGCATTCTCATGTTCAGGCAGCTGCTTCCCTGCCACACCCAGAGCCCATTCAGAGCGAGAACAATATTATGCAGGATGTGTTGCCCTCACTATGAATTGGCTTAGTGATGCTGTCATATATCCAGTTTTATTTGGCTGTGTGACATCATCTCGCTGACTATAGACACTATAATTTATTTATTTATTTTACAAATCAGCCATCAAGCAGCAAAAAGGCTGTGAACAGCAGTGCAAGAAGTGAACAAAAGGGACTTGGAGGAGTCATCCCAGCTCTTGGAAGTGCTACTTTTAAACCAAAAGCATTCACATGTGAACATTTGGTGAACAAACCAAAACAGAATACATGACATTGATGCTGATCCAAGTATTCCTGTGCATCAACATTAAACATCTTTACCACATCAAGTGTGAATTGGCCTTTAGGCTTGAAAAGAACATGAAATGCCAACTATTTGTCTCTGTTTACTCTCAACCCAAACTATCTCCATACCTTTTTGCTTGGGAGTTCAGCTAAGTTAAGCTGGCCAGCACAGGGTGCCTCAACAACTCCAAAGAGTAAAAGAAAGTTACATATCTCAAATGGCTCAGAACATGCCCACTGCTTGATTCAAAGAAAGTGGGGCAGGACCCAGTAAGAATTTGTTTGCTGCCTGGATGAGGTTGATCCTTAGGCACACATGAGTATGATTCTAAGATGCCAGTTTCAGGGAGCTCAGAGGCTCAGTGTCCTGGGTGTCACATTTTATGCCACCGAGGATAAAATGTGTACTTCTGAATGTGCAATAGTGGCACCTGAATTCTCATGCTAAGCTGTAATGTGGACTTTGCTGACAAATGGAGGGGAAAGCTGGCAAAGTAGGACAGAAGGACAAATCTTTATCCTAGTAAATTGGACATCAAAGGGAAAGATGTGGTGTGGCTGATGGATTATGGGACTTGGAACAGGGAGATCTGGGTTGAGCTTCCTTTCCAGCCATGAATCCCAGTTGCATTAGGCACTTAAATAATCAATTTTAATATGATGCTTTTTAACAACACACAGCAATACTTGGATCAGCATCAATGTCACAGCACAGACACTTTCAGCCAGCAATTCCAGCGTCACTTAGGGGCTGTCTATACATCTTCTAAGCCCCACAGTGGCTGTGAATTGGCGCTGCGTCGGCCAGGAATTTGCAGCCACTGCGGAGCTTTTCCCCAAAGCTGCACATTGGAAGAAGTGAGGTCCCCACGTCCCTTCTGCCATGTTACCTCGCTCCGGTGTTGAGCCTTGGGCATTCCGGGGCAGATGGTGACCACTGATTGGCCACAGGAAGCTGGGCAGAGGGCAGGGGTTGGGCCTGATGCGCTGAACGGCTGCTGGAAAACCTGTCCTGCCTCTACAGTCAGGATCCCCTGCTGCCACCCCACAGCACCAAAACCATGGGGATTAAAAGCAAAGCAGCGGCAACACAGTGCCATTAAGGCAGGGCCTTCGACTCCCCATTTTGCTCTCCAGATCATGGGTTTTAATTTCAAGCAGCCCTGATGATCATTCAAAGTTATCATCATTATCTCCCCTGGGCAAAAGTCAGATAAATCCCATGCATATTCCATCACATCAACAAGTGAGACTCTTTCAGTGACATGCTCAAGAAGATGCCCTGTCACAGTGAAATGTACAAAACTAAGACTGACACTTGCCCAATAGAGAGCCTGCGTTACACACCAGGGTTGTTGAACCCCTTTCACAGCCCAAGGGCCAAATTCCATCGCAGAGATGTCCTTGGGGGCTGCATTGCAATGGTGACTGGGGGCTGACAGCAACAGGGGTGGATCCCAAAATACCAGCCGTTGCAGCTGAAAGCTCTGACTGCCAGTAACTAAGCCTTCAGAGAGGCATTTCAGCCTTTTAGAACTGGGGGAGAAAAACTGTGCAAATGCCAGGAAATCACCAAACAATCAGTGGTGGGGGGGGGAGTGGATGGACTGGGGGAAGGGGGCCAGATTGGGATTCCAGGAGGGGCAGATTTGGTCCTAAGGCCTGAGATTTTGAACTCCTACACTGTAAAGGGTGGAGTTGGGAGGCAGCCAACAGAACAGATGGACAGTTTTTGCATCAAACAGGAGGAAATGTTTAAAAAGCTGCTCCTCAACTTTTCAAAGAGCAATCCTAGCATCCTACGAAAGTGCAGCAAACAGCAATTGTGCCTCGATCTGTCCTGGGCAGACACAGCTACATGCTACAGGATGCCTTTGCCTCTGGTCCAGAAGTAGTCCAGGGATAAACAATGGGCACAGGGAGAAAAATATTGGGCCCAGACCTGTACAGGAGAGCTGAAAGGGGAACCTGTCCTTCTGCTGTGCTTTGGCAGCACCGGGAAGCTTGATCCAGCAACCGAGATTCACTGAACATCTACCGAACACTCTGGGGACCAACAGGCAGTGGGGAGAGAAAGAGGGGATGGGATTCTTCTTCAAATGAATGAACTAGATCAGGCAAGGATGACGTCAGGGGAAAATGACAGCGTTAGAGATGTAACTAGGATGGGAAGACACAGATAAGGTTGGAATTTGCATTTCAACTATAACTAAGGTTTCCAAACGCATGGTCTTTGTCCCCGGACGATGCCAGGGGAGGACAGGAAAATGCAAGGACAGAGAAGGGCTCAGTACACCCTTCAGGGCCGGAAAAGCCCAGAGTTTGCATACCAGTTGACACCTGAGGCTTGCTTTTTCAGGGTCAGATAACAGGAATCGGCACAAACTTTGGATGTAACAAATTGGAAGGGTGTTGGAAGGGATGAGCTCCCATACAAAATCATAGTCTCCAGCCAGGCTCTCATTGTGGTTTTATTCCGTCTGCAGAGCAGAGTTTCCATCTCTCAGTGAGAAGGTCTGGTAGAGGGTGGGATGGGGATAGGGGCACGGGAGCCAACCCGTCAGGTGCCTCCCGGTGAAAGCAACAGAGAGCCTGGAAAGGGTATGATACATAAACAGCATCTCCAAGCTTCCCAGCTGGAGCCAGTGCTCCCAGCACCAAGGGACTAGGGAAAGATCCGGTCACTGAGTCTAAGGGACCAGATTAGGGGCCCAGGCTCTGAATCACAGCAGAAGTGTGCATGTAATCCAAAACCAGAGTGACTCCGGCATCACTCAGGCTCATCATTTCAATGCCCAGGATCATCCAGGAATTCTCATCGTAGACTGTTCAAATAAATCTAAGGGGAAGACAGCAGGCTGCTTCCTCCCTTGTGTTTTACCATAGAGCCCAGAACTTGAAAGAAAGCCCATCCCACAAAATGCAGAAAGTCCCTACCTAGCCACTATCCCAGTTGCCTTGCGTGCGAAGCCCACTTGCTTCCAGCCCATCCCTCCTCCAGAACCCCAGAAGTGCCTACCTTGAGACAGGGTCCCAGTGACAAACTGGTAGAAGAACCGGATCGCCCGCCCCAGCTGCTTCTTGCACCGTTGCTGGCAGTGAGTCATGGTGCCACCAACAACACAGTGGGTGGGTGGGTGGGTGGCTCTTGGCTGGGCCCCCTCCCAGCACTGACACAGCCCCCCTCCCCAGACTCACAAGGCAGGGTAAAAACTAGACGTGCTTAGGGAGAATGGTGCGTTCCGTTCCTGGTGCAGAGAGTGCCCAGGCACCCAAGCCAGAGATACCCCAGCCAAGCCAGAAGAACCCCTGATCTCAGACAGGCGGCAGGCTAGGTGGGAGGAGGAAGAGGAGGAGGCTTGTGCTGAGATAATCCAGCTGGGATTGGTGGTGGCAGAGGCAACGTGAGACCAGAGTTGCTCCTGGGTCACTGAGAGAGCAGCAGCGATTGCCGGCAAGGAAACACACCCAGAGCTGTCTTGTCCACCCAACACATCCCGGAAGTCCCAGCACTTCTGAAAACTTAGGAGGCTGCTGGAGCAAAACTGGCTGCTGTCTCCACCTTGAGATGTTCTGCTGAAAGGTGGTGGGCGCTCCCTCCTCGGACACTCCTCTGCGCAGCAAAGTTGCTGGGAGAAGCAACTAGGGGTGGATGCTGAAGCCGGAACCACCGACGAGGCAGTGCTAGATGGCCCTCCCAGCCAGCCACAGAGTTCCTTGGAGGGGGCAGCCAGCAGCCCCCCACTCCTGGGGAGGGTCCCCTTCCAGGCGATGCCCAGCAGCTGCCTCTTTGGATCCCTGCCGCTTTGCCTGGCATCTTCCTCTGCCACACCCAGCACTTCACAACACAGCTACGAGGAAACCAGAGGCAGCGCTGGTTGGCATGGCAATGCTCTGACTCCACAGGTCCTGCTGACCAATGGGGCGCTGCCTCCTCCTTTCTCAGAGGCAGCACAGACGGACCTTCCTTCCAGAGTGGGTAAAGCATGAGAGGATGGGCACAGACACACAGACACACACACACACACACGTCAGGCACTGCTCCTAAACCGGCTTTGTGCAAAGAAGCAGCGCATGTAAAACAAGCCCTCAAACTACCAAGATTGTACATCAGTGGGTGACAAGGAGAGCTGGGAGAAAGTAAAGCGATGGGAGAAACGGCTGTGAACAACAAAGCCACCTGTCTCTGGATCTGGAAAAGACATGATGCCAGAGGTTGCAGATTCATGCTTTAGATGTTTTTAAAAGAAAGCTACAGAAAGCAGAGTACTGAATACTCTCCACAAGGCAGTTTATGACACTCAAGTACAGTTTATAACGCCCAAATACAAATAAATGCAGTCCATATAAAACAGGAGAACACAACTGATCACTCATTTAATACTACATTAAAAACAGTGCGAACTTTTCTAGTTTTGTTATCAGGCTTCTTTGGCCAATCCCAAAGAAGAATAGATCCTGGGAGGGCAAGCAGATCTCTCCCCCAAAGTATAGATTCCCCCAAACAAATACACAAGAACCTCCTAAACCCAGGGATGGGTCTCATCTACGGAAAAGCCTTCCTGAGAATTTAGGAAGAACGATATCGCAAACCCACAGGACTCAGAGCCGATCACAACGTGTTTCAGGCACAGTCATGCTGGAAACACATACCATATTAGCATGAGGCTGTAGCCCAGTGGTTGATCACTTGCACTGTAGGCAGAAGGTCCCAGGTTCTATTCCAGCATCTCCAGTTAAAAGGGTCAGGTAGCAGGTGATGGGGAAAAACCCTGCCTGAGACCTTAGAGAGTGACTACCAGACCAAGGAGAGACAATGTGGCGTTGGATGGACAAATTCTGGTCTAGTATAAGATCAGCTATGTGCCGATTACTCTACTGTAGAGAGCTCTGGTTTCCAGCTGGAGGGGAAGACTTTCTCTGTGACTGCCAGAAAACCTTAGATTGAAGAGAACATCGATCTATAGGCAGTGGCAACTTCTAGAGCAGATCAGACACACAGACAAGATGGGAGCAGTGAACTAAACATCAAGTGCATCTGACACAGCACGTTTCTAGGTATATGCCTGAACAGGAGCATAGCGTGCCTGGTACCGTGTCATGCGGCACTTAGGGCCAAACCAGGGGTGATGTTATTCATGTCTTTAGCCAAGTGGGCTGTTAAAAAAAATAGCTGGCATGGAGAAGACCAAACAGGATTGGGACCGTGGCACGAGGAGAAGGACTATTAATGCTTTGCCATTCCTCCCATTGCAAACACCAGGCAGAGGGGATGATTCCAACTGGGCCCACAGTGGGGGCAAAGTGTTAAAGCCATCTCCCCCTATACCAGGGGTGCAGAGCCTCTCCCAGCCCAAGGGGCTGATCCCAGCTTCCAGAGATTAGAGGCACCAAAGGCAAAAGAATCAGCATGTTTCAACTTCAAGCTTGTACTGCCAGTAACTAAAGCCATAGCAGAGGCATTTCAAGCTTTTAGAAGGGGGGGGGACTGCACAAAAGTCAGGAAACCACCAGGTAATCCATGGTCCAGGCCAGGGAAAAAGCGTGGGGTCATCTGGGAAACTGTAGAGAGCCAGATTGGAACCCCAGACAGGCTGGATTCGGTTCCCAGGCCTGAGGTTCAACAGCCCTAGTTTACTGTGGCTGTGTTCAGAAGACACCTTAAACCATGGCTTTAACCATAGTGAATAAAGCAAAAGGCCTTATTCACTGTGGTTAAAGCCATGGTTTAAGGTGTCTTCTGAACATGGCCTGTGTAGTGTCTGTTTAAAAACTCATTAGGTAGCTCGCAGCTTGGACTGCACAGAGATCCAGCCATCCGTAGCCCTGCAGCCACCTAATAAGCTAAGCATTACCACCTTTCCCACTGCCCCACTCTTTTGCGATCCCAATGCTTGGGATCGCAATGCTTGCCTCGCTGCATAGCTGGAACCCAGAGACGTCTGGCTCTTCATGTGCTAACAGCTACAACACCGCATGCTTTTAAGTACTCCTCACACAAGATCATGTGATTCCACCCCCACCCCCTGCCAAGACTGGTTAATAAAGTGTTGGCTTTTCCTGCTATTTCAATGCATAGTTATGGATGAAGTGTGTGTGTGAGGTTCCTTATAACCCATGTTAAGGCCAGCTCACAGTCATACCTTTCCCACAGTGCACACAGTCTTCACAAGCAGTGAGGCATGAGAGCGAATCTCTGCACATGCGTCCACTCACACAATGTGAACTGTCCAGAGAGCTTCGGCTATTGAGCGGTATAGAAATGCAATCAATCAATCATGATGTCATGACTGATCAAAACACACATCTCAGTATACCTATGCCCCATAATGGTGATGTGTTCAATGAGAGAAAAAAAGTAGATGGTTCAGTTAGTTGGGTATATATGAATACACACACACACACACTGCTATGCACACAGTGCTGTGTGCATGTGCAAATATGAGCTTGGGGCTCAGTCTAAGGCTACTCCATGTGCAGAGGGGACTGTGAATTGGATCACAGTGCTTATAAATGCAGAAGCACAGTTATTTCAGAGATGTAATGCAAAAAGTACAAGAATGCCATCTTATGCTTGAGTCGTTATGGATCTTGGTATTCACCTAACATCCAGCAGGAAGAATAGTGGCTTCACTGAATGATGAGAATTTGGTAAAACAATCAATCCATTTGTCTTTTCCTGAGAAAAATGCTACACAGAAAGATATTTGCAACAAGATGTGCTGGTCCAAATGAAGTTACTGTTTTGCTCCATGTTTTGCTCCATGTGGGCTACCAAAAAAGTAAGGAGAGTGATTTTAGCTTAGAACACCTGGTGCCTGAAAAGCCCAGAAGGAGCTCTTTAGTCCCCCTATCTTGGTCCAGGGTCCCCAATCCTCCAGCCAGCTAGTTAAGCAAGTGTGGGGGGAGGAGGACATCTAGTGGAAAAAAGTGGCACTGCACGTTAACCAAGGCATGTCTCCCATGTAGCCATAACTTTGGACCCAGTCAGAATTCGCTGTATCTCAAGCATGAGCACCTACTTGGGTGAGCTCTTAGCTGGGCTATAGCTGTGTGGTGGTTGCTTACTGACGAAGAAAACAGAACTTGTGAGATCCAAGCAGGAGTCTCCAAAGCTCAGTGAGCAAGCATGGCTGGAGTCAGGTGGGGCCAGAGTGCTTCACTGGAATGTTTATTTAGACCTACGGATTTATTTTTTTATTTATTATACTTCTATCCCATCTTTTGTCCAAGGAGCTCACGGCGGAATACATGGTTTTCCTCACACCTGTTTTATTCTCACAACCACCCTGTAAGGGTAGGTTAGGCCGAGAAAGACTATCCCTGTTGCTCCGAGTCCTGCAGCCTCTTTCCCTACTGAATAGCCATAGCCAGTTCCCTCTAGAGCTAAGATGAGGGAGCAGGACTTACAAAGACTCTCTTGGAGGCTAATGGTGCAATCCTATATGTGGCTACTCAGAACTAAGCCCCACTGAGTTCAATGGGACTTACTCCCAGGTAAGTGTTTATAGCACTCAGTGGTTCCCGGTGGCCCCAAGCACTCCCATCTCCTTTAAACCGCTCTCCTTTGAGTAAGAGTCCAGCAATGCTACTGGTCTTTTGCTTGGGTGATGCTTTACGCCCCAATCCTGGACACATTTCCTCTCTTCGTGTCTTATAATCAGGCAGGAACTCAGCCTGTGTGTGATCACCACACAGAACCACAGGCCAAAGACCTGGGAAGGGAGGAACAAAGAGAGCTACTCATCCTGAACAAGAATGTTGGGCAGAGGGGCCATGTGACAAGGCCTGGCCTTGATCAAAGCTTCTGGCTCAATCTCTCCCTTTGACTTTTCTTCAGTTCATTATCATAGAGAGGCCACTGCCAGGTCCTTGCCTCCCCAACCTCCACCCGGCAGGATATGGATCAGATACCAGGCAGTTTACTATCAAAAGCACAGCTCCCCAAATGGAGCCTTCGGAGCCCTTCTGAAATGAGGTGGACTGGAGAGAGGGCCTCATCAGTTGTGGCACCACGCCAGTGAAATGCTCTCATCGAGAAGGCTCATCTGGCACCTACTCTGATGTCCTTTCAGTGTCCTGCAAAGACCTCCCCACCCCACTGGCCTTCTAAAAGTATTATTTGAATTGTTTAAAGCAGGGGCAGGCAGACGTCAGGGTTGCAGGGTCAACAGCGCTTTTTCAGTAGAATCCTGAGATCCACCAATTGGAGCCTGGTTCAAACGACATACATCTAGAATAAAAGAATTCCAAGTCCAGGAACTTGTTTTTAGTACCAGAGCTAAAGAGAGTAAGGAGGCCACTTATGAAATGACAAGGGGGTGGGGGGAGGAAAAATCCACAACCGAAAAAAGGACAAAAGAGGGTATAATTAACATACAAGTGTGGAAAACTGTGCCCAGGTGACTTGTGTGCCTGCCTTCTCAATCTGCTGTTCAGTTGCTAACTGTTGAAGGGCAACAGTTCTTATGGTTGTATTTAAAACACACTTGGACTGGACTGCCCTTCAAAAACGGGACAGTCCTCTTGCAGCCTTTCAAAGGGAGGGCTGGCCTCTGTAAAAGAGGACACATGTAGGGTGACCATATGAAAAGGAGGACAGGGCTCCTGTATCTTTAACAGTTGCACAGAAAAGGGAATTTCAGCAGGTGTCATTTGTATATATGGAGAACCTGATGAAATTCCTTCTTCCTCGCAACAGTTAAAGCTGCAGGAGCTATACCAGAGTGACCAGATACAAAAGAGGGCAGGGCACCTGCAGCTTTAACTGTTGTGATGAAGAGGACATTTCACCAGGTTCCCCATATATAAAAATGACACCTGCTGAAATTTCCTCTTCAATACAACTGTTAAAGATACAGGAGCCCTGTCCTCCTTTTCATATGGTCACCCTAACACATGGCCACCCTACATTCCACAACTGTTTACCCCAATCTTTATTTATGTCAGCAGTATAATCTAGGGCTGGGGCAGGGAGCCATTTTGTTACTTCAATTGTTAAACAACTGGGAATCAGAAATCCTTGCTAAGGATCTATTGCAAATCACCAGGAGAACTAGCAGTGGAGCCTGATCCCCCTTCTGCCTGTCCCTAGTTTAGGGCACAACCCTGTGCATGTTTAGACAGAGAAAAGGCCTGCAACTCCCAGCATGCCCCAGCCAGCCATGTGCTCTCCCCACCATGTCCATGCAATGAGAAGCTGAGAATATTTAGGGGAATGTTTACACTCAGCCTTGGGACTGCGCTGCCTTGCTTCCAGCCTCCAGTCTGCGCTGCCTAGCTGCAGAAATCATCAGCCTACCTGCTCACCCTCATGGTTAGACATCAGCTTTCGAATTACTGTTACAACTTCTCCTACGCCATGCTGAGGTCTGGTCCCTTCCACAGTACCTGTTCCACTAATCCTCACCGGCCCAGTCAGAGTATCACAGTTTTGCCACTTATATTCTCTCCCAGTGCAATCCTATGCATGTTTACTCAGAAAACCATCCAAGTGTTTTCAATGCCACTTACTCCCAGGTATGTACGCACAGGGACCATTTCAAGCCAATTTTAGCTCCTCAGTTGGCTCAATAAACTACTCCCAATTCTGTGTTGTGTGCAAAACACTTGTGTAAGTGGTTTAATATTTCAAATGGCCTCAAGCCATTATTCCTGGATCTAAAGGGATCTAAAGCTGCATTTGCAATAAAATTTTACAACGGTTTTAACTTGCTATTTACAATTGTAATTGCCCCTCCTCACATAATAGCAGTGTTCAAACTTCTCAATGGTACATACTACGAGAGAGAGAGAGAGAGAGAGAGAGAGAGAGAGAGAGAGAGAGAGAGAGAGAGAGAGAGATGGTTAGCTTAGTATATAAGATACTGTGGCCATGAAGAGCTTGATTATTCCTACATTACTGCACTCTCCCACAGCCTGGTACTCTCCAGAAGCTTTGAACCAAAACTCCCATCACCCCATACCAATATAACTAAAGTTCAGGGATGATGGGAGTTGTAGTCCAATATATCTGGAGGGCGCCAGCTTAGAGAGCGCTCCCAGACTGGGTCCCATGCTGCTTCAGCAAAGTTTTGAAGGTTGGGAGGAAATTATCAGACACATAAATTTTGTGTTTGAAAGCTCTTTAATATTTTATGATATACATGTTAACTTAAATTATTACCTGCTTCTTGAAATGTAACACATGGTCAGCATAAATGGATTTTTCGTGCCCCCTTGACTGCTAAAAGACTGATATTACAACATTGGAAAGATAAAAGCTCACCACCTATAATGCAGTGGATTAAAGACCTAATAACATTTGAAAGAGTGGTTTCTAGGCACCAATTACAAATGGACTTGTATTGGGATATTTGCCCTGCCTTTCCCTAATTGTTTTTTTTTTTCATTTAGAATGTAGTAATGTTTGAAACTGAGCCCTTTGAAGTGTGTACTTACACCTGCATTTTTTTGTTTTTGTTTTATTGTTTTAAAATATATAATAAACAAATAATAAAAAATTAACTAAAAAAGAAAAAAAGGTTGAAATCACATGAGAAGGAGGGATCACATGAAAATGTCTCAACCCAGGGCGTTGCTAGACCTGTCGGGATAAGCCGGCAGGGAGGCGGGGCGACGGCGTGCTAACTTTAACACGCGCCACCCAGCCTAGACACACGATGTGCAGGGACGACGGAAGCCCTGCAGCGTCGGCCATTTTTTGTTGTTTTAAAGGGGCCACGTGCGCCCTGAAAACTGTGGACAAGGTAAGGGTTTTTTTTCACTTAAGCCCCCCCCATCCGCCCTCCACCCCCCCTCGCCGTCTCCCGTGTGTTGCCCTCCACCATCCCCCTCTCCTGCCGGTCCGGCTTTCCCTCCCTCATCTCCCCCCCCCGGGATCAAACCCCCCTGGCGCGATGGGCACAGGGCTCGTATGAGCACTGTGCCAAGTCCGTGGCTTTTTGCAGCTACTCGCGAGTAAGCGAGTAGCCGCAAAAAGCCACGGAAGTCTCTAGACATTCTGCAGCCCCAGCCTCAGGCCGGAGCTGCGGAAAAGGTGTGCCATAAGCGACTTCGCTTATGGCGCGTTAGAGGAGGTTTCAGTGCGGCCTGGGGCTGGATTCCCCTGTGCGTCATGTGGACGCACAGCAGGGAAAATAGCTCTCAAGGCGCGCTAAGGCCTCGTCTAGCAAGGCCCCCAGTCAGCTCTGGCAGCCAGCCCTCCAAGAGGCATGGAGCTGCTGTAGAAATTCCCCATGTGATCCATCCCCCAAGGATATTTCACTCAACTGAACATTACCAGAGTAGTGTGAGATTCAGCCGCAGCGTGCAGCAGCCATGCCGCTCCAATTACATCAGAGTGTAGCGGAATATGCATGGTAGTGTGTAGAATTGAGAACAATTTATTGTATCTTGTAGGTGTGACTAGTTCTATATGTGTATGTGTAGTGAGATAACTATGAGTAGTGAAATATATTCTTGGAAATGGAGGGAGGCTGCTACGAATGGGTCAGTCAAGTGCTAGAAGTAGCACGTAGCTTAACTTAGCAGGGATACCTTCATCTAGGTGTTACTGGTATCAATGGCAGACCTGGCTACACTGAGAAAAATGGGAATGGCGGTATGACCAGGTCCGAAATGAGGTCATCGCCATCATGGGGGTTATAAAAACCAGAGTTTGATTAGTTTAAGGAAAAGATCCTAAAAGAACAAGAACATGATTACCTAAACTCCGCAAACCATGCTTGCCAGATGGGTATCTATAAGATCTTAATAAAGACTGCTTTGTTAGTTGAGAAGAATAAAACTTTAATTTTTCTTAGAAATATGCTAGTCACAATTGCTATTATGCTTCTAATCATCCCAATTGCATTATATATAGCAATATGTTTTGCTCATTTTATCATTGCATAGTTTTGTTATTCTCTGATTCTGTTTGAGCAATAAACATATATTTCGGGGAAACATTTTGGGTTATTTGACTTTTAAAAACTTTAGAAACCACAACCTGGTTTGGCAGCCCCATTTTTGAAGCTAGTTCCTAGAATGTGGAATAGCGGTGGTAGGTTATTTCAGCACTAATTAATACAATACTTTTATTAGTGCTTAAAATAATCACAAGAATTCTTTTATCTTTGTCCGGGACTCTCATATATATGTGTGTTAGTTTTCTTTTTTATATATTGTGTAGTAATAGGCCATTGAAGAAGATTTCCAGTCGAAACGCATCTGGCCAAGACTTTCAAAGTTTATGGAGCACTTTTATATTGTATTTTTAACCTCTTGTATATTGCACATTGTGAGTGCTCTTTATATTCATATATGTATTTTACTTTAATACAAAAACTTTGCTATAAATTCATTATTACCTTAACTTTCTTGGGTGGTTTTTTTAGCATATCGTGTTTGGTTAAGGTTAGCACCTGCTTTGTATATGAGGTGTCTCTATGTGCCAAGCCATTCATCCACAGTGGCTTTAACTCTATGCCCATCTCCAATGCCCACAACCTGGTCTGCAGTGGTATGGAGCCACCCAGGGTGTGTACGAAGCTGGCACCCATGAATGGCTTGCCCTATGGAGGCTACTGATGTGAGGAGCCAATTATGGAGTCCTCCATGTGGCAGTGTCAGGGGTTCCAAGCCCTCCTGCTGAGTAGTGAGGCAACAGGGGCTTGCTGTGCAACCCAGTTGATGGCACCTCTTCACACCTATGGCATCTGCAAAGGCTGGGAGCTGTCCTCTGGGCCTAATTAGCTAAATGGGACTTTTGTTAAGGGAGCTACTAAAAGCAGGGCAATTGCCTTTCAACTAATGGATGGGTATCCCGCCGCGCTCAGCAGGCCTTTTCTGGGCTCCTCCCTTCGGGGAGATCCTCCTGACCCAACCTCTGATGGGCAGCCAGTCTGGCAGAATGCCTCCCCTCTCCTCTCAGCTCTGCCCACTTAACTCGGTGGTGGGCTCTGGCACCTTTCAATTCCTGTGCTTCTTCCCCCTCCAACATAAGCCAGGTTCCCAGGAGATGTGGAATGGGAAGACGATCTCTGAATCTGGTCCTCCTGCTCGATAAGTTCCTGGGAAGGCTCTTCACTGGCTCCTGGAGAGTCTTGAAGAATTTCCTCCCCCGTCTCCTAGCTTCTTCTAGCTGCACTTATATATCTAAATCAGAATCAGAAACCAAACCAAGGAGCTTAGTTAGGCTCAATCCTGACATGTCTTTATGAAACTCAGTGTTCGTGTATACACATATGCCCTGCCCCTTTCCTAGACCTCAAGAAGAACCCAAACATGTTTTGCGAGCCAGACCCACCGCATACATACTGCAGCTTGTTTCATCAAAGGAAGGCATCATCCGCTGGTTAAATCCATTGGGGGGGGGGGGAAACCAGTCAATCAATCAGTTGGATTTCAAGTTATATAATCCGACTCCAAGATGGGCTACTTGGCACTGGAATAATGAATTTTGGCAAGAACATATCACCCAAACTACAGAGATTTTTTTTAAAAAAGCAAATATATGATAAAGAGTGAAAAGACACAAAAGTCCCACAGAGGGGCGCCACAAGCTAGGAAAACGACATCGTAAGATGACCAAAAAGCACACATAAGTGCCAGAGCAATACCAATAACAAGCAGGATTTCTACAATGCAAGGATGGGGAACATGTGGCTCTGCATCTCCAACCACTGGCCATGGTTTCTGGGGCTGATAGGTGTTAGAGTTCAACATCACCTAGAGCACTTTTCCCCAGCTTGGTGCCTCCAGATGTTGTGGGCTTCAACACCTTTCCTTCCCAGCCAGCATGGCCAATGATCAGGAATCGTGAGTGTTGTAGTCACAAACATCTTGAGGGCACCGGATTGGGGAAAGCTGATCTAGAGGGGAGCCACCCTGCTACAGGAATTTCAAGAGTTCAAAGCATTTCACATATATTATACTGCTGCAATCCCTACAACAACTCCATAAGGTGGACCAGTATTATTATCCCCAGATTGCAGATCTGGGCCACTAAGGCTGATGGACTAGTGGCTTGCCAAAGGCCACCTAGTCTCTTAGCTAGGGTGACCATATGAAAAGGAGGACAGGGCTCCTGTATCTTTAACAATTGCATAGAAAAGGAAATTTCAGCAGGTGTCATTTGTATATATGGAGAACCTGGTGAAATTCCCTTTTCCTCGCAACAGTTAAAGCTGCAGGAGCTATACCAGAGTGACCAGATACAAAAGAGGGCAGGGCACCTGCAGCTTTAACTGTTGTGATGAAGAGGACATTTCACCAGGTTCCCCATATATACAAATGACACCTGCTGAAATTTCCTCTTCAATACAACTGTTAAAGATACAGGAGCCCTGTCCTCCTTTTCATATGGTCACCCTACTCTTAGCCACAATGCTACACCAGCTCTCTACACTACCTGAGCTGACCTTGAAGTGCAGAGAAGTGTACAGGCAGGGGCAATGGGAACATGCAGCAATACATATAGCTAGGCAAGAGGCAGTGTCATGTATAAGCAAGTAATGCCGCAATTAGAGCAAAAGGCATGGCCTCAGATCTCTATTCAGCCATCTTTACCAAGTCACCATCTCTCAGCCTCACCTATCTCACAGGTGTGTTCTGAGGACAACATAGGAAAACACACCATGTGCCACTCTAGGTTACTTGGAGGAAGGAAAGTTTGCAAGTATAATGAAATTTGGTACCATTATTAGAAATGTAAGCAATTGTGGGATTCCCCTTTAAAGAAAGGATGCTGGCTGTTTAGTAACATCTTTAGCTGTATCCATATACATCAGGGGTGGGGAACCTGAGGCCTGTGGGCCAAATCCAAGCCACCTGGAATCCCAACCTGGCCCTCCAGGCTTCTCCAGATGGCAACACCCTCTTCCCCTGCCCCCCTTCTCCCCAGCTGCTGATTATTCCCTCGTTTGTGCAGTTCCCCCCTCTCCCCCCCCCCGTTAAAAAAGGTTCACCTGCCTCTTCCAAGGCACAACAATCACTGGTGGTAAGAGCTTTAAGCTACAGTATGTTGGTGTTTCGTCCACACCCCCTTTGCTTTCAGCCCCGCCCACCACTGGAATGCAGCACCCAAGAGCTTCTTCAAAATGCAATCCGCCCTTGGACTGAAAGAGGTTCAACAACCCTGATGTAAACACACACACAGAAACCCAGATTGTCATCTAGTTTTCCTAGAGGGTTCCAGGGTGGTGAGCCAATGCCACACACCCCAGTCCCCAGAGTGGCCCTAATAGGGCAAGTCCTACTGCTAGAATCACCCCCCTCTTTGCCTCTGGGTTGGCAACTGAAAGGCCAGCCAGCATCCCTCAAAGGCCTGGTTTGGCTCAGGGGCCTCCAGTGGCTGACCCCTCCCCATCCAAAACAACAGCAACCCAAAGCTGTACTGTTGCCATGGAGCTGTGGCGGATTTACGGCTTGCTTTCAAGGTGCCATTAAACAATTTCTGGCCCAAATGCCAGCCAGGATGAATGCCTCCCACCTCCCCAGAGGCTAATTACTTGCAGCACGGACTTGGGAAAATTATAATAAGCATGGCTAAAGCCACCCCGTCCCTCTTACCTCCAGTTGGTTTTCGGAGCGCTGCCAATGCATTTGAGCTTTCACGGAGCAGCGTTTTCATTTGCCCCCTGTCAAATATCCTTTCACACAAATGCACGTCTTAAGAGCCCTGATGCCAGGGCTGTTTTAATCCTAGGAACGCATTGATGGGAAGGGGTTTGTAGCAGAGAAACAGCAGTAAGGGATGCTTAACCCTTTCCTGAGAATTGCTCCTCCACTTCACATCACATCACACACAGAAACAGACAGACAGCGACACAATTCAAAATGCATGCTTGCCTACTGGCGCATCTCCAATCCAAGCTCACCCCCACCTGGAGCAGTTTTTCTTTTTAAAGGGGTGGGTGGAGAGAAACATTGGGACTCTTAATGCACACATCTGCATTGGAGGCTGGTCGCTCCGATGTCAATGGGGCACCTTGGATGGCTCCTTTAGAGTTCTGATCAGCTCTTGTTGTTCCTGCTGGTTTTATTGTTGTTTGCATTGTTTTAATTGCTGTTTTATTGCTTTTAATATTTTTAATATTAATATTCGTTGCAGGCAGTTCTTGTACCTGCAGCAAAAGCTTAAAAATGCAAGATAAACATAACCAGGAGTCAAATATAACATCCCTAAAGATAATACTAATAATAACAACAACAACAACAATAACAACAACAACAACAGATGTTGCTGCCGCTGCTTACTATTGCATTGCAGCAGAGCAGAGAGTTGCCACTAGGTGGCACTGCAATCCCATTGATGACATTTGGGTTCAAGAAGTGGATATTAACCAGTACTTTGAAAGAAACCTCCATTTGGTTAGGTTTTGTTTTCACATCAACCCTGAAGCAAAGCCCTGCTTAAGTCAGAACCGAGTTCTTCTGGAAAAAAGGAGGGAAAAAGCAACTCCATCTTTGAGTCTACAAGGACAGGGGTAAGGTCTAGAATACTGAGGACACTGACAGAATTGTGCCTCTGTGAACCCATTCCACATTTTTTTTAAAAAAAAATAAGGCAAATGCATATAAATACCACTGGTAATTTGATGTTGTTAATATGGAAGAGGTGGCTTTCCCCCACCATGTTAATGTTCTGAAGCTTTTATCTAAATATCCCTAACAGAGTAAGGCTGATTATTTTCATTCATTTTCCAGGTCATGGTGAACTATAGTTCTCCAGATTGGGAACAAATTTCTCATTACATGGGAGGACAGTCACAGGAAAAGCATCAACATGAGAAATATAAAATTATGGGTGGGGGTGGGGGAGAGGTGTTCTTCTTGTGTCTTTATCTCATCATAAACGGATGCACACTTGAGAGCCGCTTCACCCGGCTGCCACTCTGACCCCGTTGCCGCAAGCTTGTGACGGGATGAGCCACTGCTCCAACAGCCGAAGGAGAAAGTAGCAAGTAGGGAAACCCAATCAACCTGAGAAATTCCCACTCACAGGCACGGCCAGAGACCCAGGCTTTTCAGCACCTGAAGTAGAACATCTGGATGGTGCCACCACTCCCAGGAAAATATAAATACATAAATGACCATTTCCCATACATTAAGGGGTAGTCAGAAAGTAGATCTCCAGATATTTTGGAATTCAACTCCCAGAATCCCCTGCGGAAGGCTGGCAGACAAAGTCTAAACTACCTGGAGATCCACTTTCTGCCCAGCCCTGCCTTAATGGATCCCCTAATCCAGCCTTCCCCATCCTGTTGCCCTTCAGATGTGTTGGACTACAACTCCCATCAGCCCCAGGCAGCACAAAGAATGATTGGGGATGATGGGAGTTGTAGTCAAGACAGATGGAGGGCGCCAGTTTGGGGAAGATTGCCCTAAACCCCCATCTCTGGTGACGGCTTCACTTTGCCTGGCTAGTCCTGCCCATAGAATCTGTCCCAGATCAATACAAGGGAAGCCTTTCTCTTGCCATGTCACTGGCCATCTTGGAACCGCCACTGTCACCTTCCTTTAAACCTCTCCAGCAGGTGACATGAGCTGTGCCCCAACTGAAGTTTCTCTCCATCTGGCTGAATCCACCCATGTGAATGCCAAGGCCTCTGTGCAGCACAGACCTCGCCACACTTTCCTGCCATTCTTCATCACAAACATCATAATCTGGAAACAGAGATGGGGAGAGCAATCCTACAGCCCCTAGGCAGCATCTGGTGGGAGGGGGGGCATAGGATAGTTCAGATTCCTGAATCAGACACAGGATCCCAAGCGCCTCTCCTCCTTGCAGCTGGCGCATAGAGCACCACGCCGGCTCTCTCTCCAACGTCACCAAAGCAACCTTGGAGGGAAGGGTAGAGAGGTGACTGGGGGGCGGCTTACGAGGAATCCTCCAGCCTCCCCAGCCTCTATCCCTCCCCTTCCCCGGTGCCTCAGCTAGATGGGCAAAAATGCCCAACTAGCTAAAATGCAGAGGTGTGGGAGCATGGAGGCAAAGATCACCACTGCTGCTCCTCTGGGCTCAGAGACTTGTGGCCATCCCCTAGGACTGCACTCTAAGAGCTCAATCCTATGCAGGTTTTTGTTTTTGCTTTAAAATTACAGCCCACTGAGTCCAACGGGACTGCCTCCTGAGCAAGTATGCACAGGGCTGCAGCGCTAAGCCTCAAACAAGATTCAATGGTAAGAGCTCGCTCTCTGCAGGGCAACCCTTGAGACTCTTCCCTGAGGCCTTGCCGGGTTTGCACAACCCACATGGACTAGCGCTTGGCAAAGGAGCCGCTTTCCTAATGCAGCACCATCTGGGCTGGGACACAACAAGAGCATCCTGATAGCAAACATCAGCCCTGGGGAAGGCAGAGTTTTTGTTTGCAGTGAAATATTCATTAGCACAGCTGGTAAGGGAGGGGGAAACTAAGGGGGGAGCGAAAGGTGGGGCTAGTAGGGATTTTTTAAGTAAATAAATCCCTACCGGTCATTAACACAGTCCTGTAGACCAAATCTATGAACCAGATTTGTGGGGCAGGGATCCCAATGCATTAGGTCCAAACTTGAAATGGATCTGAATAGACAGCAAGATGGATAATACTGAATGGCTCTTGGTGGACTTGTTGTTGTTGATGATGATGATGATGATGATGATGATGATGATAATAATAATAATAATAATAATAATAATAATAATTCTATACTGCCCAATAGCCAAAGCTCTCTGGGAAGTTCCCAAAAGTTACAAAACGTAATATTAAAACTTTAGCATATTTTTTTTTAAAAAAAAAACCAGCTAAAATCAGTTACAATGCAATGCTGAGAGCTGATAGAAATACTGATATTAAAATCCCACCATCTGCCGCCAAATGCCTGGAAATAAAGGACAGTCTTAACCAGGTGCTGGAAAGATAACAATGTTGGTGCCAATTGGACCTCAGTGGGGAGATCATTCCACAGGTGGGGTGGGGGTGGGATACCCTGATAAATGAAAAATAAGTCAGTAGGAAGGGAGGCAAGAAGGACGCTCAGGGAAAGAAATCAAATGCATCCAGCAATTGTATCATTTTGGCAAAACTGGCATTTTTGTTGGCAGGTTGTGTCCACAGCATGCAGAAGGCACTCTGTGCAGCTGGGGACCTCACCCTATATTCCCTGTACCACCACTACGAACATCATGTCTTAAAGGCCCAGGCAGGAGAGATGCACACAACCTGCATTGTACCTGCATCACCAGTAGGGAAGAAAAGGAGGCAGATAGAACATGCATCCTGCTCCCGTTAGAAAAAGTCATCACGGAAGGTGCTCCATATTGGCCTGGCCTGGAGCCATCCACATAAAGCTGCAGCACTTCCCTGAGGGTTTTACATATGTGGGTAACTGCTCTCCTACCAATACTGTCCAGGAAAGGGAATTGTGACACTTGAAGTTGACTTACAAGTGCACAAGGCTTCCTGTCAGGGTGGATTTGGTTTAAATCAATTTGATTTAAATCATGATTTAAATCACTACTCAGAAAGACTTGATTTAATCATGTGACTCCCCCCCAACTGAAATCAAAAAATTCAATTTTTTATTATTATTTTTAAAAAAACCCATTTATTTTTATCCACCCTGCTTCCTGGGCATGTTTACTGAGACATAGGCATTTCTCTGCAACATTCACAGTTGGCCCATCTCATAAAACATTTGGGAAAAGAGTGTGGATCTACCTGTTAAGCCCACACCAAGATCAGATGCAAGAGCCTGGGTGTGGCCAAAGTTGATAGGCTTGGTGGCTGGGTTTCCACATAGCAACAACCCTGGGTATGGATTGACTATGGGTTGTTGTTGAATTGTAGTTGAAGCTGAATTGCAGGTTGCAAACCCTGCACTATGATTTAACTATGGGCTGTTAACCATGAGCATCCCAGGAAGCGAACCCATGGTTTGTTGTTGGGTTGTGAGCTCTAAGTTGTTCATGGGTAACAACCCATAATTAAACTATAGTGCAGGGTTTGCATATAATGACAGCCCATGATCCAATGATAGCCCACCATTCAACAACAACCCATACTCAACCCATATTCTGGGTTGTCATTGCATGCAAGCTAGGTCTAAATCTGGGTGATGCATCAAAACAAGTCTTAGGTAAAATTATTAATATCTGCAGGGAGTTTCATGCTGAGAATCTACAAAAGAACCTTCTTTAAAAGCACATATTACTAACCCTTGTAGTTCCATGGACCCGACTGAGGTTGGATTCTTGAGAATCTGACTTGAGGTGTCTTCAGCAGACCAGCTCTCCCTGCCGTCACGTCCTCCTGATTTCAGTGGTTTTTTCCCCTCTGTAAACAGAGCAAGATACTCCAATTGCAGCTGTAATTAGCATATCGTGGGCAAATTACAGCCATAATTAGCATATTTTATGCCATTTGCTGCCATAAAGGGCTTAGTTATATGCTAACTGTGGCCAAATTGGAGCGTCTTGCCCTGTTTATAGGGAGAGAAGAGAAAAAAATGCCAAAATCCGGGGGACATGCTGAGGCTCTGGGGAAATCCGCTGACCCCAATAGGGTCAAATTTCTTCATGATGCTCTCCCCAGCCCGCCCCACACTGGACACTGAGGTATTAGCACATCCCTACTTGCATGTGCCAGTCAAATACCAGCCTGATTTATATAATTATCCATATTAGGTGTGGCTTGTCGTGAAGCCCAAACCAGGTGAGGATGGTTGGTTGGGGAGTTTTAAAGCTCAACTAAAAAATTTTCTTTTTCCTAAAGCTTTTAAAACTTGATGTTGTGCGGACTTTATACTGTTAGTTTTACCCTACCCTGTGCCTGCTTACCCTACCCTGTGCCTGTTGGCATTCTCTTCCCCTCCTTATTGTTTTACTATGATTTTATTAGATTGTAAGCCTATGCGGCAGGGCCTTGCTATTTACTGTTTTACTCTGTACAGCACCATGTACATTGATGGTGCTATATAAATAAATAAATAAATAAATAAATAAATAATAATAATAAAGCAGACTCACAGGGTTTGCACAACATGCTAACCCACACTCAGTGATTGAGTAAGTGCTGTTGTTAAACCATGGGTTAGCATGTTATTTGAATCCATGACATTTTCCGCAGTGTGGCTTATTTTTCTCAGACAAGCCACTTTGAAAACCCATGGTGTGTTGTTGGGTTTTTCAGCATGGTCAAACACACTAACCCATAGTTCTACAAACAACCCATGGTTCAACAACAACCCATGGTTCAACAACAACCCGTACTAAAGGTGAGTTAGCATGTTGTGTGAACAGCCCTACCATGGGTTCTGGGTGCTTTGTTAACTATTCCAACCTTTGCCAGTTTTGGACATCATTGAAAGCTGTGCCCAACAAGGGTAATATGGAAGTCAGGCGGTGTGGAACCGGCACGTACAGGGTGGTTAACAAGCCGCCATGGCTTAATAACCACAGTGTGATTTTGTGAACCAGGTCACTGTTCAATACAAATCTAAAAGAGAGCTAATTGGGCAGGGTTGTCAATAGTCAAGAGCAGGACTTTGGAACTCTATATTATACACTGAATCTTGCAATTAGTATCATTCTGCCTGCAATCTTCCTGCCCTTCCACCACCACGTTCTTTGTCTTCGCCAGACAATTCAAAGCCCTTTGGAAACCCAAACCTTGGAAGGAAAACAGATTGATTTGCCTAATTTAGAAGTACAGAATTAAGATTTCCTAGAGAAATCTTTTTATTTGTATGCACAGTGCACATGTGTGCATGAGGAGGATAGTCCTGTACATCTTTTGTTAAGCCCACAGTCAAAGAATGCATCAACATAAGCAAGGCCCATCAAACTTGTCTCTGCAGCTGTACCAACAACGGTATTGTACGTGGATCCAGAGCACCCTGATTCCTTCCAGATGCTTTGGACTTTGATATCCATCATCCTCAGCCAGCATGGTAAATGGTCAGGAATGGTAGGGGTCGTAGTCCAAAACACCCAGAGGGCACCAGGTTTGGGAAGGCAGTTGGACAGATTGCCTGGTGTGATTGTAGGGCAGCTGCTTACCAAAGAAAGAACTGGGCATGGAGTTGGTCCAAGGCAGCCTTCGCCAACTGGGAGGCTGGGAATGATAGGAGTTGTATTCCCAGCACATCTGGAGGGTCCCCAGTTGGGGAAGGCTGACTTATAGGTTCTGGGCATCTTTGAGGAGAGTTCCCAGGAAGGGGGACCCCAGTGGGCCTTAGGAGATAGATACCCCTTCCGCAGCCGCACCAGGGAAGCAGTGAGGACACTGGCTCCCCACCTCATCCCTAGGAGTGACAGCTGCCAGGCAGCATAACTCAAATATAGGCAGAGTGAAGCTGAGGAAATAAATAGGGCAGATAACGAGGTTATTTGCATAGCTATTAGCCTCCAGGATTCGCAATCATTTTGACGTGGGACGTGCTGTCATTACATGTCATTTCATCACAGCGCCTGAACTTGTGGGCTGGGAACTAATCGCTGCTCCCCTCCCCACCTTTATACCGAAACAGCAAACATTACCTGCCAAATGATGGCACTCCGCACACATAATAGATAATTAAGCCCATCATGTTGCAAGCTCCTCACCTTGCAATGCGCCCCCAACCCCTCCTGCCAACCAGACCGTATTACATTGCCAAGACCGGGGTGGGGTGGGGATCTTGAAGCAATTCCCCAACGGCTCAGCAGAACCGCAACGTCCTAGCTGGCACCTTCCTTCTTGCTCTAGCTGAGAAGATCCAGAGCCAGGTAGCCTCACTATTGACTATCAGGCAGCTCCCGGGCCAGGATTTTGAAAGGGGCAACACTGGATTCTGAAACCGGGGGCATCTCTAGATGATTCTTCTCACACTCAGACCCAGTGACTTCAGAGGGAACAAGCTAACTGAGATTCCCTGCTGGTGCTTAATTCAGGTTATGCACCACCACTCACTTATATTGAGATCCCTGGTTAACTCCAGAACAAAAGAATGCCTCGAATTGCCATTAAGTTCGAAGCACTCTGCTCTTATTAAGACACAAGAGGGCTTTCTAATCTACTCAGCAATATTACGTTTCAGTAATATAGTACTAAGCACGAGCAGACTCACTGGCAAGTGGGAGCGTTTTAATAGCCCAAAGCAAAACAATTATTCTCAACAAAGAACCGTTTATTTAATGAAAACAAAGCATCAGCTCATGCGTATATGAAAACAAAACCTACAAACAGCTTGTTAATTTAGCTAAAAATCTGACAGCTGGGGACAGAAGTTGTTCTGTGAGCGTGGCTTTAGACATTCGAGAATCAGGAAAATGGGAAGCAAGAGTGAGATCATACAACCACTTTTCGAGATTCTGTGTGTTATCTGAATGTCTCATGTATCTCCCCGGGGCAAGGAAAAGTCTCACCCTTATAGCTCTGCGGACACCCTGATGAAGAGATCATGAGGAGGAGATGTGATCACAATCTTTAAATACTTGCATGTCTGCTACATAGATGGAAGAGCAAATTTCTTTGTGTTGCTCCGGAGGGTAGGGTCCAGACCAGTGGCTTCAAATTACAAGAAAGGGAACTCAGACTAAGCATTATGAAGAACTTTCAGATCGTATAAACTGTTTGACAGTGGAGCAAGTTCAGTAGAGGCTGGTGGCTCCGATGTCAGTGGGGCAGTGAATCTGCTCTGGGTTTTAGTCAGAACTCTAAAGGAGCTATCCAAGGTGCTGAAGCCAAATACAAACCATTTAGGTTCAGCACCTCAGCTAGCTCCTTTAGAGTTCTGACTGAGACCCAGAGCAGATGCGCAGCCCCACTGACATCAGAGCCACCAGCCTCCACTGACACTAGCCAAAGTGGCAGAGGGGTCAGTCGTGGTAAGCATCAGCTGGAACAGCAGTTGCTGAATGATCCAAATGAGATTTCTGCATCCCCACCCCAAAGTGCTCCAATGTACCTCCTCCCTGAACCTGCTTTGCTCCCTTTTCCCTGTCAACAGTTTCTTCCAAGTTCATTATTGCAGGTAGCCCTTTTCTGCACTAGAGCTGACTCTTCAAACGTCTCTACATTGTTTACCTGGAGCTTTTGTGCTTCCTGGTTCTTTGCAGCAACTGTTATGGGTAGCATTACATGGGAGGAGAAAGGCGACCACATGCTTTGAGTTGAATACTAACCCCCTCCATTCAGTTCCATTGAGACATCACTTGTGGCAGAAGATCTTGCTGTTTTCTGGCTATTACCACTTTAAAAGTGGTTCTTTTCATACCGGGATTTCCAGAGGATACTGCGAGAGATGTCCTGATTGTTGATGGCGTCATGTATTCAACCCAAAAACTTCTATGGGTGGCCAATCACAAGCATGTAATAAATCAATTGTTTAGGAGAGCCCTTCAAAACAACCCTAGGCCCCCCCACCCTGATGGTAATACCTGAAAATCCTCCCTACTCTGCCCAGTAGAAAGCAGCGGATGCTAAAGTACTGGGAACTGGTGTGGGGAGGCTGAGTTTGAAATAGGCAAGAAGGCAGAGACAGAGCTAATTCAAAGGATGGCTGTGTGTGTGTGTGGAGAGAGAGAGATGGGATTGGGTTCCCACGACGAGAGCGCCACAGGGTTCATTCATTGTGAGCTACCTCCACTCTGGATTAGGCCCTGGGTAAACTGGGTGAGACAAGTTGTCTGCTCAAGCAGATCTGTATTTTTCAGTCAGTTCTGCTAAATATTTCAGGGATTTACATGGGAAAGCTCTCGGCCCGTCGGCCCAGATTGGCATCAGGCAGGCAAGAAGGCTACAGTGAGTACCAAGGGAGGAATGAATAATTCACGTGGCCTGTCTCGCCAGTTTAGAAGAAAGAGAGGGCAGTTGCACTGGCTTCATGGATGCATCTGGTATCGGGGTCACAGGTCAGAGGCCAAATGTCAAACGCAAGCTGAGGAACAATCCCAGATCCAACACACTTAGCAAAGGCAGGCAGAGGCGCATCCATGTCACATTACGACACTGAAACAGGATCATACCTCTAAAGCAGCATGTGAATGGGTTACACACTAACGGTAACTCCAGGAACAGGCAGCATGGGACCAGCACACCCAAAAACCACCCCTTGGACACTAGACACATTTCAGGCCGTGCCACTGCATGGCCGTACTGCCAATCCATTCCCACCTTCCCTGAGCATCCACTGTAGTAATTTCCTGTGTCCTGCTCTACATGGCTAATGGGATCTGCCCACTGTAACCAGTGTTCCTTGCCATAGGTCCCAGTCTCTGTGATGAAGGGAAGTTAATGGCTTCCATGCAAGTGTGCAGAGGCTGTTCTCCCACAAACTGAAGGTGTCAATGGGCTAATGCCCTCATAAATAGCAATGCTGGAGAAATTCGAGATGGAGTAAAATGAGTTCGTATTTCTAAGAATCCCATCTGCAGAACCGCTGCTGACCAGCCTCCCCAGGCCGTGCAAAGTCCATGGACTTTCGGATCATTTTTTTTTTTTTTTACTTTCACAAAATCTATGCAAATTTATTCGTAGGAAAATCAAGTTTTTGCTGAGACTACATGGGGAAAAGTTGAATGGAACGGGGGACAGTAGGCTAAATGTTACGTATTAACGTAAATTGCATAAATCGTTGTTGAACCCTCTTAAGGAATTATATTTGTATTTTTCTGCAGAACGAATAAAGGCATTTGGAATCTGTCTGTGAATGGACACCAGAACGAACGAAACTGCACAATCCATGAAACACACAGGGGACGGATTACACAAAATCCTCACAATTGCATGCACTTTGCTGTGCACAGGACCACACAAGTCTGGATCTGTGAAAGGCTGCAATCCCTTTCTCTCTCTCGGTGGCAATGGCTTTTAATATCACAGTATGACTTCTCTGCTCCCTAGTATGAAAAACCTCTCAGAACATCAGGAATGAACTGCTGAAGAGCAGGTTGACTGCCTTCTCCTGTACGCGGCGACGTAGCCTGGGAGCAAACAGTGAATCCAATCCCCTACTGTATTTTGCCCAAAGGAGATCACCAGGGGTGTTTCTAGGCCAGCACAGGCATTTGGGGTCTCCAGATGCTTTGGCAGTGACACAATGTGCCCCCTCACTCATATTTGTCTTTGAGCCATAATGAATAGGATGTAAGTCACACCATGGAAATAGCACCCGCTCCAGAATGGCTGCTGCACTGCCATATTTCCCACCAAAAATAGTCAGTGAACTAGCAGGGGTGGGGGGAAACCACCGGTTTTGTATTAAAATGAGGAGTGCAGGAGCACATCCCACATTTAAAAGCAAAACTGCATTCTCTGGGCCCATATGGGACTGCAATTTTCCTTTAAAACAAGTCGTGCACTCCCTGTGCACCTTGTTTTAAAGGAAAAGGGGGGAATCCTGCTGTGCTGCTGAATTTCGGTGGCACAGCAATGGAGGCAGGAAAAATTGGCTGGTGTGGCACGTGTGCTCAGAGGCAGCATCTTGCTCATCCCGTCCTTACTCAATAGTGTGACACCCCAGAATCCTTTGCAGGATCCTTATATGACACTTTAGGAATCATTTGGTAAACTGGGTTTCAGGATGTCAAAATACTCCAGTTTTAGCACCAGAACCAAATCCACCCCCAAGGCACTTAAAATCCACAGCTGCCTCCAACTGTTGCGAAAGCAGTGGAAACGCTTGCGATTAGGAGTGGGTGCTTCAACTGGGAGACCTAACTGAAGTACCAATCCTGCCATCTTCCAACCTCTAACCATCCAGCTCCTCACTTTTTAAAGTGCTTAACACTTTTTTCCTAGTACCTTTGCTGGAAAGACAGGGGCGAAACCCCCCAGGTTTGTTCAACCAAGAAGTTAAGCTTGTTAAATCACATTGATTGGGGAGCGTAACAACACTTGCTGTCTGAAGCCTGCAGACCATGCACTTGTTAGGCCAGGGGGAGGCAACCTGGTGCCTTCCAGTTCTTTTGGACAACCACTCTCTGCAGCCCCAGCCAGCATGTCCAATGGTCAAGGATTATGGGAATTGTAGTCCAAAACATCTGAAGGACACCTTTGATAAGGGGGGAAGGCAACCTGGTGCTCTCCAGATTCTTAGTCTACAACTCCCCTAACCCCTAACCACTAGCCCTGTTGATTGGGGCTGGTGGGATGATAGAACACAGTTGACTGAAGCACCATAACAATCAGCTGCCTATAGGGTGGGGTGGAAAAAATGTAAAATTACAAGCCTAGTGGGCAGACTTTGTGCCCCATAATCACCAGCTGCCAAGACAGTATCCAGGGAGGACGTCATAGAAAAGCATGGCTAGAAAGAACCAGAAGCTCAAGGCCTCTTCCCCACCCCCAGCCCAAAGCAGGACTTTACATGCATCAGCTGTGCCTGTGGATGGAGAGGATGGCCATATCTCATTGGCAGAGTGCATGTTTTCCATGCATAAGCTCCTAGCTTCAATTCCCTTTATCTCCGGCTAAACAAAACACAGAAAACAGGTGATAGGGAAGACCTCTGTGTGAGACTCTGGAGCAGACATTACCAGGCTAACAACACAAACAGTCTGACCTGCTCTATGGCAGCTTCCTACATTCCCTAAAGCAATCAAATACAACCAGGCAGCAGTGGAAAGGCACATAAATAGCATCCAGAGTGCTGTGGTGCTGCCCTCTGGACACCCAATTGTTCAGTGCAACATCAAACACCTGATGGAGACAGCAGAGGGATGGGCTTGGGACACACACAACCAAAACCGCTGCACCAACCCTAGGCTACACATACAGAAAGCAACCGAGTCAGGAGGGACATTTGAGAAAGGCCCAGTTGGGGTGATATATCTTAATCCCAAACCTTTGGGCCCAACCATCCTCCTATCCCAGGCACTGCCAGCTCTAGGCTTTTGAGGGCTCTTGGTTTTTGAGGGTTCCTGGACATCCTCAATGTCAACGGGCCTCCTCCTTCAACGATTCTGCCTTTTCACCACCATTGTCACCAATTGGTCTTGCTCCTCCTGCACACCGATGCTTGACAGGCAGAGAGCCAGTGAACAAGTCAGCAGTAGCATCTACGTCTCCTGCATCTCACCACAACTGTAGTCTGGGCCAACGTGAGAAGCAGGTGAACAAGAACAGGATGCAATGGTGACTCCGGGGGGGGGGCTCTTGCTGAACTGTGGGCCTTGGCAGCTGCCAACCCTTGATGACAGCCCAGATCCCAGGCTTAATCCCCACCTGCTTCCCGTTCTCTTGCAGTACTTCTTCAACTGTCCACCAGCTCAGAGTCTGCAAATGGCTCAGTTTTCTCAAGTTGTGAGTCATGAAAGAATCCCCTGGAGGACAAGGAGTTAGCAGGGCTCCACAGTTGCTAGACCAATGCTAGGAAAGCGCCTGGGGAGAAGAGCCTTTGCAAAGTGATGAGCACGCCCAGCTTTGTGGTATCATAGAGCTGCCTTGCAGGGCACACAAGAGTCTTTGTCATTCTTCACTACAGACAGCTCAGTTATGGTTGGATCAGCAAGGCACATCCACAGATGGGTCACCTAGATTCTCTCACTAGGGCTCAGAAACACCAACCCCCTTCTTTTTGTGGGCTTGCCCAGTCACATCCACTTGCCACTTTTAAAACCCGGCAGATGCTTTGCAAAAACTGGGGCCATACTAATCCCTTGGGAGCAGCTCTACGCAACAGGGTCAGTAAACCACATGAGCAACCCCAAGAAGATGCTGACACCTGCCCACTGCCCCAGTAGCCCTTCTGCTTTCCCTCAACCTGCATGAGAAAACTGGCCTCCACTGAATCCATCAATTCATAAAATAAAAGCCAGCTACTTCACAGAGTCGTCCTAGCCAGGATTCGGTGCTGTTGGGTAAATACCCTGCTGACCTGGGCTCCCCCACCTCACAAATGCATTCTGACTCCAAGTATGGACTCCCAGATTGCTGCTCTTAACCTGCTATGATGGCTGCTGAGCTCCCAAAAAGATAAAGGGTCAAAAAATGGGACATAGTCTGACTTTCTCCTATGCACACTCCTGTTTCTCCTATGCACACTCCTGCTAGGCCTGCTTCCTCTGGCTCCAGCACACATATAAGAATGTTAATAAGAAGGAAGCCAGGGCTCCAACTGGAGGCCTCAGGAGCCTAATTAGGTGGTACGCTTGCCCTGCCTTCTCTTTTGCTTGGGTGAGATGCATTATAGTTTCTGCAAAAGCAGAAATACAGCTATATTTACCCCGGCACATTAGATCTGCATGGATTAGCTGTATATTCCATCTCACCCATGGAAGAGGTGAGGGAGAAGTGCTGTGCATTTGAAGTGCAATTGTGCTGTTAGCAAAAAGGAGAAGCCACCTGTGTAATAAACCACACAGGGCAACGAACTAAGATTCTGCATTCTCACAGCAGACCAAGAAGCCAGAAAGCACAGGACTTTAGGAAATATGACCACCCACCCACCCCATCAACCCACCTGAACCTGAAGTGGCAGAATTCCAATGAGTGCAGGCCGGTGGCTCCAATGTCAGTGGAGCAGTGAATCCACTTTGGGTTTCAGTCAGAACAAATCCAAGGTGCAAAGATGAATTCCATCTTGAAGCTGATTCCACCTCATTTTCATATTTGATCGTCAGCTTTTCTCTCTCTCTTCTACTTTGCATTAGAACATGTGCATTTTTTTCAAATGCTTGTATCAAATGTGCTCATTTTTAATGTATGCATTCTTCTCACATTGACTAAAGCACATTTGTGCGTACTTTTCAGAGGTATGCATATTTTTCCTGTGCAGTTTTTAAAGGTATGCATTATGTATTTTTCAAACACTTTTTTGTTGCTGTGCAAATTATCGCCATCACAAGTTCAGAAATGTACAGACTTCAGATTGTGGGTTGTGTTTGGGTCTGGAAGGTGCATTCAACTCTCAAACCATATCCTTAGCATGCTTAAAGTGACGCTGCATTTCTCACCATCAGAATCAGATGAGGCTCCTCTGAAGCTCAGGATCACTGCAGAAAGGGTTATGGGAGGGTTAGAAATTTCAAGCAAAGAGTAAAAGTTATGGGATAACCACAGATTGTGAATCTGTGAGGGCAATAAAACTCAAATGCTGTTGCTGAATTCACAACTGAGATTATGCTAGAGTGAATGAAGAGGAAACTGAATTAGGGGTTCCCACTAGGGGACAAAGCATATTAATGATTTCAGATATTCTATGGAGGGACAGAAAGAGCCAGCTCAGGGAAGAAGCTGTACAGCATCTAAAATTATCTCCAGCTTTGTTAATATAAAAACTATCTAGTTTCTCTCTGCTTCTGTCTGCGAAGGAACCTGTGCATTTCACCTAAGGATGAGAACCTTAGTCTGAGTAACACACACACACACACATGGGGAATCAACCATGGTTAATTTTTTCTTCTCAGCAACCCTTGGGGGAGGGTCCAAGGTGTAACTCAAAACCATCAGAGCACCTGGTACAGCCTAATTTTTATGTCTGCAGCAGCCTCCCACTGTCTATCTTAATTAAAACTCTGACCATGCGGACTTCGTGACTGCAACATTGAGTCAGCTTTTTTTTCTCATTGCCCCTGCCCTGATTTTTTGAGAATCTTGCATGATGAAGAAGTCTGGAATTCTGGAAAGCCTGTACTTTTGGGGGCGGGTGAGTTGATGTTTAGTTGACCCCAATAAAGCATTACGCTAATTTGGATTTCAGAATTTAATAAGTTGTGTTTATCTCATGAGGACAAAATGGAGAAGGGATGAGTTAAAAGAGCTTCAAGCTTCTTTAAATGAGTGGTTTATAGCACGCTCATGACTGGCCACTCATGGATGTTCGCAGGTCATTTTGACAACGCAGTGATCCTCCTGCACATCTCCTGCTCCATTTCCCCAGTTTTAGTAATTTTTTAAAAGGCTCAAAAAACTTCTGAAAACTGTTGGTATTTATCAATATTTCCTGCCAGATATAGTAGTTGTATTATAAAATGCCCACTAGAGGGCACTGTCCCATTAAACCACATTGAGGCTGTACAAGCCACATGGTCGCTGCTCTCTTCTTCGTATAATTACAGCTCATTGCAGAAGCGGAAGAGAAGCAGGAAGCAGAGCCACGGTGAGGGATTGCAATTTCCCCCCATCTGAAGGAGCTCTTAAAATTCAAGCTGTCTTTCCTGTAACAGCAAACCAGACCGTTGTCCATGTAACTATAATCAGATTTAAACCAAGCCTTTATAAATGATCAGATATCAGCAAACTACCTACATCAGAGATCACTGATTCTTGAGAATTAGCAAGACTTCACTCTTCAAAGTTCATGCTATATTGGGGTTCCATGACTGCAGCTCCCAACATAATATCCATCATTATCATGTTTAAATTTGTATGCTGCTTTTCCACACAAAGTGCCCAAACTGGCTCACCACAGAAGAAGAGCCATACAAAAACAAGAATGCATATCAATACAGCTGTTGCAATCCTACATCATTATAATAATAATAACCCATACAGTTCATTTCACTAATACTAGTATTATAACATAACTTCATTACAAAATGGACAACATATCAACCAGTAACACACAATATTATCAAGTGATATTATGAACCAGTAACGCATAAGCCAGAGGCAAATACACTAAACCCTTCCAATGAACCGAGGCATTAACAAACACGAACAGCAGCCAGTCCCCCCCAAAGTACCAAATACAGGAATAGCAAGCAGGCATTGAAAGCTTTTAGTAACAGAACTGCTAGTACATCCAGGTAATGTTCTGACCGAGATAAGATGGGGAAAGATGCTTAATTTAAAAATCAGGTGGATGTTTGTTTGAGTTTGCAAGGACATAAGTCAAGACCCTTGTTTAGATGACACGGGGCAGGCAGTGTGGCACATAGATTTACTGCAAGGTCCTTCAGCTCTGTAAAAATATGTTGTGACTATTGGGGCTGCATTTTATCCTTTTATATTCCGTGTAGCCCCATGCTGAACTTGCTTGTTATTAGTGAAGCTGCTTAGCATTATGGAAAGAAAGCAGTCCATCCTCCACCTATGCCTGCCGCCTAGCTGCATCCCTTCAAACGTACTTCTTGGAATTCTTAAGTTCCCTAGATGTAAACACCTTTCAGGCCTTGTACTCCCTACTTTACCAACCTCAGAGTTGCTACACAGCGGCCTTTATGCTGGGAATGCAAGCAGGTTTTTGTGCTGTTGTTTGTGAGGGACACACCACCGAGGTTTGACTCATTAGCACAATCTTTGCTTGAAGAAATGGGAACAAGAAAGATTACTTCCTCTGGCTTAAATCCATTACCACTGAAGCAGTGTTAATGTGAACAAGACAGAAAAAAAATTGATTACAAAATCGCCAGCACACAGTTAGACCACCCCTGACCAAGGCGGCGGGTGGAGGAGCACTCCTCTGCACCATGCTGTGGCCTTCTCCATCCCACACCACTGGGGAGGACGTGGGTATGTGAAGCACTTAGTGTGCTGCTCACCCATCCAGTCGGGATGCTATGGGGCAATCCCAGAATCCCCAGTGTTATCTCAAATCAGCAATTGGAGATAACACCAGGATTCCTCCCCCCATTAGCCTCTGGGGATGGAGGCTTGGGGAAGATGCTGGATGATGCTGCAAGATGGACAGGGCACTTCCCCATCCCTGGCTGAAGGTTCCCCATCCCTGGTGTAGTGGAGAGAGGACTGGGTTTAGACTGTGGAAACACAGGTTCAAATCTCTATTTGGCCATGAAGCTCATTGGGGTGATCTTGTACCAGTCATAGACTCTCATCCTAGCTTAGGGATATTGTGAGTGTAATAGGAGAAGAAAAAGCCATTTACTGGGGTGGGGAATATGTTGTGGGGAACAGATTACATCAGCAGGTGTGGCCACGCCCATTGATGCCATCACCCCATCCATTTTGCCTTTCTCCGTGCTGAGAGAGGCACAGAGCTCCATGTATCTCTCAGCACAGAGAAAAGGACTCGGACGGCACTGAGAAGAGCAGGCACTCCTGCAAGTGCCAGCCAAGTCCCCAGCTTAATGCAGAACACGTGGTCCCCAGGGGGGCAGCATGCGGCCAGACTCAGCTGGCACTGGGAAGAGCAGCAGATCCTCCCTCCACTGGACACTGTGCATCATCCCCATGGGGGCAGTGTGTGAATGGATTCAGCCAGTGCTGGAAATAGCACACACTCTTATTTTACTTATTTCATTTTTATTCCACCTTTTTCCTTTAAGGAACCGAAGGTGGCGTACATAATCCTCCTCCTCTCCATTTTATCCTCACAACAACAACCCTGTGAGGTAGGTTGGGCTGAGAGTCTGTGACTGGCCCAAAGTCACCCAGTGGGTTTCCATGGCCGAGTGGGGACTAGAACTCGGATCGCCCAACTCCCAGTCCAACACCTTAGCCACTACACCACACTGGCTCTCTTCCCAGTGCTGGCTGAGTCCCCAGCTGCTGTTACCATCTGTAATTGGAGATAACAGTGGGGATTCCGCAGGGCAACTGGGATCAGGAGCAGTGCACAGGGGAATCCCCACTGTTACCTCTGATTACAAATAAGAATGGGGATTCCTGCAGGGGGCGGGGCTTGGAGGCCAAGCACCGCCCCTGGTGGAATCCAAGGAGGCTCTACAGGCTGGATGGGGAACCTCCGCAGTCCAGATTCAGCTCATGGGGCAGAAGTTCCACATCCCTGCTAGATACACTTCCCTAAACGCCTTATAGGAAAGGTGGGATTAAAATGTAATGACAGATTCCCCATAAACATCTTTCTTGTCTATACCAAAGAATTCTGGGAATTATAGTTTGGTGATGATATTCAGAATCCCTAGTCCTCATATCTCTCCACACAGAGAGAACTACATTTCCCAGGGTTTCCTGAAGTGAGGGGATGTGGTATAGATATGACATTGTTGATTTGTAAATCAGGCATCAAGAAAAGGGTCAGAAGCTACAAAGCGAGGTGGGAACTGGTCCAGGCAGCAAAATGGATGCTGTGACTGAGACACAAGGGAAGCCTTAGATCCTGGGTGGGAAATGTATGGACTTCCAGATGTCGTTGGACTCTATCTACCATCAGACTAAGCCAGCATGGCCAGTGGTTAGGGATGTTTGGAGTTGTAGTTCAACATCTGGAGGGCTATAGATTCCTTAATTTTATAAGTTTTCCTTCGGAATTGTAAGAGACATAAGCTCTCCTCCTTGAAGAGCCAGTTGGTGCCAGTGGCGGAAAGGATTTTCATCAGGACTGCAGCATGATTTTGACTACAACTTCCAGCATTGCTGACCATTGGCCTTGCTGGATGGGGCTGATGGGAGTTGATGTCCAAACCCTCTGGAGCACACCAGGTTGAAGCAGGCTGGCATGTGGCTATGAGTGCTGCAGAAGGGGGCAAAATGCAGATAGCAGTTTTGCTGCTAATAAGCTGGTGACATCCGGAATGTGCCCTATTTTCCAGGGATTATGAAACCTCAGCTACAAGGTAACATAATTTGCAGGTTTGAGAGTGAGAAACAAAGAGCTGGAAGGCTGAGGAATGAAAAGAGGAAAATCAAAGGCACAGGAAAGGATCTGGATGTTGGTTAAGATCCTAGGCGTAATGGATCTTATCCCCAATCGGCAACGGGCAAAGCTGCGTTCCCTTGACATAAACCATCAACCCACATTTGCTTCTGGAAACAAATGAATAAACCAATGGGCTGGCAATCTCTCTTTAGCTAGGGCACGCTCTCCAGTTTCACTGACAATGTGGCAATGTTCGGTCAATGTTCCTGGTTCTATTGCTTGCAAGCCAATTCAAGTGCCTCAGAGTTCTTCTCCTGTTCCATAATCAAGTCCATTGTCTATGAATATGTCTGCACTGGATGGAAAAAACAGAAAGAGTGAAATTTGGCTCTATCACCAAATAGCTTGAAGAGGAGACTGTTCGATGGCATCAGAGCACCGTTCTGCAATAGAGAGCTGTAGGCTTCAAAGAGCTCCCCACACCTTCTTCAATGTTGTTTAACCCAGGAATTGTGGGGATGAGCAGAGCATGTGAGCCATGTGCTCATTGTTCCTGCTTTTAATTAACGACCCAGGAATGCCCTGTTCCTGGTTTGTTTTGTGACGTGCAAACCTGGAAACTCTGGGTTGTTTATGGCTTAACAACCCAGAGCTAACCAACAACAAATTACGGGCTTGCAGGCTCCACTCATCCCCACAATTCCTGGGTTAAAAAAAGTTAAACAACCCAGGAATTGTTGCCATGACCTGTGAACCAGATCAGTTTGCCCACACTTCTCCTGTTCTTTCCTTACTGTGGCCTTTTCTGCCTCTACCAGGTGGAACTTTTTATTTCTCTCGCTGCATCTACCAAATCAGTCTCAAAATTCTCTAGGTTTCAGGTAACTACTATAGGTAATGTGGGTTGGTTGTTAGATGTGGGATGAGATGGTGTGGAGTAAGACCACAAAGTTTCAAAGAACACTTTTTTAGATTTTACTGAAGAAAAACGTTAATAGGAAAAGTTTTATAATTTGAATATATACAAGCACATGCATGCATGGGTGGCACGTATGCACATGCACACACAAAAACCATATGACCACTTAAACACAACCAGCTAACCTAAGAAAACTTTTAGGGACTGTTCAGATGACACTTCAGCTCTGTGGTTAGTGAAACTGTGGTTCTCTGGGGTTAGCACAAGCCATTCTGTCACACACAACACTTTACGCCACAGTTAGAGCTGCTAACCCTGCTGCAGATGGTCTGACTGTGGTTAGTGAGTGAGCAGAGTTTAGCAAAACGCATCAAACAAGACACCTTGAACCCTGCTGCTTAACCAAAAGCCTTAACCAGCAGGGTTTAAGGTGTCTTCTGAACAGGCCACCATCGTAGTCTCTTATCCAAGCAATATCTTACTGTCATTGGTCCAGCTCTCCCAACCAGTTCTCCAGTTCCAACAGCTCTGACTCTTTCTGTCCTCTAGGACTCTCGCCTTCTGGCCTTCTCTCCTTCACCACCACCACCACCACCTCCTCCTCTTCTCTGCTTTTGGCTTATATCTTCTAAAAATTATGTTTCTTTCTCCTCAATGCCAATCAATCAGGAGAATAGTTTCTTAATCATTCCTGCAAACTAAGTTTCTGTTTCCTGAGTTAAAACTTACCCCCTTTCTTCCTCTGACCTTCTGTTGAACTTTATAATCTCCTGCTTCTGAGCACAACATCCTGACCTCTATATTCTAACTAAAGGTTTGACTTCTAACTTATTAAATATTTGTCTGGGACTGACTAGCATGTGCGCGCACACACACACATGCACACACTTAAGCCCATAATATCCAAAAACCAAAGTAAATACAAAAATGGATGACAGTTATGAATTCAGTTTTAAAAATGAGAAACCAATATCACACTTTGGCCAACTCATTTCATAGTAAGACCTCCCCGCTGAACAGAATTGTTTGTGCATATTTTTCCTATTTGCGCTATCTTTCTTGCTTTTACTTCCGCTGAAACTTTTGGGCTCTTAGGATTATGGACAGACTGGAATTTTTTGGTGAAAATAAATCATACACATTCTGGTATTGAGGATGATAAAACAATGACAAAAATCTGTCTCTGTTGTAGGAAGTGATGGGAGCAGTTTTAAAAAACTGAAAGATGTTAACTGAACAGAAATCTTACGTTTTATAAAATTCCTTTTTATTATGAGTGATGGGGAAGAAAGCTTACTTTTAGTTTGCAGTATCGAGTAGGATTCTAATAAATCTTTCACAGAGGCTTGGATGGAGAATATTTTAACATGGGATGAGGGAGGAAAATCTGTTCCTTATCCATTTAAATGAAATTTAAACACAAGTAGAAGTGTGCATACTTGTAATTTGACACTGGGCAGTTAGGGCTGTGCAAATCTATAGCCATAAGGTAAACTGGCTAACTCTGGGTGCCTCAACTCCAAAGAGTAAAATAAATCATATATTCCTAACTAATCCCAAATGCCTCACAATATACCTGCTGCTTGATCTGAGCCATTTGGGATTAGTCAGAAATATGCAACTTTCTTTTACTCATTGGAGTTGAGGCACCCAGAGTTAGGGGGTCTACATTAGGTCAGCCTTTCCCAGTCTGGAGATGTGTCAGACTAATCTCCCATCACCCTGAGCAACATCCTTAGCCACCATGCCTGGAAACGATGGGAATTGTCATCCAACAGATTTGCAGGGTGCCAGATTGTAGGAGGCTGAGTTAAGGTAAACCAGCTTATGCTGGTTAATGGGCTTGCGCGTGTATATGTTCAGTGTGTTCTGTGTCATTTGTTCTGATGTAGTTTGGCAAACACGGTGTATAAATAGTGTTAGCCCATGTAGTTGAATTGAAAAGAGCATAATGCTCTTGGGGCTCAACATCCTTGCTCCTCAGAAGTCCCCAAACTCAGAGGTTTCCAAAATTCCTATGCCCTACCGGGCAAAGGAATTTTTGCCTCCCCCTCCAATCTTTGCATTTTTCACTAAATAGGCTGTCCAGCCCATCTAGGAAGGGAATTTTGGAGGGGGTGGGAAGAAGGCTCAGATTAAATCATATCCTAGCCTCGCTGGTTAACTCCCTCCCCACCCACTGGAACCCACCCTTCCCCCATCTCCCGGGTGGGTTTTCTGACCTTAGAGAGGTGGCTGTGAGGTGGTGGGGATGGGACCAGATCTCCCACTCACCCTTCCAAGGTTGGAGTGCTGTCTCCAACCACAGAAGGGGTTTTCTGAGCCATCCTGTAGTCCCTGGGATGCTTGCCTAGGGACCATAGGATTGCTCTCTCCATGTAGCACTGGCAACACCTTTTACATTTTCATTACACTGATTATAGATTGGCTCTAGTCTAGACAAGACTTTTGTTTCCCACAACTAAACTCCACCTCTCCAAACAAGCAATGATCGTGAGTGTCTAAGGTAGCATTTAATTTCTCTTGTGATAACTGCACCTAGGCAGGGCATCCTATAATTTTAATAATAATAATATATTTGGAGGGAGGGTAATGACAACAGATAAATGAGATAATTTATTGAAGGGACCCTTATTTGGCAGGCGGAATATGTGTGGCAAATCAATTGGGTTAAACTCATTGAAGAGGAACTGGTGAACTGAGGGTAAGGTGCAAATTAATTGTTTTTATTTTTAATTTGGGGTGATTTTGACAATCAATTAAATTGCCTTCTGTGAAATTTAAATTGTAGTAATTATTTCTAAATTTGTGTCTATACATATACATTAGTTTAAGCAAGTTTGTGTCCTATTTTGTACTCTTTTTCTGGGGTGCATATCCTCTTACTTTTGCAATAAGCAAGTGACTTACCCTAGCCACATGGGGCAAGCTCTAGCGTGACCTAGACGGCCTAGACTGAGTTAGCAGCCCTTATCCAAGCACTCTGTAGCAAGGAGGGCAAGTCGGGTACTGTTTTATACAAGTTTACATTCACTGAAAACTTTATCCAGGAGTTGTGTAAAGAAAGAATGCATTGGGCACTATTTTCTACCATCTAAATTCACTGTGGAAGACCTGCTCCACTCCAGGCTCTGTATGGTAGAGATTTTTTTAAAAAATGTGCAACGATCAGATACAAAATGTGTAATTCCATTTCAGAAAAAAGAATTGCAGTTCCAAAAGAATATTTGTGCAGTTCAAAATTCAAGTCAATGTGAATGTTGTATTAGGTTGGTTGATGCAAAAAGTGAGCAATAGCCATGTGAAAAGTAAACGCTCCTCTAGAACTACAAACCCTGATCAAGCATCTCCATTTCTCTTCCCTTTGCCAATGACACTCCCTGCCAGCTCCACTGCTACTCTCCACAGTGACCCAGTTTGCACGTAACAACAGTTTGTGGGTTATGTAACCCATGAATTGACAAAACCTAGCAGAAGCACACAAACACATTGCCTCCAGCAGGCTCGTCACTTCCATTTTTCAGTTAGCAACCTACAATTGCCCCCATTCATAGGTTCTTAGCATGAAATCTGAAACTGAACACTATGGGTTGTTTAGGGGTTAACTTTGTCAGCCTTTGAAAATGGTCCAGAAACTTCAACTGTCACAAAACAGGGCAGCATGTTTACTAACAAGGACAGGCCAACGAAACCACATCACACCAGTCCTTTTCCAGCTTCATTGGCTGAAAGTCCAGGTCCGGGCCTGATTCAAAGTGCTGTTATTAACATTTAAAACCCTAAACAGCTTGGGGCCAGGCCATCTGAAGGAACGCCTCCTCCCATTTGTACCTACCCGGACCCTAAGGTCATCTTCAGGGGTCCTTTTCCGTGAGCCCCTGCCAAAGGAAGTGAGACAGGTGGCTACTAGGAGGAGGGCCTTCTCTGCTGTGGCACCCCAGCTATGGAATGAGCTCCCTAAGGAAGTTCGCCTGGCACCTACACTATATTCTTTCAGACGCCAGGTGAAGAAGACCTTTTTATTCTCTCAATGTTTTAATAGTCTATAAACTTAATTTTAACTTTGCTGTTTTAACTTTGTGTTTTAAATTTGTATTTCTGCACTGCTGCTGATTTTATTCTGGTTTTGCTTTTATATTGTATATTATATCATGCTTTTATACTTTGTTTTATACTTTGAATGGTTTTAATTTTTGTGAACCACCCAGACAGCATCAGCTATTGGGCGGTATAAAAATGCAATAAATAAAATAAAATAATAAATAAAGTAACCCCTAAACAACCCAGAGTGTCTGGGTTTATACATCACTCCAACAACCTACAAACAGGGTATTGCAGGTTAATTGAAAGTGGAAGTAACAAGCATGTCTGAGGCAACACAAACGCTCACTCCTGCTCATGCCCAACAACCCATGTGTTAAACAACCGGCCCAGAGTGTTCATCAGTGTTTCCAAGATGGAAATCATTCTAGAATATAGGGACTCCTTTCCTGAAAAGTCATGTGAAGTTGTCAGTGTTATAAGAGTGGTGATGCCAGAAATTATTCAAAATATGGCATTCTCAAGGACTGTTGTACTGTGTTTGTGCATCTGTTTTTTCAGTCTTGCTCTCGCTTCTTGCATGAAGCTTGAATATAGCTCTTCTGCGTTACTGCTAGTAAATTCCCCGTTCTGAGGATTTTCTGCCACTTTGTGTAGGTTTCTAAATGTCATGGATTGTGATGCTAAGCAACAACGCATACACACACACACACACAGAAGGAAAATACACAGGTGTGTTGTAGTGACGCACACTATTTACATTCCCTACAATCACCTACCCAAAAAAATCCTGCCCCAGAAGAATTTCTTGTACCCTATTGAGACAAATTTTGTGAATATGCCTCTGGGCATTACTGCTACAGCATTTGAGGATATTTAGCAAAGAAAAAGGGTAAGTAAGGAGGGACATGATAGAGATGCATAAAACTAAATATAGTTCAGAGAAAATGGATAAGGAGACATTTTTCACCCTGGCTGGCTCAAAAGCATCCTGGCAGGCTCATCAAATGAAGCTGAAAGCTGGGAGATTCAGGGCAAACCAAAGGTAGTGCTTCTTTAGAGAGCACATGCTGAAATTATGGAATTACTTCCGTAAGATGTGCTGTTGACCACTGCACCACATAGCTGTCATTCCAGTATCTGTCCTTTTTATACTACAAGCATCATTATCCACAATAGCTAGTTAGATATACATAGCCAAATGCATGTCTTTCCTGCGATTTCCCGATCCACAAAACAGGAAGCCTTTTGATATATGACATCTACCTTCCAGGATATGTGCTGGTCATGGGATTTGTTGAAATCTATTTTCCTGGGGTGCCCAACCCCATGGCTAACTATCATTTAAAAATGGACTAAGAACCCAGTATTGCTTTGTCACCTCCTCATCTCCTTGAACAATCAAGGGTGCTTTATGTTGCCTCTTCTCTGAAGGACACATATGTGTTCTATTTTCCTCCAAGATGTTAGCACTAGGGTGGGCAGAAGAAAGATCTCTGGATGTTTCAGACTTCAACTTGCAGAAACCCATGTCAAAGCTCAGGAATGCTGGGAGATGAAATTTAAAACATCTGGATATCTACTTTCTGCCCACCACTAGGGGCGTTGCTAGACGTACCGGGTGTTCCGTCGTTGAGGAGCGGTGAAAGCGGCTTTTCCCGTTCAGCCGTGACGCCTCATGCTCCACACCTGCCTTCGATTTGTGGCGGAAGTTTGCGCCGGTTGTGCTGCTGCCGCCGCGAGCACGGTTGCGCAGCCACACCGGCCTGATTGCCGCGGCTTTTTTTTTCGCTCGCTGCACGGTTTGCGCACGTCCGAAAGACCGCAAACTTGCGCAGCCGTCAGCGATGCCGCCGCCGGCCCTGGCGGCGGCAGCGGCAGCAGTGCCAGTGCCAGCTGAAGTGCTGCTGGTGCTGTTGAGGGTCAACATTGATGCGCTCACTTCCTGATGGGGGTCGTGGCGGGTGTCATATGACCCGAGGTCAATCGTCTGCATGGCCACTCTGTGCCTACATCTCCCATCATGCCTCTGAGGTGTCGGCGGCGATGACCGCCTCTGTGCCCTGTGCCCCATCCCAAGGAGCCAACCCACATCTGGCCGTAGCCATGGCAGCAGCCCACAAACAGCTCTGCCCTCTGCCAGCCTGGTACCCACACTAACAGGCAGCGTACAGCACCGCTATTATGCGGCCACGGTAGCTGCCCACCGCAAGGAGTCACCAGCCACTTTTCCGGTCCTCCGTTCCTGCGCAAACTGTCACTGGGGAAATAAAAAAAAAAAGCCGCTCCGCCGCGCTGCCCCAGCTGGCGGACTGCGCGCAAATGGCGGAGGCGGCTTGACCGAAGCCGCTGACCACTCCCCCTTAGCACGCCTTTTCCTGACCAGTGCCGACCGCAGTGACCTCACATCCTCCCACACGTACTCCGAATTACCGCGGGACAGCAGGAAAAGGCGTCCTAAAACTCACTTTTTTAAAGTCGGGAGAAAGAGGCTTCACCGCGGGATAACGGCGGATCCTCGTGAACGTCATCTGGAAGCCTCGACGTGACTGCGGAAGGTAACGCGCGCTAGAGCCTCGTCTAGTAACGCCCTAGGTTAGCAAGAGTCTTAGCATTTTGTTTTATTTTCAAAAGACCTGCCTGCTCCCCCTTGTTCCCATGTTGCATCCCTTTTCATAAAAGTCTTCCTTTCAGTTTGGACCTGAAGTTTGACAGGGAGTTTTCTGAAAAAAACCGAGGAAGCGTTCTCCTCCCACCTGTGTACGCTGCATGGAGTTTTGCTGGAAGGGAGAAAACGAAAGCAGCAAGCTGCTCTTGCCTGTGATGATGGGAGAGGCCTAGCTGGTCCCTACCTCTCCCAGGCAGATCACCATCCTGGAGCTCTGGGTTTCCTCCCCAACCAGAGTTAGAGGAAATGGGGAGGTGGTGGTCAAATGCTACTAATCCAACAGAAGCATGCACAACTGGCCCACCTCACAAGGCAGTTGTGGCATGACTTCATCCCAGTTACCAACTTTTAAAGGGGGATTAGACAAATTTGTGGAGGGTAAGGCTCTCGATGGCTATTATTCATGATGGCTATATTGTACCTCCAGGACCAGAGGTAGTCTGTCTTTGAATACCAGTCGCTAGGAAAGAACAGTGAGAGTGTTATTGCACTCATGTCCTGCTTCCGGGCTTCCTAGCAACAGCTAGTTGGTCCCCGTGGGAAGCACAATACTGGACCAGAAAGTCCTGCAAGGCTCTTCTGATGTGCTTATGCCTAGGCACTGCTGCAATTGCCCAACCATGGCTCATGGGTTCCAACCTTGGGTGAACCATGGGGAATTTTCATTAGCTCATGGGGCAGAATCACAGGCACTTGGCCCATGAGCATGTCCGAAAGTGAGTTGAAACTAGGGATCTTGGAGAAATCCATTCAGGGGGTGGAGTTCAAACAGGTTTTCCTAGACTTGCTTTTCCCCCTCCCCCCGGACTTCATTTCAGTTCATGCTACAACTCCTGATTTGATCTGTAGCAAGTTGGGCCAGTTTGTGGATTTTCTGGGGATTTTGCACATTTGGGGAGTGGGGGAGGACGGTTCTAGAATTTCGGGGCATTTTGCACAAATTACGTGAATCATTACCAAATTTGCATAATTTGCACAAATTCAACCGTGATTTGCGCAAATTGCTCCAACATTTGTGCATATTGCTGAACCTTCCCTTTCCCCCCCCCCCCCCCAAAAAAATGCACAAAGAAGTTCCCACAGTTCAGGGAACAGCCCACAGTTCGGCTCAGAGATGCAAAGCGAGTCGCACAAGCCGTGGAACTCCGTTGAGCCCCAAAAGAACTGGACTTCCCAACAACGGACACATCACCAGTTGCAATAGTGGTGTATAAAAGCAATGACTGCTGCTGCTAAAGAGCTTGTCAGCAAGATGCCAGCTGTGCCTTGCTACGTCCCTCTTGCTCGCTCTGCTGTTGGCAAATCACTCACTCCCCAGAGGTCCCTGCTTTGATACCCTGACTGACCTGCGGGAGATTAATTCCCAGTCACACTCTTTTTCCTTTTCCTCCTTAACCCCCAGGCTGTGTTCCTTGTGAAACAGAGCACAAGGGATCAGTACAGGAAATGATGCCACCCTGCCTTAACCCTTTGCCAGGAGTACCTGCCTGCAGTCCATCTCTCCCTCCCCCCCTTTCTGTGTTAATTACAGGCCGCCAGAATTCCCAGGGAAATAAGGTTTGCTTTTATTGTCAGCTAATTAAATAACAGTGGAAGTGTGAGGCCATTAGCACTTCATTAGCTAGAGTTAATCACATTATTTAGTGAGTCAGGGAGCACAGAAGACTGGGGGTACCCCGGGGAATCTAGGGCTTCCAGGTGGAAAGGGAATATCAATCAAGTATGCATGGGGGGAGTGGAGGAGAAGGCTTCTGTCTCACCCAGTTCTGGCAGGAATTCTTCCTCCTCTCCATGTCTGCTGATTTCCCCACATTCCAAAGGGACACCCTTCCTGGCAACTCCCTTCCAAAGCAGGCTACTTTCTCAACTCTCACATGAAATGATTAATTTTGAGGATCGCTGCCACTTTGGTGCCAGCATTTAACAAGGGAAAAAATCCACAGGGGCAGTGTTCTGGTCAGGGGGTGGTAACAGGGAGGGTCCATAGCTCAGTGGTAGAGTTCCTGCTTTGTATGCAGAAGAGCCCAGGGGGGAATCCGCACGTCATTCCGAGATCGCTTCTAAGCGACCCCAGTGCGGCGTGAAAGCGAGCGTGTAACTGGCCTTTGGAAGAGCCGACGAAGAGACGTCCTTCCCACCGCTGCCGCCACCCACAGACCTCCTCGCCGACCGGTGAGGAGAGCTCGGCTGAAGAAGGCGGGGTTGAGAGCGGAAGAAGCTCTCCACCCTGCCTTCTTCCCTCGAGCTCTCCGTCCCAGCCGGCGAGGAGGTCTGCGGGTGGCGGCGGCGGGAAGGACGTCTCTTCGTCAGCTCTTAAAAAGGCCAGTTACACGATCGCTTTCACGCCGCACTGGGGTCGCTTAGAAGCGATCTCGGAACGATGTGCGGATTCCCCCCAGATCTCATCCCTGGCAGCTTCAGGTAGGTGTGTGTGTGGGGGGGGGGGGGAATCCTGCCTGAAAAGCTAGAGAGCTGCTATTAGTCAGTATCAACAATTCTATGAAACAACACTTCAACCCATTTTTTTTTATTATTATAGACTAGATGCATGGAAGTAGTTTCCATTTGCTCATGGCAAACAGGCCATGTGGTAGTAGTGGCTGTGCGGCTGTTTCCACTGTTACTAGGAAGACACACCAGATAGAAATACCCCCATAACAATCAGTTGGAGCGATACCGAACACAGGAAACCTGCTAATTTTGCATAAACTCTTGGCAGGACATATATTTTCTGGCCCGCACCAAGCCTTCAGACACCACCAAGACACGTAATGTGTTGTTGGGCATTTTCACTTCATCTGGAAACATCAGAAGTATTCCTGACTCATTCAGTATTAACACAATTTCCAGCCATATACCACCACACAGCAATTCACAAATTGCATGTTCTGCTGTGTTGTGAAGAACCATAGTGGACAGAAGTGCAGAGTGGGGGGGGGGAGTGCGCAGGGGGGCTCTCTTATTTAGAAGACAGCATGATTATAGCAAAGGGAAAATTTCTGAGGAGTAAAACTGAGGGCCTGGCAGTTGCTAGGCTACACATTACCTTTATCACTCAGACAATTTGAAGCGGCCTCTGCGTGTACAGACAGTCACCATGCTGCGCTGCTACAACGCAGGAAGGCGGATACATGCCAGCATGACTTTGCCCTCCCTTTCATAACTATGAAAAGCAGGTATCAATCCCATTCCTCTACATCCCGCACCACCATGTGAACCAACCTCACATCCTGGACTTTGCAAAGCTCTACCTCTCAAGCTGCAGGAGCAAGTGCGAGCCCCAAATGACAGCTACTTTGCACATGCCAAGCAGCATTCTGTTATGCACATGAATGGTGGGAAGCTCCAGGCATTCCAACACTTACCAAGGATTCCGTTTCCTTGAAAGAGGGTCACTGGAGACTTACGGTATTTACGTGATATATACATATATAGAGGCTGAGCATAAGAGGGGAGTTTGCAGCATTAGTACTCTCACAGAATCCTGTTCCATACCATAGGATTTCCTGCAGAAAACAGGCAGCCCTCTGACCTTCCAGCACAGACTGATTTCCTGCACAGAGACCTATTTTGTCCCCATCCCTTGTCTAGTGGAAGAAAGAAGGATGAGTTATTTCTGTCCATCACCTATGCCTTCTTGGGCCATCTTAGCTCCTACTGAAACACATCACTAAGAATGTTACTCGCTATCAACTGTCTTCAGAGGTATTTGTCTTAGGGCACCCACGCAAATGGCTCTACGTGAAGAAATCTTAGCCCTCGTTTGCACGTATTGACAACTCAGAGTACAGGGTAAGTATGGGTTGTTACTGATGAATCATGGGTTCTCATTACATGCAAACCCTGCACTATGGTTTAACTATGGCTTATTAATCACAAACAATCCAGAGTTCATAACCCAACAACAAACCATGGGTTCTGTTTCTGGATTGCTCATTATTAACAACCCATTGTTAAAGTATAGTGCAAGGTTTGCACATAATGACAATCCATCATTCAATGACAACCCATACTCAAGCCCTATTCCGGACTGTCGTTACATGCAAACCAGGTTTCAGAGTCAAGCATTGTGTTTTTATTTGTGTTGTTCTTCACCTCGATCCAGAGAGAGAGGTGGGTAACAAATAAACATATTTATTATTGTTGTTGTTGTTATTATTATTATTATCAAGGGCAGAGAATGATACATGTTGGCATGTACAATATGGCCAGATGCAAAAAATAGATATATGAACCAATCTTATTTTGTTGTGGAATAGCTTAGCCCTCAGACTTGGGAGGCATGTTTCCATGATCTGGTTCAGCGGCTAAGGTGTTGGGCTACAGTTATCCATGCTCTGATAACCTCTCGTTTGGATTACTGCAATGCGTTATATGTGGGGCTGCCTTTGAAAACGGTCCGGAAACTTCAACTGGTACAGAACAGGGCAGCACGGTTACTAACAGGGACTGGCCGACGAGACCACATCACACCAGTCCTTTTCCAGCTTCATTGGCTGCCAGTCCAGGTCCGGGCCCGATTCAAAGTGCTGGTATTAACATTTAAAGCCCTAAACGGCTTGGGGCCAGGCTATCTGAAGGAACGCCTCCTCCCATATGTACCTGCCAGGACCCTAAGGTCATCTTCAGAGGTCCTTCTCTGTGAGCCCCTGCCAAAGGAAATGAGGCAGGTGGCTACCAGGAGGAGGGCCTTCTCTGCTGTGGCACCCCGGCTGTGGAATGAGCTCCCTAAGGAGGTTCGCTTGGCACCTACATTATATGCTTTTAGACGCCAGGTGAAGACCTTTTTATTCTCCCAGCATTTTAACAGTCTATAAAAAAAATTAACTTCGTGTTTTAAATTCGTAATTTTGCATTGCTGCTGTTTTTATCTGGTTGAGCTTTTATATTGTATTTTATATTATGGTTTTATACTTTGAATGTTTGTGAACCTCCCAGAGAGTTCTGGCTATTGGGTGGTATAGAAATGTAATAAATAAATAAGTCATAGCACCAGGGACGGCTGGCTGTGTGAATCATGTTAGCCTTGGTTTGCAGCCTCAGTGAGTATTACATAGCTCCCACTCTTCTGCACTCTCCTTTATGGCAGGGCTGAAAAGGCAGGGCCCTAGTCCCCAGGCTCAGTTCCCTTGCCACACCCATAGCCCAAACTCTGGGGATACAGAGACACAGTCGCAGGAGGAGCCTAATAGATGAGAGGCTCATCAAAGCAATGAAGTTTTGCTTATCCGCTTAGTTATGTAACAAACTATTCCATCAGCATTAACAAATTGGTGGAACAAGGAGGTCATGCTGCCTACCTGGGACTGTGCCACAGAGCTCAGGAAGAAGTAGGGGAGAGCAGCTCATCAGTGACAGAATAAGTGGTTGTGCGTATCTCTTGGCCAGAGGTATTCTTTACTAAAGGTACAAGAGTGGTGTAGTAGAGCCAAGGTTCACAGGAACACAGCACCAGCACTTTTTTTATTAGCAGGGATGCTGATGTCATCTGCCACCCCTCTTAGACTTCCCCTGTTCCCACTGAGCTCAGCTGCAATCCTCACAGTAGCTGCGGCTGAGGGGGTTGGGGCTTAGTATTAATGCCTTTCTCAGCAACTATAGCAGTAAAAATGAAAACTGCTGGAACTGGTGTGTTGTTGTGGATCAGTACAGCTGCCTGCATTTTGGGCCTCATGATGAGCACCTGAACTTCAAAATTTACCACTGCACCACTGCGTGCAAGAGAACTTTTATGGGGGATGCAATTTTACCCTTGAGGATAGAAGAAAATGTAAGGGGTTACACTATACATGAACAGAAGTTTGGCTTCCCTCACCCAGGCCAATAACTACTGCTCTTCCTGCGCGCAATGTCTGCCAGAATCCTTCTGCTTTTCCCCTGGTGGCCAAGAGCTGTTATTGCTTCCAACCCCCACACAATTTGCCCCACACGATAACTGCCAGGGCCTCCAGACGGAGCAGCCCTAGTGCTACCAATTAGAAGACATTGTGCAGCTATTCTGTCTTTTCCTCTGTAATGGATTTTCTGTGGAAAGAAAACAATACAGAAGAAGCAGTGGGAAAACTCATGGGAGTTACATGTGGAAAATGACATCGTCTGAACCACCACAGCCACCCTTTGATATCCTGTAAATGAGGCAGGGTGCTTGCACTATAAAAGCCTCATCTGGAAGCACCCAATTTCCCATTGATAAGAGTTCTATATTATTCTGGCTGTGTGCTGTCTCAATAACACCCCCCCCGGGGGTGGGGAGGCCATTCTCACTCCCATTTTACAGAAAGAATAATAGTGAAAGAACTAAGACAATGGATGAGCCGTCTAAAGTTGCACAGTGATTCCTTGGCAGAGGTGGCCTTCTACAGAAGTCCAATTCTCCATCCCCTGGATCACCCATATTATAATAATGTTTCACAGTTGACATTTTCTCCATACAGGTAACTCCCAGGTGCACCCACTTACACTGTCAGGTGTTCAGGTTACATATTAGATTGTAAGCCTATGCGGCAGGGTCTTGCTATTTACTGTGTTATCTGTACAGCACCATGTACATTGATGGTGCTATATAAATAAATAATAATAATAATAATAATAATAATTGTCCATTTTACTTCATGTACTGAGTATGCGCATCCACTGGAATAGATGGGGGGGGGTTGCAAATTCTCAGACGGTTTTCCACACAGAAGCGCTTTTCTGGGCAGGAAATGCAGAACACTTAAAAGTGACCCACAGAGACTTATCTTGGTTTCACTGGCCCCGACAGACAAACTCTGCTGGGAGGTGTCTCCTTCGCTGTTGCTGCTCTGACAGGTTTGTTGTAACCGAGCGCTTGGCTGCCTCTCAGGGGAACTCAGGCTGTTGTCAGCAGAACTCACACCATTTTAAATTCATTGACATTTCATTGGAGAAAATTAAGAGCAAGTACGTTGGCTTGAATATGGAATTAGCATCATTCCTTCCCGGCAACTTCCTAGCAGTGTCAGAGGCTGCAAGCCGAGCAGGGGAGCGGTGCGCAGAGCAGAGGCAAGGCGGGGGCTCGGCAGAATCGTACAGCTGCCTGGATTATTGCTTTGCAAACATATCTAAGATTAGAAGGGGGTTAATTCCCTTGCACGATGTAATTTTAAAAAAAAAAATCCAAAGAGCAGCCAAGCGATTATCCAAATGGCAGCTCATTCGCCTAATCCAGTTAAGAGAGGAGCTCCAGTGATCACTGAATGATAGCGCTGAAATAACTTGCTGGACGGAGCCATCTGAGCCCTGGGAGCCCCCTCTCGCAGACCCCCCAGTCCCCAGGTCTCCCCTTGGGTTGGAGAAAACAGACAGTTCACATTGGCCAGGATTAGTGAGAGCACAGAAGTCTTTAAAGTAATTCCTGCTGCCCTCCTCCTAGCTGTCAGCATCTCCTCGCCCCTGCTTCGCATCAGGCAAAGAAGCTGCCCTCAAAGACTGCTGCTCAGCCATATATTGCTTCAAATGCATTGAGGCTAAGACTTCAGGTTGCTGACATGTGCCTTGCGGTGCTATGGATGTGACTCTGTGCAACCCAGGACACTTACACAGGGGGTGCGTAATCGTGCAAACTCAAGAGCAAGGGAGTCCTTGGTTCTTGGGCTCTATGGACTTTGGCGTCTTCTAAACTTAGGCTACTTCCTGGAACGTCCCCCCCCCTCAAGTGCTTTGTTCTCCCCCAAAGGGGGGCATCCCACCATTCAGAAAACACTGAGAGAAGGTCTAGACAACAACATCCTCTCTCTAATTTGGGACAGCTCCCATATTTTAGGGCTCTTCCTCAAGATCCCTTAACACTGATTAGTTCCTTCAAAGTGCCAGTGGTCTCAAGCCAAGGACCCTGGCAGCAGGGCCCAGGTGCCTTCCTGCCTGCCCTCCTCACCTGGGCAGCACTGGAGCCAAAAGAGTGATTAGCCTGGCCTTTGCTGTGCTCCAATGGCCGCCAAATCATTTCCTGTGCAGCTCCTCAGGCCAATGAAAACAAGTGATATGGGGAGCCAATTATATAGACTGTTGCTTCATGGTGGGTTCCTAGGTTTTAGCAACCAAGAGTATCCATACAGACCCCTGTGCTTCACACTACTTTGTCCTCCACTGGGCTGCTACCTTTGATATCCCAGCCATCCACATGTCCTTGATGATGTATCCCCTCTCCCTCTGGCCCATCTGATCTATGTTTACTGCTCCAGACCTCAACTTAGACTCATCTCTGGATCTTCCAAGTCAGGGCTCTGACAGCTCTCATAATACCCTTTTACCATGCTTTGTTCACAATGAAAGCAAAAAAACCCAAAACCTGTGATTTTCATTCCACAATCAGTGGATTATTGAAAGGAATTTCCCTCATGCTTCAACACGTATTTATGCAAACTACCAGCCCAGCCTTCTGCAATTTGTTGCCCCCCAGATGTTTTGGACTACAGCTCCCATCAGCCCCAGCAAGCATGGTCAATGATCAGGGATGATGAAATTATAGTCCAAAACATCTGGAAGACTCTAGGTTAGGGAAAGCTGAGTCAGACTATCCTAAATTTATGTCCACCTGTTTGTCTTTCACTAAGCAAACCCATTCTCCCTAGCATAGATTTGTGACTTTATTTCATCTTCACAATACTATCTGAGACAGCAAAGGAGACACCTACTTCTGCCATTCTATAACCCCTTGATTGGGTGAAAAAAGGAGCAATGAAAACATGCTTAAGAGGTTACTAGTCCACATTAAGTGATTTTATGGATGCTCCCTAATAAAATGAAACCATGCATGGCTCGCTCCTATGCATGTGTAATGCTATGAACCTGAGGCATATTCCCATGCATGTGTGCATAGGATTGCAGGCATAGGATCAGATATTAATGGGTCTGGGCCTGATCTCTAATTTCTGATACTAGATACAATCTTTGGTGGAAACCAGCACCTAAGAGGACCAGGATATTCCTTGGATCCTTTCTCTCAAGAGGGCATGGTTTGTGGCACAACAAGGTTGGGTTTAACTCTTTTCATTTTTAGTACAGTCCTCCCCTAATTTCAGTAGAGGATCTGATGCTGGTCCACAGGGAACATGATCTGACCTTTACCACACACAAAAGTTGGAATTTAGTGGCAGCGAGAGACTTTAGAAATACACTGGGATTTCAGGCAAGATCAGACATTTATGTGGATGACACAAGTCACTTGACAGGGTTGTCAAAAAATTATAGTTTTCTTTAGTCAATTAACTATAATTAATTGCTTGCCTACAATTAAAATCAATGTGATTATAATATCTCAGTAAAGATGACGTTACGATTATTTTACATGGATATACACGGAAATATTCCATTCTTAAACTACACATATATGTGTGATATAATTATAGGCAGGTGTCATTCGTTGCAGTGGAAACCCTATCGACTGCCCTCTTTAAGTGCATAGGGCCAAATTACACTTGTCATTAAATGTGTGTTTGCATTTAATGTTCGGTTTTTAAAAAAACGAAAACAGCATCATCTGTGGATGATAATTATTGGGATCGCAGCAGGTGTGGGGGGTGAAATTGGTACTGTGGGTGGAAGAGGTGGGGAAGTTTCCTCCTAAAACAAATTCCAGCTACAAATTGAGAAGAACAAGGAGGAAATGGTTAAATCTCTCCTCCATGTCTACTGGGATCCCAGTAATTATCACCCTCCCCACCCCCATCTGATACCATATGCATTTTATGAACTTACACCTTAAATGCAGAGACTCGTGTAAGGTCAGGTATATAGTTTGGCCCTAAACTGCTTCCTAATTCAAGTGCTATCAAGTGCACAGATGATTTACAAAATGCCATCAGCACTGAACATCTTTCAGAAGGCAGCTCCAATTAAAACCCCATATTTTTAGTCTGATTAAACTCCATGCTTTTAGAGTTTCTTTCTAAGTGACACTTTTACATGTTACATGACAACAAACGTGTTTGCAACCATGCAAACATATGGCAGGAAGTGGCAGCCATTTCCAGCTTAGATACATGTTTGCATTTTAAAAAATATGTTATTAACATATTAAAATCCACTGAAGATTCAAAAAGTCTGACGTCATTAAAATTAGTAGTTTGGATCCAGACTATCAGTACAAAATTATGCACCTTTACTGTGTTCAATGGGACTTACTCACAGATAAGCATGCATAGAATTGCAGGTTAAGTTAGTTGTACTTTGGTCCTACTGAAATCAATAGGAATTCAATTAATCATGACTAACTTTTCATATTTAATTCAATGAGACCTAAGTGTGACTAACTTAGTGTGGATCCAATCCAATATTATATGTTGAGTTTAACAAATTCAACAAGCAATTACATTTGGATGAGACATTTAGCCACTTCTACTTTTCTTTTCTCATCACTATGACTCATTTACTGCTATGGGCATCTTCAGACTGGTGTTTTTTTGTGTGACCATCATGGCTTGGTCACTGGTTTTCCCATGCACTTTACATGATGCCGTCGCCATGCAGTTGTTGTCTCATGTCTTCCCACCCTTTTCACGTGTTATTTTGTTATGGGGAAAATGCGGGATTTTTTGCGGTCACACAATGAAACCGCCATCATCTTCCCATGTAATCCTCCCACCGTGCTATGTCCTGCTTTGTGTGCGCAGATGTTGGGTGGTGTTGGGTGGTTCAGCGTTGATGTCAGGATCAGTTGGGAGTGTCTCCTCCCGTGCCTCTGCCCCTCCGCCATTTTGCTCCTGCTCAGCTCTGTATTTCAGGAAATGCCTAAGTAGATGGGCAATGGGGAGGGGATGGTGTTTGCAATGGGCATGAGCCCATGCAACCTGATTCCATTTAATCCCCTCTCCCAGTATATACTCGAACAAGAAAAGTGTTACTGTTGCTTTTACAGGGACAATACTGATTTGTACGTGGGGCTGGGGGAGGTGGACCCCTGAAGATGTGGATTCTGAACTTGTGAAGAATCAGCGCTTAATGGTGATATGGGGGCTACTCTGCATATGCCTCCTGGAAAACTTTTAGCCCTTTCTATTCAATCCCCACATGCACACACGCAGGAGAGAAGTGTAACCCCCTTCCACTCAATCTCCCAGTGTATACACAAATGAGAAAAGTGTTACTGTTGCTTTTACAGAGACAATACTGACTTGCCGGGGGGGTTGGGGTGGGATCTCCAAAGACGCAGACTTCTGAACTTGTGTTTCACTTCACACTGAGAGGGGGGAGGGGCTACGCCAGTGGGTGGACAACCGATAACATCCTGCCAGGCTCCATCCACCCTTGTAAATGGCAGATAGCGTTACGCATAAAAAGACAAACCGGCTGAATAAAGACCCCATTTAAATCCCAAAAAGAATTCAGAACAGGAAAAAGCGGTAATCATGGGAGAAAACACCAATCTGAAGACGCCCTAAGTTACTGGCCAAAGGGATGAAATTAGGACATCAAGAAATAGGGCCAGCCCTACTATTCGGCAGAGTGGAGTGACCTCCTCAGGCAGCTGGTTTTGGTGTCACAAAAAGACAGCAAATTGTTAGTTACTTTATTTATTATTATTTATATTTTACTGTAGAGATGCACTTGTGGGTTTTTTGCCTCAAGTGCCAAAATAACGTTGCTGACTTTGGGTACTGCTGCACCTTGATTTGGATTGGGGGTTGGGGGACACAGGCATCTGCTGCTCTGCCTCAAGCAGCAAAATGTCTTGGATTGGCCCTAGGAAGAAGTAAAAATAATGATGATGTTATGTTTGCTCAGTCCCATAGAATCCTTGGGGCAAATTAAATCTATTCTTCATAAATTAGAAGTCATGTCAGATATAAAATCAATTATATCAAAGGTTTATTGGGTTCCATCTAAATGTGTAACAAAATTCATGCAGATCTTGATTCTCAGTGGAGTCTGAAGCCAGTCAAGTGTCTAGGTTTTCTACAAACTAATCAAATTAGCATTAATAAACAGTCAAATGCTCAAAAAGATCTCCAGATATGGAAGGGCTTGAATATCTCTTATAAAAATGTATATGATCTCCAAATTTATCTCCCTTTCAAAATTTACATTTAAAGTTAATGACAAATGTGTAAAAAAGAAAGAAAAATGTCCTCACCAAAAGTTAAAGTCTGTTGGTCCAATAGGAAGAGTAAATTCAGGTCTTAACCCAGATTAAAATAGGTAAATTTTAAAATAATTGGTTATTATCCTGTGCAAACAAGCTGGGATTGAGTGGGTTAAGCAAGATAAAGATGTCTTTTGGATGATACAAGAACAGCAAGGCATTAATAAGTCCTTGAAATATGTTCCTTGGTCAAATAAAGAAGAAAATTTGGCTTCAAAAGAAACATATAAGGGAATGTCTGAGAAATGAAAAATCTGAGTGGATAATAATAGATAAGATCAAAAATAATGTTACCAAAGTTATAACAGATGATGTGCAGGCCTATACATAGGATAAAAGTATGAAGTTAATACTCTGTAGTACTTTAATTGGAAACTGGTTTAAAATCTTTGCCAAATGCTATATGATCCCATGGAAACAAACAAATACATTTAATTGTTTAATGTAATTGTTTAATTTAGTTGTTGCCGATGTAAAAGTGGATGTAAGGCCCATATAGAGGGAATGCTCACCTATACAAAGTTTTTGGAGCCAAATATTCACTAAGATAAAAGAGATCACAAGAATCAAGATTCCATCAAATCTTGTGACGGTGATCTTGCATTACTTAGGAAAGCTGGGCTCAAAGAATGGTTGTCTTAGGGTGGAACCCTACGCACATTTAGGCAGAAAAAGACTCCTATGTCTCCCAGCCTTCCCAGTCCAGTCATGCTGGCTGGAGAATGCCGGCAGCTATAAAGCTTTTTTCTGCTTAAACATGTATACGATTGTGCCCTTAATATCTCACTTGCTGATGGCCATGAGAATTTTAGTAACTCAACCGAGTTGCAGCACCATCAATTCTGCATTGGCAGATTAAATCTTGGTTAGTGATAAGTAGTTTAAAGTTGAATAAGATTCAGAAAGGGTCAGGTGAGAAAGAAGACAGTTGATAAATTATTCCTGTATTGCGTTAGAAGGAAGCATTTTCCTCTCAACATTTGGACAGATTTGATGTACATCTAATGAGAATTGACCATGAAACACAAGTTTGCATTATACCCAAGTTATGGTTCAAAATGTAAGGCACACTTCCCCAACTTGGTGCCCTCAAAAAGGTTTGACTATAATGCCCATCATCCTCAGCCAGTATGGCCCATGGTCAGGGGTGATGGGAGTTGTAATCCCCCCAAAAATCTAGAAGGCACCAAGTTAGTGGGTGGTGATAATAAAGGTTTTTTGTTATTACTACCACCAAGATGTCTATTCTGTCTTTCTATTGGGCATGCAAGGTGTATTTCTACTTGTAAAAAAGTGTAAAGTGGCCCTAATTATTAAAGGCTGCTGATCTTGCATCTTTCCCTGTGCAGGACAGTCACCTTCCACTGAATGTGTTGTTCGGAAAGGCTAAGGATTTCAGAGAAATCTGCAACAGAATCAAACAAATTTGGATTTCTATAAATCCAACCCTCGGATTCCACAGAAGATGAGCTTTGCCCAACTCACATGGATTCCACAGACATGGGACCAGTTTTCTTACTTCCCAGAATTTTATGAAAATTTAGTCATAGGAAAATAAGTTAAATAAAAATGCTCATTTTCCCCATAGTCGAAAGCATGCAAATGTGCATTTGTGGGGAATATGGGCATTTTCACAATGCGGAAATCCAAATTTGTGCAAATTCAGGAAATTGCCGGGGCGGGGAACTTGATTCCCCAATGGAGCTAAACACTCCTGACAATCTGCAAAATGCAGGTGGAATGGATTTTAAAACTCCCATACATCCTTATGAAAGACACGGGGGGTGGGGTGGGGGTGGGATGGGCGTCCACAGGAAGGGGCAAGGTATAGGACTTGAACCAGGGCCCCTAGCAGCCTCACCTCCTGCACCACCAGCACTCTGGTTCCTTGGCTGGCCTGGCAGATTAACCTCTGCAGTTCAGAGGTGCCATCTTGGCTTCAGTACCAGTTTTCCCAAAGGCCAGTCCAAATCCAGCAACCCCTATAAAACAAGAATCTCAGAGCTAATTCCACACTCAGCATCCAGGGTAGCTGCTGAGCAGGAACATGTCACCTTGCATTCGCTACTCTGGATCTGCCTACCAATCTTGGACCACACCACTCACCTCTGGCCCACAGTGGCACTTGACCTATGCCTACTCTGAAACAGAGCCAGATACATCCCCTAGCAGAAGCAATATGTCTACACGGGAGGATTCGAAGTTAGCAACTCCCACAGCTAGGACATGGCAGGAATCTCATTACCCATGCCTGTCTTGCCTATTTATTTATTAAAATATTTGTATCCCACCCTATATCACTGGGATCTCAAGGCAGTGTTAAAATAAAATCAGAACAATGTAAAACAAAAAATAATATACACAGCTAGAAACATTATCAGATTGTTAACAAATTAAAACCAGTAGAAAATGTTTTAAAAGCAACAGAAACAATTAAAAACAATTTATGGGGGCTCAGCTGTGATAATGTGCTTTAATGGAACATGAAGGACAAGCATGCATGAAATGCTAATAAAGCCCAGTTTTGTCCTTGAGTTACCCTAGAAGAAAAAAGCCCCCCAAACTCTGAGCAGATTGGATGAAAATAGGCCCAACCAACAATTTCCCATCTCTCAGTCAGTCTCCAGATTCTGAAGAAAGAATCTTTCTTCTTCAGAATCGTTCAACGAATCTTCAAGAATCTTTCAACGGTGGCATGTTCTTCCCTAGAACATGCCACCATTGTCAAGTCCTTCCTCTTCCACATTCCCGCTTCTGTTCTCTCAGGAGCTGAGATTCAAGGATACTTGGAGAGCAGAAGGCATGGGGGCAATTTCTTAGGACAATCATTGTAAATGGCGGGACCTCTATGGCCTAGATTAGGCCCACAGGCTGGAGTTTCTGCATCCCTGTGTAAAGAGCCATTGGGTTTAATTTTGCTGTTTTGGTTTCGATAAAGCTCCTTGATGAGCTCCATTCCAAAGGGACTTGTGGGACCCTTTGGAATGGAGCCCGGTTAGGAACCAATGGAGCTGCCTTTAAGGCCCTGGTAACAGCAATCATGTGGGCCAGGATGATGCAATGGCAACAATGCTGGGGTAAGAATAATACAAGCGTTCACCTCCCCATTTTCAGATGAAAAAGGGCAGAAATCAGAAGCTGTAGCACCAGAACAGGGAGCAGCTTGGTTCCAAGAGAAAATGTTCATTTTTAGAACGTGGCAGCTGCAGTTTCCAGCAAGGCCATGTTGGTTTCAGCCACATGCCAAGCCATTCATGTGTGACGTAGACGAGATTCGCTACTGTCATTGTATGTTGGCGTTTAGCCCACTGTCATGAGCGTTCAGACTCCTGGCATGCCTAAAGCAACCTTAGTTTAACTCTAGCACTTGCCTACTCACAACCAGCTTAGCAAATGGCAGCAGCAGCAGCAACACTTTAAACAGCATGCAAGATGTTTAGCATTTCATTTATCCTCACCAGAATCCCATGTAGTGGATTCAGCAGCAAAAGAGAGCAATGTGTCTAAGGCCACCCAGTGAACTTCACGGCTGAGCAAGGATCTGAACCTGCATCTCACACACCACACTCAAACTCAATCCAACCCACTATGCCACACTGACTGTGCTTGGTTGCAGCAAGGTGCAGATAGCTTTCGCAAAGCGAAAGACCAAATCCTGGAATAACAGGGGGAAACAGAAGATGAATGGTTCATGCATTAGAACAGCCTCCCCAACAATAACCTGGTGCCTTCCAGAAGTTTTGGGATACAACTCCCAGCATTTCTGATCCTTGGGAGCTGAAGTTCAAAACATCTGGAGAGCACCAAGTTGGAGAAGACTGCCTTAGGCTGATATCAAAGTTATTGTATGTTGGCAGAGCTGTTGTATCCTGTGTCCAGATGGTGATTTTAGAAGGGGAAAGGGAAAGGAAGAGTAACTATTCAGTTGGTAGCACAAAGTCAGGGAGTACAACATCAAAATTCCCCATGCAACTTTTTAAAAAGCCAATAAAGGATGACATGCACAACTGCCTGGTGTGGTATCGGCTGTAGCAGAACACCTATCAACGGGGAAGAAGAACACAGCTTCAACAGAGCCCAAGGAAAGCCTTCCTAGCACAAGATAGATCACTGCTGTGTAAACACAAGATCTGCATAGATCTTACATCAGTAAGATTGTTAGTTGTAAAGGTAGAGTAAAGCTCTACACACCAACACTGCTGAGGCTGCAGTGCCGACAAGCCCTGAGAAAAAACTGGAGGGAAAAGAAGGGAAGAAAGAGGGTTTAGGAAGAAGTGGGGACTTGGGAAGAGACAGACACCTCCACTTCTCTATTTGGGAGTCAGTGGCTAAGGCAGAGTTACTTTTCCTTCAGAGGATCTCGGGCAGGCTTCATTACAGCAAGCCTCCTGACTTCGCCCCGCCGAATGAAGAGATAAATGGTTTGGCCATCTGCAACTGTAACTGACAAAATGAAGACAAATTATCCAACAAAGCACACTCCTGTCCCAGGCACACAGCCAGACCGATCGATGAAAAAGGGTGGGAGAGAGCAGGGCCTGATGCCATAGTAAAAAGGAGGGAATTGCACCATTTCCCCAGCACTACCAGTCAAAACCGTGGCCAACCCAAGACATCTTTCTGCTTAAGGAAGAGCAAGAGGGCGGGCGCTCCCATTCCACGACTGAACTTGCTTCAGTGCTGGCTAAGCAACAGCAAACCCCGCTGCACCTGGAGGTAGCAAGCAAGCTTGGGCAGACTGCAAAGCACACCGCTCTCTCCTCCACCATCTTGCTGCTGCCTCCCAGCATCTACCACCTGAGGTGACTGTCTCACTCTGCCTAGTGGTCGGGCTGGCCCTGGTCAAAACTGAGACACCGAGAGAGTGAAGAAGCACACATACAGCAGCAGGGGGCAGTACAATGCCTGAAGAGGGGGAGAGAGGAGTCCCTCACTTTCCTGTATGGCTAGGGTGACCATATGAAAAGGAGGACAGGGCTCCTGTATCTTTAACAGTTGCACAGAAAAGGGAATTTCAGCAGGTGTCATTTGTAAATATGGAGAACCTGGTGAAATTCCCTCTTCATCACAACAATTAACGTGCAGGAGCTATACTAGAACGACCAGATTTTAAAGAGGGCAGGGCACCTGCAGCTTTAACTGTTGTGATGAAGAGGAAATTTCACCAGGTTCTCCATATATACAAATGACACCTGCTGAAAATCACTTTTCAACACCACTGTTAAAGATACAGGAGCCCTGTCCTCCTTTTCATATGGTCACCCTATGTATGGCCCAATCAAGGTATACTGCAAATGAAAGTCGAGCCAAGAGGAGAGAAGAACAGGAAGCAGCTTGACCTTCTAATAGCACCTATTTACACCTCTCTCTCTCTCTCTCTCTAAAACTTTGATAATATTCCATTGGATTTGACAGAGCAAAACTCACAGAATGAACTAACAAAATGCTGAAGTGTGAAGAGTCCAGTTCAGGACTCCAGCCAACCATACCCTTTTTCAGGCTATTCCATTCCTCCTCCATACCCAATTTTCCATTCCTCCCAACAGTCAGTCAGTCTTCCATACTCTCTGTGAATGCTCAGAGCTCCTCAGGCTGTTCCGGGGTATTTGAGTAAACCCCATTGAACCGAGACTTACTTCTGAGTAAACAGAAGTAAGACCTCAGAAGTAAAAATAGGGTTGCAGAGCACTTCTTTCCAGTTTGCTATTTTAGACTTTTTAAAAAACGCTTCTGAGTGATCACACTATTAAAAGTCAGTTCTATATGTGTTTACTCAGAAGTAAGTCTCTCACTGTTCAATGTGGTTTTTTCAAAGGTAACCATGCATCTGATTTTATGGGGGCAATTTATTCAAAGGTAAGTATGCATCTGATTTTAGTATGACTTGGATGTAAATGCATTTGAAATCAATGGGATTTACTCTTGAGTAAGGTAACAGCAGATCTCTATTTTTTGAACTTGAGGATGCACAGCTTTGCATGATCAAAGGAAATGACCGTCGATCCTTCACACTGGTGGACTATCAGGAAAAGGATTTAAGGCCGGGGGCGGGGGGAGTGTTGGCTAAATCCTGAATTTGGTTGCCTTCAATAAATTGATTGATTAGTTTTAAGGGGGGAATTTAAAAATTCCTAAAAACTCAAAGAAAGAACCAATCTAATTCAAACTTGGCATGCTGAAAACTCTACTTAAGAGCTGTCACTGTGCCAATTTTGGTCCCTTTATCTTTAAAAATGAGGGAGCTGCAGGCAAGGAGAATGCATTTTCCACATTTCTTTTAAGGTGAAATGTACCCTTGGTCATGCCTACTCAGGAGTAAGAATATAGAGTTAAATGGGACCTCTCTCCCTCCTCTTTCATGGTTGAGTGGAGAACTACACCACCCTCCTCTTTTGTTAGCGAGACCGCCCTTAGGCACACACACCCCTAACAAAGAATGGGATGGTCAGATAGAACGCAACAACAGCAATACACAAGAGGGAGGAGCACATTTATTTTGCATGGAGGGAAAATAATTCAGACTTTCCCCGCTCCAAAAAGAAATGAAACATGGAAGGGAAGAGGTGAAATGAGTGCAGGGCATGGACAACGTCACATGAGTTGCAAAAATGCATACCAGGCGTGGTGAGTGTGCAATAAATCCCTGGTGTGATGGAGCCCTTAGTATAGGCTATAGTGCTTGTTTGAATGTTCAATCTCACTTCCTTATTGCAAATGTCTACATTTTTAAAGGGAACTGCTACCCATCCCCTGTATAGAATTATTACATTATTAGGTAGCTACCTATAAACAGGTAACAGAGACACTGCACAGAACTACGGCATCTTCTCACCAAATGCCAAACCTACAAACAGGATAATGGGATTCAGTGTGTGTAAAATCAGCAGGGTAGAGAAAAAAGACATAAAATGAAGAGAAACGTCCATCTCCAGTAAGCCAAAACTATGCTGAAGGGCATTGGCCAGACATGGTGTCACAACAACAAAAAAGACCAAGATAAATTGCCTGCTTTTGGAAGGCATGACATTAACACATGACCGTCTCACCCTGGGTCAGCTTTTCTCAAGTTACACAATATTGATCATGTCTCTTTTTTCACCAACACCCTAACTCCTGGTTTCTGGGCATAGTTTATTTTTTGCTTCAACTGAGAAATGTACACACATTAATACTATTCCCTTTTCACACCATTCAGTAGCTCGTTTTCTTCCTAGCCTAGACACCATTCAACCCCCTTCCACAAATGCTGACAATGAATGGGAGGCTATTACTTCATCGAGCACGTTTTGTTTGCAGAGCGTTTTACAATCTTTAGCTCATTAACCTCACAAGCATCCTGTAGGGTAAGTCATTATTACTCCCATTTAATAGGCAAGAAACTGAGACAGACAAAGCATTGTGTCTGAAGCCAGCTAGTCATTCGTGACTTAGCTGGATGCTGCCCACTGGTCCTTCTCTAGCATGGATGGAATAACCTCCCAGGCGCAGGAAGATGGCTTTAAAGAGCGTGGCTTGGTAGTGCCAAATGAAGACCAGGAGAATATGATTGCATAGATTAGACACCAAAACTATACGGCTGTCATGCTGGCCAGCCATCCGGCAGATGGGTCCTCCTTGAGGTGTTACTCCCTATGGCTAACTGCTGATTGGTGATCATGAGATCATCCATGCATGCCACCTCAGCCAAGACGTGCCAGAGCAGGCCACCAAGCTTGCTGTGCCCAGGCCCCAATGAGCCCCAGCATCGCTCCTACAATCCCTATGAAGAGAGGAAGCCACCAGACCCAGCTGATTAATCACCAGCTTTGCAGCAGAGCAATCTGCCTTAAACCAAAGTAAAAGCACTTTCCTTAATGAAATCACTGCTGATAAAAAGGGAAAGCAGGAGGAGTGGAGGGGAGACAATCCAGTCTATTGGAAGAGCCAAGCCAAGGCAAGGCTGCCTTTCTGCTCCCCTCTCTCTCAGCCTTCCCAAAGGGTCATCTCCATTTAATTAATCTCATTTTGAGACCTTAACAAATAACTTTGCAGGGTTATTAGTGCCCTTTAGGGGACACATATATAGGAAAGGGTCACCCAGAGCTCAGCTGAGGTAGCTGCATCTCTCAGCAGCTGCCTTCCCTGCAACCCCAAACATTCCCACCCTCCAACCTTTGTCTGAACGCTAACTGGTGGGAGGGGTTTTAAATGCCTTTCCCCGTGCAACTTCCTCTCTCTCCTTGTTCATGAATTCTGTGATTCTGCAACACAACAGCTGTCGGCTCTGATGAGGTGCTTCTGCCATCATGCAGGGTTTGGCTGCTGCTCATTTCCCAAACCTGTAAGCTGCACATTGCTCATATGTAACTGCCAAGCCCTGATCACCCTCATCCATGCATCTGGAAACTATGGGGAATCCCAGGCTCTGAGCAGCACTCCACCCACAGAAGGATGCCAGGTTGATGCAAGAACCCCCCCCCCCCACAACCTCCCTGCCTTCTTTTCTTTGGAACCAATTCTTGTAGTTCTAGTTGTGACCGGTGCCCTCCAGATGTGCTGAACTGCAACTCCTATCATCCTTAGCCAGCATGGCAGGGATGAGTCTTTCCAAACCCATCTTAGATACCTTGAAGGGCCCCCAGGTTCAGGACAGGCACGGGAGAGTACAAGCAAGACGGTTCCAGAGGGTCTGTGCTGCTTTGTGGGGGCTGGAAGGACAAGACTTGCTAGGACCTGGAGTACCAAGGAGTATGTAAGGCCTCGAGTATGAACCAGGCACTAAGGAAAACTTCCCCTATGGGTGAACGATGCCCTTAGGAAGAGTTCTGGGCAACGGGATTGCCATGCTCAGCTCTGCAAGACCCCCTCAAACCTGACTCCTGGGGCTCCACTACCCCAAGACTGGCTTCCCTGTTGCCTTTGTTACAGCTCCTCTATTCTAGGCTGCAGTCCTCCTCTGGCTTCCCTGGCTCCTGCACAAGTGAAGCCCCAACGGTACCAAGGTGTCGCTGTGCATCATGTCCTAATGCCCATTTGGCTTTCAAGACATCTTGCTGCCTTTCTAATATATAGCCAGGCTTGAAGCTGTGATCAGGACACTTATACAGAAAACACTCCGGCATCCGATTTACAACCGTTTGACACAAAGCAGCATGGAAATCGCATCTCCTCACACAGATAATGGCAGGAATGAGAAGAACAGCTAATTCGTCTAATTCTGAATTTCCTCTGGATGGCCAATTAATGACGACAGATGCAAATGTTGCACTGATTTGCAAAAACAGTGATTCAGACCCAGACAAAAACCTTCATTCCAATTCCCATCTCCATGGGGCTGCACTGGCCATTGGGCTTAGCCTGTCACTGCCCCTGCTAGAGGAATCCTCCTCAGAGGAGGAAGCAGAGCCCCCAGAAACCAGGGAGACACCAAATCAAGCACTGGCACCAGACCAGGATGAGCCTGGGCCTTCGGGGGAGATGGCCCCAGGTCCTTCCCTGACAGGGGGAAGGGACTGTGACTCTGGAGCAGGGGCTGAGCAACCCCCTGACCCCCAGGAGCATTGTCGCCTCAAGGTACAAGCCAGTAGGCCTCCTGTAAGAAGGAGTGCTCAGCGGGAAAAAATATCTCTTCAGGAGAAAGCAACTCCTCCTGATTAGGGCTCTGGCCAGAGAGCACTGATGGACAGCAGCTGAGCTTGGGTGGGGCTCAGCAGCCTTTGTGAATAAAAGCCAGCAAAGCTTGCTCGTTGCTAGTAACTATGTCTCATCAGTTTCTTTTGCCTTGTTCTTGAACCTCTGCTGCCTCATACATACCTCTTATGTATGTATTGGACTGCCTCACTGTGTTTGACCACTCCTGCTCTGCCTGACTCTATATATTGGACTGATTGCTGTGCCTTGACACGGTGCCTGTTATCTGGTCTACTTCTGCATTTGCCTGAACTTAAAGCTTGTCTGCTGGAACATCGGTCTGGGGTATTACTTGGCCTTGTGGTCAGCTGTATAACTAAGACTGCTACAGCCAGCACAGGACACAAGACAGACAACTTCTGCTCTTTGTTCTGTCCTTCCAGAACCAGCACAAAACAATCTTTGAAATTCAGTCCAGACAACCTGGGGCAAATAGGCCAGGATGCTACCCCAGCCTATGCTCAGCTTTGCTGCTGGCACCAGAACTTGCCGACCAACCCCACAGACCCTTATTCTAGTATTTCCAATCTCAGAGATTTGGACACAGAAGCCCTGTTCGCCCTCTGTCCATACAAGCCTGGCTGCCTTTTCTCAACATCTCAGAGCAGAAACACTCATTCATATTCACATTCATTCTCTCTCTCCTCTCTCTCTCTCTCTCTCTCTCTCTCTCTCTCTCTCTCTCTCTCTCTCTCTCTCTCTCTCTCTCACACACACACACACACACACACACATATCCATCCATCCATCCATCTTTTTTTCTTTTCTTTTTTTGCAACACCACAGCAGCCCTGTAGGCACTTGGCTGTATACATACACTGCTGCCCATCACGAAACCCACCATTACCCTTGGACACAGAGTTGGATGAAACCCTAGCAATTCCGATGCAATTAGTCAGTCTAGGATCAAGGGGTTTCCAAGCCAGAACAGCAAATGACAAGCCTCAGAAACAGACAAGGCATGCAGAGAAGAGGTGACCACATGCGGTATATTTGGATCCACATATAGTGCAAGATTTAAGTTACAAGATGCAGCATCCCTGTAGGGCAAAACACCTGGAAATCTCACAGCAGGGGAGTTGGGGCACAGGAATCAGAATGGTCCAGGCTGGGCCCATCCATTTCCATCACAAGAGCATATGTGGAAAAGGCTACCTTTGCATTGCAGGGCTTTATCCTCATGGACCTCAACATGTGAAACAGGCTGACTTAAGGCTAAAATGGTCAAGATTTGATGTCATCAGAGACCAAAGTGTGTGTGTGGGGGGGAGAGACAGGGCACATAAGGGGGAGCAACTCCATATACACTCATACGCACACATATTACCATATAACCGGCAACACTTGGTACCAGCATACTCCCCATGTGCATGTACACACATCCTACACACCATATAGGTATACCATACACAACAATGCTCTGATCTCTTCAATTTAAGCCATTGTATGAGCTGTTTTCCAGAGAATATGAAGGGACACATTTTTAAAAAATGTGCTACTTGGGTACATAAAAAAAGAGTCCTCGCTCCATACCACTTGCCTGATGAGGGGTTTGAGCTCCCCTGGAAGCCACACTGTGCATGAAATGTCAACACTTGTTAAAATGCCATCACCTCACTTGCCTTCTTCCAGGCAGACAAAGAGTTGTGGGTGATCATCACACCTCTGTTTCTCCTCCCGCACACCGGCAAGACCAGGCTGCATGCTTGGCCTTACATTCGATGCTGAAAAAGATTTTAACCACTGGTTCAGGCCAGATGCTAACTTGCAACTATATACATAAATATGCTTGGCATTCCCAGTGGGTGGTTTGGAAGAGGCAATATGAGTTACAGCGGTTCTTTACCTGTCGCTGTAGTAGAGTGAAGTGAATTTATGCCTTGACAGGGTCCCAAAGCACATTGTAAGCTGTTTCTATAGCAATCATTCACCCACTGCCAAAATGCAGCTGTCTCTAGGGCTGAACGCACCAGCTGTTCAGCGTCAACAACATGACAAAGGATGTGCAAGGAGAAGACTGCTTGCTGGACGCTCAGGGGAAATCAAGGCATAGCAGAGGCAAAGTGCTTACCAGAATTTGCGGGGGGGGGGGGGGCGTGCAACCAAAGCTTGAAGACCAACTTCATCCCTGGCAGGGCTGATGATGTTTTTAAGTCATGAATGATCAGGACTTGGGAGTTAATGACCAATCTACATTTCGTGTTTCTGCCTATTTCACAACTCAAACCTTAAGGGTGAGTTGTGAAATCCATCACAAAACAGTGCAGGAAAAAAACACAGAAATGCCACAGCCAGTCACATATTATTTGTCAGCTGCAGGTTTTAGTTCCTGCCAGGGGAGTTGTAAGATGTAGACAACCACTTGTTTTCAAGAGAAGCTAAGGTGATATGATACAGCTGCCACTACCTGTTGTAGTATTTTATTATTGCTAGTATTTTATCTTTTTGCTCCACTTTTGCTTCTGATATAGAAGAGGTTTTGCAGGTGTTTGTGGTGCTTTGAAAACTTGAACAATCCATTTCACCAGAAACAAGTATAGACCATGGACAACAGTGCCCCTGTTGTATCACCTGCAAGTCTTTTAAAAACTGTTGCCTCTCAGCCCTGCAGATGGACAACTAGAGCAGCTGTATAGATCAAAGTAACAGCAGCACATGACTAATACTCAATTGCAGATCAGAGAATTCAGCGACTTCCTCACACACAGCAGCAACTTGCAGCATTTGTGATGGATGCAGGACCATTTTTTATAGAATGCTCTCATTTCCAGGTGTGGACTCAAACAAGTAAGAGCACAACCTAGGTAGCCACTTGTGCAGAAATTTTCCAAATGGCTCTACCCCAGTATTTATCACCCCACTGCAAGAAATCCAAAGAAAGAATGTGGTGTCAGTAGCAGGTTGAAAATTGGCCAGACCTACAATACAACTACCTTGTCACAGAAATGACAAAGCAGCCTGTGCACAGCTGCTTTTAAAATATTTTATGTCTACATTTTTAGAATAGAAATAAGGGGTTAAGAAAGAATAGGACAATCCATAACTTTTTGGTGGATTCTTCGATGCCAGTAAGTCCTGGATGACTTCGAGACGTGATAGGATCACGTAGAGGTCCAGCCAGATTCTATATCTGAGACTGCTTTCAAATATCTATTTGAAAAAGAAGCATTGTTTCCTGAGTTAACCAGATATGGCACTAAAAGTGAATGGCATTTTTATTAGCATTCTGTAATATCTTGCTGGTCCTCTAAACATAGTGATGAATAGGAGTAGAATGGATTGCCAGAACTAGGCAGTAGCTAAATCCTGTCGTTTTTTCCTGTATAATATTGCCAGGATTCGATCATTTTTGTCTGTCTCTTCTGCCAAGACTCTTGTTCATGCATTGGTTATTTCTCGGTTGGACTACTGCAACCTTCTTCTCACTGGCCTTCCTTCTTCTCACATCAGTCCGTTGGTTTCTGTTCACCACTCTGCTGCTAAGATCATCTTCTTGGCTCGCCGCTCTGACCATGTTACTCCACTTCTGAAATCTCTTCATTGGCTTCCAATTCACTTCAGAATCCAATATAAACTTCTCCTGTTGACCTACAAAGCTTTTCACTGTCTAGCTCCTTCCTATCTTTCCACTCTCATCTCACACTATTGCCCCACTCGTGCTCTTCGCTCCTCTGATGTCATGTTTCTCACCTGCCCAAGGGTCTCCACTTCCCTTGCTCAGCTTCATCCATTTTCTTCTGCTGCCCCTTACGCCTGGAACGCTCTTCCAGAACATTTGAGAACTACAAGTTCAATCGCAGCTTTTAAAACTCAGCTAAAAACTTTTCTTTTTCCTAAAGCTTTTAAAACTTGAATTGTTCTGACTTTTATACTGCCTGTTTTGTGCATTCTCTTCCCCTCCTTATTGTTTTACTATGATTTTATTAGATTGTAAGCCTATGCGGCAGGGTCTTGCTATTTATTGTTTTACTCTGTACAGCACCATGTACATTAATGGTGCTATATAAATAAATAAATAATAATAATAATAATAATAATAATAATAACAAAGTCACTGTGTTCAGAACAGCTAAGGTGGATAGTCACTTCCAAAAAGAAGTGCTTCTGAGAGTACCACGTAAATAGAGAGAGAGAGAGAGATTTTCTGTGTTTCCTCACTGGGCACCCTTTCACACAACCAGGCCTAAAATGCTGTTCAGCAGAAGTTAATTTTTTAGTGACTTGAACCCATTTTGAACTAGGCTAGTAAATGGTTCTACACACCCAACAAGCATTGCGCTCCACCGCTTTCCTGAAAACTCTTTGAAAAGAGGGCAAAACTAAGATGAGTCAACCTGGTTCTAGTGAAGCATACAGATCTGCCTTTTGCAAGCATCACTGTTTCCCACAATGACTGCAGAGGCAACAGATATATACATCAAGAAGTCTGAGACAGTGCAGCACAACCAGGGGCAGACTATTCACTGCACTTTCTTTGCAAGTCTATTAGGAAGTCATTTTTGCTACGATGCAGACAACAGTGGGCCGTGGGACAATAAATCTACTTTTTTTTTCAAACCCTGTGGTTTAAGTGGTTTCAGAGAAAGTGTTCTGTTGTGATCCCTGCATACTTTATTTGGTTTTCTGATTAACGGCCTCTTTGCCCACCAGTAAAATAGACATCATCTGTGTCTGGGAAGCTACTACAAAGATGGGGATGACTCAAGAAAACTGGTGGCAGAGGGCGTGTAGTTTTGGTGGTGGTGGTGGTGAAAAAGTTGACCTAAACTGAGAATGAAGCAGTATCTGCAAAGGATGGACCAATGTCAGTGGCTGAGAGGCTCAGGATCAGATCTTGATCTGCGTGAAGCAAAAAGGAAAAGAAAAGCAACTGACTTAAAGACAACACCTAGCCACTGAGCAAACGTATTGTAAAACATATTTGCTTTGCAGCAGTTTAAGGTGCAAAATTTAGTTCCAAGAGAGAATTTTGCCCAGTTGTAAATGAAAATGAACAGAGGGTCAGAGAAACAATCCATACACACACACATATAATTATATATCCAATATTTCATTACATAATGAGCTTCTCCTTTGGCTGTTTTACTCTAATTGCCCCTTAACCATATCCATGATATATTAAGAACTAGAATAAGTGAGCTGTTTTATTGAGCATCCTTTTTGTTGTGGTTGCCTGTTTTTTAAAACTTGATTTCAAAATGAAATAAAATGCCAGGGAAAACAGACAGAAAGAAGAAAGAAAGAATGAATCCATGATGTCCGAAAATGACCACAACCAGAATAGACTGGCATGGCTCTTCTCGCTTGTACTTGTGAAGGAGGGGTTAGCCTCACTTTCCTTCAGAGAAAGGGGGCACACGGAGATCTTCGGCCCACTGAACAGCAGCAAAATCCAGAGGATTAAAAGTACAATGCACACGACTCCCCAGCAACTTCTGCAATCAAAGGTTGCAGCCTGGGAGGGGCTTGGATTTATTTTTAACTTGATTTTGATTTTTAAAATCCATATGGACGTGTTAAAGTCACTAGAGAGAAGGGAAAGTTGTGTGGGCTTTGAATTCCTACTCAGCTCAAAATATCTCCTTCCATCACATCTCTGCGGGTGAAGAGCCTGTTATGCAGGCACTGAATTGCTCAAGTGACATTTAGGGGCAACAGGCGCTGGAGAAATTGGTCTATCAGGGATAGTGGAGGACCTGCAAAGGGGGGGAGGGGAGCCAGCACCACGGACAGCACCAGGCCTCCAGAGAGGTTTTCCCAGTCCTCTGTGAAGAGGGCTCCTTTACAAGTGGGGGATGAAGGGCCCAAGCCACAAAGCCTCCTTCCTGAGGCTCAGACAGAACTTGGCCTTGCTCCTTGGTGCCTGGAGGAGGCAGAGAGGTTTTTTACATGAGTCCCCTCTCAGGTGATCTACTGGGTGCCCAATTGCCCTTCTCAACTGGGTCACACCAGGCTCCATCCATTTCGCTTTGCCTTCATCACAAAGAGTTGAGAGATTCAATCCATGAAGAATGCCTTGGAGTCTTGGGTCAGAGGGCGTCACAGCCAGCCAATAGTTTCAGCACCGGGACCATTTTGCATCTCCCCAAGGCAAGAAAAGAAGATCCCTTTGTCCAGTATTCAAACACACCTCACTCACACACATTCTCCTCCCTCCAGCCAATATATTTGAAGGCGCCCGCCGAGGTAAGAAACGAGCCCCAGGTGCCGAGGGACAAAGGCGATGTAGCATCAGCCCCCACTTCCTACAAGTGGAAGTTTGGGCAAACAGCTATAAACAAACCTCCAAAAACCCCAGATTGTGACGGGGCCGCACAGAGAGAAGCGCGCCTTGTGGCAGGGGTGTGCGTGTGTGTGCTGCGGGGGGCGGATTCTGGGGGGAAACGTTTGAGACACGGGACCTCTACTAGCTCCCTCACCCCCATTTCCAGGTAGTTTGCTGCTAAAGGGATGCTACACCTTCCCTACCACCGCCGGTGCCGCCGGTGCCGCCGCCGCCGCCGCTCCAGGCTTGGCGCCCCCCCCCCCCGCTCCCCTTCCCCAGCAGAAGGCGCTGCCAGCCTCGGAGGAACTCACCCGTTAGCTGGTCGTAGGACCCATCGAGGTCCCGGGAGTCGGAGAGGCTCTCTTTCCTGCTGCCCTTGCCGCGCATCTTGCGGAGCGGGGACGCCCCGACAAGCTGCGACGGGACGGGAAGCGGCCGCGCGTCTCCTCTCGCCTCGCTCTCGTTCTTTCTGGCGCCGGTGCGCCCCGGGCGCTCGGCCTCCGGCTCCTCCCTCTCCACCGGCGCCCCCTGCAGGTCCTCCAGGCGGGGGCGCGGGGCACGGCGGGGCAAGGCAGGGCTGGGGCAGCGGAGTCCAGCTCCCCGGCAACAGGAGAAGCAGCCGGCGCCGGCGCCAGTGCTCGCCCGCCCCGGAGCTGCTGCTTCTCCGCCGGCTCCTGCGCACCGCCGCGGGCTTTCCTCTCGCGTTCACACGGTCGGTCGGACTTCCACGCGTTCCTAGCGGGGAAAAGGCAGCGGACTGGCCGGCGAGGGCTTCCTTCCGGGCGGGGCACCGCTCCCGCTTGCGCGCCAGGCTCGCCGGGCTTCTGCGCCGCCCCACGGCTGGGCACCGGAGCCAGCAGTATCTTGTCCTCCGGGTAGAGAAGGCGGCGGAGGGTGAGGCTCTCTGCACGACCGTTGGGAATCCAAGCCAGGGCTCCGGGAAGGAGAAGTGCACGGGGGAGGGGGGGGTCCCACTTCGACACGTGTCTCCACCAGCCGGGAGACACGTGCGTCTGTACACAAACGCGCCAGGAGGAAAGCACGCGGGGCGCTCCCTCGGCAGCGGCGGGGCCCTCCCACGCCGGGAGCCGGCCTCGCGCGGAGAGGTAGGTAGGTAGGTAGGTGCGTGCGTACGGAGGACGCGGGCACAGCGACGCGGGAGCTTCGCCCGGGGCAACGCGAAGCCCGCGCAATCAGGACGGGCACACGACGCGGGCACACGCGCGCCGGGGAAGAGCTACCACCAAGCACCGCGTCCACTAGGCGAGCGGATCGTGCTTTGGCCGCCCAGGTGAGGCGGCTTCATACAAACGCGCCTCCTTTGCGCCGGGCGGGCTCTCCGCACAACCACATTTGCGCACATAGCCGAATCTATCTCTCCCCTCCCCCCCCCCCCCCGACACACCTGTGACGAAGCGCGGCGGGTTGTCATCTCTAGAACGCATTTAGGGAAGCAGGTGGAGCCCTCTGGTCTTCTACGGGATCAATTTATGGGGAGGAGGACTTAAACGCCCCCCTCCCCAAAAAAAACTGGTAGTGCTTTAATCCGTTCATTAACTGGTATACCTTTAACCGGTTCATGACTGGAAGGAAGGAGAGCTCCCCCCCCCCCCGTCTTTTTTCTTTTCTTTTCTTTTCAAAGGCGCTCTGATGGGAGAGCTTCACCTGTTGAATGTCTGTGTTTTGCACTTGCTGTTGAATGGCTGCCTGTTCCAGAATAAAAGGCAGGCCCTGCATCAAACTGGAAATGGAAGGGACATCTAGAACTACCTTGCCTCATACAAATTCCCTTATTGAGGAGGCAGCCAGCATACAGAGGTGGTGGGGTCAGTGGCTAAGCTAAGGGAACATTTGCCCAGGATGGATTTTGGCTGCTAGATGTTCAACTCTTAGAAGGCATTTCATTGCTGCAGTGGATATGGAAGCTGGATTTCTGCCTGCCCTGGTCCCCCATGCCTTTCAACTCAGCTGCTAAGGAGTAACTGTGGGGCCATTATAGACAGCATCTTTACCAGGGTGGGGTGGGGGTGCTTGTATATTGGTATATGGTTGCCGCAAGAAAGAAATCACACCCCATGGTCCAGGAATGGGATGTAGGCAAACTCCCAATAACTGGAAAAAGAGGGTGACGTACTACCGTCCCATAACCCATCTCAGTCTCTGGCTTCTCAGTCACTCTCTTTGGCAATATTTCTTTCTTTATTTTATCTAAGTTATAGGATTTTTTTTTGCATTTTTTTTAAAAAGGGGAGTATCTTCCTGTGGAGCCTGAAAATGCAGTTAAAGCATCTTCTACACTTTCCTTAGCCCACACTATTAATCTTAGTTATAGAATCATAGAATGGCAGAGTTGGAAGGGGCCTACAAGGCCATCGAGTCCAACCCCCTGCTCAATGCAGGAATCTACGCTAAAGCATCCCTGACAGATGGTTGTCCAGCTGCCTCTTGAATGCCTCTAGTGTGGGAGAGCCCACAACCTCCCTAGGTAACTGATCCCATTATCGTACTGTTCTAACAGTCAGGAAGTTTTTCCTGATGTCCTGCTGCAATCTGGCTTCCTTTAACTTGAGCCCGTTATTCCGTGTCCTGCACTCTGGGAGGATCGAGAAGAGATCCTGTGTCCTAATGAACAGTGTCCTAATGAACACTGCTCATACTCTGGTCTACGTTCTATGTCTTAACCACCAGCCAACATGATTTCAGATTCCAGCACTAAATTAATGTATGACACCGTTGAGGGCAACCCTGCTGCAATGTTCTACCCCAGAAGTGGCTGCATAGCAGCAAGCCAGCAAACAGGCAGAAGGGAAGCCACACCTCTGGAGTTTAGTAAGACCCAAAGAGTAGCAGAACAGTAAAAGATAACATATACGTATTTCTTGGGTAGCTTTGCTACTGCTACATTAGCCTTCTTTTACCCTCACCATGTCTTCATTTAAGGCCTATGTTTCGCACAGGTAGAATGGCAGAACTTGTTCATATGGACACATGGGCTGCTGCAGTCAATACATCCTCTTTTTATTCTTGTTTGTTTTTTATATGACAGGAAACAGGAGCTTTTACACCTCATCACAGAGTTCAGGACAGGGAGAAGGAAACAATTTGAGCAAACAAACATACCAAACCCCATCCATTTTGAGGATTTAAAATGCCACACAGAAAGCTGCCTTATACAGAGTCAGACCATGGGTCCATCTAGCCCATTATTGTCAACACTGACTGGCAGGAGTTTTCAAACCTGGGACCTTATGCATGTATGGCTCCAGAAATTGCTGGGCTGCAGTTCTCATTGGCCCTAGCCAGCATAGCCAATGGTAAGGGATGATGGGTATTGTAGTTCAATAATAGAGCCAGTGTGGTGTAGCATTTAGTGTTGAACTGGGACTCAGGAGACCCAGGTTCTAGTCCCCTATTGGACATGAAGTCCCCTAGGTGACTTTGGGCCAGTCACAGACTTTCAACCTAATTTACCTCCTTACAGAACTGTTGTAAGGATAAAATGGAGTGGAGGAAGAGCATGGGTTCCTTGCAAGAGGCAGGATATAAATGTAAAAATAAATAAATATAAACATCTGGAAGGCCACAGATCGCCCACCCCTGCCCTAGAAAATGCTTGTGCAGTACCAACCAAGGACTGCAAGGTGATCTGGCAAACAAAGGCCATTTGCTGAGTAGGGTTGGCCCTACCACTAGGCAGGGGGAGAGGGGGCCTGCTTCCTAGGGCATATTTTGGGTTATTGTTTAAGAACAGCCCATTGTCAATTATTTAATTCATGGTTTTACTTTTACCACCTTATTTGGGGAGAGGTGCCACTTGTATGCTCTGTCTCAGACACCAAAAATTCTCTGCACATCTCTGTATGCCGGCCTTTACAATTTTACAAGATTTTGCTGGCAGTAATTTTGCTCAGCCTTTTAGCCAACAGTGGCAAAAACTCTAATCTGAGTTTTCGTCTCCAATTCTACATGTTCTCCTAGCCTAGCAGAGTGGGTCTTTGCCCATTACTGCAGCCCTTGTTGATGCCACAACCCAAACTATATGACACACTTGCAAAGTAGAAAAAGGAAATGCTGGGAGTGTGTGTGCTGCTAAGAAGGGGAGCTTTTAAGGGGGGAGGAGAAGGGGGGTCACAGCCCCTCCATAAATGCATGGATCTAAAAAAAAAGCATTATTTTTTACTGAGCTTTCTGAGAAAGCTCTCTGCATGGCTGCCTTCTCCATGCAGAGGGGAAAAATGCAAACTTGTGCTGGAAAGAAAGAGAGAGGGAGAGACTAGGGACAGCTTGAGAAATGTCATTGTTAATTTAATCTGATGGATTGAGTATCACAGAGGGAGCAGCTGACACCAGATTGACAGCTGTCTGTCTGGAGGGAACGCACATGGGAGGGTGAAGAGTGTGCCATTTATCAGATTGATTGGGATTACTTGAGCTCTAATTCTTCCCAGTTGAGAGTTCCAATCTACATCAATTCACTTAAAAAAAACAACAGTAAAATGTTGGAAGTAGAATGGAATCTGACATGGGCCTGAGTGCACATGACCCATACCCAGACAGTTGCTAATAATACATGCAAGTTGCCAAACTCCACTAAAGTTATTCATCTCAAGACTGGCCCTATACAGGGGGTGGGCAGCCTGTGGCTCACCAGATGATGTTGAATGGCAACACCTATATCCCTCACCATTGGCTATGCTGGCTGGGGCTGATGGAAGCTGTAATTCAACAAGATCTGGAGGGACACAAGTTGCTCACAACTGCCCTACCATTAGACAGACTGAGGCAGCCACCCCAGGAGCAGATGAAAGGGCAGCAAATTGTTAGCTATTTGATTTATTATGATGGCATTTTTTCTCTCTTCCAGAATCAGGGAGAGGCACTTGTGAGAGTCTCTTCCTTCGGTGCCAAAATAACTCAACCAGCCCAAGGCATTCTGCACCTTGACTTTAAAGGGAAGGTTCCATTTGCTGCTCTACCTTAGGCAGCAAAATGTCTTGGGATGGTCCTGATGTCTTCTGGGGTCAAAAGGAGGAGAAACAACACATTTCCAAACTTGAAATGTAAGCTCCTTATGAGTGTCATAATATGCAAGTCTAGAAAACAAGCTGAATTCAGGCTTCGGTTTAATATATACAGGATATATTAATATAGGCTGCCCCATACCTTGGAGGCAGGTAACACAGCAAAGATCAGCAAAAGAGAATAAGAATTATTTTCTCAAAACTGAATTACAATACCCTGACTTAAAAGACTGCCCAGATAGTAGGACTTACAAAGCTTCCACAAGCTGCTCAGGTTTGGAGCCTGGGAAATCTGCATTGGGGTGGGGCGGTTGCTTCCAGCTCTGTTATGACCCTTAAAGTGATCTCCATCAAAATTCTGCTGGCAAAGGATCCCTGACCTATTACTCCACCAACCCCACATTCTACCCCATTTCCCCAGAAATTCCTTACAGGCAGAATCTCTGGAGCAAATATTTCAGCACTTTTCTCACTGTTGTCCAAGGTAAGGGAGAAATATACCTAGTTTCACATCCACAGGGCCAATTTAAACAAGGCAATTGGTTATTTTGCTTTTCTTTGTTTAGAAAACCAGGATGGTTGGAGGGGGCTCTTTTGACTCCGGGTTGTATGCTGAAGGACAGCGACGCCTCTTTGGCTTGCTGCATTTTAGAACAGGTGGCACATGCAGGCATGCACAGTGGGAAATCGTGCCTCAAAAACCAGGAGCCAGAAAGGAGATTAACACAGGCCCTGCTCCTGTTGCTCTCCATGCCCTTTGCCTGCTTTCTCTCCCCCTCCTTGCCAGGTTCCTGCCTTTGGTAGAAAATCTCTTTCTAATCATTTCTCTTGTTGCATACAGCCCTCCCTTTCTCTCCCCCGCCCTCCCACCCCCATTCACTCTGATGGTGAGTGGGAGGGTTATTAATTTGAGGTTTTCCTTGCTCTCGCTCTAAACACTAAATGCAGGAGTTCAGCACTCCCACAGCAAATGAAGCACACAGTGGGTTTGGGAGGCTGGGGGGGGGCAGAATCTCTGCAGCCCCTCCTACTAGTTAATTACTGAACCAAAAGAGGTAGGTGTGTGTGTGTGTGTGTGTGTGAGAGAGAGAGAGAGAGAGAGAGAGAGAGAGAGAGAGAGAGAGAAGAGAGAAGAGTATCAGTGTGCGGTTGGTACTGATTGGAGCCGATTGCCAAGTGTGCTGGACAGGCAGGAGGGCAATGAAACCAGCTGCCCGGGCCTCATGAAAGGTGTAATTTTGGTAACAAATGATCACAGGAGGAATCAGGAGTGGGTGGGTCAGCTGGACTCGAGGGCTTCTTCAGCTGAGCAATTTGGAAGGCACAGCAAGACCAGAGGGAGAAAAGGCTGGGGCTTAAATGCCAGAATGGAGTGGTTTTCACAGGCAGGATGGAACGGTGAAGGAATCCTTACGAGGGATTGTGTAGCCCACGAAGGCAGGTCTCCAGAATGGAAGGAGATCAGAGTCCTTCGACAGCAGGAGATGTGGGTCAGACAGTGCATAGGTTTCAGAGGAATCCCAAAACTGTTTGCAGCTCCCCAGTTACAAAACTGGGGAGCTGCAAACTAGAATTAAGGGATGAAGCAAGTGAATTACTCTTGGAGAAGCTGCAGCCAGATGCAGGAACAAAATGGAACTAGAGGTCATCAGGAACATCCCACTGGGACAAGGCCAGAAGTACCCACGTTGGGGCAGATTACTTTGCCATGGATAAATCAGGAAAGAGAGACGCCTGTTTCTTCAGTGGAAGGGAGCACTGTATGGTGCCTTATGAAAAATGGCAAATGCTTTATATGTTACTGTTTGGATGTACACATCCAGCAATTTGCCCCTGCAGTGAAGAGTACAGGCTGAATAAAAATTCATTAGGTTCATGGAGCCCAGACTTGTTTAACACCTTTTGAAACAGTCAGCACTTACAATCCAATTTAAGGAGTTTATTAAAAAGAGTATGGAGTTGGTGAGGAGATAAGGAGGAATCAATACTGGTAACAAAGAATACAAAAACACAAATTCTGACTTACTGGTAAATCCACATTTAATATATATTTCACATTTTATCATCAGGGCTTGTGTCTTACCAGTGCATCATGATCTAAGTGTCCCAATTCTCAACTTCTGGTGTAGCAGCTATTTTTCTTTCTCTAAATGATGCTTCCCAGGGTGACATTTTATCCCACCCCCAAATCCCATGCTCCAATCACAATTTATCTAGCTTGGCTCCTTTGATAGAACTATCAATTAGGCAGTAAATAGCATTTCTCCTGAGAGATGTAAAACAAAGAGGAGTTCTGTTTGTGACAGAGTCCAAGCCACATTCCAACTTTCCATTCCCTCCAATGATGGATGGGATATCTGTTGACCAAGTACTAGAAGAAGTATGGAACTAGCAATTGCCAGCACATATATGCTCCGTTTCTTGTATATGCTTATATCGTGTTGAAATATATTGCTGCTTTCTTTGTGTGCATGTGAGTGAGAGATTCACTGTGATTTATTGAAACATTTTTGAGACTTGTATAATAGAAGGATCCCCACCCCTCTTTCCATTTATACAGTTGTTGATCTAGGATTTAAGAACATAAGAAGAGCCCTGCTGGATCAGACCAAGGATCCATCTAGTCCAGCATTCTATTCATACAGTGGCCGATGTGCTGTCACCAGGAAACCCACAAGCAGGACGTGAGTGCAACAGCACCCTACCCTACCCCATGTTCCCCAGCAACTGGTCTGCATAGGCGTACTGCCTCTGATACTGGAGGTAGCATAAAGGCATTCAGACTAGCAGCCATTGATAACCTCCTCCTCCAGGAATTTATATCAACAAGCCTCCATAACCCATGGTTCTCTGTCCTCCACCACAGTCTCTACCCTCAGGTCTCCAACATGTGTCAAGTTACCATTTACAATGGTAACATACATATATATTGCCTTGCCTAGTCTGGAAGTATATAAAGAAAACAAAGAAAAATTAAGAAAAGGGGAGATGACGAGAAGAAGAAAAGGGGAACTACAGTGTTGATGGTACAATGGGGTGGGTAGTGCAAGGGCAAGGGAGGAATCAGCCTTCTGTTCTTTAGTCCTATAGATTCAGCTGATACTTTGTCATTCATCTTCGTTCCCTTTTTTCATTTATGAGCTGTGAGACCTAAGAGGTCTTTCACCCACTGATCTACACTTGGGGAAATGGCAGCTTTCCACTTTTTGCAGACCTTTCTTAAGAGGAGGAGAACTACGGTGCTGTGCTGAGTTTGCTTTGCACTCACGTGGTAGCATCCAGTGCTAGTCCTACTTAGAGTACACCCACTGAAATGAACGAGACCTATTCCTTTTCAGTGGGTCTACTCTAAGTAGGTCTAACATTGGATACCACCCCTGATGTAATACCCTGCCCCCTATGCCAGCCATTAAACTCATGCCTCTCATCTAATAGCATCCAAGAAAATGCATTTTGATTTTGTTCATTGCGCAACTTATTTCGCTTCCCCTTGCACGACCCATCTTCTCCTTAATAAACCTGGATTTCGTTCTACTTAAGCATAAAATATTTTGCAATGCAGACAGATCCTAGCTATTGAAAACAGGTTCCAAGTTTAAACTGTCACAACACTCAGCTGAAATTAAACTCTGTATTCTGCATATGCCCTGTTCCCTTAATTGCTACTTTACAAGAAATGGAAGGGAGTCCCAGCACTGAATTGAAAATCGCAGGTTCTTTCCAGAGCTGAATCTGACTCCCACAAACCTCTACCACTACCTGTTGTAGCATGGTGGCTAAAAGATTGAGGGAATGAGCTGAGAGCCAGGAATAAGCCTCCACTTTTAAAGCTCATCTCTGCCATAAGCTTATGTGGTGGCCTTAGGCAAGCTAGAATCTCTCAGGGCCAAACAAAAACCCCCCAACAACTACAGTGGATGGCCTGGGGCACTAAAGCCCTGTGCTTTGAGGGAGGGAGGGAGGAACAGCCTGTGTGAGAAGAGAAGAATGGATTGCCTGCTACCAAGAGATTCTCCCATGGTGGTTGATAAGTGAAGAGAGGAATTCAGCCCAGGAATTTAGCCTGCAACTTATGTATTGCAGGCATCGAGAAGACAACAGTTGAATTAAAAGAGAGCAGTTTTAAAACTGTTGTGGATGATAGAAACGAGTCACTTCGCTGATTCCAGCTAGCTGTATCCCTCCCTAGGTCTGTTGACGCAAACAGGATGTCAAGTGAAATCATTGATATCAAAACCTCTTCCGGCCAAGGTTATTTTTTCCTCGATTGCTGTCAAATAAGGGTTAATCAAAGCTGTTTGGACAATTGCTTCCTGGGTCAAGGAGACTGCAGGCAAGCTCTGCAGAGGCAGCCATTGCAGTCCCGCTGGAGCTTCCAGAAGAGAAGCCTTCTAGGCTGTACAATGGTAGGAAAACAGAAAGTGCTCTGCCACCTCAGAGAGCCATGCTGGTTTAATGGGGCATGAGGGTTATAGGCTAGTCTACAGCAGATAAGTAACATGAAGATGGTAGGTAATGCACACATGAGTCGAGAACACTAAACTACAGATCATGGCAGTACAAAACAACGAAACGCAACTTGACTATTAGAGTAGGAAACATGAACACGATACACAACAATGAGAGACAACTTCCTGTAGCATGAGAAGTTCTTGCCGAAGTAGATGGCAGTGGCGCTTAAGAGGAAGTACCTTAGGAACAGCTGACTCAGGATTCGTTCTCATAGGTGCGGTTACCACTCGATAACTGAGCATCATGTGGCAGTGCACGTGCAGAAAGAGTCGTCACAGCCCAAGCACCACACATCATCATCAGAAATGCTGTTTTTTTCAATGGAGTGGCTTCATATGTTAGGACCTGGGCTACAGATGCAGCAGAATGAGATGATGAAAGCCTGAGATGGTAGTGAACCGTACCACTGCAGGGGGAGTGTCATTTCAATGCTCCATATAAAAACACCCCACACCTTTCCCTATAAATAATAATCTCATACACAATATGTCCGATAGAAAGCTTTTATTCCAGTCTGTTTCTGCTTTGCTGCTTCTCCATTTGCAAGGTGCGTGCTTTTTTAAACTTCAAAGTTATTTTCTCCCAAACTTCTAATCTGAAGTGATACAGATTATCTTGCCATCTCAACTCTTACAACTCATTCTGCTGCCTGTGAAGACCAAGCCTGTATGCTGCAAGTCATCAAGTGATGCCCACGTATGCATGCAGTAGCTCCCACCAGGAGCAAATCATAGTGACCTACAAAAGGGTGGCAGAGTCAGGGCCTGTTCAGACGACATGCTAACCCACCATGGATCATTCAAACATACCATCCACAGTAGATTGGTGTGTCGTGTGGCAGGAGAATTTACTCCCTGAATCATAGAATCATAGAATAGCAGAGTTGGAAGGGGTCTACAAGGCCATCGAGTCCAACCCCCTGCTCAATGCAGGAATCCACCCTAAAGCATCCCTGACAGATGGTTGTCCAGCTGCCTCTTGAAGGCCTCTAGTGTGGGAGAGCCCACAACCTCCCTAGGTAACTCATTCCACCGTCGCACTGCTCTAATAGTCAGGAAGTTTTTCCTGATGTCCAGCTGGAATCTGGCTTCCCCACACTCTCTGCTCTGCAGTTCTTTCAATACATTAATTGGAAACTAATGGGGGACAGTAATTGAGACTGGTGCTTCACACATCTTTATTTTTTTAATTCAAGACAATTTTTTAGATGGCAGAGTCATTGCTGCTTAGTGATTGGTTTGCTGGAGATAAAGCTACCTTGAGTCATTCATGTACTGTTTGAAATAACTTGCCTCATGATAAGCCTCTAGTGGCTACTTGATTCCACAAAGGCTTAGACACAAAAGAATCAACTTGGGCAGCCTCAATGCATTAGCAAACTGGGATAAATAGATATGACGTGTGGTTATGTGCATCTTGCCTCCATCAGTTGTTGTTTTTTGTGATCCTTGTCCAGAAACACACAGGGGGTAAGTTTGAAACAAAACCTTGAGCATTCAATGGAATGCAGGAGATGTTGTTTGTGGCTATTAGTAATAATTGTACAATATATGTTTCAGAAACTATGTAATATGGGAGACCGTTATGAAAAGCCTTGACCCACTGATACAAGGTTGGAAACAAAGTTAAACATTTGGGATGGCGGGTTAACTTGAGAGAAAGTATGGCAAGGAGAAGTGCTGTTTTTGTATTATAGCGAATTATGGTTTCTCTTTATCACGTTTGTGTCTTAGCGTGTTCCTGAAGAAGCACTGTCTTGCGAAACAGATTTATGTTCCGGACTTCTGTTGGTGGTATGAAACCTCCACGATAAAAGCATAATATTGAGATGTGTCTATATCTATACCTATATATGAGAAAAATAGATGAGATTGTAATGTGATTTGGACATACTGTAAAAACTGAAGCCAATAATCTGATTTATGGATATATGGATATAAGTTTATGTGTTTGAATTGTGGCCAATGTATATTGTGAAATTGTAGTTATTCTATACTTCTATATGCAATATTGTGACTATTGAACTATTGATAAAAAAAGTGGATTATTGGGACAAAGTAGCCAATATATGGGACAGAGTAAAAGTATTGAAATACTATCGTGATTCAATCTTTGATTGTGGTTGGAGGGTGGATACTCTAGTGTTGTTTGTTATTCATCCAACCATTGCCTCTAATTAGTCTTGACAACTATGTGCATCTTGCCTCCATCAGTTGTTGTTTGTTTTAAAAAAAGCAGGCTTGGAAGATAGGGAGTTGGAATGGAGGGATGGCTGGGGGGCTGCTTAATCCCTTTTCCCATTGGGGAAAAAAAACACTTGGAGGTGATTTTGAATGGGGAAAAGATGGAAGGAAAAGGGTTATGAACACACACGCCCCAGCCATTCCTTTGCTCAACCTCACAGCCCCCAAAGGTTGGTTTAAGATTCAAGCAACTACATAGAACACCTAGTTTTGCCATTAGTCTGCTCATAATTCTCAGCCACAAAGCTCAGTGCAGGACAAAACACTGAATAATTCAGAGACGTTCCCTATTACAGACTTCCCAAAACAGTGCTCTCCAGATGTGTTGGACTACAACTCCCAATGGCCATGCTGGCTGGGAATGATGGGAGTTATAGTCAACACATCTCAGGGGTACCAGGTTGGGTAAGGGTTCACTGTGTCCATCGCTGACTGTTGTAAAGGCATGTCGACATACACATTTTCTCTCTGTTAGCGATACAACAGATACTCGGGATACAGTGCAACTCAGGTGAATGGAGCACATGACTTAGACAAGATTCCCCTGATCTTGCATAATGTTTTGTACTAGGAACCTTAAAGTAACAGGTTTGAGTCCCCTTCAGGATCAAGATGCTACGACCTTGTAAAGCAAGAGGGCAAATGAAGAACAGTTTCTTTTAGTGCTTTCAGTCATGCTAGGAGGAAGGCAAGGTGCACCTGCACTAGAACTAGAATACTTTGCAAGGTGCTCCTCTCCCACTCCACAATGGCCTGCAAGGTTGATCTGCAAGTGATCTTTCTCAGGGGTCCAATTTAAAAGCTCATCTTCGTTACTGAACCCACAGTTGGCTAATTCCATACTCTCATTGTTATGACTTAACTCTATGGGAAAAGTGAAGTACAGGATCCCAGCGTCGGGACAGTTCAAACAGAGACATAATCACCACAGTCTAAACCCTGAGCACATAAACTTCCTTCATCCCTGGTCAATTTTAACCCAGAGCTTCTGAACTGTGCCTCTTCCTCCTCTCCATATAAACAAGACTGGTGTTCCAGTCCTGCAGAGAAAGTTGCAGCCATCCCCCCAATTCAGTATGGAATTCAGAAATATGGGTTCATTTCCCTGCTTCTGCTTGTGTTGTACTTGATAAAGTCTTTAGGGGTAGCCAGGTGGGTTAAAAAGCCCCTGTACTGATTAAGGGAGGGTATAGTTTTTTTGTCAGCTCCATGGACAAGAAATTCATGTTTGTTGGCAGTTATTGTAACCTATCAAGGATTTAAAATGTGAGAGAGCACTGGGTAGCTTAGTCCTGTTCTTGTGTGTTTTTGACAGGATGTGGGAGATCCGTGATTAAGATCACCCTTTTTGTGTATGTAAAGAAAAGGAAAAGAATGAATAAGCAGCCTTATGTGGCTACTTTGAAAATCCCTGATGTCCATCTCTCCCCCGCCCCAGCTGTTATTATCTCCATAGGCAGCAGAGGAGGGAGTTGGGGAAAGGAACAAGTGTAGATGCTGTTACCGAGTGCTTTTTTTTTAACCGCTATGGAGTGAATAAAAGCTTTGAGCAGGGCACGTTGGTTGGTGTGAAATTTACGTTAGGGGAAGGACACTGGAGAAAAGGGTTTAACAGCCTGTCCCAGAACTCCACACCCTCTGTTTTCAAAGCAGCTGATAAAAACAGCATCAAAATCATGCAAAATTCTATTTGTAGATCACCAGTTCAGGACAGAGTCTGAATGCCAACTTCAATAACAAAACCTTCAAAGTCAGAGGTCGTTGTTCCCAAGGGAGCTCTACGCATAAGAACGTAAGTGCCATGCTGGATCAGACCAAGGGTCCATCTAGTCCAGCACTCTGTTCACACAGTGGCCAACCAGCCATCAGCCAGGGATGAACAAGCAGGACATGGTGCAACAGCACCCTTTCACCCATCTTCCCCAGCAACTGGTGCACACAGGCTTATTGCCTCGAATACTGGAGATAGCACACAACCAACAGGGCTAGTAGCCATTGATGGCCTAAGACTCCAGGAATTTATCCAACTCCCTTTTAAAGCCATCTAGATTGGTGGCCATCACTACATCTTGTGGTAGTGAGTTCCACAATTTAACTATGCGCTGTGTGAAGAAGTACTTCCTTTTATTTATCCTGGATCTCCCACCAATCAGTTTCATGGGATGACCCCAGGTTCTAGTATTTTGAGAGCGTCCTGGCTCATCTCTTCTTAGAAAAGGAGAAACTGAGGCTACCTGTTGGACCCTTTGATAAAGTCACCAACTTCTGTCCATAATAACTGGGAATTCCCTCCACAAGTAGAACATGGGACAGCATGATAGTACCTGGGGACAGCCCGGGCAACTTAGTTGTTGCACTGGGAAAGGAGGAGAGAGACTAGGGATGCTGGCACTGAAGATGGCTGTGCTTCACAGCCTACTCTATCCACAGCTGATACTTGTCACCAGAGCATTTATACACAGACACACCCTGGGTACAACCTGAAACAGAACAGCTCAAAGGCCCCAAGCAAGAACTTATAGCTGATGTAGCAGAAACAAAAACGAGCAATTGTGACTTGGACCTTCCCCAGCCTTCAGTTCATTGCATACTTGCAGCCCCGAGGCCCAGCATGAGGGAAGCATGAGTGGAGGGGGCCATGCCGAAGTCAGACAGCTTGGCTAATTATCTACTAATTACCTAGGAGAGTAAGAAGGCTCTATGCAACAGAAGAGAGAGAGAAAGTCTGAGGAGAGGGGAGCCATCAAACGTTCCCAGCAGGGGCTGCTGGAAGACCACATATGATGGGTTATGCCAAAGGCAAATTATGATGAAGCCTGGCTGATGGGGTTGGAGTTCACGGGGCACCAAAAGGCTGCTGCCAGAGGAGCTACTGGTTTGCCCTAGGGATGTTTCACTGCTTCCAAGTCCGTGAGTTCTGGCCAGATGTGTGCCCAGCTCATTTAATCTAGTCAATTGGTTTCACTTTCCACCTGCTTAATTCAATTAGCCCAGGAGGACCGATGGAGAAAGAGCCCCCAAGTCAGGCAGCGCTTCATCAGCAACTAGACAGTCCAAAGAGGAAGGTGAGCATTTAAGGAAATGGATGAATGAAAGACAGGAGAGCTGACAGGCACACCAATCTGTGCCCAGAATAGATAACAAGGTCGAGTGGAAAACTCATTCGTCTTTAGCACTGGAATGTCCTGTGTTTAATTTTTTTTGCAAGAGATCTGTACAAACAATTCAAGACAGAACGCATTTCTATAAACAGACCAATCTGCAAAAAGGAACCACAATTATTCTCTTCAGCAATTTCTTTTCCACTGGTGGGTATGCAAGTTCTGAAGAATCCTCCTATGGCTATTTACAGGGACGTAAGCCTACTGAACTCAATGGGACTCGCTTGCATGTAAATATGCAAAGGTATAGATTGCAGTTTAACAGAGGCAATGGTAACATTATCTTTGGTAAGTATCAAATCAGCTCTTCTCATACAAAACCCACCTATATATACGTACACACAATTTTACATATTCCATATCAACCAATGCAGTTTACTTAATAAAGTGTGATAGATGCTTAACTGGAAGGCAATGTTTAAATAAGGGGTGCCCTATGACCCATAGGCTGTGGCTGCCAGCAGAGGGAACGTGACTTCCTATTGGTGCCATGTAGTGAAAGGCAGTCCCCCTCCCTATTTAAGGAATTGGCCACCTGTGAATCGGGGACACACACAGTTCTGAGCCAAGGTTGGCAGCCTTATTTTGGTGCCAACAGAGTGAAATATGTTATACGACATGGCAGCTTGCAGCTAAACAACAGGGTGCTTTAAGACAGGAAATTAGAATAACTAACTGCAAAGCAGACAAGCTGACCTCAGATGGATCGCTGCTCCCCATGCTAAAACCTCACCATCAATCATTATGCTTATCCAACAAGCACTGATTTACCTGGGAGAAACTTTCCTGCAGCCAAGGCAGGGCAGCAAGTCACTGTGCTGTAAAGTATGACATTCTCCATGTTTTCTTGCCATATGTTTCGGCCAGCCAATCATCCCCCTTGGCTCATCCCCAGGACTGCAGCTGACTCCCAAGCCAGCAAAGATCACAGAGGCAGGACAAGCACACAATCAACAAAAACAAACAGATAAGGTCTAAAGGAGACAGGCCTCTGCCAGGAGGTTCTCCTCCAACCACCTTGAAAAATGGAGCTGGTTCCAAGTGCGAACAGTTTTGTTTTTGGAATAGCTCAGCAATAAAGAAACAAACACTCAGGAGCAAACAGTGTTCAAACTGGACTGGCTCACAGCTGCCTTAGGACAAGCTGCTCTTTCTTCCTTTGATCCAGGAGGGAGGATCTGCTTAGATCACCAGGATCGAAGGTCAATGGGGTTTTTCTTGCACACCATGGACAGTTCATTCATAATTATTTATCACACTGTGCAACTGGAATCCAATACACCCTTAATGGTTCACATGGGTCACTCCTAACTTGCATAACACATACCTTGCTTGGCTGCAATGCATTTAAAATCTTGCTGTGCTGCCAGGCGCCTATACAGCACTCAGTTGTTGACATTGGATTCAAGAGCAAATAACTCAAAACTTCTGCAGTAGAATGCTGCTGCTGTTTGAGATCAGCAACCATTGGACATTAAAAACAACAGCAGTCCCTAGTGCGAAACCTGGAGCCCCCTATGCCTTTAGTGTGTATGGTTCTCTCTTCCATGTGCAAGCTTATGGTTTCCACAGCCTCCTCAACTCTACAGGGTGCCTGGCTCTGGCCTTAATATACCCTTAAAATTAAAGAAGCATTTACCTGACCGGGGTGGCCTTAGAACAGCCTTTCCCAACCTGGTGCTCTCCAGATGTTTCACTGCATCTCCTATAATTCTCAGCCAGTATGGCCAATGCTGGCTGGAATTTATGAGAGTTGTAATCCAACACATCTGGAGAGCACCTGGTTAGAGAAGACGGCCTTAGAATATGGGACTTGCTGATGATCTCATCCAAACTGCTAACATTTATCTCAACAAGTGCACATTGTGTATTAAATCTGTAACCAGGCCAGCTGCCAGGGTCCACACACTGGCATGGGATCGATTGACTGCCAGGGCCACCCAAATCTCTTGCTGTATAGTCTCTCTTGCTCCTTACAGCCACTACTATCAATCCCACCTCCCTCTTGCCTAATCACCAATCACGATGAGAAGAGGAGCAGCTGTCCCCATCTGTGTGCCCTTGGTGCCATACTATTCCCTTTTATTCTGGGCCCAACATCAAAATGGCTCCCCCTCCTCGCTACTGTGATCCAACTGGACTCGAGTGTGTTGAACAGTAATGGTGTCCTCACCTACTCGCATGCCTTACTGTCTGTTCCCCACCCCCATCTTTCTGAGTCAAATGAGATGGTTGGGTGTGACAGCGGCTGCTACACCATAAGAAGCAGGCAAGTGAACAAGCAACAGTGGCAACAAGAATTTCATATCAGGAAATAGTACGAGCGGCTGTTGCCACATGGAAGAAGTCCACCAGCCAGTCAAATTGTGTACATAAAGGAACTTATTTTATGTACACAATAATGTACATTATTGTGTACATTATGTAACTTTTATGTAACTTCTCTTGTCTGTGACCCCAAAACCCCATTTGTAACCATATTCCCTGCAAACCCTACAAAGGGTTAAGCTGATTCCAAGTGGGGCCCTGCAACAAAATGTTGCAGTGTGGAGTGCTTCTGTTCAGGGTTCCAGCTACTCCATTCCGTTACCCTCCACCCTTCCACTGCCTGTTTAAATTAATCAGCATTGTATGCCTAGTGAGCATGCTCATTCCTTATTGGCCTCCCCATTTAGTTTTTTTTGGGGGGGACACAGTTGTACCAAATCCCAGCTACACTAAAATTGTAGATTTTTCCATTGTTGTCTATGGGCAGCTTTCACTCCCATCCTTGGGGACATTTTAAAATAGCTTCTCGGTATGAAGCAGGAAATGACCTATATAGACAATGTGATGGCTCTTTCCAGACTTTTTAACATCTGTGTCTCCTTTTCCCTCCTTACTTTCCACCCCCTCCCATTCTGTTGTCATTTTTTTTTTCCTGTCTCAGTTGCTCAACATTCTTGCCATTGAATTATTCTCGGGCTGGATGGGGATTCCCCCCTCGTAGTTTCCCCCCAAAACATTATTGGCTTATCTTCAAATCTCTGTGTTACCCCATGTCTGCTTGGGCATAGGTGACGCTGAGCACAAGATCCACAAGCACAGGATGACTTGAGTATTAGATGCTGCTGTTTGTTTTCAATGTTACAAGGTCAAGACTTTTTGCAAGCATTCAATCTGAATGCTTGTGAAAAGCTCTGAGGGTTTGGAGGCTTTTGTGAAGTGCTGTGGCCTCCCTTGCCCCCATGGGCCGAGAAAGGGCAGGGTAAAGTGGAGAGTCTTTTCCCACCAGGATTGGCACTCTCAGCCTTAAATTCTTGGAAAGGGCCTACACCCAGGAAGAAATGGCACAAGTAACATCAGTTTGACACCAGGGCTTCTGGGACTGATGGTCTTGCTTCTCATCCCTAGCAGGAAAGATGCTCCACCAGTGCCTGGGAAGCCTATGCTGAGAGAGGGAGGTGATCTCCTGGGACACCCCTCCTATGCCTGGCTCTGAGGAAGGACCTCCTCAGAGCCAGGCATTTTGTCCTGGCCAGTCTCTAATGAGCCATGCTGGCTTCTTTCTCTGGCTGCACAGATCACAGTAGTAAAGGTAAGGGGGTGGGGGGCATGGCATGGCAGCAGGAAGGGGGTAATATGGCAGTGGCGCATGTGCTCTCACCTCAGGTAGCAGGAGAGCTTGTGCTGGGGATGGCATTTGATATGGAGGAACAAGCCTTCCTGCACAGCAGAGGTAGGGAACCTACAGCCCTCCAGATGTTGAACTACAACCCCCATCATCCCTGACCATTGGCTATGCTGCTGGTTCAGGAACTGGAGACCAACAATATGTGGAGCCCCAATGGTTCCCCACCACTGCTATACAGCTATGGAATTGTAATAAGCTTCTATCTAGTTAGTCAGCAATTTTATGAGGTAGCCTGTATACTGTTGTATGTACACCAACATGGGCAGGAAGGTACTGTTGCACTCATGTCCTGCTTGTGGGTTTCACATGGGCAGCTGGTTGGCCACTGTGTCAACAGAATGCTGGAGTAGATGGATCCTTGGTCTGATCCAGCAGGGCTCTTATGATGTTGAGAGAAGGGAGGGGGAGGTGTGTGGCCGCTTTTGTAACAAATTCACCATTTCTCACCTCTACATCAGAGGATTCTCAGCTAAATTAAAAGTGAAGCAGTGACAGACAAGGCAGGCCAAAGGGGTGCCATAATCTTTATAACATTCCATAAACCCCCTCAAGGCTGAAACGTTCTATATTGGAAATGTTTGAAGGATCAACAATTGCCAAAGATCCAAATCCTGGCACCACTCCTGTCACTCCAAAAGGAAAAACTCTTCAATCAGTCATTCCTCATGCAGTGATCGAGCAGCTCCAGGCTTAAATGGATCGAATGTTGTCGTGCTTAGGAGGTCCTATTAATTGAGCATTGAGTGCCTGTGGGACACTTTGCTTGAAGTCAAGAATACTGACATGAACTCTTGAAATAGACAGAGGCCTATTTCATCAAAATGTACCAAAAACTGCCTTTGAGTAATTCAACAACTGTTTTTGGAAGCAATTTTCTGCAGCCACTGATCAGTTCTTGTCCAAGGTAACTTCTGTGGAAGATGCAGAAAATTCTTATTTTGTGTGGGCTTTTCTTCCTCCCGTGTGTGCTGTGTTATGCTCGTAAGGAGCATACTGCGATTCAAAGCCCTGCGTAGAGGGATGCCTGTAGACTCGCAGCAACCGGACCGTTGTTGCCTGAGCCCCAGGGACTGGTAGGAATGGAGGCATTGTGGTGTTGGCTTCTGTGTTGTGTGATGCAAGGGCTCACCTGGCGCCAACGCTGCCATCTTTCCGGTGCTAGGTTAAGACTTTCCTCTTTGCCCAGGCATATGGCGGCACATCTTAATCACCCACATGTTTAGTTTTTTAACGGTTTTTAAATGCTTTATGTGTGTATGTTCTGTGTTTTAGAATTTTAAATTTTGTATACTCGTTTTAATCTTAATTTTAGAATTTCTGTAAACCGCCCAGAGAGCCCTGGCTATGGGAGCGGTATATAAGTGCAATAAATAAATAAATAAATAAATAAGGGCTGTGCTGGAAGCATGTCCCCATGATGGGTTCACTGGCTGCCTCCATATGGGAATTGTCACCCCAACTGTGCCTGATTGGTTGCCACTGGCAATGTTTCCAGGGACACTGGCAGCAAGTCTGTTGTTTCTATGCAATTTTGTATTTTCTGGTTGTGTTTTTTTTCCCCCTTACCACCAAGGCAAAACATGAATTGGACATTTATCTCTAGCAAATACAGACCGGAAATGTCCACTTTGAAGATAAACATTAATATTACTTTTGAGGATTGTGTTATTTATCATAATTAATAAGCTGCTGACTTAAAATTCAAATCGTGTCACAATAGCTCAGATACAAGCCACGCTAGAAATCTGGTAGCCAGACAGGGATGTTCTGGAAGCTGAGGAGAATTCCTTCGTCTTGATGTCATTACTGCTGGAATTGCTGTCTGTCAACCAAGAGGAGGTACAAACTAACTAACCTTGGACTACTTTCCGAAAGTAAAAACTACCCAACTCTAGAACCATTAGAGAAGGAATTTTCTGCTGTGTCAGACTACCAGATGATCCCAGAAATTTTCCTCCATCTACAAAATGCAGTAGGACTTATTGAGCCATATCTTCTCATCTTTGTGTAGCAGACAGATTTGACAGATGGGCAGGGGGTGGGGAGGGTGGAACATTTGAGTTTCCTTGCTCTCTGTTTGTGGCACTCTTGTGGTGATTATACAGCCAGAACAGCAGCTGTACAGTCGGCTTTTTCAGCATTCTTAAGTGATAATGCCAGAAAATCCTATTTGTTACAAATGCAAGATGATCTGTCCTATTAGTGTGAAGTTTGGCATAGAAAATGGACTTGGGAAGTAGTATAATCTGGCCAAGTTTCAGAAAAATCCAACAAATGTCAGGGTGTTGCAAGCACTTGAGTAGTGCCTCTGCTCAAATGCTTGTGAGCAATATCCTGTGTGTGAGGCCTTTGATTACCTCAACTCTATGAGAGCCACTCCGCTGCTCCCTGCCCCAAAGTCCAGTAATTTCTCTTGGGGCAGGGGAAGGTGATGGCATGCATCTTTGCCCACTGGAAAACGACTGGAAACCAAAGCTTTGTGCATCATTCCTGCCAGGAAGAAGGCCTTCCAAGTCTGACAAAAATGACACAAATAGTTTCAGTTTCCTGCCAGGGCTTCAGATAGAGGCAATTCCAATCCCATCCCCATCAGGAAAAGATGCCGTACCAGGGCCTGGGGAGCACCACCTTCCCAGGCCCTGCCCCACGGCAACATCCTGGAATATGAGGCAGGGGAAGGACAGTGAGTGCCCTCCAAGCTTTTTGTAAGTGTCTGAACCAAATGCTCCTCAAAAGCCCAAGCCTTTGCAAGCATTTAGTCTGAATACTCACAAAACCTCAGCCCCTTTCAGGGAGAGCAGCAGGATGCTTATGCATTCCTAGTCAAATGGCTGAGTTATAGCAATTTAAAATATTGGTTTTGAGACCAAGGACTCCATTTACAACCATTTTTATGCCCCTTGAAAATGTACCTCGCATTTCTCCTTTTTGCCAGCTTACATTCTATCAAACAAACCTATTGCAGGGGTCTCCCCTTCACAGCTTTGGTGAAAATGCTTTGAATATTCTAAAAGGTTCTGAAGCTTATTCTAATCCACCATTTAACTCAGGGTGAGCGTTGAGCCCATGTGGGTTTGGCAAATGGAGGCTTCCCAGGCAAAGCTGTAACCTCCCCCCTACCCACAAAAATGGCTCCTGCAGCAGAAGCCTGTAGGTGCAGGGGCATTGGGGGAGGCACAAACTCTCCCTATGTGGTGTTGGTGTTTGGATATGTTTGCTTTTGCTTTTTGTTAACGCATTCTCAAATTTGCTCTCTGCAGCATAAAATAAGCTTTGCAAGAGGTTGGTTGTCAGAATTAAAAGTTTAGAACTTAAAAAGCACACACCTTTTCATGCTTTCCAGTGCATGACTGAATTGGTAAATGCCTTAAATCCTCTTAAAATGCATTTTGATCCCAGAATATCTTTATACTTGTATGCTGGGAGTCTTCTACAGCACAAGCCAATATATAAAGAACAGTTTGGTATAGAAGATCTTGCCTCTGTGTAGGATGCTGGGATGGAAAACATTCAGGATCTTTCAATTATTTTATTTTTAGAGTGTCTGAAAAATGGAACCCTTCAGACCACAGAAGAAAAACCTGCACGTTTTCAAACAAAAAGAAAAAACATGTTTTAATCATTCTAGCCTCTTTTTCTCCCCTCCAACCAATCTTTCTCTGACAGGATTAGGTCATTCTATGTTAAAATATTTGTCTCCTGGCCTCTGCCATTCCATTTAAGACCTGGTAATTCCAGAATCTCAGAGGCAGCTAAACTGGCAGTGAAGGCAGCTATAAATTAGCCATTACAAAATATAATTCATTCATGTGCTTCACATAGATATATGGAAATCCTGAACCACAAGTCCCATCTTAGTCTTTCTCATTATCTTGTCTCTAGGGTCTATGCCAGCATCAGGTAGAAAGGAGTAGAGGAGAATACAAGAGGATTGAACAGAGATGAAAAGCTACAGCTGTCTCAAACATGGCTAGGCTTGTAGTTCAGAACAGAGGAGATCCTATTATGCCACTAGACCTACTGATGTTAGATTTATTAACACAACTCTAACTTGTATTAATGAGATCTTTTCCTTTTCAGTGGACTCTATCAACAGCGATGTAATTTTCTCCTTCCTGCCTCATTCTTCCCAGGGAAAGCTTCTGCCTAAAGGATAGCTGTGGTTCCAATTCAGATAGGATAAAAGGAAGGCCAGTCAAAAAGGTAATCAAACTCAAAGTTTTGCTTATGATTGACAACAGCTTGGGCTCAACATACTTCCATAGTGCCACAGTGGGTGGGAGAATGGGTGTTGCTAAGAAAAAGGCAGAGTGTAGAACAACAACCACAACAAGGGAGGCACCTGAAAAGCCCCCGTGTATTGCCTGAAAACAGATGTGAATGTACTGGGGGTAGCATCTTTCTGTAACCTGCCCTTTGTCATAAGCATGCATTACCAAGGGATATGTGGGCACAGAGTCAGTGCGCAACTGCTCAAAAAATCCCAGTTGAAAAATTACATTGTAACTCAAGATACCTCAAGTTGAGCCACATAAACCAAAGGCATATATAGACAGGAGTACCAATCACAATTAGCCAAAACAGCCATCCTAATGCAAAGAGTGTTCTTACAGGAAGTTGAGAATAAATTACAGAATACTCTATAGGTGTCAAATAGAAAAGGGAAAGGATTTGAAATGATGATGATGATGATGATGATGATGATAAAATAAAGGCCTGCTGAAAGGATTTTTGTGAACTCTTATGGAGACCCTACTCCCAGCCCAAAAGATAGGCCTGGGTTGGGGACTATAAGCATCTCCCTCTGGTAAAGTCCGAAGAGACTGATTCTGCTGTCATAGAAAGATAAGGCACAATCCCAGATTAAAAAGAAGTCTTCCCTCTGGTCACTTGGGAAGAGAATGGAAGTGAAAAAGAGCCTCTGGAGTTTGACACTGAACATGTTTGCATTCTTGAAACAGAATTAAGCTTGCAATTTCCATGTTTTCAAGTCCAACTTTTCTTCATCTCACACATTCCATCCTATAGGCTTTGCTTAAATGGAAAGCACCCTGAGGAAAAGACTATGTCACTTGTGAACTGGGTAAAGCAGCTAGAATAGCGTTAGCACCAAGGAAATGTTAATAGTAATAATAATTTATTACCTCTCCCAATGGGAACACAAAAGGATACACTACACACAAAAGAGCAATCAGAGGCACACTCTTCTCCACCTTTTTACTGAACTCTGTTGGAGTTCTATATATAAACGCTCTTAACAGGTGCTGTTTCAGCAGCAGGACATTTACAGTGTTTTTTTCTAGAAAAAAAAAGACTTCTTTGTACTTCCGGCCTCAAAATTCACTGCTATACACAGCGGAGATTCACCAGCGGATAAGAAAGGAGGGGGTTTCTCATGTCTGTCCAAAAGGAACAAAGAAATTACAGAAGATGACAGGCCTCTTGGAAGCAAGGTCTGTCTCCATGTTAGTCTGCTAAACCAGCATACACCAGGATAGATCCCAGTAAGGTGCATGTACTCGGGCTCACTCAATGCTGTTTGTATCCTGTGAAAGTGGTTCTGCAAAAAGGAAGACAAAATGCAAGGGAGACATCCACAATCTCTCCCCTACACAACCACAAATGGACACAGTGCCAAATCCTAACATCCCCTTCACTAAGGATTAAGAGCACACCTGTGGAGTGAGGTCTCCCCCCTGAGTACAGTGCCCCAGGCACGGTCAACTCTTGGCTTTCCGACAGAGTACAGTCCTATATTTACATGTCCTTACATGTTAAATGGAAAGCAAATAAGTGACACTTTACATTGCTGCTTAAAATAAAGTTGGAAAAAAATAATTCTGCACAAAGAACGACAGACATTTGATGGGATGGTTGACCACACAAGTGACATGTCTTGTAGTCTGCAGTTGTAACACTTGGTGCACACGAATATGGAACTGGCTGCTACATTTATATAGAATTCTTCCCTTTTCCTGAAAATGCTGTGCAAAATTAATCCCCTAATTCCACCTACTCAATGAGACACTTTGTTGGCGTTCAGAGAAGGTAGTCTTTCGACTGAGCTAAGAAGTTCCTGCTTCAGTCAATGCAGAATTTGGTTTAGGTAGTGTATGTGTTTGATGGGCAGGATGTTAACAACCTGAATGGGAGCACTTGGTCACCTTGTCAGCACTAGAGAGATCCAAGTGTATCAGTGGAGAGATATTAAAGATCAGTCAACCTCCTGAGATCAGGGGGAAATTACTCACTCTGATAGGCAGCAATAGTCTGAACAGTAAAAGCACAGGACACTCACTTATTACTCCTTTGGGGGGGGGAACCCCGACCCATGTTAATCTTCTCAGCCCCAGAGTGTTAAAACAGGGCAGTAGGGACAGCACAAAGTTAGGCTCTTAATAAGGAATGCCAGAGAACAAGTGTTTTAGGCTGGGCACTGGGAAAGCCTCCCAAGAAGCTCTGGAAAGCACCATTCAGAATAGGAGGCACTAACTCAGAGAGAAGGGCAGAGCCCTCAGCTGTTAATTTCAATATCCATTTGAGATGGGGCTAACAATACACAAGGACAGCAGGCGCAAAGTACCCAAGCAGAGCTGATGACTTGGGCTTTAAAGCACAAGTGTACATAGGACAGGAGTTCAGTCAGTTTGCTCCATATTATCAAGGGCTTAGTTGCTGCATCACTTTCTCGCTTCAGGCCTTTGATCAACACCAGACACCTTCCAGAGAATTAGAAGGATGAGCTCTCTGATCAACATCGTTTTGCTCTAATTTTTCTCACCTGGGGAAAAATGCTTGTCCCTGTACCACAGTTGCTACAGAGGAAATGAGAAAGAGCAATAACAACAGATTCCTCTTCCCCACTTCCATTCCCCAGGGTAGTCCATATCATCAGTTCTCTGTCCCCAGGAATGTGAGACAAGTCCAAACTTCCTCTTGATCTTCCCTGGAAAAAAAGACACACGCACTAGGGTTAGACCACTCCACAACCAGGAGCTACAGTCAATGCTGGGAAAGGGGGCGCAGTAACACCAGGACTGGCCAGGATGCAGGTAGATAACTCAGCTTCAGGAGATGGTCGAAAACTCTTTAAGCAGGGTCTCCTGGCTTAGGGTGTTGAAAGCCAGATTTCGCCGCACATTGATGCTGATGGACCGGACCTGCGGGAGACACAACAGTCACTACAGGTACCACTGACACAGCCCAGCATCTCTGGTACGGAAGGAGACCTTGATAGGCCAGCATTTGATGCAACAAGACTGACTGGCTTGTGGAATTAAGCCATCAAGAAACCAAGTGTTTCAATTGTGGGAAATGGGCTTCAGTACTAAAGATCAGTATGTCCTATGAAGGAGCTGTTTATCAGGTGAGATCTGATGCATACTCTGAACAAAATGGGTCCAAACATTAAAATTGTCTTTTTGCTGCAAAATCCTTTATCGCTGAGCAAGTTGCTACATGTCTCAACAGCATCTGCACTTAACCAGTTTCTCTGCACCTCAGTAAGTTAGGAAGGAACATACTCTAGATAAGCCTTCCCTAACCTGATGTCCTCCAGATGTCTTGGACTTCAACTCCCATCAGCCAAAGCCAGCATTGGCCAAGGGTCAGGAGCATTGGGAATTGTAGTCCAAAACATTGGAAGGGCACCAGGCTGGGGAAGGCTGGCCTAGGAGCCATCCGCTATCCTGTCAGCTTTGTTATTTGGCCAATTCCTTGCCTTGCCACTCTTGCTGGACCCTCATCAGCTCTACCCCAGAGCTTTGGTTTCAAGTCACCATCCCTAGTTGCTCTAAATTTACTTCCATGTATGTTGGAATGGAAACCTTTGATAGAATATTTGCAAGAGACAGAGAAAAATGATGTATTTGTTTGTTGATTTTAGTAATAAGACGGGGAAATAAAAGAGAAAAAAAGAGAAAAGAGAAATAAAGAGAAGTAAATTTGATTGATGTATTAGAAACGGAGTATGATTCTGTGGATCCAATGTATGAGATTCAGATAAGTCGTAAGAAAGAATTGAATTTGATTAACATATTAATAGTAATTAAGAAGTTAATTAGCATTTCTGGCATAAAGAGGGCCAAAAATATACTTTAACCTTATCCTTAAATGTTTTTTATTGTATTTGAGTGTAGTTGTTTTGTGTATACCTTTGTTTGTATGTACTATATGTGGTGTAAAGATTGTGTGTTTGTGATGTTTAAAATAAAAAATAAAATATAGAAAAAAATAAATTTACTTCCATGTGAATACACCCAGTTCCAAAAGCTCTGGGTTGTCACACAAGCTTTGATCAACCCTGGACAACCAGGATTCCTTTCCGGAGGTCGACTAAGGAAGGAAATTTTGCAGCAAGCTATAGTGCTACGTTTCTGCAAAGGCACCTGAATAAGCAACACAAGAGAAACCTATGTGCTGTCTTTGATCTGACTGAGCATCCTGTATGGCATAACTTTGTGACCTGGTGTCCTCTGGGGAGGGGGCATGGCTTTTTTTAATCTAGAAGAAAAATATGATGGCGAAAGGAAAACTAATGGTTTGCCAGCAACTCACCAAACCACATCAACTTGATTCAATCCCTGTCCTACTTTGATAGTGAACTCAGGGGACCCATTATACATTTATCGCTCTCAATAGGGATTGGCTTGGAGGAGGCTCATTAAGTCTCTAGAGAAATAGGGATTAAACTGGTTGCATTTGTTTAATCACCAGATGAGGAATAATGAACAAAATTCCCTGACTTCATCCAACTAGGTCCATTTGGGCATTTCTCATAAAAAAAAAAAAAAAAGGATGGACTGGCAATGATGTTAAGTATACTCAATGATACTGAATCTAAATTACTAGCACTTAGGCTGATGGACTCTGGAAAGAAAATATAATCTCAGCAAATTAGAAAAGGCAAGTCTTCATTTTAATTAAGGGAAATGTACAGTTTTTCAACTAGTGAATAGCAGGACACAGAAAACGTCAATAGTGGCTGGGGGAAAGAGGGAGAGAATCGGGGCAACATACATATACACAAAAAGAAGCCATGGACATGATACAAGTGGAGGAGAATGCTCCACCATATAGGTGAGAACAAACATGGCTGTTCCTGCACTATTCAAGATAGACCTCTGTGTTCAGCTATCTCCCTCCTAAGACACATAGACATAGAAAAAGGAAAGCATTTCAAGCAGCCGTCTTCTATTGCTCCAGTACTTGCAATGTAGGGATTACCTGGCAAAGACAGCGCAGCAATGGAAGGAAGTTACAGTAACATGTTAGTAGGGAGAAAATTGTTGGGGTGGAGGTGAGGATCAGCTCTGGGCACATACAATTTGTGGGAAGGGGATGTACTGAGCATTTCAAATCCAACAGCAAAGTCTGTCTCATGTGAAAGAAGCACCCTTATTCCTGTTCCATCAATGGAGCTGTTGGAACATGCTGTGCTTGATAAGCTATTGGCAGGTGCAGTCAGCATGAGATTTCTCTGACTTTCAGAAAAGGCTGTATGAGCATGTAAGAAAAAGGTTCAGCCATGTAATTCCAACCAGCTTCAGGAACATGCTGCAAAAAGAGTTCAAGGAACCCCAAGAAGAGTGGAACTAAAATTTCCCTTTTCCCAATTATGTCTGCCAAGCATCTAATTGGTCATTACCTATGAATGAAAAGCATACTAATGCTTGTGTTTCTGCACCCGCACCACCGATACATTAGATGGATACAAGGGCAGTTCTGGTTGTGCTGTGGCTTTGAGGCTCTTATTACAGCGCTGAAACTCACCAGTTCTTTAAAGAAAGTGGCTTCTTTATGTTGCTCTGAGTAGCGTTCATACTGGTCCAATCCATCCTGCAACTTTAGGGTGAGAGTGTCATAGTTGGAGCGCACCACTTCTAAAACCTGCAAATACACAAAGGGAAAGAGACATCAATTAAGTTAAACCTAAATCAAAAGCCAGGCTTAAAGAAAACCAAGACATCATAGATATAACCAGATTAATTTTTATGGATCTCCCACCACCCACTGTATACAATTCCCCACCTTCCACCCCCAGATATGTGTGGAGAAACACTTCTTGTAATCTGTGGAACAAGCTTGCTTTGAGCATGTAAGAAGGGCCAAGCCTCAACACCCCTTTATCCGTAGGGAAGACTCATAGACCCTTATTGTCTGACAGAGGCCAAAGAATGTGTCAATGAGTATCCAGAAAGACACACTAGTGTCCTTCAGGAAGTTCCAAAGGACATGAAAGTAGAGAGGCCTTCTGAAAATATGGACAGAATCCTGTTTCCTGCCATGTTGATATGTCTACTACAAAGCAAGCGTACACAGAGCTAACCAGACTTCCATCTTCTTGCGAGAAACTTCAACAGGAAATTCAAGTTGTGCTGCCTAGCACCTAGCAGATGCTCTCCACAGGTGCAATCCATGCACCACACAACAGAGTACAAGGAGGTGCAGGAAAATGAATAAATGTTGACGTGCTACAAGGTCACTTCTGAATAGTTTGTCAGCAGTCGTGCTGCTGCTAGAGCATGCTGCCTCTTCTACAGACAGACTCCTTCCTTAATTCTGTTTGTCAGGTTTACTGGAAGTGAGGGGGGGGAAAGTCCCTAGCAATAACAGCTATCTACAAATTCAATTGGCCATTTTTCTTGCATATGTGCTGAGGCTGCGATGAGAATAATAAGTATAAGAGAGCATAGACCTGAAGCGTGCCTGAAAGGGAAGGAGAAGGAGGTTCTAAGCAGAACTGTCTCCTGAATGTGCGCCTCAAGACGGTATTCTCATACGTTGTTTCTTTTTTACCTTACAAAATTAAAAAGTTCCCGTGATCTGATTTTTGAATGTTTGAGCCCAGGAGATGTTGAGAATGTAAGAGTTTGTATACACAAGTTCTGACTTTTTGTCTTTTATAAAGGTATGCACATCACGTTTACACTGAGTTACTATTTATTTATTTATTTATTTACATTTAAAGAGTTGCCTATTCCTAATGCCTCTATTGAAGTGCCTGACATCCGCGCTAGGCAGGCAGGTGCACCTTGTGGTGTGCAGCACATGAACCGTGTTCATCTGCTACTGCTGCCTCCAACAGCAGACAGGATGTCATCCTTGCCAACTAGAGGCTGAGCCAGAACAGGTAGGGTGGGGACGCAGAACAACACAGCCCCTCGTACGAAACAGAGAGACCGTGCTTAAGGGTCTTTGTTGGACCCATGCAGTAACAGATAATCCCTCATCTCACTGCCTGATATGGCAAAAGAGCCTCAATGCGAGGGCACCGATGACACACACAAAGACCGGCTAGAAGTTTAGCAAAAGAGAAGCCCAGGTGGTTGGAGAATAGCTGCAACAGAATAAGCCAAGAACTTGGTAGGGAGCAGCTCCTCCACAGATCAAAGCTCCCCTTTCTTACCCTCAGTTGAAGGTAGCCCTTTCACCTTCCTTGTCATTAAAGAAGGAAGTTGAAAGGGCTATTTGCTGTGGGTTTTTTCTAGAGCCTTTCCCTTTTCCACAAGCGACAGATGCATTCCAGAATTTCTGAAGATCTAGGCTGAGACTACTCGCAGCAGGAACAAAGCTGACTTCTTTGGTAAATCTGCTTGGTTCTGCATTCAGATACAGCTTGCTCTAGAATTCTTTGCAGCTACATTTTTCAAAAGTGTCGGCCACCATCCTCGTCCTGCCATCCACAGCTTACGTCTCAAGGATCTTGGTGACAGTGAGGTCAACCACTGCCTTTTTGCTGCAAAAACCTTTATCCTTGAGCAGGTTGCCACTTGTCCCAACAGCATTTGCACATTACAAGTTTCTCTGAACCTCAATAAGTAAGAAATACTCTAGATAAGCCATCCTCCACCTGGTGCTCTCCAGATGTTTTGGACTTCAACTTCCATCATTCCAGTCAGCATAGTTAATGGTCAGGAAAACTAGGAGTTCTAGACCAAAACATTTGAAGGGCTTTACGTTGGGATGGGGGAGGCTGCTCTAAATGCAAGAGATAATTTGCAATTAATAAGTTGTCTAAGTGGGCATCACATTGCAGTGGCTATGGAACAAATACAAGCTGTCAATCAAAGGGTTTTTAGCTATGGTTCAACAGTCTGGTTTTGTCCAGTGGGATTTATTTATTTATTTATTTATTCATTCATTCATTCATTCATTCATTCATTCATTCTTACATGTTTATTCTGCTTGTTTTCCTCTTGCAAGAAACTCAAGATGGCTTACATGGTCTTTTTCCTCCTTTCCATGTTATACTCACAACAACCCTGTGAGGTAGGTTGTGCTGAGTGTCAGTGACTGGCACAAAGTCACCCAGATTTGATCCCTGGCTTTTTCAGGTAGGGCAAGGAAAGAATCCTGTCTGATACCCTTGAGAGCTGCTGCCAGTCTGTGTTGACAGTATTGGGCTAGATGGTCTGACTCATTATAAGGCAGTTTCCTATGTTCATACGAGTCCGGACACAGCTCTACACGAAATAGGATAGGGTTCAGCCATATTCTTTGTACTTCAAGCGTGTAGGGGGATATCACATAAATTCCTTCAGGTGGTTTGACAAGAGTCACATTTTAACATGTTTTTAACCAAAAAAATTGCAACTATTAGAAATTATTTTGCTTATGAGGAAGGCGAACCTGTCTCTCTTGCTCTAACAAGTGACTTGTAGCTATTTACAAATCGATAAAGCATCTCTAAGGTAATGTACACACCTATCTTTCACCATGTTATCAGCCCTTCACTCCCTGACCTCTCTTATAAGTTTAGCAGCAAGAGAAAAATAATCGCCCGACAGTAAAAATAATAATAATTGTAGCTCTAGGGACTGTGGAACTGGATACGTAGGAAATAGAACATTAGTGTTAGATTTTAGTAGCTACCTTGGGACCAAGGTTGTGCAATTAGTTTGTTCAATTTTGCTTTTCTGCGGAACTCCCAATTTGAGCATGCACAGCAGGTCACATTAACTTGCAGTTACCCTTTCAGGTTTCTACAGGACCCTCCATTTCCCTCTTGTATCTGCTGTGGAGATACATCATAAATAGTTGGGAAATGGGTAGGCAAAGCAGCAATTATTTTAGTTTCTTCTGAAAGGGGTAACATACATCACCTCCTGTAACAGCAAGTTTTACAGACTGGCTACCAACCTTTTCACATTAGTGTTCATTCAAAGTACCTGATCCCTCTAAATAAGCTTTCCCCAATCTGATACCCTTCAGTTTTCTTGGACTACAATTTACATCATCATCCCCAATCAGCAAGGATTATGCATTATAGTCCAACTTATTTGGAGGGTACCAGGTTCGGGAAGCCTGGTCTAAATCTGAAGCATCCTAGTACAGATATCTAAAAGGAAGATAGGACAGTGCCAAACTGCAGACAGATTCATTTGCAAGCTTCAATTGTTCTACTGAAGGACATACACATAAAATGGTTATGGTAAAACAAAGACATTCTTGATGAAAGGTGAAATTGGGGAGGGGGGGAATTGCTTCTAGAAACAATAAATACTTCTAATAATGTTAAAATACAATGGACAAACTAGATCTGCAAGAATACGGATCAGGAAAAGTCAGTCTAAGGAGGGAGTGTCTATGTGCAGCTATACCATTTATTTTCTACTTGTTTCTCCAAACCAATAAAGCAGAGTAGGTCACAAAACAAATAAGCAGTCCCACACTTAACATGCCAATCCATTACCCAAAATGATGTCTCTGGAAACATTTAGCTGCTAATAGAATTTCTTGTTCTAATTGAAAGACTTATCACTTTAACTGGGGAGCAGTGACTGCATCTTTACATAAAGCAACAGATAATTGACAAATTTTACAAGAGTGTTTTCTAATTAATGTAGAAAAGGGTAAAATTGTATCATACTCTGCAGACAGCATCTTAAGAATTTGCTGATGCAGCTGGAGTCTCTACTGGAATTAATTCCCAGAAGCAGCAAAGACAAAGTTTGAAATAAAATAATTAGATGTTAAAATAAAAACAAAACACTCAGCATATTTTTGTAACTGTTTCTAGATTTCCAGCCAGAATGTGACTAGACAACCCACAATATTAATCTCAGAGATTTACCAGCAGTATTCAGTTCATTTTCAATAAAACCTGAATTCTTCCTTCAGAGTAAACATTTTCAGATTTGCATACTTCTTCAAAATAAATTGTGCCATAATAATTTTTTTGTCTTTAAGGTACCACAGGAATCTTTATTTAGTTTTTGCTGCAATACTTAGGTCTTCACAGTATACTAAACATTTGGTAGAAGGGGAGAAAGCAAAACTGGAAATGCTGTGTATAGCGGCATTAACTAAGAAATTATGGACAATCCATAAACTCTTTTCCTAATGATCAGAGGTTCTGCCCAAATCACCTTGGTTTTCAAGCCTTTAACCCCTCTATACATTCTGCTCCTCCCCCACCCCTCATTGAGTCTGGTGATCCTTACAACACATATTAACACACTTCATGTAAAGAATCTCTAAAGAGTAAATATATCCCAATCCAGTTTGGTATTAAAGACTGCACACATTAGAACCATTTCAGGAATGGTTCTGGCACACTTGAGGCTAGCGCACCAATGGTGGCTGATCCTGGAAATGATAACACCAGAAACCAGCTAGTTTAGCATGTTGCATTCAGGATAATGATCAGGTCTAGTTGTAGGAAGTATGCAATTTCCTTATTACAACAGCTTCACTGGTTACCAGTCCATTTCCAGACACAGTTTAAAGTGTTGGTTAAGCCTACAAACGGCTTCGGAGCAGGTTACTTAAAGAATTACGTTCTCCCATCCAAATATTCCTGAGTATTAAGATCTTTGGGACAGGCCTCCCTCTCTCTGTCTCACCAACATCCAAAGTATATTGGATGCTCTAGGAGGCAGCAATGAAGAACAGGCTGAAGGAGGTTGTGGGTTCTCTCTGGAGGTTTTTAAGAAGTTGCTGGACAGTCACCTGTCATGGATGGTTTAATTGGTTTTCCTGCACACTGCACAGGGTTGGACTAGATAATCCTTGTGGACCCTTCCAACTCCACAATTCTATGATTCTATGATATTTGGTGGAGACTTGAGAGAGACTTTTCAGAGGCTGCACACAAGCTTTGGAACTCCCTTTGTAGGGAGGCCCATTTACACCATTCTCAGGTTTTCTTCTGACAGAAGGTCAAATACCTTTTACTTTAGACAGGTTTTTTTTACCTGTTGAGTTGATCCTTTTAATCTGATCCATTTACTTTTAGCTGACCTGTCAAGCTATTTTGTTAATTGAATGCTTTTTTATTGATGTTTTTATTAACTGCTCTTGTTCTATATAGTGTTCTATAAGTTATAGGATCGTTTTATTTTGTATTGTATTTTATCTCTTGTTAGCTGTCATGGGCACCACTATGAGGAAAGATGGGAGAAGAAGAAGAAGAAGAAGAAGAAGAAGAAGAAGAAGAAGAAGAAGAAGAAGAAGAAGAAGAAGACGACGACAAAGTGATCCCTGATGGACTAAAACCAACAGAGTAGTTGCTTAGTTACCATATGATCACTGAAACTGCTCTATTCTGATGCGCTGCAGAGGCTGACACTTCCAAGCAGCAGTTTTCATCACAGAACACACACAAAGCTAGGAATTGAACCAGAAGCACACTTCTCCATAGACAAGAGATGCTGAAATGAAATATATACAAAATTGCCAAACAGGCTGTGGTTCACCGCCCAAAGTTGAAAGCCTTTTATAGTAGTGCCACTTCAGAAAAATCAGTTGTTATCCTATGGTAAGCCACAAAAGCAAGCCATATAGTTATTTCAAGCAGATGGAGCTAGCAGTTGGGAGACTCAACACATTCAAAACTCTTCAGATACTGTACTACAGATACAGAACTAACCTCAGTTTAAAGAGAAAAGCAAAAGCAGAAGAAATTAAGAATGGGTACAAACCAGGCCAAAAAGAAGAGGGAAGTAGCTCTCAGACTTGCTTTTGTCTTAGCTAGATTTCTCTATTAAGTGACCCTCCCTCAAGATCCCAGTTTACCAAACATACCAAAATCAGGCCTCAGTAGTAACATTAGCAAAGTCAGCTGCCTCATCCAGAATAACATAATGGATGGTCAATCTTTTGTTAACATTGACCTGGCATTCAATGGCAATGGACACAGATCAGGAGTACTGGTGTTTTCAGTCTCCCCACAACCTTAGGTGGAGGAAGAGCAGAACAGAAGGACAGCCACAACTGGCCTGATCCCAGTGCCAATGGACCTTTGCCCAATTACCATTCTCTCCATTCCTCCACAGTCCTGGTCAGCTGCCTCCCTTGCCAATTCACACGTTTTCACTACAACATTTTTCTGAAGCACATTTACCACTTTTAGAAATACATTATTTCATTAAACTATAACATAAGGAATACAATACAAGTCAAATTGGGTAACCAGAATGGATAAGATACCAGTCAAATATAATTCACTTATAATTCACTTTTTCCAGGTGACAATCCTTAGGAAGCATGTATATATAGGTGCACAGCTTTTCAGGCATTCTAAAATTAGAATGTTAGTGGTTTTCAGTGCTTTCACATTTTTCTTTTTTTAAGAAAATCTAATGTAAGGGAAGTTGTCATTTGTTAGAAACAATATGAGTATTCCCATCAAAAAAAGCTTGGACTTCAGCATTGAAATGACACTGTGTACTTTATCTAATTATTTTCCCCATAATCAAATATTTCAGTTCAAGTACTTCTGGCTACAGGAGAAAAAAAAAGCCAGAGATTTGTTAATATATTAAAAAAAACATGCTAAATCAATTTTCTATTAATTTAGGCCATAAAAAAAATTCTGCACATGGTTAACTAAAAATTCTCTGGAAAACTCATATCTCTGCTGTGGACAAGAAACACTGGTAGTCAAGAAGTCTGGAGAAAACAGAAGGGAGGAATGGGGAATAAGCAGAAATCGATGGTGGTCAAGAGAAACAAATCACCAACTCCTTCCTTCTGTGACATCCAGGAGAGTGTAAATAGGAAGTTCTTTTTCACCTAGTTTACATATTCAAGATTATACCATCCTCTTGAATGAGGCTGGCCCTTATTTGAGGCTACCCCACTCAAAACTTCCTTCATATAATAATCTCACACATTACATACATACATTCAAAATCCCTGAGCCTGGTCACCACTGAAGGACACACCAAGAGGTGCCATTTTGTAGTGTGGTTTAGCAGCACTTTAACATGGATTACCTCTTTGAGGTTGACAGACCCCATCTGTTATTGGTTATTTGGAGTGGACAAACTGCAATCTATTATCCTGGGTCCTTTCCTCTCCTTCAGGCATACCTATCAAGGACATCATTATGATGGGCTCAGTCTGCAGTGTGTGTATTGGGGAGGCTGTGTACAATGGTGGATGCTGTGGCACTAGCAAGATAGCTGGAGCTTTTTGAAGAGGACACAACCCTCACTAGTAGTACTGGAACCTAGCAGGACAACCTCTTCCCAGACAAATTTGGCTTGCTCTCTCTTTTGGTCATGTTTCCTCTTGTTCACTGTACACATTCATCAGTTCAGTTGGACAGAATGCATATGAATTAAAGTTGGTAGCTTTTGAAAAACATCCCTGAGTAGCTAAAGTCACTGATTTGCATTAACCAAGGGCACACTCTCCAAAATAAACTCCTCATTTGCCAACTTCAATTGTTCAAAACAAAACAAAACTGCTACCTCAGCCCAGTTTGCATTTTGAATGCAACAAAAGGGTTTTAATGACTGATTAAAGCATATCATGGAGGGGAAATTTCACACCCGTTCCTAGTTTCCCCAAACCAAAGTAATATACAGCTGCCAGATGATACACACAGAGCTGAAAACTACAAAGGAACCAGCCTTCCATAGATACAAGAAGACAATTATCCACAAAGACTTGTGTCTCTCCTATCCTCAGATGAATTACCACTGTGGCCTTCCACTTTCCAAGACTTAAGCAGCAATTGTTTCTGATACTTCCTACTTTTGTGCTTTCTGCTACCAGTTGATCCTTTCCCATTGTTGCTACTACTTTATCCAATATTGCATTGATTTTCATCAAGTTTGTACTATTCAGATTGTGATTCCAGTAGGCAGGGGCATCACCATTTCTAGGTTTGTGTGGCGTTCGGTACAATGTTAATGCTAAAAAGAATTCAACAACAATGTTGCTCACAGGAGTCATCCTGCTGACACCAACTGGTCACACTGGAGAAGGTTTTTGTTTTCACTCCGGCCACGAGTCTGAGGACTTCTCACAGCATCTGAAAGGCCATGTGCATTAATCGTAATTTTCCTAATTAATTGTAGACATATGACTCTCCTTGATTTTAATTAGTGTGGTGTTTGCTAAAAAAAAATCTAGCCCACATAATAGCCACACTAGGAGCCAGCGAGGGATTACAGCCGTCACTAATACATGCATGTAGTTTTACAAACATTGAAACTATAGCAAAGCACTGGAACCCACAACCCCATCACCACCCTCCTCCTACAATGAAATTCTGCTTAACTCAGATCATTGGAATGTTTTGGCTGCCTTACAGTATAAGCACAGCAAGGCCTGATCCAATTAATAACTTCAAACTACTGCAGTATTACAGTTCTCAATGGTGCAAAGGCACGGATTATCCACTGGCTCGAGGTGTTTACCTGTGTACTCATGAAGAACTGGGTTCTGTGGAGCAATGACTTGCTGGGCCCTTGGAAAATTGCAGAGTCATGTGTCTGCTGTGCAATGGAGCAAATACGAGATGTGTTTTTCCAGGGTTCCTCAATGATGTATTACTAACTATATTGACTTTGGAGTTTTGAATGATTTGAGGCATTGGTTCACTTGTAGCAGAATAATGAGACTCAGTCCTAATCTTTTTGTAACCAAAACTACAACTGCTGAGAGTTTTTATTATATACAGCATATAAATGTTACAAATAAATAAATAAAAGGCAAACTTGTGCCTGGCTCTTCCCACAATATGGTGTTTACCACATTTATGACTTGTAGGAGCATTCCCATCAAAGAAAACATAAAACTGAAAGTGTCAAGACAGTGCTAATATGTAGCAGCTGTTGTTCCAATACATTATTGGCAATTCAGTCAAAGACATTAATCTCTGTACTTTGCACCCCCACCCCTTCTCCCCGTTCTATTATGCATCTCTCAGTTGCAGTATCCAGGTTGTCCAAATACTGCCTGACAACTCTCCCAAGATGAATATCCAACACCATCAGAGAGGATAGGGATCAGCAAATAAAGGACAATTTTGTTCTAATTCTGTCTCAGCCATGTATTTGCCATTTGGAGGGATTTTCTTTATTAGCCTCAGAATCTCATCCATAATATGGAATATTACCAAAGGATGGAACCTCCCTATTGGACCTGCTTCCATTGTTTAAAATGGACTACACAAAGATTTTGCTTAGAGCAAAATAAAAAAAGATGGACTAGGCCATACTGAAGTTTTGCGTTTAATTTAAAGCCAAAATGAAGGCAATTGTTCAACAAAATGACAATAAGGATTTTAGTTCATTTAGGATGAGCAGGTAAAGATGTCTCAGATTTCAATTCTTTAAGAATTTCCTGCTCCTAGCCAAAATACCAGCTTTTTCAAGGTACTCTGCTACAATACATGTTCACTGAATTAATTTTGGTCTTTTAGGTTTTTTTAAAGATCAAAATGCAGGTAATTTTGCATGCAGGATCCATAATAATTACTACTCCATTCTTTTCTGCAAGATACTTGAAAAAACTAGGGGCACAGATAGTTATGGGGAATGTAATGTTTGAAGCAGAAAAGAATGAACAGTTGGTTGGTTTTTGTTGTTAATCGCAGCAGGGATGATCCTCAGGCTTTTGGACAACTTCCAGCTCCAGTAATTTGATCCTGAGTCCCTAAAGCGCCCCCTGTAGATTCAATCAGGGGAGCGATTCATTGCTCTACCCACAGTGACACCACTGCCAGTAGAGAACATCTGCCAAACTTCACCCTAGGGGCTGCTGATCTCTCTGTGCCCACATGTAAACAACCTGGTTTCCTTCTTGAAGAAACAGCCTTTATAAAACTAAGAGGTAATATTAACCTTTGGTTCTAAACAGTGCAATCAAAAGAAAGTGTTTGATTGTTAGAGGCCTTGGAGCTGCACACCCTTCTCTCCAGCTGGTAGCCTTTATTCTACCATTTCTCAGAACTAGGTGTATAACAGCACAGGCAGTCCTGACTGCCAGGACTGAAAAAGCACATGGCTCAGGAAACCATGGCTTGGAACATTAATTTTTTTAATATCCCCATCACACTTGCAATTAAACTAAGTGCAGAATCTCACAAGCTTTTCCAAGAGAAGTTTGAGCTACCAGTTGCAGTTGAGCACCTCAGTAAATCAATAGCAGTGCCAAGCTGTCAGGCACAGCAAATCTTCTACACATTGCAGATGTTCAAGGAGGAGAGTGGGGTAGGTTTTGGAATAGCTAACTACCAGGCTATGAGCGAAGTAACACTATGACCTGTTTCATTACTATAATGTTTAGTAAGTAATGCCCTGAAATGGGAGAGGAGAAAGTGCTAACTTTTGACAGGGTGGAGGGTGCTCAACCTGTCCTGGATGGGGTTGCACTCCCCCTGAAAGATCAGGTCCATAGCTTTGGAGTTCTCCTACGACCATCTCTGTCACTTGAGGCTCAGTGGCCTCAGTGGCACAGAGTGCCTTCTGCCAACTTTGGTTCTATGCCCCTATCTGGACAGAGAAAATCTGGCTTCAGTTGTTTATGCTCCGGTAACTTCCAAGTTAGATTACTCAAATGCGTTGTACATGGGGCTGCCCTTGAAGATGGTTCAGAAGCTGCAACTTGTGCAAAATGCAGTGACCACATTGATAATAGGGACCGGAAGGTCCAAACACATACAGCACACTCTTCTGGCCCGCTTGCACTGGCTGCCTGTGTGTTTCCAAGCCCAACTGAAGGGGCTGGTTTTAATCAAAAATCTTACATGGCTCATTACTGCAATACTGATGGTATTCCTCTTCTGACACAAACCTACCCATACACTATGCTCAACATCTAAGGTCCTCCTCCAGGTGCCTACTTTGAGGGAGGCCTGGAATACAGCAATAGTATGTAATCTGTTTTTATGCTTTTTATGGTTTTAAATTTTGTATATTTGTTTTTAATGTTCTGTGTTTTAATCTTTGTAAACCGCCCAGAGCTATGGGGCGGTATATAATAACAACTACAACAACAACAACAACAATGGAGAGGGCCTTCTTTGTGGTGGTCCCCAATTATGGGAATGAACTCCCCAATGAGGCCTGCTTGGTGCCAACATTGTTATCTTTCAGAGCAAGGTCAAGACTTTGCTCTTTTCCCAGGCATTTGGCAGCATATGAGTTTTTATCAATCCTGGATTTGTCTTGCAGTTTGATTGATTGAAGTTGTTTTTAGATATATGTTGTTTCTGTGAGTACTGTCCATTTGTGTATGTTTTTAAATTTTGCATATTACATCTTTAATGTTCTTAGTCTTTGCAAACCATCCAGAGAGCTTTAGCTCTGGGGCATAAATGAATGAAATAATAATATCCAGAATTTACAAGGAAAGATATAGCCCAAAAGATATTCTCATGAAATGGTAAAGAAAAGAACAGGCAAGGCAGACTGCTAGTATAAGTAACTAATAATTAACTACTGGAAAGGGAATTTGACACTAACATCTCCAATAGCCCCTCTAGTTTGATGGATTGATTGTATCAGAGTGGTATTCTGAATGGTACTCAAATTCAACAAGGTAAACTTCATTTATTAAGGCCTGGGTGTGGATTCTATAGTGACTACTGGAGAAATATTGGAGGACCAAGTAGCCATTCTATGACTGCATCCATGAGATCAGGCTGTCATCCATGCAGGAAATCCCTGAGCAGCCTTCTCTCTGCATAGAATCATCTGGGTTCCAGGTATGTTAAAAACATCATCATCATCAACAACAACAACAAGAGAGGGCAGTCCTCCTTCCTAGTGAGTCCTGCTGTCCAAATAAATGCCTACAAGACAAATAGAGAGGATACCATGTCATTTTCCAGGCTGCTGCCTACTGCAGATTATATGCTGATGTTACAGTATTTACATACTTAAGACAAATGAACAAAACAATCCAGCTTGAAGAACTGCCCCACAACTGTGGAACACAGTTCCCCTAGGTACTCACTAGAGATTAAGCAGGTTAGGATTCTGGATTAAGTTTTGGTGGTTGGATTTTACTATTAATCACATTTTCTTCTGATTTAAAATGATCATTTGACAAGTAAGATTTTTGTTGCTACCTATCTAGACCCTCTGGGAGAGGGCAGACTAAGAATTTAAACAAATAAAACTGCACCATATAGAAACACCGCAAGAAAAAGTGACACAGTGGGAGTTTGTGTGTGTGTGCACACAAGGACAGGTTGCTTACCTGTAACTGTGCTTCTGTGAGTGGTCATCTGTGCAGTCACACTATGGGCTCTGCGCTTGCGCTGAGCATTCACTTCGGAAAGGTTTAGTAGCTGAAAAATGTTATTTTTGGCGGGAACCCCTCCCCCCCGTCCAGTGCGCATGCTCCCGCACGTTCCCACCTTCCCCTCAGTTCCTTTGTGACCGAAAAAGTCAATCCCGGTACCAAGAGGGAAAACAGTACACTTCTGTATCAAGGCTGACACCGAAGAGGGGACGGTGGGAGGGTGTGTGACTGCACAGATGACTACTCGAAGAACCACAGTTACAGGTAAGCAACCTGTGGTCTCTGTGCATCACACTATGGGCGAGTACCAAGCTAATCCACTTACCGTAGGTGGGTAGGTGTCACTGGAGCACTGCAGAGAGGACAACTCTGCCAAATGAAGAATCCGACCTGGAGCGGACGTCCACGTTGTAGTGCTTGACAATTGTTAGTGGTCGCGACCAAGTCGCTGCTTTGCAAATGTCTGCTAGGGGAACCCCTATAGAAAATGCAGTTGACGTGGCCAAACCTTTAGTGGAGTGTGCTCTGACACCCTGCGGAACGCTCAATTTCGATAATTGGTATGCAAGCTTAATAGTGTGGACTATCCATCCCGCAAGACGTTGAGTTGACACTGCATGTCCTTTTTGCTTTCCACCATAGCAAATAAAGAGTTTCTGAGATTTACGAAAATATTGTGTTTTGTCTTTATAAAAGGCTAATGCCCTTCTCACTTCAAGACAGTGAAGTCTCCTTTCTAGATCCGTAGATGGAGATGGAAAGAACGCAGGCAAAACAATAGGCTGGTTGATATGAAACTCAGATACAACTTTTGGCAGAAACACTAGATCTGGTCGGAGGACCACCTTGTTCTTATGGAAAATCATAAATGGTGGGTCAATATGGAGAGCGGAAAGTTCGCTTGCCCATCTTCCCGAAGTTATGGCGACTAAAAAAGCTACTTTCCATGTCAAAAGGTGTAGTGATGCCATAGCCAGAGGTTCAAAGGGCCTAGAAGTTAGTGCATTTAGGACAACTGAGAGGCTCCATTCGGGTGATAGAGATCGTATCGGTGGGACTAGGTTCATCAATCCTCGTAGGAATCTCTTAATTATCGGTATAGAGAAAAGAGACGTATTCTGAATCTCTCCACGGTATGTCGATAAGGCTGCCAAATACACCCTGATAGAGGAGTATTTAAGCCCTCTTGCGAAGAGGTGATGAAGGAAGTCCAGTATGTTCTCGACCGAGCAGTGACATGGCTGAAAAGCATTGTCTTTTGCGAACACTGAAAAGGATGCCCATTTATTGGCATAAGATTTCCTGGTAGAGGCCTTAATCGATGCCGAAAGAACATCTTGTACAGCCTGTGAGAGATGTTCTGTTGTTGACGGGTTATTCATGTTTGGTAAACTCTCCATGCTGTAAGATTGAGCATGTGAAGGTCTGGATGATGTATACGGCCTCGGTTGCAGGATAGTAGGGACGAGATCAGCGGCAAGCGATAAACTTTCCCTTCCGCAATGCGGACTAGCAGGGAGAACCATGACTGCGTGGGCCAACGGGGTGCAATCAAGATGCAGTCTGTGTTGTCCTGTATTATCTTCGATACCACCCTGTGTAACAGGGGAAATGGTGGGAAGATGTAAAAAAGGGGGCCTTGCCAGGTGTATAGGAATGCATCGCCGATCAAGTCGAGCCCCATGCCTGCTCTTGAACAATATGCCCTGCACACCTTGTTTTCCCTGGTGGCAAATAGGTCGATTACTGGTTGGTCCCATTTGGTAAACAGGCACGCTAGTATCGGCTTCAAGAGCTGCCACTCGTGATGGAGATGAAACTTGCGGCTGAGGGAATCTGCCAAGTCGTTGTCGGCTCCAGCTATATGGAGTGCTGTAAGGTGTATGCCCCTCGGAATTGTCCAGTCTAGTAGTTTGAGAGTGAGGTTGATGAGTTTTGATGATCGAGTACCTCCCTGCTTGTTTATGTGCCATAGCACTGTAGTATTGTCTGTGAGAATTTGGCCATGACGATTCAATAGGTCAACTTTGAACGCTAGTAGAGCCTTCCTGAAGGCTTCCAGTTCTAGAAAGTTTACATGATTCCGAGCCTCTCTTCCAGACCAGCGGCCCTGGATTTGAAGGGGGGTCAAAATGCTCATCTACGAAGTCCTATTATGAGGAGAAAAACCTTTCGACAAAGCACCAGCTAAGGCGGTCGCAAAGGAACTGAGGGGAAGGCGGGAACGTGCGGGAGCATGCGCACTGGATGGGGGGAGGAGTTCCCGCCAAAAATAACGTTTTTCAGCTACTAAACCTTTCCGAAGCGAATGCTCAGCGCAAGTGCAGAGCCCATAGTGCGATGCACAGAGACCACGAAGAAGAAACTAAATTTATACCGTCTAAGATTATTTTCTTTTATCCCCCCACACCCAGATAAGTACAGAAAGCATTTGGGAAGTTTGGTGTCTATTGTATTTCGTTTGAGCTTGAAGAACCCCACCATCCCTTTGGCCTAAACATTTTCTTATGCTGGATTTAAGGCTACAGAGCTCCACCAAGGCACCAAGCATCTGAGAAGCCATTAGCTCAGATGGATTTTTTTGGACAAGGAAAAAAAACAGGTTCAGGGAAGTGGCCAAGCACTCAGAACTGATCATTAAAAGGAAAGGTGGATCTGACCTGGCAATGTGAAAACAGTGCAATTTAAAAGTTACTGGAAATGCAAAGGGACAGAACAAAAAGCCTACCTGCCACACATTGGGAAATGAGATTTGATTTATTCTATGACTCTGAGGTTTGTTCAATTTCCATTGTGAATCTCTACTGAATAAATTCAACTTAGTTGCAAAAAGTCCCTGTTAGAAGCTGTCCAGAGCAATTGAAGGTGACATGCTCAATGATCTCTAAACAGGCAGATTTCAAAACCTTACTAGGGCATTTTAGCATATTTTAGCATATGCGCTCAGCTCACCAGCCCTTCAGGAGGAAGTTGGGCATTCATTTACAAAAATTAAATTAGATACAGTGCATACACAGTTTCGTATTGTCAATGATTTATCAATTGAGTTAGTTTCCCTTTGTCTGCTTAATTTCCTCTGATTACAGAGCACTGTGTGCTGGGACAAGTCTGTATTTCCTAAATTTCAGAAGGATTGGATGGTATTCAGAAATCATTTGCAAAAGAAAAAGAAAAAAAGAAAAAAGACAGAGGCATCATAGCAGGGATTAATACGTCAGCAGCTTTTTCCAGTTTTAAAACCACGAAATTGCACTATACTAAATAATTTTTTTATATAATTATTTTTGTACATTTATGGTTTTGTTTTGTTTTTATTGCTTTGTCTTGGGTGTTCCCCCATAACCTGCTTTATTAGCCCCTCTCAGCATAATCCTATTTCTTAAATGAAGTTTGGCCTATAATGAAAAATAACATCCATGATGGAAAAGATGTATACCACCACTTCCTTTTAAAGTATGACACAAGTACCACTGTGGCCACAAGTATATGATTTGGGAAACTAATATGTACAAGAGACAAATGTATATATTCCGACTTCCACTTTAAAATGCCTATTTCCATGGAACACCCACATATTCTAGCCCAGGAGTATGCAACTTGGTGCCCTTCAGATGTTTTGGACTACAATGCACATAATCCCTGACAGTTGGTCATGCTGGCTGGGAATTCTGGGAGTTGCAGAACACATCTGGAAAGCACCAGGTTGGGGAAGGCTGTCTTATGAATTTATCAGGAAGCCCTTTAGATCATTTTGTCGTTGGGGAGGTTGAGACACATTTCCCCAAAGGACAAAGTAGATGCTTTGATTATTGCAAAGGAAGAGCACTACTTGTTTGTGAGACCATCTAGCTTTTGTCATGAAGATAAATTATTCACTGGGCTCAGAGGATCGCAACTGGGGGGGGGGGAGCCATCATGGTTTCTTGCTGCATGCATGTCCACTATTTGCATTATCCCATGAAATGTTGTCCAAATTGGGTGTGCAGTGTGGCGGGAGTGGCTTTGTACCCACCCTAAAACCTACAACATGCAGTAGAGGTTTTAGCAAGCGCATGAAGTCATGCCTGGTGTGGACAACATGGTAACAGAGAGCTTTGGCTATTAAGCAGTATAAAAATAAAATATACCTGCGCTGCATTCCAGGAGATTATGCAAATGGCGGTCACACACACAGGGGTGGGGGAGAAGCCACAGTGGCTTCTTTCCCCATTGCAATTGTTTGAACACAGCCATTGTCTTGCTTATGGGAAGTGTTTTTTTTATTATTATTGTTTTCTTGGCTCACTGGAGCAAGCAATCACAAGATGCTCGTAGTGGCACCCAGTGCAAGGGGGGCGATTTTAGAACTGCCAAGCAAACATATGGTATCTTCAGTATACACTTTACTCTAACAATAGTCAGCATAGGGATAAAGCTGTACAGCTGACTAATCTTGCTAATTTCCAGGTGCTGAATATATTAAGAGAAACAGGTATGTATCCAGCATGTTCCTAAAGCTACTGTTGTAAAAACGATGCATGGGAAATCCCACACAAAAGGGAAACTGTTGGCAAGACTTTCAGAGCTATGAATGACCCTGTCTTGGGCTACCCCTCCTGTAAAGGGTTGTGGCAGCCCGGCCCCATTATGCAGTAATGGAGTAAGGATAAGGAAGTTTCAGAATCTAGGTGAACCATGGGGCAGAATATTTTCCAAGGCATTTTAATTTTTTAGTTGTGTTGCTTTACATCTGTTATAGTATTTAAATCTGTGCATCGCTGCTAGGTTTTATTTTGATTTTACTTTTATACTGTGGTTTTAAACTTTTAATTGTTTATTGCATTTTATGCTGCATTTTGTGATTTTCATTGCTGTGAATTGCCAAGAGAGCTTCTGTTATTGGGTGGTATAGAAATGTAATAAATGAATCAAGGGAATGGGTGACCATCCCTGCAATCTTATTTACCACTCTGTTTCAGCAATGTAGAGATGACATACATTTCTTAGTAAAATACAATAGGAACCTCTGGAGAAGGAGGGGAGTTTTTGCAAATTCCAGAGCAATTTCATGGCATAAACTAATTCTATACACAAAAACTGGAATGAAAACAGATTTGTAAATCATACTGAGATCTAGAGATCTTTTCTGCTTCACAAGATCATATTTCACAAATCCAAGCTGTATTTATTAAAAATATTTTTTAAGTTGCCTTTAAGAACACAAGAAGTGCTATGCTGGATCAGACCAAGGGTCCCCCTACTCCCTCACTCTGTTCACACAGTGGCCATGGACCCACAAGCTGGACATGGTACACTGGTACAACCTTCTCAAGACAGCGTAAAAATACAGTAAGACAACAAAATCTATAAAAATAATAAACACCAGCTCTACACATCCCACCACCATTCAAATTTCTGGAAACACAAGGGGGGAGGGAACAGAGGCAAATGTGAAGTGAAAAAGTAATTCACACACATGAAAACAGTTTTGGCTAAAGGTGTAGGTGCCAGCACCTATAGTCAGGTTTCTATTCTGTTAAGACTGGTGAGCCCTTTTTGTCATTTAGTCTGAGTTCTTATAGTATTGGCAAATGCATACAAACATGAACTGGAGCAATATTCCCAAATTCCTGAGTGCATGGATATGTGTATGTGTGCTTTTGGAGCATTGTACTGATTCTGAGCCAATTTGCAAGTACATGGGCAAAGTATAGGTCAGCCACTCAAGTCAGATGCCATTGGTGGAGGCAGCCACAAAATAAACATGGTTTATTCCAGCAGAGGATCACTCAATCCCAGATTGCAGAGGGCTGCAAGTTCTGGAAGCTCGGTCATTCATTGTGCTGATAAATCTCTGTTCAGAATTAATTTCATTTAAGACAACCCACCCTGTCAATTCAGGTTTAGGTAAGTCTGTGGAAGTACCCAATGACTTGAATTCCTTGGCTTCAATCGTGGAACTGATACCCTCCACTTGCATGCTGGGAAATAGTGTATTTCTGCTCTGCTAATACTGCTAACAATTGGAGGGGCTTGCTAGTGCTTTCAGCATTTGGTAGATAGGGGAAAGGGTGTTCCACCCACCCTGTAAAATGCTGTTAGTCCCACAATCTCCCACCATGAGAGGAGGAAGAACACACACACACACAATGACAGGCATAAAGCAACTCACTGGAGTTTTTCACCTTCTTCCAAAATAGAGCAGGGGTGAGGAGAGGAAAACCCTCTGTCTTCTTGCTACCCTTCCTTATCCATTTGTCTTGGGGACAACAGAGGGGGCAAGGACAGGAATAAGAAAAAGGGGCTCCAGAAAGACAGAATCTTATTCAAAAGACAGAGCCATCTGTCCCCTGGGGGTGGGGGTTTAGAATTCAACCCTGATTTCTACAAGGAGTAGGTGCTGTAGATGATGATGGCCCTCTCTTCTGCCTTAAGAAGGGGGAGGATTCCAGGATGAAGTTTAGTTGATTAGTTACCTGCTCTCAGCAGCATTTGCCTTCTTCACAACAAAATTTTGGAAGCCCTCTATTAAACTTTATTAAATATTATGGTCTGTTTTATACCTAGCTCTCTATGTGTTTGACACTGTTCATCCCTTGGGTCTCCAGGGCAGATAACACAGAGAACAGTGACACATCTCAGTAGAGATATGCATGATTCCCTTCATGTGAAATGAAAAGCATTCCTCTTTGAGCACCTTGAGGCTGACAGGCTTTTGCTGCCTACACCTTTGAACTTAATTCACAGCATTTGGAAGTCAGAGGCAAACCAACCCCAAAGCAATGTTCATGCTCCTGCTTTAGTACAGACATTGCCCCCTTTTGCTTCACAAGCAATTGTCCTGATGTTCTAGGTGGCTGATCTGCTTCCCTCTTCTAGAAAAAAATAACAGATGACCTAGTTTGTCATTTTGGGGAATGGTTATCTCCCACGCAGGGTGGATAATCCTGGGGAAGCAATGAGGCACGAAGAGGCAGTCTTTTCTCAGTTGGCCCAAACATTCAAACCACTGACCCATTGTAGCTGGGCCTTGATACTGAAGACAGATGTCACAGCAGCATGCCACTGAACCTGATGCCTGGAAGCAGCCAGTGCCTATTGCTCCCTTGGTTTCAGGAAAGATTTAAAACAGAAAATGCAAATAATCAAATGTTCATGAAAGCTGACAAGTGATAGTTCGTCTTTTAATCTCAGATGTAAAATGTTGTAATTTAATCTCTCTTAAATGCAGATGCTTTTGATCTTTCTTCCACAATCTTCAGTGGTGCTTTAGCCAGCACAAGCAGATGATTAATGACAGGGCTAATCAACAACATCACATTGAACTTGACAACATCCTCCATCATAAAAACCTCACTGTGCTTCACAAGTCCCAGCACATTAAACCTCAGCATCAGGATAAGCACAAAGATACCCTGCTTTGTTTGGAGTAATCAAATAATGGAGATTATTTGGGATTTTTCTATGAGCACTCACAGAGAACACCAAAAACAGAACCAATGAGTGCCCTTCTGATTATAAACTGAGAAAAGGTTAATACTCTGCTACAGAATTCTTGAGTTGGTATTTCAATGGCACCAATTTTACTAGGACTGAACCTCCCCTATCACAAAAGCTTGTGGCAAGCTGCAACATACCTAAGCAGTAAACAAAATCTTCTCTAGCAGTATAGCTTAGAATTAGGAACATCATTCAATGCTTTGAAAGCTGTCTAGACTTTTTGTGAGTTTCTAAGGAGCAGTCAGCAATAACAGAGCAGCCTCCAAAAGTGCTTCTGTGCCTGCATCCCCATGAAGAACTTGAACACATGAACGGTACACATAAGATTGCACATACTGTTGTACAGGACAGCTTGGAACAGATATGCTGACAGCTAAATTGAGCTTGCTATTTTGTCAGAAGAGACGCACACTGCATGGTGGATGTTTGGTGCTGGACCAGAAAGTCCTTTTAGCTCATTATATGGATCCAAAACCACCTCAACTCCAGACCTCTAGGCCTAGATTGCAGTAGTAAAGAGCACCTGGTATGACAAAGGTCCTTTGTACCTTGACCAGAGTACCTGTAACTGAGCATCAGAAACACAGAGTCTGAACCTTCTTAGCAGCAAGTAGATCCTCCAGCATTAGTTCTACTACAGGGGAAACAAAAGCAAAGGCCATTTTCTGAGCCTTAGGTGCTCAGAAAGCAGCAAACTTTCTGAGCATATTTAAGATATGCTGAGGCTAAGATGTTATTGGCAAGAAATATATTGGGGTGTTCCTGCTCTAATGCTTGGTTGGATCTTTCAGCTGCTCCTAAAGTGGTTCTTGCCAAGCCTTTGCACATAGCAAGAAAATTTCAGGAGCTTTAAGAGTTCAAACTGAGAACCTCTGGGTATGTGTGCGGTTGTACCATGTAGTGAGCCATTCAACAGTGTGTTGCAGAATCTGCCAAGACAGTTAAGTATCTCAGGCCTTCGACTGACCCCACTCAGTAGAAACTCCTGAAGAGGAAGGACTATAAGAGGCATACAGTTCCAGTTGAGCTTACTTGAGCAACCAGCACTTCCTGAACTCTGGCATGTTCCTATATCCTTTGGTTGACCTCTAGTCCTAATTTTGTCCTTTGGTCCCGACTATTTATTACATTTCTATACCACCCAATAGTCAAAGTTTATTTATTTATTTATTTATTTATTTATTTATTTATTTATTACATTTTTATATCGCCCAATAGCCGAGGCTCTCTGGGTGGTTCACAACAATTAAAACCATAAAATATAAACATGGTAAGACACAACATAAAAGTTTAAAAAAAATAAAACTACAGAATAAAATAGAAATAAAACCTAGCAGGAATGCAGAACTTTAAAATACAGTAAACAGATTTAAAACAACAGAAACTGAAAGACTAAAATCCTTGGGAAATAAGGTCTTCACTTGGTGCCGAAAAGAGCACAACCTAGGCCCCAGATGGGCCTCTCTGGGAAGCTCTTTCCACAACTGGGATACCACAAGAGAAAAGGTCCTCTTCTTACCTCACATTTCCTCACATTTTTTGGCTGGAGGTCATGGAGAAGCACTGCTGAGGCTGATAGTAGGGTCCAGGCTGGTATATATTGGAGGAGACAATCCTTAAGGTAACCTGGCCTCAAGCCATTTAGAGCTTTGAATGTTAATACCAGCACTTTGAATAAGGCCTGAAAATGGACTGGGAGCCAGTGCAAATGGAAAAGTATTGGCATAATATGATCACATTGACATGTCCCCATTAACAACCTCGCTGACCTATTTTGGAACAGCTGAAGTTTCTGGACCATTTTCAAAGGCAGCCTCATGTATAACACATTGCAGTAATCCAGACAGGAGGTTACCAGAGCATGGATAACTGTAGATAGGCTATCTCTGTCCAGAAAAGAGCATCATTGATCTATCAGCCTAAGCTAATAATAGGTGCTCCATGCCACCAAGTCCACCTGTGCCTCTAGTGACCATGCTGGCACCAAGAGCACCCCAAAACATTTCATTTTGACCTTTGGTCCCAACTTACTCTTCAATCTTCCTGACTACTGCTTTGTCTCACTGTTCCTAGCTATCCTGACTCATCTGACTTCTAACCACAATCCAGCCCTGACATTCTATTCTTCAGGAACTGTGAACCTTAAAACTAGTTAGTACTATTATATTCGTAAAGATTAAAACAAGACAATTGTGGAACTGTTTTACTCTCTGCTTCCAGCCCTGAATACAAGATTGGTCTGCATTTCTGTGCCCATTCTCTGTGAAGGCTATCTGCTTACCAATTCTTAAGGTCACTTCACAGAAGTCAGTGCTCACTAAATCTCACCACATGGCGCACCCACCCTTATGGGTGTTTAAAAGCCACACTTTAATGCCATATGAGCCAATGTACATTGCCTCTGCCACATCACTTGGCAGGATGGGAAGGGGGTCAAGTGATTACAGGGAAGCAGGTACTGTTGATCGCTTCCTGAAGAGGGTGACCCCATGGGAGAAGGCTTGAGTGTGGAGGATGGAGGGAGGCTGCTGAGATTCACCCCCAAGTTTCTCCTATTGTCAACTGTATGAAATATCCCTATCTCTTTCTAGGATATGTTGGGCGAGGGAGGGAAGGAGGTAGATAGGTAAGTACTAATAAAATAAAAGGAAAATAGTTTAAAAGTAATTAAAAGACAAATGAGTAACAAATACAAGCACTTGTGGCAGCTCCCTGAAAAGCCCAACACAGATCCTGCTTCCTAACTACAAGGCAGGCCTGGGAGGATGAGAGTGCATTCCCTTAAAGGAGTCAAAGTACAATTGGATGGGCAATCCTGAAGGAACTGGACCGACCACCTTACTCAACCAGGAAAGATTGTTGTCTTTTCACTCTGCAGAACAGATCACATATCCACTCTGGGAAAACTGACAAATATTTTGCAATTTAATACTATGCAGTAACAGAACCCAATTAATTTTAATTCAGATAATTAAAGAGTAATTTACAGAAATCTCTAATCCATGTTCCACTTATTAGTGCAATCTACATTTTGCTGCTAAAATAAGAAGGGGGTTAGACTTGCAGATGTTTTCTAAAGTCCCAACCTCAGTCCTATGCTTTGCTCTTGATAGATGGAAGTCAGCTTGAAAAACTCAGAAAGCCCAGTGGCCAAAGTAGATATGGTGCCCCTGAATAGCCACATTTTGTCTAAGTAATTAAAACACAACTAAAGGAGAATTTACATACATTTATGAAATGCCTTGAAAACCAAGGACAAAAAAATTCACCCTGAAAAATAAAAAGTTAAACTGCCCCTGGCATATAGCAAACCAATCCCTTCTCTGAAATGGCCTTTCTACCCGTTCCATCCTGCTCCAGTGACATTTGTTTTATTGTACCCAATACATTAAATTTAATGGAAGCCACTAAAACACACTAAAGCAATTGCTCTGAGGCTTAACTCTGCTTTCTCTCTCTCTTGCTTTGTAGTTAAGCAGGGATATTTCTGGGATACAATTAATGTTGTCATATGCATGCTCTAAAGCTGTCAAAAGATATTACGCAACTCCTGTGCACTACTTCAACTATAAACTAGCACAGTGTGTACTAAAAGCAATGAAACCACTACTTCAGCAAGTCATAATCATCAGTGATCCTGGAATTCAATCTCTGGAAAGGAAAGGTTAAAATTCTAAGGTGGCTGTCACATTTAAATGAAAGTCGAATATTTATGGAATTTGGGTGGTATCCTGGTGGGTGTATGTGCAAGATTATGTTAACAATGAAGGACACTTCAGTTTTTACGTCTTGTATCAGAGTATGAGTACTAATTATGTGGTTTCATCATGATAAAAGGTAGCAGTAGCTTGGAAAGGCTCAGATATACTCATTCCTGCTTAAAATAAAAACTAGAGCCACTTAAAGCAACTGTACTATTTTTATTTATTTGTGTCAGGGGACTCATACCCACATGTACAGAGAATGGAACAATGGAGCACTTGGGATCATTGTGTGGTAGTGGTGATTTCCAAGGTTGATGGCAATTTTGCAAACAACTCCTAAGTTTATTTGTTTGTTTGTTTTTAAAAAACATGTTTGAAATAAAGGAATGAAAAACAGCATAAAAGGTGAATATAAAGCCAGTTGTTCTACACAAGTTAGTATTGCTGAGCAACAGAAGTCTGATTGCACCATAATTTATGACCACCAAGTGAGGCCATAAGACATACAATCATAGCAAAAAAAGGGGGGGGGAGTTTGAATCAGGGGAATAAGACAGGAAATGCATGGCAATGTAGTATGACAACACAAGGTTGACTACTTGTGTATATTGTAATATAGAAGCACGGCTACAGCAACCTGAAAGTAAAGTGGCTCGAAGACTCCAAACTGAATGTATGCCCTAAATGTGTAGCACAAATCATAGCAATCATTTAAAGGCTGTCGTAGGACTGCTTGTTGTGGTGTTGGGCAATTACATGACTTCACCATCCATTGAAAAAATCATCTATCTAGGAGAGGGACCAGAAAACTTATCCAAACACTCAGAGAACCAATTACTCTATCACCACACACAGGACAGAAGAAAATGGAGGCAGGAGGAGAGAACAGATGGTGAAAGGCAAATTCATAATAAGAAATGTGAGGTAATCCACATATTATATTTAGTTAGAAGTATGCTAACTAAATCACAATGCTTCGTTGCAATTGCTGCCTTGTGGAGCTAAACACATAGTCAGAACTTGGGAAAGAGCTTGATTATAACTCTCCCAAGTTTTATAAATTGGCTGGCCAGACCTTTCACCAGATGTAACTTATTAGAAATCTACCACTTTATCCACCATACTTGCAGTTGTGGGCTGAATAGTGATGCTTTCAGACTATGGAAAAGCACTGACATAAACCATGGATAATCATAAGATTATTTGATTAACTATTTTTAGGTTACCAAATTGGATTTCTTATCACATTTTAACTGGAGTTGTCCCCATAAAAGGGTGTTCCATGCTCATGATAAAAAACTGCCATACATACAAAATGTCTCTTTCTTGATTTAGCCGATGCCTTTAATAGGATTTTCCGAATTATTAACAGTTTGTCTGCACTATTTAGTCAAGCTATTGTTCAAATACTGCAATACACATTTTAGCTCATTAATCCATCAACTGATTGGTTACAAGCAAAACAATTAAGAAACGCTAAGTCAACACTGAAAAATAGTCATGCACTATATCCAAAACAATTCCATTATTCTTCCTGCAGAAGAAGACTAAGGCCCTTTTTGGATGGGAACTTAGACTTGGGCTGAGCCAAAAAGGAGGAGGAAGTTCCCAAAATCTTTCTGCAGTTGCCAAGCCCCCTTCAATGACTTTTGTGGGAGCCTAGGAAAGGGGGCTCAAGCATTTGGTCTTTGTGTGGAAGTAGCAACAGCAAAGGCAAGCAAATAATGTGCCTTAGTGCAATGTAGCAATACAAAGACCACCAGCCTGGTTGCCTTGGCAACAGGGACACACTCCCTCCTATCCCTCATCATCCAATTCACAGTGAGGGCAAAGCAGTTGACTTCACTTGCCCTCAACAAAATCTTTATTCTTACTGTGTGAGCTGCGATTGGTTGGGTTCGCTATTCTGAAGAAGACACAGCTGAAAAAATGGTACCAAAGCAACAGCCAAAATGTGCAGTGCATAGCAGCAAAGAGATATTAAGGAAACATTATGTGAAGATGTTCCGCTAATATTTTGCCCCCACCCCAAAGCTTTACCTTGACATTCAGAATTGAGGTGGACAACGATTTAACATTGCCTAGCCCAGTTCCTCCTTCTGGGGGCCATTCTAGAGGCCCCCACCTCTTCTTCACTGGTGTCTCTCTTTTGATGCTTCTGCCACTTCAGGATAACGCTTCCCTTTGAAAGGAGAAATCAAACCACTTCCCTGCTTGCTAATAATCTCTCCTCAAACTGCTCTGTGCATCAGAGCTGATTTCATTACCTGCCGCCTGCTGCTGCTGCTGGTTTTATTTAAAGCACAGGCGTATGGTGAAGAAAGAATTCAGCATGACCTCCCTGAACTGCTGGGGGATGAATGCTCAACTGCACTGACAGGGAGAGGCTGCTTCCCTTTCTGAAAGCTAGCAGACTAAGCCAAGCATGGTGGGGAAGCCTCCCACATCCAAACCCTCATTTTCAATTACTATACATCCCGAAAAGGATTTTTAAAGCATAGGCTGATATAATCAACACTGAACAGATGAATGGGATTCTGTAAAATACAACATCATAGAACATAGTAGTAACAGGTACAGCAACTCCTGGCATGAAAATTGAGTTGAGCAGTTTAAACATCTGGTGCTTGGCAGTACTCTTCTTGCAAAGCAACTGCACTGAGAAGAGCCAATAAGAACAAGGATGCTCTATCACCCGCCCACACATTCAGGATCTAAATGATAATTCTATCTGAGGGGAAAGGGTTGGCAAAATCAATGACTAGGTACTGGCATGCTTTGAAACTGCTAGATCCCAATCCTCTTTGTGTGGATGTTTTAACAAACCAGAAGAAGGTGGAAACCTTTTATTCTCCTGAAGTTATTTTATCTTCAGGAAGACCCATTTACACACTTGGACATCTCTGACAGAAGAGGGAGCAGAGAAATCAGATCAATTATGGGGAAATAAAATGTAACCCTAATTGCTCTCCTTATGAAAACTATTCCCATTTAGAAATGTACTCAAAATAGGTATTCGTTAGTGAATTCAATTACCCTGAAAAGTCAGTATTATCAACTATTGTATATGCTCAAATTAGAACAGCCCTTATCAAATGAAGCTGCATTCCACGTATTTCTCTAATTGGCAAGCAATGCTACTGCCAAGATTTCATTGCATATTTCCAGAGGCATCAGTTATCAAGCACACACATTTGCAAAGAAGGAAGCAAGTTGACCCTGATATGCACTCTCTTGAAATGCACAGTGATCTTTAAGTATTTCTTCCTACTCCACTGCTCTGTTTTCCAGGATTGTGACCATAGAGCAGCTCAACTCCCACTTCTTGCACTGAAGCTGTTGTTTTGACAGTGTGCTAGACAGTAGCTGGGGACACTGGAAGGCTACTGATGTAGCACGTTCTGGGATTAACTCTTCTGGACAGCAGTTTGTCATAAGGAATCACCTGATGCCCACTAGGGGAAAGCAGTATGCAACTCACCTGCTCTTCCGAGAGCTGCGAGATGTGGTTCACAGCCGCATAAGACTCTATCTTTGGATTGAAGTGATTGATGATGGCTCTGAAACAAAAAGAGGAATTATACACCATATGCAAAGGTTACAGAGAGATCTTCTCTCATCACGAGTGTTGAACAGAAACACTTTCTTTCAATTGTATCATGCAGCTGTGCTGCCATATTAGTTTCAAGTGCATAGATCAAAGGATATATTGACACATCATATCAGTTCTACATAGAAAAGTAAAAGATAAAATTAGACCACTCAGTGGCTATCAGGTTGTTATCTTTTTCTTATTTGAAACCACACTAAATTGGTCCTTGAAGTTCTCCCCTTGAGTTTGCTTAGAGACAATTCTGCAATGCATTTCCTTAGGAAGTATATAGACAATGAGCACAGAGGAGGTCGCGTTAGGAAAAGAAGCCATTGTGGCTTCTTCTCCCACATGTGTCACTGCCATATGCATAATTCCCTGCCATCCAGCGTGGGTTGTCCAAACCCAGCTCATGGCAGGGGTGGCTTCATACCCACCCTACAACCTCTACTGCAAGTTGTGGGTTGCAGAGTGGGTACAAAGCCACCCTCACCATGCCACATGCTGGGTTCAGACGACATGCCAGCCTAAGCTGCATCGTGGAGAATTATGCAAATGGTGGTCACATGCAAGACGTGCACGGGGGTTAGGGGGAAAGCCATGATGGCTTCTTCTCCCTATGTGATTGTCCCAACCCAGTCATAATCTTGGTCTTTGTCAACTGGATATCTTTGGTTTGGAGAGCTGATTTATTATATTTTTATCCTACTTCACAGCCAAAAATTGGTTCCAAGTGGTTTATAGCAATTAAAGCATAACTCAAAATACTGCTGGGAGAAGAAGGTTCCCCAGTTGGGTCTCGGAACAATGGAGATGTTTCCAGCAGCAGTTTCCTTACCTTCTGATGGCCTTAATTTAAGCAATAATCCTCAGAATGTGCAGAAACCTAGATTTGGCTCCAGAATGCTGATTCCCAAAATCACCTCTCTCTTTTTTGCATCACTTTCTAAAAAAGCAGTATTGGGCTCAGGTCTACCTCTGCATGTATGCATCATGCTTATTGGAATGTATTACAAAGGCTGAAAGAACCCAAGCAGTCTCAGACGGTAGCTGAATCCCACAGTGGCAACACTGGCTCCCAAACTGTCAATCACACTGGCCTATAGCAGCATCATTTCTTGAGGATTTCTCAGCCATATTACTAGAATACCAAATACTAGAGGAAACTGATTAATATTATGTCCCTCTGAGCTGGATGTTATCAGCCAAGTCAGGCAAGGGTGCAGAGCACATATCGTTGGATGTATCTTCCTAAGTGCCCTGCCCATATCTTCAGGTGATGTTAACTAAAATTGACACAAACAACTGCAAAATAAGGTTCCAAGGATACTTCTGCTTCAGGGTCAAAATTGTGTCATCTACACAGGCCAAAATGTAAACAACTTTATCTGCAAAAGTGTTTAGTAATGAGAAAATCTGAAGCTACCAAAAATATAAGATTTCAATTAACTTTCATTGACTCACCACCACCTTTAAAATGTTGGGTCCCAATACAAGGCTATCATGATTTACACTCTGGGGACAGTGTAAGACAGTGAAAATGGAGATCAAAAATCAGTCATCACAAGGCACAACTTTAATTTTTGTTCTGGTTTGTTTTATCTTCAAGTTCTATGGTTACAGAGACCACGTCCAACCGTGATCTTTTGCAATACTGCTTTCCTTATGGTAAGTGTGATAACAGCTCTTATACATGTAAAGAATCATGAGAAAAGTCTATTATTGTATTATTATGAACACTGTGGAAATTTCAGAGATTTCTCCCATTGGGAATAACTAAAAGAAAATACACTCCAAAAGGGAAATTGAGGACTCCTCAATTTTATAAGTTTGAAGAGCTGGATAAACCCCTCTCAGGAACTATGCATGTATATTTGAATCATATACAAGTACAAGGGCTTAGGCAATCTCCATTATATCCTTAGGAATTATTTAACCTGCACTCTGTTTGCAACAGAAAAGGCGAACATTTCGGACCCCAAAATTATATGGTCTATCCACACTCTCAGCCTCTTTACATGCCAGTACTGCAGTGCCACAAAGGCAGTTGGAATACATGGAGGGAACATGCAAACAAGGAGGGAAAGAAACAATCCAGGGGACTGAGAAAATAAACCATGGTTTGTTCGATCATGTGCTAGACAAACCCTGGATAGGGCAACAAACCATGCTTTAAATAAACTGAGGGTTACCATGACTTGTGGAGCAGATCAATAAATTAATTTTTCTCTCTGTTTGGTGTCAGGGGCCTGGGTAGAATATAGCTGGAGCCTTGCAAAAGCCTTGCTGTCTGCTATTAGGCAGGAAGTATTCTGGGAAGGAAGCAGGGATTGCTCCTACACTTAATCTTAAAAAAAACCACAACAACAACAACCAAATTCTGACCCTGCCTGCAATAGTAAGAGGAAGAGTCTCATCCCAAAGTGAACTGCTCTCCTCAGCCAGCTGAGAAGCGCAACTTTGATGGATTTCACTTGCCTATGCCAGCATCATAATGCAGCACTAATGTATTTCTAGACCACAAAAATAATTAGTTTTGGTAGAGCTTAGCACTTATAAAAATTATTGATTCGCTACAAGCTAAATCAAGCATGACCTTTTATCCCTGCTCTGCTAGAGTAAGGAGAAAGGGTGTTTGGTATTCATGGGATGCTGGTAGGGGACTCCTTCATAAACAGGTAACATATGACTTTGCTTTGACTGACAGAATATTTAAATCCATCCTGTCCATTTCTTATTCCAAATCACCTCTCTGCAGGAAAACAAAGTGTTTGCTATATATCATACTATTTCAAATGTTCTCAAATTATTATTTTGAAGTCTGGGGAGCTCATCAGCAAAGTTCTGGAGATTTCAGTCATCCCTTACAATACCATCTATCATGGATAGCTATGCAGAAGAGGCAAGGGCTACCAAGCCACACCCCACATGCCTACCTGGGTCCTCCTGTACATTACAGAGCTAAACATTGGCATTACCCAATTGAGCTTTGACTAGCTCTTGAAATTAGTTCTGTGTAGTTGGGTCAGATCATCCCCTACAAAAGCCTTCCCACAGCACAAGCCTTCTATGCCAGCACTGGCTCCATCACAATACACTCTAGATTTGCAGATGATCAATCTGCTCTAGAGTATCCTTAAGACCAAATTGATTATGGTTATCAATCAATGAAATTTTTAAATATTAAATTTTACAGCTCTGAACTGCTTGGTCAGTTAAATGCAATGACATCTACATTACAAAGCTTCAAAAGGCAGCTTGAGGATCCTGACCAGAGAGAGACATTTCTAGAGAGGGAGAATCTTCTTTTTAACAAACAGAAGCTACGATTCACTGGGTGGCAGGGTGTTAAATATTTTCTGTTTGAAAGCATGGAATATTCCTTACTACAGAAACACAAGAGAGACAAAATATCTACAAAAATAAATACGTTAAATGCACAAGAGTATTGGGGAATACTGATTATTTTTTAAAAAGTATATATTAGTTTTCAACTGAATACCATCTGCTTCATGCGCTTTTAACATTTTGCAGGAAAAAGCTGGCAAAAATGTCCTTCAGAAAGGCAAATAATCTGCTAGCTAAAATTTCAAAATTAAAGGAAAAGCCATGTTTATGTCTTTGTTATCAGGACTGTTCCCAGTATACCTATGCACTTTGAATAATGATATCCCCATCTAGAGTATTGTTCTTGGCTGCACTGGCTAATTCAAAAGTGAATTTTAATATGTAATGAAAGCTTTAGTTTACCAACAAATTAAATTCTGCAGTCCTAAGATGTTAACATGACATGTGCCTTGTAATTTTGCTGCAAACTGAGCAGAATATTCCTCACTGAACAAAGGCAATTCTATCCTCCTGCTATATTTATTTTTAAAATGTCCTTTATTATGATGAGGGGAGCCATTAAAGAGACACATTGCATATCCAGTGCCCACACACTCCCTCTCAGTGGAAGCCAGGTCCCCAAGTACAAGTGACCCCTGGATATATATCTTTATTTTCTCCCATATAAACAAACAGCTACCATTCACACTACACAACAAGCCATGGCTAGGTCGCTAACCCTTTTGCAGCAAATGGTTAGTGAGCATGTTTAAACCATGTTTATGTAGCCACCATGGTTAGGAATGATTCACACGACATGCTAAGTCCTAATGTTCAGCTCAGAGTGCTTAACTACCGTGGCTTAGCATGTCGTCTAAACAGATAGCAGAGATGGAATGGCAGGTGATCCCTACGCATTTCAGATAGTAGTTGACTCTCTTGCTTTACAAAACCATAGCCATAACCTTTAGTCAATGGCCACATTTGGATACCACACAAAATGATAGCCCCCTTACTGCTCCAGCACAGCCGTGACGAGATGGGAAGCTTTTGATTAACCACTATTTAGTGTGCTGTCCAAACCCTAAACTGTGTTTATCTTAACGATGGTTTGCTTAAACATGCCAGTTTCATATTGTATAGACTGAAGGCCTTTTCCAAAAAATCACAATTAAGATTAACCATAGTTTGTCATGGTTTGGAGAATTCAACAAGCTGTGCTTAATCTAAACTAGAAGCAAAAGCTTCTGATTTCCACCTTATAGCTATGCCAGAGAAGGGAATGCAAAAGACTCAGCCTCGACACACTAAAGTTTAAACTATGGTTTCGTATGACTTCCAAACATGTCCAATGGCGTAATGGTGCTATAACTGGCAATCCAGAGCACAGACAGAATAACTATGATATTCCTAACCAGCTCCCGTGAGTGGGCGCCTGTCATTGCAAGTGCACATTTGTGAGTTCGAGTCAAACAAACCATTCGAAAAAAGGCAGCCAGGATTCTCCTTCTGGCCCAGCTTTAATCATAAGGCTGCCATTCCTCTGAACAAGATGTCAGTTTTTCTCCCCCTCAGTAATGAGCATGAAAATAAACTAGCAAGTTTGTGCTTTTAGAGGAGGAATCCACTAGCCACAAAAATAAACTGCAGGGGGAAAGCAAAACAAAGGGAGAATTTAATCAGAGGGCAAGGGTGCATGCATTTTTAGCTTACAAGGAAAGATCTGAGTCAGCAGTGTTGTCAGATGGTAGGAAAAAGAAGCCTGTTACACCTGTTAATTCCTGTCAAATGGCAATGTATTCTTTGTGTAGTAGATGGCTTCTGTGTCGAGGGAACCTCATATCCTATTTTATTGGTGGTGTGGGGGAGAGAAGTGGGCCTACTTGTGCGGGCTGAGCCTTCAGCAGCTTTTCAGCTTCTCTCCTTTCATCTGGCTCCGTTTGCTTGCAAAAGGGAGCACACCGAATGCTTTTGATTCCTCTCCTGGCACACAATTTTCTATATCTCATCACTTTCTGGATGCTAAGCAATTTAGTCTATCTCCCTGGTTTGAAGAATGAGCTAATTTTCTATTGCAGCGCATGCCTGTAGATTTAAGGTGTGAAGAATCATGAGTTCTCGCCCCCCACCCCCTCCTAAATCACTGCTCTTTGACTTCTTTTGCATGGCAGATAGCAGAGGTGCAGAGATTAATTGTTTCAGTATAGCCATTTCCCATTTACTAGTGGCACTGCGTACAATGGAGGCACCCAGGGCAACATTTCACATAGTATGTCTGCCACAGACCAGCAGGAATTTTCCTAAGAAAATCAGTGGATGGAGAAATATCTGTGCAATCAATGAGTGCTCATTAGAAAATAACAGCATTTGATAAAGACATAGTTTCTTTAAATAGCCAAATATCAAAATGACAATTTTAAGTTTCTACAATGCAATTGTTAATTATTTCTGTTGCTGATTAACTCAACAGGCATCTAGCTCACATTGCTCTACTCCCAGCCAATCCAGTATTCATTTGCACCCTCTTCCTCTAAAATATAAAAGTTCATACTAGTGCTAGAATAAACTCAAAAAGAGTACTTTAAGCAAAATGAGCTGCCTTGTACTGAATCAGGCCACTTACCCATCTAGCCCAGTACTGTCCACCTACTATGACTGACAACAGCTCTTCAAGGATGCAGTCAGTGTGAGGACCCGGCACCAGTCATGCATCTAATTTTGGGTTGGATTTTTTAAAACTAGGGATTGAACCTAGGGTCTGCTGAAAACACTGCCTACAACAGGCAAGACAACCAAGTGTCCTCCAGATGTTTTAGGCTACATACCCTATAATCCCTGACCATTTGCCACACTAGCTGGGGCTGATGGGAGTTGTAGTTCAAAACATCCAGAGGTTATCAGATTGCCTACTCCTGACATATACTCTATCCCCTGAGCTATAGCTGCTCCCCAAAGTGAAACTCAGTATTTAAAAGACCCTTTAAAGCTCATTCCTGGCAAATGATAATTATATATTCAAAATTCTCCCAGGGGACTGCAAATCCTCATCCAGCACTCCCCAGCCACTCACAAAAGATGGGTAATCCATCACAGATCCACTGCCAGGGGTCAGTGCTTTTGGTCTGAATCCAGGCCAAAAGCTGAGCCATTCAAGCATTCTGAACCATTCACCAGGAAAGCTTCACTTGATCCTAAATGATTTTGCAGCCCAGGAAGCCTAGAAACAAGCAAACAGTGAGGAAGTATTTGCTAGTGCAATTCCTATGCGTTTTAACAAACTATGCCTCTGGATATGATATAAATAAAATAACTTCGCATTGTTCATCTCCTGCATATACTTATTCTAGCCTTCCCAGCTGTAATTCCTGTAGGAGCCTCCTAACCTGTCTGGTAAATGTGGAAGATAAACATATTAAAGACTTGTGAATCATGCATCTTAAGATGATATGAACAGAGCAATCCTCCAAATACCTTTGCAATCATTGTGAAGAGGCAAGCTATTGAAAGCAAGGAGACAGGAAATGCACACGGTGTATTAAAGACATTCTTCTGAGGAAGCTCAATGCATAGTGGTTAATGCAAGTGGTTAAGTCTATACTTCTCAAAAGTGGTCATCCTACTTTGGTCAATGAAAGCAATTGCTTTGGGATGTATCCTCCTTGACTCTGCCTTTAGCCTAACTTGTACGCAAGGCAGAGAACTTCTTAATCGGACGGATATATTATGAGATCTACTTGCCCAACCCTTGGCTGTGCTTTGCTGAGAATATACAACACATTACCCATTTTTCACAGGCTTTCCATTCTGTGTGGTCTAACTTATATGCAGCTAGCAGAGCTAACAGCCCTGTGATGGGGGCACAGTTGCTATAATCAAGCAAGGATAGGAGCAGGCTGCCCCATGTGGCTGAATGGGGTCTGCATTACTAAGGGCAATTCCAGAGGACAACCTAAGGAAAACATCCAAATGGAACACATACACACATGCACACTCTTCAGCTACCAGAGCTTAGAGTCCTGCAACTGAGACAGAAATGTACATAGAGGCCCACCCACACAGTCTTGGATGCATATAGACAAACAGGGCTAACCCTGGCTCTAAGGCAGGATTCTAGTCTGGCAGGCCACCACTTGCAGAACTTGGCAGCTTTACCTCTTTTCTATATTCAGTTATTTCATGGTCATTTTCTTTTAATACAATTTCTCTTTTATGTGGACTTGTCTGCCACAGGCTTGATGGGTGGGAGAAAATGAGCCTCTCTGTGGATTTTGATACCACTGCCTGTTAGAATTCTCACCTGATAGTCATCCTGGCCAACTACTACTCAAAGAAGAAAGATGGGTTAGTGGTGGTATGAGGAGATGCTGACTCACTACATGGAGTCATCTGCTAGAGGGAAGTTCATGCATGTCAGTCTTAACACAAAACATGTTGGTCCCATTGACTGTTATATCCAAATGTTCATCTCTCTTCCAGGTAAAACTGTTGGTAACCTGGGAGAATGGTTCTGTTTCTCCTACAGCAAGGCTCCCTTATTTGAATTGTTTTATTAAACTTATACCATAGGCTCAGTGGACATGACATACCTTACTCCTAGATTTTGCTTGTCACACACTACAGAGTAGATAATATGGGATATGAATCAAGATACACTCTCAAATGAGATTAGATGCTCTGTGTCCCTTCCAGCCCTATTACTCTATGATGATGAGTACAACTTGCAAATTTAGGTTCTGACAACACCTGTACACTGGGAGAAAGGAACTGAGGGTCAAACCTCATGGTACTATAAAGACACAGCTATGTCTTTTAAGAAAAGTTGAGTCTGACCCACAAGTAGGAAAGGATCACTAATCAAGAGTTACACAAAATGTAGGAGGATTCAGGGTTTTCCAAGAATAACTTTTAATAACCTATCAGATACTATAGTTCCCTAGTCATCTCTAAATAGGGACTGTTGGTAAATGTTGATCCCCACCCCCACCTTCCAGCAGTAATAACTATAAATTAGTTCATCATCCACCAAACGCTTCAAAATATAACAGGTTTAGATTCTAACCCTTTGAGACTTAAAAGACTTCAGCGTCTGGTACTGGCAAAAAGTAAAAATATTTTAATTACTCTTTATGCTCATTAGTAGTCTAATTAGTCATTTCATTACATGCTTCTTTCCTTTTTTAAAAAAAAAAGCATGACATGCCTTTAGTTCCTTTTACTGTGGCATGTCATGTGGATCACACACCAGTTTAAAAATTCACCAAGAGAGTGAAATTCAGAATATTTATTCTGCATTCCAGAAGGATTTTTTTCTCTAGAAAAAGAGAGGCTGCCATATCAATTAACACAGACAATAGCTATCACAAACCTCACACAACATAAAACAAAATATAGAATGCATGTAATCAGAGGCAAATGCTTTCGCATGTTATGCTTGCCTTCTCTATTTGACACATACATTCCTGTAATAACAGGATTAAGAAACCTTGAAAGAACTCGAGATATCAAGGACATATATTATACATATAGGCAGCTTGTTTTAATAGATGACTAACCTCACGCTGAGAAAAAGTTTGCTTCATTGCCTAGTCTAGAATTAGGATGCTTAAACCTCTTGATTCTTGGATCTTATTTTTGTTTGGCATGCTGTATTATTGAAGGCCAGACTAGAAGTGATGTGTTATTAGGAACTATGCTGGATTTTCTTTTATTTAATAGCAGGTGCAAGGGGGGAAATTTTCATCGGGACCTCAATGAGCAAGGAGGTTTAACCCTTCCCGTTCCAGCCATAATCCCACCAGCCTGCATAACTATGAGCTTTAATAGGTTGGGGGCAGCTCCCATTGGTGCCAATGGGATTCCCCACCCCACCCCAGATAAGGCTTGTAACTGCACTGTTGGGGGGCAGGGTCATCAGGATTGAGGCTGGGAAGAAAAGAGCTAAAATCTCCTCCACATGTTCTGTGGTCTGAATGAAAATCAGCCACTGTCTTGAAACTTCCACTATGGTTTTTTAACAAATACTGACATGTTCTTTAATTATATGCTGTAGTTTTTAAACTGACATGGTTTTTAATGGTGTGTTTGGGCATAATATCTCGCTTTGATCCAATATGTCTTGTTTCCATAAACCAACCCTTGACCAAATTACTTCTTAAAGTTTCCAGTGGCTATTCAGAATTGTTTTTCCTCTCTCAATTGTACCATTTGAAGGAGAAAAGAGACCATCCACTAAACATTGGCAAGCTTGCTTGATGATCAGAAGCTACTAAAAACAGCAGCCACTATATATTAAAAAGTTATGTACAAGCAGTTCTTGAGCATCCTCATTTTGTGAGCTTGTTGCTGGTATAAGATTTCCTGCCATTAAGTCTGACTCTTCAGTATGAATGAAGAGACGAATGCTACCAGTTGACCTATTCTCTTAATAGCAATAGGACTTCATGTACTAAGTTCGTTGTCTGCTAACAGTGAACTCGGCTTCTTATTTATGTTCAAGCTACATTTGGATTGTGCATGGCAATTACTGTAAATCATTGCTCCACAGAAGTTATAGTAGAGTTAACTAGTTATCATAGTAAACTAGTTACCATTATATGTATATAGTTTTGTGGTAGAGTTAGTTACCATTATACATTTTTTTGTGGTACACTAAGGACAATATTTTCAAAAAAAATTTCTAATGTTACAGAAGAATGTAAGATGTGCCATGCTGGATCGGACCAAGGGTCCATCTAGTCCAGCACACTGTTCACACAGTGGCCAACCAGCTGTCAACGGGAAACCCACAAGCAGGACATGGTGCAACAGCACCCTCCCACCCAAGGTCCCCCAAAACTGGTGTATACAGACTTACTGCCTCTGATACTGGAGGTAGCACATAGCCATCAGGACTAGTAGCCATTGATTGCCTCCAGAAATTTATCCAACCTCCATTTAAAGCCATTCAAACTGATGGCTGAATTGTTGATAATGTACCTGAAATAGCTTAGGGTTGATTTAAAGTTGGGGTGCACAGCCTGTTTGATCCTGAGGGCTGCACTGCATGTCTTTTGTGGTGCCAGAGGTTGCATACATCTGCAGGGTGCCATGTTGGGTAAGGCTGTCTTAGTGTATGCTAGAACTGTGTTTTGCTGGGCTGCCTTGTTTCATAGTTCCTTCATACACATCCAACAATTTTTCCTTATGTTTGATCAACTGTATGGTTTCGTATAACTGGACAAATACGTGGGCTGGTTACTGTTGGGAAGAGTACTGAGGTAAACTGGTCAACTTTGAAGTACTGACCCTACAGATGCAGGAGTCTGTTTCTCAATAACCTTACACATCTTGAAGGGTCCTGGGTTTACAGCCAGCAATGCTGTAGTTCACCAGAAAGGAAATGCAAGGCTGGTGAAAGGCTAGGAGGAACCTTCTTGCAGCTTGGAGCAGCTGAGATAGGAGTCCTAACACCCAAGTGAAGGCAGGAGGAACTTTGCCCATTTCTCCCCACTACCATTAAAGACCCTCCCCACTACCATTCAAACAGGTGTGGGAGAGAACAGGCATAACCACACTTCAACCTGGCGTTCTCCAGAGGTATTAGATTACAACTCCCATCATATAATAGCCCTTTGTTTTTGGTATCCTAGCAATTTGATCCTACCTGTTGCTAAGAGAAGTGCTTTCAGAATGATGATGATGATGATGATGCACCCTTCTCAGCGCCTCAGAAGAACAGGAAGTATGGAGCAGTGATTGGCTTGCAGCATTAATGTAAAACATTACTCACATACAACTTATTAAATATTCAACAATTCTCATACAAATTACTAACATACGTCAAATGTGGCATTAATTCTGACAAGAATTAAGGTAAAATGCCTTTACACATGAAGTACATGCAATACCTGAGATGAGAACTCAGATGAACAAATTAAAATATTAATATTTCCATATTAAAATTGCCACACGGTAAATGATGAAAGCATTGAGGCTAATGGCATAAATAGTAATAAAAGTGCAACAACTGTGAATTTTGTAATTCAACAAATTTTGCTGTGGGATCATTAAACTCTATGTATTAAAACTCCTAAGTTTAATACTGTTCAATTACAATTTCATTAAGTCAGGTTTGTATAAATAAATGTGATGGTAGGGCCCTGAAAATGAGAGGAGCCTATGCAAAATCTCTTTCTTCAAAAACAATTTCCCCCCTCAAACAGCTACAATATGACTATCGAAATGTCTATAAATAAACTCTAGACTCCACATAACATTGGTGTGATTTATGTTGGGATATTTAGTGAAGACTGTCTTGATTTTAACAGGCCTTCAGTATCGGTTACCTCCCCACTCACCCCTATTTGTGGTTTTTAGAGACTTCTCACTTTGCAGTTGATTGTTCTCCTATCTGTTTTGCCACTGTTTTTTCATAACATTGTTTATTTTATTTTTATTTAGTACTAGGTGATATGCATGGCGTTGCTCAGGACCGTGAATAGTGTTTATAACATGCCACTGCTATGGAGTCACATAGAGGATAAAGCAATTTTAAATATCTCCTGAAGAAATTTTATTTATGAAATGTCCTGAAGGAATAATAGCAATTTGTACAGTTCATGACCATAAGTCATAGTTTGGTGGCAAGAGAAAACTCATGGGAGTTCCACCCAAGGCATGCTGGGAGTTGTAAGCATAAGCCTCGTTTTTTATATTAAATTCTTTAAAAATATTTAAAATTCAAAATTTAATGTTTTTAGATTTTTCTGGTACATTGTACAGCCAGACCTATCAACGTGCCAAATTTCAAGCTTCTACCCAGTGTTGCTCAGGCCCCCTAAGATGTATGTCTGCGAGGTAATCATTTTAAAGTAGCAGGCCAGTGCTAGGCCCATGAATTAACCTTTAAAAAAATTAAATTTATTTCTTGTTTTCCCTCCCTCACCCTCACGACAACCCTGCAAGGTAGGCTAGTCCTAGGCCTGTGAGGTAACTTTAAAATAAATTAAATTAGTTTCTTCCTCCACCTCTCACCCCTGTCTGTCTCTGAGGGAGCTGACTGACTGACTCACGGGTAGCTTGGTCATTGGCCCATGTCCTCAGCTCTTAATGGATGCCCACAACTCTGGCCAAGTCCTGCTGGGACTGCCTCAGCCCGCACTTTTCACCCACGAAGTGCTCCATCAGGAGCCTCCATATTGTTTTATTATGATTTTATTAGAATGTAAGCCTTTGCGGCAGGGTCTTGCTATTTATTGTTTTACTCTGTACAGCACCATGTACATTGATGGTGCTATATAAATAAATAATAATAATAATAATGAAGGGCTAGTACTGGGCTGGGCACTTGCCCCCATTCGTCAAGCTTGTTTCTGGGCATGTGCAGAGTGCTTCCCTTTCCTCCCTCTTAAGGGTGAAGGCTGCATGTGTGCTTCCCTCAGTTTCTGAGAAAACAGCGATATCAGGATGGGGTGCCTTTGAGCATGTCCAGAGTTTGGCCTCTCAAAGTCATGCTGTTGTATCTAGTTATGATTTTTAAACCATACATGGCAGGTGGGAGGAGGCACCACAAATGGATGCAGCCCATTTATGTGGGTTGTTTCCTTTTATGTGGAATTGAGTTGACTGACTTTAGGAATCACAATGGCCACCAAAGGCCAGTAAGTCTGGCCTCCCACCCAAGGCATGCTGGGAGTTCTGCCCAAGGCATGCTGGGAGTTGTAGACATAAACCTAGTTTTTTTTTTATTAAATTCTTTAAAAAATACTTAAAAACCGCAAATTCATGTTTTTAGATTTTTTCTGATCCAGGTACATGAAGACCTGTCTGGGTGAATAGCATTAAGGCAGTACCATATGTGGAAGTGGGTAAACATTTTGGGACATACATGACACATACATACTTTCCACTTTATAGGTAGAGATGCTGGTTGGAGGCCATCTCCATTGAAAAGTAGCTTATACATTTTAAATAAGCATTTAGCAAATGTGGGCTCCTAATAGAAATAATTGGTAGTAAGGTAAGGATTGCACACTGCCAACGTTTTGTATAGCAGTTTTCTCTCTTTTCTAAAGCACAATATGATGTTTAAAGTGAAAACAGCACTAGGATTCTAAAGAAGCAGCCAACAGATCTAGAAGCAAAGCACGTTGTACAAGAATTAATAATAATTAAAGCAAAGAAAAAGCCAGTGTAATTAACATACAAAGGGGTGAAATGGTCCAACTAATCATGCCATGAAGAAATTGGATAAAAAAGTACGCACTTTTATGGAGCAATTTAGCCTGGCAAGCAATTAATCCTGGAAGTACTAAGTCAAATGAATAGATTTCCCTTTAAAGAGATTGCATTTATCATCAGTAATGTATCTCAAGCAATTTGTCAGAGGATAACAGAATTTTACAGGAGTGATTGCTATCTTGTTCATTTGACCATCAGAATGAAAGTGGTCCATTCCTAAGGCAATATTACTAAGTTTATTACTAAGGTAATAAACACATAGAAATAAGAATACTGGCCTTCCAAATGATGCCATGATCTTTCATGCAACCACACTTAGAATACTGTGTACAGTTCTGGTCACCACACCTAAAAAAAGGATATTATAGAGCTGGGAAAAGTGCAGAAAAGGGCAACTAAAATGATTAAGGCACTGGAGCATCTTCCCTATGAGGGAAGGTTACATCAACTAGGATTGTTTAACTTGGAAAAAAGGAGGCTAAGGGAGACATGATAGAGGTGTACAAAATCATGTATGGCATGGAGAATGTGGATAGAGAGACATTTTTCTCGCTCTCTCAAAATACTAGAACCCAGGGTTATCCCATGAAGCGGATTGGTGGGAGATCCAGGACAAATAAGAGGAAGTACTTTTCACACAGCAAATAGTTAAATTATGGAACTCACTACCACAAGATGTAGTGATGGCCACCAATTTGGATGGCTTTAAAAGAGGGTTGGAAACTTCTCATGTTCTTATGCTATTTAATGAAGCAAGGACAAAAACCAGGAACTCAGTAATAGCTGTTCACGAACTAAATGTTTTAGAGCAGGGATGTCCAAGTAAAGGAAGGTGGAGGGACCTATAAAGGAATTTTCTGCAAAAAAGCTACTTTGCTGATCTCCCGTAAGATAGGTTTTGCATATATATACTTTTTAACTGAACAATGGGTTGGTTCCCCCCCCCCCCCCGATGAGAGCTGGCAGATTTTTAGCATTTGGTAGAATGTGTAAGATAACAATCACTTAGGAGTCTGTCTGGACATTCATTCACTGTTATGACTGACTTACCAGTTCTAAGATGCATACACGCAGTTCATATCCATATACATCACCATCACAGAGGTATCATTACTCTCCCTTGCTGCTAGAGAAGCATGTCAATGAGAACCATGTATGGGCAAGCATTTTAATGACAGCAGCCTAAATTTGTTGCACCTTGAATTTCCCTCGTTTCCACTTGAGACAGCAACAAAACCTTGTCTAATGTTATGGTTTGATTACAGACTCCCTTAATATTTGATTTGTACTTGTAACCCTTGGCATGTATAATTAGGCAGAGTAGACACATTTCCAGTTTTGTGCATGAGCAGTGTTGAGTATAAAACAATTTTATATGAAGATGATTTGTTATTTATCAGTAGGTTAGAATCTTCTATACCAAAATTACAAAGGTTAATTGATACCTTTGGTATACTTTCGAGTTATACTATTAATTGGTCAAAATCTGAATTAATGTCTATAGGTAGTATCAAAACACCCAAAGCAGTAGCAATTTTGTTGGAGTATATGAAGTAAATTGGAGTCTAGAAATACTTCACAAGTGGTTAAACTGAATATAAATGTGTTACTGGACTTAGAAAGATCGGCATTACTCAGTTTAAATACTTGGAGTAAGGTTAACATACCTAAGATGACTGTCTTACCACAGGTAATTTATGCACTTGGTAGTATTCCTTTATACATTCCCAACCTTATTTCCAAAAGTATTATGTAGCATTTCAGAGGTTTATTTGGGTGGGGGAATCTCCTCTCCATTTTTCACTGAAGAAGATGGATGCAGTTATTATTATTATCATTATTATTATATTTATATCCTGCCTTTTGCCCAATACTGGGCCTCAAGGCGGTCTTACAAAGTTTAAAACATACATTGTAAAACCTAGGAAAAGAAATGTCCCACATAATATATATATAAAAATATTAAAACATAAATGTTTAAAATACACAACAAAATGTGTGTATCAGTTGTCAATCAAAGAGGGAGGATATAACTTTCCAGATTTTAGTTTATATCATAAGGCTTATTTATTAACTTGTACAAATGATCGGAAAACATTTTAATACTACTCCATGGATTGTTTTGGAATGAAATTATTTGTCATCTCTTTCTGGCTGGCTGGTGTTAAGATCTAGGTATAATAAAAAGAATGGAAAGGCTCCACCAACAATTTTAGCAGTGAGAGAGACTTGGCATGCATTGTCTTGTCTGCTACAGTTTGATCCATATTCGTATACTAAATTTACTATATGGGAGAATCCAGTCTTGAAAATAGAGAGATGACCTTTTATATAGAAGAGTTGGGTTGATAGCAGAATTTATACTTCAGTTAATTGAACTGGATGAGTTTTTACTATTTTTAGTACTGTGGATTAGCTATCACCATCTAGTGCTAGTTGGCAGTATATTCAGCTACGGTATTTGTTGGAGTCTATATATGGGCCATCAGCAATGAGTGCTTCCTACACTGTTGGAGGAACTAATTGGTCCCTTACAGAAAGCTAAACCTACAATAGCTGTTTATAAAAGTCATTTGGAATGTAATAAAGATGTTTAGAATGTCAGTGAGATATGGAATAAGGGGTTGGAATGCTAATGAGTGTAAGGTTGCCCTAGCTTTCATGGTGTACTATTTCTGCAGATTTAAAATTGAGGCTAATTTAACAAAAAACAAGGTTTCACATATATTGGACACCACACAGGCTTGTTTAGAAGCAGCTGGCTAGCTCTACCAGATGTTGACGATGTAATAAAGATAATGCCTCATTGAGACGTATGATGTGGGCACGTCCTGTAGTGGAAATCATTGCTCGCATAAATTTTGTTGAAAAATCTGAGAACAGCAAATGTCCATGCCTTTTTAAATTACATTCCTGTAATGTGGGGATTAACAGGTGGACAGCAAAAATAGATACTGAGAGCCCTTACAGTTGCAAGGAGACTTCTACTTCAAGCTTGGAAGGATAAACACCCACCACCCATCCAATGCACTGAAGACCTTACTGCTCTTGCTACATTTGAACTTAACTCCTACAAACATCAATCTTGTTTGGATGCTTATTTAGAAACATGGACTGCTGATATTATTGTATACATTTAAAACGGAAGCGTTAAACCCTTTTCCCCTCTTTTTCTTTTTACACCAAGGGTGAGGTAAATAATTATTGTACATAGATATGTTTTATGATATATTTTCCCCTTTCTTTTCTCTTTTGTGTCCCCCCTCCCATTGTTTTTGTTTCTGCAAATAACTTTTATTTTTAATGTAATGGTTAATCGTGCCAGTCTGGCAAAAGCTCAGGGCTCTCCTGATCTTATCCTCATAGGATGTTTCAATGAGCTCCAAAAGAGTGCCCCTGACTGCCAGGGCAGCATCCACTGAAACTTCTTCCAAGTGTCCAGAGCTTTTTTGTGTGGACAACACAAGCTACGTGTCACCTCAAACCTTGCCAACGCTGCTATACAAATCTCTCTCTCTCTCTCTCTCTCTCTCTCTCTCTCTCTCTCACACACACACACACACACACACACACAGAGGTTCTTAACATTATAAACAAATGTTTGAGCAGGAGTGGGATACTGATATCACTGAGTTCCTACTGTAAGCTCTCATTTGCCATTGTCATGACTCTTAGTGCTCTAGCTGCCCAAATTCACCATTTAAAATCTCTCATTCTGGAATAGGCCTGTTATTCTCCAGCTTCTGTTATGCTGGCTTGCTGCTCGTTCTTTTGTTCTGCAGTTAATCAATTTAAGAGTGACCACACACAAAAAGGTGACAGAACAATTAGTCATCAGCCCAGCAAACCCAATCCTAGCAGCAACTGCCAGGATTCTGTCCTGCCATATGCAGTAGAACACTGCAATACATCTTGCTATAATGAATTAATCTGAACAAAGCTCACTGAATTCATCTGAGGAGTCAGATGTGAAGAAAGACTGCAAGAGACATGCAGCTTCTGCCACCTTTCCCCTGCCCTGCTGTCACTCTGAATCGATTCAAATGACAGATTCCTGGAGTCCACCAAGCTATGTACTGACCAAAGAATAATGAGAAGATCAAGGTAGTAACATTCAGTTCTGAGCAGCTTGTATCCAAAGTTATTTCCCAAGAGCTCAGGTCAAAGTAGTGCAACCAAAAACTAGTATTAAATAGATATATTTTCTGTTTGAGAGTGGAGAAGTGGAAAATGAATAATGCTAAAGGAGAGGTTCATCTATTAAGGCCGTATGCAAAATCACAAAGGCAATTAGAACAATATTAGTAAAATATTTACATACCATAAAATCCCACTTCATGATAACATGTAAGATTCTTCTTTTGGTTCTAGGTATTTACAAGGGTAAGCACTAACCAAAACTGCATTAAAACCAAACCACAAATCTGAAGAGGAAAGGAACTGCTGACAGCCACCGTGGCTTGTTAACAACCCTGTACTTGCCAGGGGGATTAGCGTAATTACCCTTGGCATTCTGGCTTTCCATGTCATGCAAACCCAGCAAGGGTGGCTTGTTGCCACAATTATCAAGCCACCCAGAACTCATGGGCTGTTGTAGGGATAATGCTAATATTTCCAGCATGCGCAGAAGGGGAAATAAGTCACCATGGCTTATTCCCCCACCATGATCATGCAGACACGGCCAGTATGTGTTTGTCATCTAATGACCCTAGCTCTAGTGCTAAATTTATCCCACACAACTAAAGAGTTTAATTTACTTGACAGTTAATCCACACTAACTACATTTCCATGCAACATTAACTGGTGTTGTTAAGGTGCTCTGTTTCATACAGTCATGGATGAGTCTTTCACAGACATACACATGACGGAAATGCAATATTACAGTTGCAAGTCAACAGGGAGCTCCCTGTCAGATTGTCAGGCACAGCATTAATCATACTCAGGCTCATTTTCTCTCGTAAATGACTGTGTTTCAAAGCTGGAGCTCATCCACGAGACCCAGTTTGCTGACAAGTTCATCGATAACAGGCATAATGAGGTGGCTGCCCCTCTTTCCCTTCTGTGCTTAGTTTCTTTAGTAAACTTCTTTTAAAAAATTAACTAGGAGAAGCTATTAGCTAAGATGCTACTGCAGCCAACCTAAATTTGAGTTAACAAGTCTGGAGCCAAGGCACACTGGCAGAATTCCAAAGTTAATACTCTAAACCCAGCATTTGCTCAAAACCAGCACTAGTCTTCCCTTTGTTCATGATTTTCACAGAAAACTCACTCTTCATGTGCTCCTGATAACAGAAACAAGGTATCATCAGTTTGGGCTGACTCACAAATCTGACAGACCCCATGAATACTTCCCCATTCATTTCTTACACTTGTTATCTCCCTCAAAATCCATACAGCTGACTCTTAAGAGGGGCAAAACCACCTCATAAATCCAAAATGAACAGCACCACCTCCTAAAAACAGGTAGCATTAACAGTTTCTCAGAATGGTACGAAGTATGCCATTAATTTCAATCAAACCCCCATGGATTTAAAGCATCTGCAAGCTGGCATGTTCCTGTGGTGGCACAAATTGGCTTAACATGTTAGGTCCAGAAGGGCTGCAACTCAGTGGCAGAACACAGGTTTTGCATGCAGAAGGCCCCAGGTTCAATTCCCACCAACTCCAGGTCGGGCTAAGAAAGAATCCTGTTTGAAACCATGGAGAAACACTGCCAATCAGCATCAGCAATACTCAACTAGATGGACCAATGGTCTGACTCAGTATAAGGCAGCATCTTATGTTCTTCCTACATTCCTATTTCCTAACTCTGAGGAAGTGGTGACAAGTGTCAGGGATCACTGTACCCTGTACAGAACATTGCGCCTGGATGTGTGAGGGAGAACACGTTTCAGGCTGTTCTTACATGGAAAAGAAGAGACTCATAAGAATGAAAATTTAATACTGACTCCAACTCAGGGTTAAAATGAATAAGCTATTCCATTTTGATCTCCTGGTTCCTGAAGTCTCCCCCGTCCTGAATGGCTCCAGCTGAGTTGTACCGCTGATGCAGAAGCTACAAGAGGAGACATGTGCTTTGAAAGCCTAACTCTCTTCTGCCAGCAATTATCTCTATGTGGACTCAAAAGCAACAAGAGTGTTTCAAACACTAAACAATTAGAACAATCACGACTAGCATATGGTAGGCACGCTGCCCTGGAGAGCTGGAAGAGCACACCTGCAACAGACGGACTGGCTCATCTCAGATGACCATGAAAAGTTAATGCAGAAAGTTCAGAATCCAAAGGAAAAAATCAACTAAGATACAAAATCACGAGCAAGCTCTTAAATTATTCATTAGGGGGGAGAATGTGTATAAATAAAAGCTACCTCTGCTTTGCACACACATTAGCAGCGGCCTGTCTCTTTGGAAGCCCTGAACAGACCCAGCAAGAAGGGCAACATACAAACACATCACGTACATCTTGTCCCCAACCTTTCTCAACACAAAAAACTCTTGTATTAACTTGTAGAGTATGTAACCCTTCAAGAAGAGACAATACATTTCCCTCTATTCTAATTCTGAGGAATATAATTAATCTTTGTCTGTTCCCTTTATTGTCCCTCAGGGACCAGAACAAAAACTCTATTTTCCCTATAGCATAGCAGGATTTCTGATTTCACCTAATAAGTATCATCTTCAAAGCTCAGGAGATGAAGCACGGGGGTCTGGAAGTAGAATTGCATTTTCTTAGCCATAAAGAAAGTGTGAACACTCCAGCCTTTCCCAAGCAACAGTGGAAACTTCATAACTCAACTAATGACGAAGAAAAATATCACTGAAATTAATGCACAAAATGACACTGGCCTAGTTAATCACTAATTAACGTCAAGAAAAACACATTCTTTGGGATTTCACAATCTCTCAGGAAGGCTGTCCAACGGGGTCTCACTTGTGCAGGTCAGACCAATTCTGATGGATTACCATCAATATAAATTATATGACAAAACGCCTCCACTTCCATAGAGACTTTTAACTTCTTGAAGAAATGTCAGTCCCTGTAACATAAAAATATGTCAAGAATGTCCAAGACGTATTACTGAAAGCACCACATACCCTGCTCCTTTGGACTTTTACAAAAAGCCTATTTCCATGAGCAGAGGCTGATTTAATTATATATTGCTTTGTATGACACAGATATGTCCTTTTTTTTGTTCTAGTAAGGGTAGAATGCTGTGACTTGCGTATGACCACGTCACTGTTGTAGGCAAAAAGAGCTTCTGCTTGCTGATGATAGAAGGCCAAGCACAACTGCATGGCATTGGCTGGACTTCTGCCGATGATACACAATTATATCTTTCATCTCCGGAACTTTCTCCAGATGTTCACGATCGTATCTCGGCATGTCTTTCAGATATCTCAGCCTGGCTGCTTCATCGTCGTTTGAAACTTAACATGGCAAAGACTGAACTGCTAGTTTTTCCTCCTAAACCTTCTCCTCACCTCTCATTCTCCCTTACTGTCAACGATGTCACGCTTACTCCGGTCAAGGAAGCTCGTAGTCTTGGCTTTATATTTGACTCCTCGCTCTCCTTTACTCCTCACATCGAGGCAGTAGCTAAATCCTGTCGTTTCTTCCTGTATAATATTGCCAGGATTCGACCATTTTTGTCTGTCTCTTCTGCCAAGACTCTCGTTCACGCACTGGTTATCTCTCGGTTGGACTACTGCAACCTTCTTCTCTCTGGCCTTCCTTCGTCTCACATCAGTCCGCTGGTCTCTGTCCACCACTCTGCCGCTAAGATCATCTTCTTGGCCCGCCGCTCTGACCATGTCACTCCACTTCTGAAATCTCTTCATTGGCTTCCAATTCACTCCAGAATCCAATATAAACTTCTCCTACTGACCTTCAAAGCTCTTCACTGCCTAGCTCCTGCCTATCTCTCCTCTCTCATCTCACACTATCGCCCCGCTCGGGCTCTCCGCTCCTCCGATGCCATGCTTCTCGCCTGCCCAAGGACCTCCACTTCCCTTACTCGGCTTCGTCCTTTTTCTTCTGCTGCCCTTACGCCTGGAACGCTCTTCCAGAACACTTGAGAACTACAAACTCCATCACTGCTTTTAAGACTCAGCTCAAAACTTTTCTTTTCCCTATAGCCTTCAAATATTGAGTTTGTTCTGACTTTACACTGTTGGTTTTGCCCTACCCTGTGCCTGTTTACACTTCCCTGTGCCTGTTTGCATTCTCCTTCCCTCTTTATTGTTTACTACAACTTATTAGATTGTAAGCCTATGCGGCAGGGTCTTGCTATTTACTGTGTTATCTGTACAGCACCATGTACATTGATGGTGCTATATAAATAAATAATAATAATAATAATAATCCTCCATAGGTACAGGTCCTAGGCATAACATTAGTTTCTATTGTGAAGCTCAATATCAAAACTTCAGAAAAGTAGCACTGACTTCAAGGGTCCAGGACTCAGCAGCCAAACTCCTGCTGTTCTCATAGGGTGCGTTCAGATGACAGAATAGCCAAACCTACCCTTATAGTCCACTCCACGGATGACTAGTACATGTGACATGCTAGTAAGTCATCTGTGGAGTAGGCTATAAGGGCAAGGTTGGCTACTGCTCTCTACCCCCACTCCGCCCTCCCCACCAAATGGTGGCGCTGGATCCCCTCACCTTATTGATGCATCGCCATTCCGTGGAAAAGGGCAGAGTGGGGGAGAGACGCTCCCCCACCTCCTTCCTGCTGTCAGGGGAGCCGAGCCGCCTGCCAATTCTTGTGGCAGTCACAGTGCGGAGGGAGACGCCACAGCAAGAACCGTCGCATGGGTCTCCTCCACTAACAGGGAAGGCTATCCATCCACCAATTCTTGCTGTGGCAGCGGCGCAGAGGGAGGCGGGCCACAGGTGCAGAAATAACCAGCGTATGGATCACCTTGCCTGTCAGAGGAGGAGTTCCGCCCACCGGGGCCATAGAGACATGGAGCCCGCCACCTAACACTATAATCAACAGTTATGCAGATAATCAAAACTGCACACTGTTGATTATTTGCGTTGGTTATTTCTAGAAAGTAACCAACTGTGGTGTCATTTTCCTCTGCCAGATGACACAATAGTCAACCGCAGACTATTAAGTCTACCGTTGACTATTTAATCAACTGTTGACTATTGTGTTGTCCGAATCCAGTCATAGACTAGCGTTTACAGACAGGTACTTGGCTTAAGAAATGCCTTTTAGAATCGGAAAGAAAACATTCATTTGGTGACTCATGGAATTTGCATTCCCTTGTCTCCCAGTCAATGTTTTGGTGTCACTTTATTCCCTGCTGTGCTGGTTGGCTTTCCCTGAATACCCTGCACCCAGTACACAATTCTAACTAGCAAGCCAGTTTTTTGCATCCTGCAGTGTTCTCCTGACTACATGAGACTGTAATCTTTGCTTTTATCTCTGGACCATTTTCTTGCTGTAATCTTCTTGTTCATCTCAGGGATTGGAGCTCTGCCAGTCACTATAATCACTGTTTTCAGTTGGCAATGAAGGTAGGCACTTTGTTACCTTAATGAACAGATGTACTTAATGAGCTGATGCTTTGTTAATTCAGTCCTAAAGGAAAAATTTCAAATATGGGAATTTGTTTCTTCAGCAAAATCAGCCCCCACCTCAATTTTATCACCTATTAATTAAAACATTATTGGATATTGGAGTCTCTTGGATTCAATAAACATAAGTCTCAGGATACTAGGAGTAAAATAATTGTTTGCTGTTCTTTCCATTTAAGCAACAAGAGGGAGAAACTGCTCCAATGCTCTACTGATTTAAGGAGGGTTGCAATTAAAACTGCTGTAAGAATTTCAGGCTTAGATTCAAAGCATTCAAAGCTAGCTAAAAATGGCTGGAATAGAAGGTAAAAAAGGTGTTTATTCAATCATACATATAATCCAAGCAGGTAACAATAGATTCCCCAGCCCTGCTGTTTCCATATGGGCTGGTAGTACACGGGCATTGCTGGGATTGAAAAGAACTTTTCCATCTGCAATTTCTCTGCATAGTGCTGAGACCACACAGTAGGACTATGGAGGTGGGGAGAACTCTCCCAACATGGAAAGTCCCATGCTGACAGCAGACCCAGTGACGTTGAGATAAAGGAAGGATGAGGCTCCTGTCACATTTACTAGCACAAGATTACATCCCTAAAGTTACATCTAATCAATCCGATCCCTATGGACTCCCTTCATCCGGATAGCAGAAGCCGCAGGGAAAATCTAGCTATTTCCTCACTTCTTCCAATATTGTTCTCTACCTAAATAAAACAAGGAGACTAGAAGACAACAGCTACAATCCTATGCACACTTGTTTGGAAGTAAGCTCCCTTTAACGTCAAAGAACATTTTAGTAAACCTGTAGAGGATCAGACTGCTTCTGCGTTCTTCCATTATCCCTTCAGATATACTGTACTGTCTTAAAATAAACCAGATAGGAGAAAAGTATAGAATTCCTACCACAAGATGTGGTGATGGCCACCAATTTGGATGGCTTTAAAAGGGGGTTGGATAAATTAATGGAGGAGAAAACTATCAATGGCTACTAGTTCTAATGGTTAAGTCCAACCTCCAGTATCAGAGGCAGTAAGCAAGTATACGCTAGTTGTTGAGGAACGTGAGTGGGAATGTGCTGCTATATCATGTCCTGCTTGGGGTTCCCAGGTCGACAGCTGGTTGGCCACTGCGTGAACAGAGTGCTGGACATGATGGACCCTTAGTCTGATCCAGCATGGCTCTTCTTATGCTCTTACATAGAGGCCCTGGTAAGGAATTCCTGGGCAAATTTCAAAGTAGAAAGGGGATTATTCCAGTCCTCTTTCAAGAGGGCTTTGCACCCTGGCCAACAAGAGGCTCTGAGAAATTTGGCAAGGGATTTATTTAGCTACAATATCAGGCCTACCGAAGCACCATAGGTTCCATGGCTTTGGAGCCAGAGTCTGATTCGGAGTTAGATCAGGATGATTTAGAACCCAGTCCAGCCATGGGAGCTCACCTCTTAATAGCATCCCATCTGACTGTGGGACAAAGGAGTGTGATATTCACTATCAGCCACAGCTGCAAAGTTCAGCCTTGAGGGAGTCCTTTGATATATAGCCTGGGATTGTGAGAACCGAGCAGGAGGAGGATTCTGAAGGTGAGGGGACTTGGGAATGTCTTTCAGGTTACGGCATCAACTAAAGGGGCCCTCTTAGACACAGTGCTTGCTTAAAACCAAGATTCCCCTGTCAGGACAGACCGTCAGAAGTGGTGCTTTAGCAGCCCCACCTCTGCATTTAAGCCAGTGCAGAGGCCAAAGAGCCTTTGTTGGGAATAATGTCTTAAATGCCCAGAATACTTTCTTGCCTGGACTTCTTCTTAATCTTGAGGTCTTATCTACCTTTAATCCTGTATCATTAAGATTCTGACTTAGAATATATTGCTGGACTGGAACTCTGACTTTGACTCTGTGTGGATTCTAGCCTCGGAACTTTTTCTTGAACAAAGCAACATGCCGATAGCCTCTACCTAGGCTATCTGATTTATTAGGGTCTATAAATGCTGTAAGCTTTACTGTAAGCTCTGAAAAGCTGGTATGTGTAAACTGATCTGCTGCAATAAAGAATTTCACTGTTATTTGTGTCCTGTGTTGGGTTGCCAGAGTGTGTCAGATAGTTGAGCCACATATAAGAAGACCAAAAATTAAATTATTACATTTGTTAATGGCATTGAAGGGTGGAGTGCCTCACGCAGCTATTCGACAAGCAGAACAAAAGCAAGTGTAAGCCAGGCACAAATTCATCTGCGGTACCTGCTCCTCCTGGGAAGCATGTGGGAAGGGACCTATTTGCAGGAAGAAAATAATTCTTCCAAATGATTGGCTGATTGGATGCATAGCTACAACTGGCTATATAATCCTGCATTGGTTGTTGGCACCTGTTCACATAATGCTAGTCAACAGTTTATCCCCATGGAAATAGGCCATGGCATAATCAATTACAATTTTGACTATGTTGATTAGTAAGGACAAGGAAAATTGGCCAATATTTGACAGACATCTGACATACATCTTCAGTTAAAATCTCAACTTGGTTGCAGCTTCACTAAGTTGCTGATGTACTGCTTATTATTTAGGAGAACTCCCTGATGTTTTATTATATATTCCTAAATATAATCCCTGTTTCAATGAACCCTAAACATTATAACCTTTATTGTTCCAGAGATTCTTCCTCAAGAAATCCAGTTCAATCCTATTTCCTCTCTGTCTTAAACCCCAGGAGGTTGTTCTTAATTTACAAATATTTGTCCGAGTTATAACCTGCTGAGCACAGCATGACAGGTGTGACAGCACTGAATGGAAGAACAGAAAAATGTGAGTTCCTTAGGGATGGATTTAACTGACTATGAACTCCATTAAGAGTTATCCTGTGGGAATGCCACACAGGGAAAATAGTCCAACTTCTAGCAGACTGTGACACTGATAGAATAATCCCAATGCTAGATGTGGGTTTACGCAAAGAAAGGTATAAACCAGGAATGGGGAATGTATGGCTCTCCAGATGTTGTTGGACCACAACTTCCATCAGCCCTATCCAGCATAGCCAATGGGGAGAGATAATGGAACTGCAATCCAACAACATTTGAAATACTACATGTTCTCCATCCCTGGTATAAACATACGATCAGTGATGTAAATCTAAATTTAAAACAGTTGCTGGGACCCAAAGAGCTACTTTAGGTAGGCCAAAGGGTATGCCCTCTGGAATATTTGACTGCTTGAACAGCAGACTTCTCCTACCCCATTTTTTTTTTAACAAAGTGATTCTAATAGTTCTTTTGGTTTCAAAAGCAGCATGCCCAAAAGGATGCTCTTTGAATACAAACTCAAAACTGGCTTGGGCATGTGAAACAAGTTGCACATTGTTTTGGATCTGAGCAGATGCTTTTCATCATGACCAATATTGCTTTATTCTCATCTCAACCCTTCTTGATACAGAAATCCTGGAATATTTTAGACAGTTTTTTAAAAAGCCTAGGTCTCAAACTGTGATTTCTGCCACATGAAGACGAGGAAGCCCAGAAAGAACTGCTTGCTGCTTAAGAGAGATTAAGTTCATCATTATTATTATTATTATTATTATTTATTTATTTATTTATTTATATAGCACCATCAATGTACATGGTGCTGTACAGAGTAAAACAATAAATAGCAAGACCCTGCCGCATAGGCTTACATTCTAATAATGTCACATCCAAGAGGGATTGAGTCATGCTAAACTTCAAAGTGCAGAGAAATTTATATTCCCACAGGGAGAACAATATATCTCACCATCTTGAATAACTAACTACCAGAGGGGTAATGCTATATACAAATACGAAATGTACAGAATGGGATATTGGACACATTCAGTTTCTAAGAATCTCAGCATTCTTTTAAAGCAAATTAGTGTTGGAAGCTACTAGTCCTTAAGAAACCATGTGGGCCTTTCTTGGTGAAATCTCGTAAGTTGGAGGAAATGCTACCAGTGGCTGAGGTTCAGCATTCTACATAGCTTCCTACTACTCTCCTTGACTAACAGCACAAATATGCAATTTAAGATAAATAATGGGCATAAACTGCAGAATTGTTTTTGTTAATGCAGAATTTTGATTATATTTTTTCAAAGCAGAGTACACATTATACTGTAGCTGTGTTTCATACTTCATTTCTCATCTATAACAATTAGAACTAACTCTTGCCTACCTTGCAGAATAAGAAAAGGGCTGCATATGCAAAGTGTTATATAAATATTAACAAAGTCAAATAATAAACAATGTAGGGTTAAGTTTCACGAGATATTATCTCTTGTTCAAACAACAACTATAGAACGTGCCAGAAAGAAAAATGACGTTTCCAGGTTGCTTCTGCCTGTGTTCTGTTAAACATGAAGAGGTGGGAGGAAACTGCTGTTTGAGACTAGCTGAAAGAACAGGTGGTAGCGCCGTAGGTTCTGCATGGATACATAAAAGGTTATTGCTTGCCACTTTATTTCCTCAGCTTCCCTTCGCAAATCACCAGTCAAACTGGCTTGATAAAAAAGATTGCTATTCCTTTGGAGTCCATCTGCTCTTGCTGCTGAGTCTCCAGCTAAAGACAGAATCCTGTTTCAGTCAAGATTAGCTGTGTCAGAGGAAATTGGGGCACCACACTGCCAAACTGCATGCTCCTTTCCTCCAACCCCCTCCCTTTAGGTGCAGGAATATCTGCTGCCTGTGTTTGACTCATAAATGTTATGTCAGCAGCATCTCCAACCATGGTTCGGGATTGCCAGGGTCCTCAATTCACTGAGGTTTGAAACCAGGCTGATTTAGAACCATTGTTAGCCTTAAATGTGATCCTGAGCAGCAGTAAGAATTTGTGCTCTAGGCAGGGAAGGAATGTCTGATTTTGTGGAGGGCATATCAGACAATCTGATTTTTTCTGATATGCTCAGTGACAGAGCATATGCTTTGCACGCAGAAGTTCCCAGGTTCAAGCCCAACCACCTTCAGTTGAAGTATATCAAGCAGCAGTTGCTAGGAAAATCCTCTGCCTGAAACCCTGGAGAGCTGGTGCTAGAGTAGATAGCAGAGCACAAGATAGACCAGCTCAATATAACGGACAATTAATATGCTCACAGCCTGCTCCTGATTGCACAGTTAAGTATCAGGAGATTTACATTTGCGCAGGGCAAAAGCAGCAGCAACACAAGGCGAAGATATTCTATAAACATCAGTCACCATAGCTCCCAAGCATCTTTGCAGAAGCAGACATCCTTAACAATAAAAATATTAGAGATGAGGAAAGGGGGGCATACACAATGCACAATACCTACAAAAATTCTTCTGATCAGATGGTTTTGCTACTTTATGTCATGTTGGCTTGCAGAAGAAAAGGGGCCTTCCAAAGATACCTATAAATAAATCCCAGGTTGGGAGGAAAGGAAAGAAGACTGGGAAACCAGGATTCCATAGCTCTGGCCTTGCAAGTTGTGTGTAGAAGATCAAACCCTACACCTCTCCTATGCCCCACACTGACCCCCTGCAAAGAAACCAAGATCTTTGGTTATTGGGCAGTATAAAGACATAATAAATGAAATGAAATTACTTAAACTTGCTTCCCCAGCTCAGTAAGTGACATGGGTTTGCATAAATACATCACAAAGGAATTTTCACCCAAGGAAATACATTTGATCAACATCAAAAGCAACTCACAGAATGCCTCATACACCAACTGTACAATCTCCCTAAGGCAGTACACAGACACCATGTTTCCCTTTAAAGAAATGCAGAAAGGGGAAACTAGATTTTTTTTCCTCTTTATGAAATGCATTAGTCGCATATGAGAGTGCATTCCAAGCAGCCTCTCCAATTTGCTACTCCAATCTTCCAACTTTTCCTAGTCATCCTCTCCTTCTCCTGTTGGATTTGGCAACATATACTCTAGATATAGTTAATTCCTGGCATCCCCCCAGGATATATGCCCTTCTCTCAAATGACACTAGCAAGCACCCTAACAAAACCCTGCCTCACTCCTGTGGATGCAGTTTAGAATCTATCCCAAATATAATCTCAGCAATAACTTTGGAGAGGCATTTAATGTAAAGCCAACAACAACTAGGACGGCATTTTTAGCTACTTGGCTGCTCTTTGTTATCCTGCAATTTGAGATCAGCCAGGCTTGATTAGCAGTGACAGTGTGCCAAAGGTCATTACTGTTAAACATACCTCAGTGAACAATTTAAACTGAGTCATTATACTGCCACTAGACAGAGTTTATTATGGGGCCATAACAATCAATGTCGATGAAGCCAAAAAGAAACCTTAGAGGAAAAGGTGCGTATGCATGTGGGGGTGGGGATCTAGCTTCAAATGTGCAAATGAACTTATGCCTACTGATGCAATGGGGCTGACTAGGACACTGGATTGTCCACAGGAACAGGAAGATTCTTCTATATACGTTTTCTCAGGACACCAACGTCACCTGAATATACAGAAAGAAACATTCCAGTGGGGGAAAAGCCCTTAACTAGGCCATCAGATTCAAACTCTGTACTGGTTTATGCTGTTTGCATGCCCAATGAGAGCAGTTCTGGTAATATGTGATAAAAGTTTCATTGCAGGATCCTTTTCTTACTCTTCAGTGGAGTTTCTTGCAGTAGGAACTGCTATATGCAATGAACAGCTGGAATAATCTTGAACATTCTAAGGCAGCCCCTAAGGATCTTGACAACCTCCCAGTGGTTCATCTTCTGAACTAACAGAAGCTTGACTTACACTATGCGGAAGCTGAGGATACACTCATCAAGCACTCCAGCCCCACCATCATATATTCTATTCTCCAGTTCTGCCAGATAAATTACTTAAATGTTAAATGACTTAAACACTAGAGAATTACAGCCTTACTGCCAACGCAACTTGACAGCTGGCATATCCATTATATATACACATGTAGAAGTGATGTTCTAAGAACAGCCACGCCTCACCAATCACCCTCATGACAGTGCAAAAAACAGCAGGGCCTTCTGTATTAAAAGAAAACCACCAACAAGGGAAACTAGAACAGAGAGAATCTAAATTTCAGATAAAGCAAGTAGGAGAAATGAAGCGGACACACAATGGGCTGCACCAGGAGAAACACAATTACCCTAGTAATACATCAAAGATCCATTACCCAAGTTGCTTAGCAAAGACTTCACTAGCAAATTTAGAAATGTTCAGAGAGAAAAAAAAAATAAAATGACATAAAATGATGTGACTGCATTACAGATAATGGAGCAATTGAATCTATTAATCATGGGGTTAATCTATTTATTCACCTTGAGAAAATTACTGATCAGAAAAAAGTCTATTAAAAGAATACAATGATTCAGACACCACCTCCGTCACTTAGTGAGCAATCAGAGGATGCCCCTTCAAACCCTGCATTAATAAAAGTCTCATTAAATGCAAACCTGCAAGACATTAATGTAAAGGGGCTCATTAGTCTGGAAAATTACTTGCCTTGAAAGTTGCTTATTTCCTTACAGACGGGAAGGTCAGCTCTCCAGTTATCAACTGTTGAGCTGGGTATCTCAACCAATGAGGCCAGGTGTTTTACATGGGAAACCACCACGTAACACATGCAGACTACTTGAAAACATGTCATCTTCTGCCACCATCAAGAATGCCTGCAGACTGCAACATTTGCCACTCCGCCGGTACAACATAGATTCTATAATCATGCTATGCAGTTACAGAATGGAGTTCTGGGTAGAGGATTTAACATCCTGAGAATGATGGATATGGATTGTTCTTTTTCTTTTTTGAAAAGTAAATTTCTACCTTTGTGTCTGCAAGGATAGGCTTCTATGGACTTGGTCAAAACCTGGTGATATCCCAGAAATGGGATTGCAGTGAAGGAGCAAGATTTAAGTATCGTGCCTGCATAAGAACATAAGAAAAGCCAAGCTGAATCAGACCAAGGGTCCAACTAGTCCAGCACTCAGTCCACAGTGGCCAACCAGCTGTCAACCAGGTAACCACAAGCAAGACATGGTGCAACAGGACCCTCCCACCCATGTTCCCCAACAACTAGTGCCTCCGATACTGGAGGCTGCGCTTAGCCATCAGGACTAGTAGTCATTGATAGCCTTCTCCTCCAGGAATTTATCCAACCCCCTTTTAAAGCCATCCAAATTAGTGGCCATCAGCACACCTTGTGGTAGTGAATTCCAGAGTTTAACTACGCCCTCTGTGAAGAAGTACTAGTTCCTACTATCTCCATAAAACAAGCAGATTAAATTATGGAAAAGCAGTCAGTATATGCACATTTTTTTATTTTATAAAGGATGAAAAATTCAGATTTTCTTGTTACAAAATTTAGATTGTCTTTACACAGAAGTTTTATTATTCCATTGCTTTTGCTGAGTTGGAAACTGGCAAAATCAGGATAACAAAAGCCAGAAATATTTGGAGCAAGATCTTATAAACCATACTTGTCCAGCAGACACAGCCTGCTCTGGTTTGTTCTCCAACTGTGCTACAGGAGGAGTGAAAGATTAGAGGACTAGGAAGGACCTGAAATATTAATTGCTATACAGAGGTTAAAGATATATTTTATTTTACAGGGCCAACTTCTTCACTTACAAGACTTGGAAAATTGAATTTCTTCAAATCCTTTATATAAGCAAGAATAGACTACAAGCTACTTCATATTAGAGTTAAGCTGAATCAGGAGTGGGAGAATGGGAGTTTTACAAACATTTTCATGCCACTTGAAAAGTGCCTCCTATTTTCAGCAGTTGGGGGGAGGCGAGGAGATAATGCATCCCTGTTATCTCAACAACCAGTTCAGTATTTCCAGCTCACCACCCTGCAGCCCAGCAGCACATGAAGTATCTGCCTGGATTTGCACTGGATTGTTTGGATGTTGTTATCTGCACTATATTGTGCTCTGTGGGATGCATAGTTGAAGATGCATTTTGATGAAATCTACCTGCACATTCAAACGGGCATTTTGGTCCATTACAGCTGGATTGAGCCTTCAGAATAAGAGCAATGCGGCTTTGCTTGCCCTCACTGCCCTCACCACACAGCTAAATTAGATTGGCTCCACAGCTCTATAATATAATCATGTTCACTACATGATCCCTGGTCAGCCAGTATAACATAGTGAAAGAGAAAGAAGCCTTGTTAAAAAGTTATTTTTAATAACACCAAAGCAACAGCATATTGGGGAAACAAGGGCTACAACTTCCTTTTATCTGTCCTGAATCTCCCATCAATCAGCTTCATTGGATGACCCCCAGGTTCTAGTATTATGAGAGAGGGTGAAAAATGACTCACTATCCACATTCTCCATACCAGGCACAATGTCCTACATTGCCCCAATAACACATCCTGTAGATAAAACAGGATTTTAAAATGGGGAAAATGTATTTGCAATGAATTTAAATTTTATTTTAAAAAATAAAGCCTGAGAATTGTAGAAAAAAGCATCATCCATCTAAAATAAGCTGATCCAATAAAAAGACACTATCTCTCTGCCTGTGCAATCAATCTGGAATCAATAGTCTAAGCACTCTGACCTTCAGGAAAAATTACAGTAAGGCACAGGAGTACTCTGCCCACAGACACAAGAGATTTGAGTGCAAAAATAAACATGTTCACAGCATAGTGGTGGCATCTTAGCACCAAGGAAAACACACACAACCAGCCTCTTTTAAGTCTTATTGAAAACCAGCCTCAAATCTTTTTAAGATATAGATCTAAATCAGAAGTCTATACACATTTGAAAGGCTCAAGTCACAATTGCTTTGGCAAAGAGATCAGGAGAAATTACGGATAACAAAATATTTACACAGTCCTGAAAGCCATCATCTCCCTTGAAAAGAAAATGCCACTGCAATATCATGTTGCTTTAACTTTAATCTACAGGCTGCCTTCGGACAACACAGTGGTCAATAGTAAGGTAATAATCAATGCAGTATTATCTAGGGGGTACTCCCCACACAACATGATAATAATCAACCATGGTGTGGATTAGGATCAGCATTGAGTTGACTATTAGTCCACGCTGAGTTGACTCACTCATCCCCCACCCTCAGTCCTCCCGCTAGTACCCCATCAGCCATTGCTGTCACAAAAATATCCTGCTGGCTGTACTAGAGCTGCAGCTGCCACTTCGAACACTCTTGCCTTGTGTCTCCGTGGCTGATGAAAAAACCAACAGTGGCCAACGAAATAATCAACACAAAAACCAACAATGGTTCAAATAGCCAACTCTGCACAGCGCTAGTTATTTGCGATGGTTAGTTCGGCCAAATAACTAGCCATTGGTTAAAAAATTCCCACCACACAGCACAACGACCCATGGTGGGTTAAATAACCAACCTTGAATTATTTAAACCATTGTTGGTTATCATGTTGTTTGAACCCAGTCAGAATTTGAGCGAGGGAATAGCAGAACCATATCATCACACCTTTTTCAAGTGTAGGGACAAGTCAAGGAATGCCCCAAATTACACATACAGGCTCTAACACGAGGGGGAAAAGTACTTCCAAATGAAGTTGCCTCCTTCAAATCAGCTGTGGATGAAAGTTAGAGTTCACAAATCAAGAGGGAGTAATGTGCGGCTTATCACAGCCTCCTCAGTTACTGCCTTAAAGATACATATAACTAACCAATGACTCTTAGAAAGGAAAATCACATGAAAGAAGCAATTTCCCATTCAAGTCATTTTTTTCATTTAGATTTGCAGGTGTGGAATGCAAGAATTGATTTATGCATCATTTGGGCAAGCAGCCTAATACCAAAAGACTTAGGCTCATTCTCCTAGCAGGGCTACCCTCTCCTATTTCACTGCCAAAGAAATAAGCTTCTATGTGTCTGGTGGTTGCTTCCCATTGACCAAGATAATCAATTACAGTAAATAATTGCCAAAGAGCCTACAGAGGAAACAGCAGGCGGGCTGTTTTTCAACCACAGGCCTTCAATCTGAAAGTATTCTTCTACTCCCTGTTCTAGAGACTTTTCCATGTCGACCTTTTTCAAAAAATTCACAGACCATGCTATGGGTAGGCGCTATCCTTTAGCAAGCATCCTCCTACCTATGACTGCCTGTTCAGCTGCTACATTTAGAGCATTATCAGTCCCCAAGAGCTTCACTTATCTCTGCTCATGAAAAATAAAGAGAGCAGCAAAGTAAATCTTGCAGAACCTATATATAAGGACATGAAACTTAGAGGCCTGCAGAGAGTATCTTTAATGGTGGTTTACAGATACAGAAAGTCACTTGAAAAATGCCTCGAGGGAGTTTGTTTTCCAAATGCTGTCTTCCCGAGTAAGAAAACTGGAGACACCACAACAAAGGTAGGCTCTGGGTCACAGGGGGAGCAAGGCTTGTGTGCCTGACTTTGTGTACTTTCTTAGCCTGACACAGCTATTAGCTCTAAGGGAGCAGAACAGGGAAGATTTGCAGTCAATCCCATGCTTTTCTATTTTACACTTCAAATTCTAGTAATACAATCCCCCAAACATTTAGAATTAACTTCTCTCCCCAACTAGTCTCCAGCAATAACCACTGCTGAAAGACAAAGCAAGGAACCGAATTTTCCCAGAGCCTCTCAAGAAAAATAAACCTCACACTCCAACAACTACTTGCTTGCTTGCCCCGAGGAAGAAATACTCTTCAGACCACAACCTGCTTTTAAATATTGATTTTTATCCCAATCTAAAAGGTTAACTTGGGGAGAGGCTCCCAGGCCATTACCCTGGAACTGACACAGCATGCCAAAAGCCACCTGCTGTTGACTTCAGGGTCCCCCAGTAAGTGCCAGGAGATTTAAGACCCTAAATATGCAGGAAAGCCATCAGCCTCCCCAGCAACAAAAACATATATAATTTCACAGGGATATCATGAGGATTAAGGTCACAGACCTTTGCACACAGCTTTGAAAATGCAACTTCTGTGAAAAGCAAAGAATTTCTACTGCAGAAGATGCATTCAAACACTCACACTTTGACCATGACCACCAAAGTAAGTCCACATTCCGTGACTCATGTGAAAAGGCCACATGACTTCTTGTTTCCCAAGCGCAGAAAGGCAATCACTGCTGAAGTGGGAACACTTATACCCACCTTGGCGATCCTGGTTTAGGATAAAAACCTCCTGAGAAATAACCATGTTAGCCGGTGGCAAAAAAACCAATGATGCGACAAAACCAAACTTTACAAATTTGTTTATAATCAATTTCTGGTTTAGGGTGTTGTTGTCCCCCCACCCCTGTCAGCTGAGAAACTCAATGATAAGGCTTACTGTAACAAAAAGAAAAAGGGTTCTGAGAATTAGAGCACAAACAGGTAACTTTCCCAAAGTATAAAATAAATAAATAAAATAAATACATTCCAGCTAGGTTAATTCCTTTCCCTTTCTTACCGTATGTTGACCAGTGCATGGGTCACTTTGCTGGCTGGCTCCTTCCACTGTCCAGCATTAGTAGAAAGCCTCAAAACTGAAGGAAAGGAGAAAAGGGGAATTATATTCCGTGGTATCAATTTGAGAACAGCACAACAGTTTCCAAGCCAATAATATAGCTAAGGAAATTCTTAGAAGAACAGAAATAACCTTAGATGATGTACCACCATCAGTTCTCTTCAAATGTGACCACCACAGGTGTAAAGGCGCTGCACTATTTTTACATTACAATCAGAAGTGTAAGTTACTGGAAATGTAAACCATTACTCCAGCTCCCTAACAATGAGACTTGCAGATTATTTCCTGGCCTTGAAAGCCAGGAAAAAGAAAGTTAGACTATGAAAGCACACCACAATCTAAGAAGCTTTCCTGCTTTGATCGTTGTACCACTGTTGCACTGAGAATTAGAAGAGAAGGGTAGCCAGGCCTAACCACAGAGTGGTTAGACTGTGCAGTAATCCTCAACCAGTGGGTTGCGACCCAAAAGTGGGTCGTGAGGGTCATGGCAAAGCTGTTGCCACCATGTGGGCAACTGTAAAATTGTGAAAGTGGGTCCCATGTTGCAGGCTGGGAGTCCGAGGTGGGTCTTGGGCCTGGACCAGTTGAAGACCACTGAACTAGAGCAATGCGGCTTCCTTTGCTATGCTGCTCTGAATGCCATGCTCTGTGGATTAGCCTCCAAGCTCACGCATGTGCCTGATTGCCCTGAGGGAGAGAGCCATGGATTTAGCTGTATGGAAATCACCCAAAGGTAAGCCTTCTGGCAGTGAACTGATCGGATGCGCTGGGGGCGGGGGAGTAGCCCAGAGCCCAGAGAGAGGGAATAAGGAGCAGGTGTGGGATGGGGCAAAGAGACTAGAACGGGAAAGACAAATGGGGAGCTGGGAGCTCGGCTAAAGCTGAATTGAAAGTGAAACTCAACTCTGCCTTCTCTTTCTTCCCAACCAGAAATGTTGCTTTTCATGAGTTACCTCTAGTGTGTAAATGAGAGCAAGAGAGAGAGAGAGAGAATATGAAAGAATGGAATGTGGGATAGGGTGCATCTGCCACAAGTGTTTGTTTGTGCATGAGAGAGAGGGAGAGAAAGAATGAATAGATGAGGAAGGGGAGAAAGGGAGAGAGAGAGGAAAGGGGGTGTCCACATAAATTTGGCTTTGGCCATGCCCACCCCCAGTATGTGGTCCTCAACTTTAAAGTCCCCTTTGCTCCATAGCATCACACGGCATTTCCTTACACCTCCATTCCTTAACCCAAAACATCATTTGCAGGTCTAGGCAATTTTTTTGCCTGTCTCACTATTCAAAAAGTATTATGGGGGCTGTTTCCTGATTGCATCCGAGGCACTGACCTGGTTCAGTGGAAGTTTGCAGCCCCTTGTGCTATCTGTTCTGTGTAGCAGGGTTCTTGTTGTGCATCCATCAAAAGCTTTTTTCACCTCTTGTTTACAGCATTGGTTCCTACTGCTGATTGGCTCTGGGGGCTGTGCTTGCTCTCTGACCTGAGACTAAGGCAGATTTTCCCAGCTGGGAGCACTCTGCACACGGCAGGCTGTTTCACTCCAAATGAGGGCACAGTGTGTTCTTGCTACCATTTAAATATTATATGCCTGGCAACAGCAACAAGCACATTTTCACGAACACAGCACACATTGGTGAACCAGATGACAATACTGTTTTTATAAACTTGCTCTTGAGGAAGCATAACTTTTAAAATGGCTTTCACTCAGGACAAAGAACTGCTATCATTTCAAACAGGTTTATTTCACATCCATGTGTTAATTGACAGCCACACTGTCAGCAGACATACTGATCAGGAGTCATGCACAATCATTCTCTCTCACCCACACAGCTTCTTTCTCATATATGTGTGCTATGTCAAATGACAGCCAACACTACTTACCCATGGAATAGAGGTTATCAAAACTCTGGTGCATCCTGATGATTTCATAGTATAGTTCATCATAGCTGCTAGGAGTTGGAAGGAAGGTATCTCCATAAGTGATGAACATATTAAACAGGTTTACCACCTATAAAAACAAAAGACTATAGGAATCACTACAGAAAACTATATATAAAAGATACGTAACTATTTAAGCATTACAAATAATGAAGCTATCACCATCTTTGCAGATAAAAAGTGTTCGACTACAGTTAATACAGCCATATTCCTCCTCATACAATTTCAGTGTTTTGTGGTAGTCAGAGAGTACAAGCTGCTGTTGGCTACCAAAACCACTGAAAGCAAATATCATTCCCTCCAACAGGGAACTTGGGTGCTTCAATCCCTATCAGTTTGGAAGCAAAATGGAGTCACTCCAAAATAAGGTAGCTGTTTCTACAAACACAGATGAAAAGGAAAAGGAAAAGAAACATTTTAAGGACGCCAAAATGCACCTGACAAGTGTCTGTAAGCTTCTAGAATATACAGAATGTTGAGATGTCAACTGAGCTGTGGGGGAGGGAAGTGGCAGGCAGGGGAAGAAGAGAGAATTAGCCCATTCCAAGTCCAAGCCTGAGCTCTCTAGAACTATACAGCACTGCAGGAGAACTCCCACTCTCCGATACAAGACCTCAATTGAGCTACAAGGCTCCTGTTCCAAGCTGGGTGAAACCCTGGATAGGATCAGTCCCATTAGGTCCTATTGGGTCCTTAAAAAGACCATATTGTATCTCTATTTCTTAATAGTAGGTGATAGGAATACACTGCAGCCCTTTTTTGTTTCTTTCTTTTATTCTGAGCTTCCACTTGTAACACATAGCAGTCACACACCTGTTCATCACAATACACATTTCTCCCTCATTTGTATTTCCACTGAGCAGCTTGAATAAATGCTTTGGCATTCCAAAAAGAAAAAGAAAAAATCCAGAGGTAGGAACAGTCCATGGACCCAGTACAACCTTAAGCCAACATATATTTTTCCTAGCCCAGATCGATGGAAATATAGAGAGCAGGCTTTCTCAACATACCTGCAATAAGCACTTAATCTATTTTTGCCCATGGCATCCCCTTTGCCCAGAGCAGGACTGAATACATGCCTGCTCTACACAGAAAATAGACACTCACCATGAGAGCCAAGGTAAAGATGTTGTGTTTTGCCAGCAAAACAGTTTCGTTGGACATGAGGAACTTCAATAGATTAATCAGAGCTGAGAAAAGAATGAAAAGGGGTTCTTTGAATGCAGCTGCATTATCATAAGCAGATACCTTCCCAAAGCCCAAAAGAGGAAGCATTTGTTGATTAATTAGAATCCTGTCCTTCACAGATAAGCAAGCACAGGAATTGAAGTCTTGTTGTCCCAGATTTATCCTGTTCCAGATTTATTTCACGTTGAGTCACCTGCCACTCAAGTCAATTGACACAGAGGGTTTTTTCCCTACTTGTCAGCACATTAAGTAGCACCCAGGGCCTGGGAAGTCAGCTGTCGGCTTTTCATTTCATATACTGCCAGTGCAGAAGACCAAGAACCAATCTCAGCTGTCACCTGTGCTGATGATGCACAAGGCAGAACCAGGTACTGTGCAGCTCTGCAATAGTTTGACTAGTTTTACAATGGCATATATGACATTTAAGCAGATACTATACACCATGTCAAGTTACTTAGGGCAGGGCATGCCATATCAGAGTTCTCTCAAGAGCTCTACCTGGAGACAGAAATATGTTAGCCACTGGAATCAGCATCCCTCTTTTATTTATTTATTACATTTATATACCGCCCCATAGCCGAAGCTCTCTCTTTTTACATCAACGTTCAACCAAAGATAGTGAACAGGTTACTAACTCCAATAGGTTTGGATCACAAGTGATTTACAAAGAACTGCTGCATTCTGAAAACTGGCAAGGATTTTATATAATGGACAGCAATATCACAATCATAAAGATAACAACAGAAAGCAATTTTCAAACATTGGCACTTCTATTTTACTTGAAAGTCTATTTGGTATGCAAAAAAAAATCTACTTCTGATAATTTATTTATTTATTATTGCATTTATATCCCGTCTTTTTTTCCTCCAAGGAACCCAAGGCGGCACACATAATCTTCCTCCTCTCCATATTATCCTCATGAGAGCTTCGGCTATTGGGCAGTATAAAAATGTAATGAATAAATAAATAAACAAACCTGTGAGGTAGGTTGAGCTGAGAGTTTGTGACTGGCCCAAAGTCACCCAGTGGGTTTCCATGGCCGAGTGGGGACTAGAACCCAGATCTCATAGAATCATAGAATAGCAGAGTTGGAAGGGGCCTACAAGGCCATCGAGTCCAACCCCCTGCTCAATGCAGGAATCCACCCTAAAGCATCCCTGACAGATGGTTGTCCAGCTGCCTCTTGAAGGCCTCTAGTGTGGGAGAGCCCACAACCTCCCTAGGTAACTGATTCCATTGTCGTACTGCTCTAACAGTCAGAAAGTTTTTCCTGATGTCCAGCTGGAATCTGGCTTCCTTTAACTTGAGCCCGTTATTCCGTGTAATGCACTCTGGATCGAGAAGAGATCCTGGCCCTCCTCTGTGTGACAACCTTTTAAGTATTTGAAGAGTGCTATCATGTCTCCCCTCAACCTTCTCTTCTCCAGGCTAAACATGCCCAGTTCTTTCAGTCTCTCTTCATAGGGCTTTGTTTCCAGACCCCTGATCATCCTGGTTACCCTCCTCTGAACACGCTCCAGCTTGTCTGCGTCCTTCTTGAATTGTGGAGCCCAGAACTGGACGCAATACTCTAGATGAGGCCTAACCAGGGCCGAATAGAGAGGAACCAGTACCTCACATGATTTGGAAGCTATACTTCTATTAATGCAGCCCAAAATAACATTTGCCTTTCTTGCAGCCATATCGCACTGTTGGCTCATATTCAGCTTGTGATATACAACAATTCCAAGATCCTTCTCGTTTGTAGTATTGCTGAGCCAAGTATCCCCCATCTTGTAACTGTGCATTTGGTTTCTATTTCCTAAATGTAGAACTTGGCATGTAGAACTCCTGACTCCCAGTCCAACACTTTAGCCACTACACCACACTGGATCTTTTTAAATTATGTGAATGGAAAACACTGAACACTGTTTCCTGCTCTGAAGCAAGGTGTGGTAGTAGTACAGCCTTCTCCAACCTGCTGCCCTCCAGATGTATTGGACTACAACTCCTGTAATTTCCAGCCAACATGGGATGGGAAGCATCAGGTTGAGCAAGACTGGTGTAGGAGATAAAGCAGTTCTGTGACCAAATTCCTAGGCAGAGTTTTCACAGGAAGTCATAAAAAACAAGTTTATGTCAAATGCTCCTGATAACTTTCAAGCTGGATCAGCTTGTCAGCCTGTGAGCTTAATTTTAGAGGTGCTGTTTCAGTTTTATCATGAAGAGCATTCCTACTTATGGAAAGACGGCTGTGCAGGAAAGCAACATTTTCTACTATCTGACAACTCCCAGAACAACTGGAAGCCAACTTAGAGGCAAGAGCAATCTGGCAGAATCCAGAAGAACAGAGAGATTATCCTGCCACCTACTGCTCATCCATCTGGAGACCTGAACAGCCTAGAATACCCCCTTTGTCATGGGGCAATGTTAAAAGCAAGGCATACGATGGAAGCTCTAATGTGTTACAAAGGACACTTTAATATTACGGTAAACAGAAAAAAATACTAAGCGTGGACATGGCAACAGAAAGGAACTCTGCTCTTAAGTGCTAGTATATTCATCCATTTAGAACAGATTTCAGTCACTGGTCAATAGCAATGGAAGAAGTGACAGTACAGGAGAAGAACAAGAAGTAGCCAGCCGTGGTTCAGAGATGGCTAATATACTTCAACAGTGGTTTGAAAAGACCAAATGTTTCAATAAAGCTGAAATTATTTTACATGTGTCTATGCAGATCAGGCAATCATGCAACTAGAGGACAGATAAAATGCTTAGTACCTCATTTTAGTCCCAAACAACATCTAAGCAGATTTGACATATAAACAACAACTGTGACAACTATGGATACTTCTTTGCATTTTTTTAAAAAAAAAACTCAAATTCCATCCTCAAGTTTAGAGAATAAAATGTTACGCTCAGATTTAGAGCATAGGTGCTGCTAGCCACTGCAGTAATGTGCACACTGACACGCTCCTCAGGCTATTAACCCAGCTCCCAGTGAGTTGGGTCATTCTATCAATGTGTGTACAGATTCATTTCCTAGTGCTATGCATTACACTTTGGGGCCTGTGGACAGGCCCTTAATGCCATACTGATTCAATTCAACAGAGACTTCTGCCCATATTGTGCTTAAAGGCATCAGCCTTCAGAGCAAAGCAGCAGCTTCAAATAGGTTCTTCATAGAGCAGAGATGCAGTTAAAACATGTTTCCAAGGTAACTAAGCCTCCATGGCAAACGTCGCCATCCAAGGCAATCACGGCTGGGGACTAAGACAGCTGCCCTGAGTCTCTCTGATGGCAGTTTACTGGGCACTTCTCACACTAGCTACTATAATGTGCTTTACTTGTTGGCTCAGCTTTAAGAAATTCCACAGCCAGCGCATTGGCTCAAGTGCTTGAAATGCTCCATACAACACTCTGTGGAAAGTGTTATCTGTCTGCAGCTAGGCAACACTTCCCAATGTGAGGTGGGTTGTGTGTTTTTTTTAAAAAAACCAACTGTTTAACTGCAAATTTACATCATGGATTGCTCAATTTTAGCGGGGCTTCCTTTCTACCCTTAAAGCGGGAACCCTCACTTTAAAAGGCTCATACTTCTGTTTTCTATCATGGTGAACTTTTCATGGAAACAAGTGGTCAGTTCCTGCTAATGCTTCTAAATCTAGAATGGAATTAAGTATATCAGAGTTGCCTTGTTAGATCAGACCAAGGATCCCAGCAGGGTGTCTCCAACAGTGGCTGGCTAGATCTCATTGGGAAGCTCAGAGACAGGCCTTGGTGCAATAGTCATGCCCTATTGTTTCGCCCCAACATCCTCCAGAATTTGGGAGAAGTGGGTTGTTCATTAATAATAAAGTTGAACTTCAACACACACCCCACACACAAATTCCTGCCTTGGCTTCCACCTCCCAAATCAACACAATTATTTTATTCATTCAGCCTCCTTCCGACAACAAGAACTGTAGAGGAAGATAAATCACAAGCACATAAGGATTTGCTCTGACCTCTCATATAGAAACATAAAATATCTATGAGGATAGCTTGCCTGGATCTTTTCAATGTGCATCCACAAAGAGTTTCCCAACCAAGAGGAAACTACAGACCTAAGTAGCACGGTTACAGGAAAAGACTATGTCCACAATTGACAGCTTGGATTTCATCTAACTGCCCCTGATTACAGCTCTCACTCAATTTCCTCTCTCTGGGATAACTGCAACCAAAGGATAAAACGTAGGATAACATGCTTTTAAGCCATTCTCTCAAGATATTTTTTAAAACTGAGATTGCTGCAAATTGGTATGGTTCTTCAACTCACACAGATCTAAACCAATCTGCAAATGGGCACTTCCAGTGCTCAGCAGGAAGTGTCACAAAGGAAATTCCCTGCTCACTAAGCATGAACTGCCTATCAGCAGCCCACCACTCAGGGGGGAAATGCTGGAGTCTCATTCCATTTGCTAGAATCCCATGGGAAAAGCAGCAACACTGTCTGGCCATCTACTATCCCTCCCGATTTCGTAGCTACAGGATTCAGCCCAACTGAAATTAATTCAAGATGGCATTTCCTATTAGCATGAAGTTACCTTCTCGTTTATCACCTTGATATTTGAACAGTATATATGTAAAGTTGCTGGAGAAGAGGTGAGAACAAAAAAGGAGAGGGAGAAAGGCAGAAGGGTTTGCACAAAATCCTATAACAAAGGGAGGTTTCCTCTATCTAATGTAGGTTTCCAGTGGGCTAATGCAATGAAGAATGAATAACAACCCCTAGGGACTAGCTGTTTCTCTCCTCTCTCTATGAGGCCAAAAGTCAGAATTTACATGACCATTTGCAAAACAACAAAAACACAGACCATGGATGTTGCAGTTATATAAGCTATGATAACTGAACTGAGCCTTAAGGATAAAGCAGGCTAGCACTTTAAGTATCAGGTGCTATGCCCAATTCCAGATGCAATTTATGGTACCCCTGGCAAAGATCATTTGCTTACTTCCTGCAAATGCAGGTCCAGCTCCAGGGCTTACTCCTATAGATGTTCCACTTCTTAAGGCAAGAAAAGAAAAGAAAAGAAAAGGCAGCAGAGCAGAAAGCTAGACCCTTGAGTAGATGAGTCAGGGAAATCCTCAACAGATTCAAATGAGTTTGGATTTCTCTTTATCTGTCCTACAGATTCTGCAGCAGAACAGCTTTTTCTGAGACATTCAGATTCTACAGACTTACAGATCAATTTTTCAGTTTTAGGAAGGATTTGCACCAGTGCGAATTAGCAAGAGTACAACAAAATTCTGGTGAAGAAAATCCAATTCTACCGACAAGCAGATGACATAATGAAAAATGCCTGACAGTCTGCAAAACCCAGGTGGAACGGATTTAACAAAAAACTTACATCCCTCCCATTGAGTATATTTCACCCAATCTATGCCTCAATACTGAAGGTCATATCAGTTTCCTGCCTTAGGTAGTACTTATATTTATTGAATGAATGAATGAATGAAGCCTACTCAGATTTATTCTGCCTCCTGTCTAATCGTAAAGTTTCAGCTAAGAAGAGGCAGAAGGAAGGAAGTCCACAACAGTGGACTTTGTGCATATTTTAAAGAGGAAGCTGAGGGACTTCGCCAATGGCCAGTTGCTACCTTTTCCCCAAAAAGCAAAGTTAAAACTAAAGTAAAAGATCAATGAAATGGTAGCACAGTGCCAGGGCTGTGTCAGAGCCATGGGTAGCTCAATGTGAATTTAGACCTCAAATGTGGGTTCTCTGATGTAATGTCTTTAGTGGCTTTTGCTTTATACTGTAGCCTGCTCAGGGGATGAAGCATGAAGAGGGAGAACTGAAGCAGGTATGGATAATAGCTGGATTCCTGCTGATAGGACCATTTGGGCACCAGTGAGCATATCTTCAGAAAGAGATATTCAAACAGCAGATAGCATTCACTTTAACCACTGGTTTCAATTCATAGTTAAGAGGCCATTCTAGTTGGTGTTAGCCACAAGTAGTATTGGTAACAATGTAACACTTAACCAGATTAAGGTGTATGAGGCGAAATCTGTTGCAGAGAAGAGATGCACCGAACCTTGTAGCTCACTCTCAAGCTCTTAGTTAAATAAGCCCAAGTGTTACATATGCCTCTGGAGGGGAATGGCAAGATCCCACAGAGAACATATTCCTTCCCCAAGATAGCTGGCTCGCTGGTAGAGGGGCAACGATCTGGTGGAATGTCCATTCAAGAATAAAATAACCTGCAATCAAGACTAATAGCTCTGAAAACTGAAAAAGTCAATTATGCAATCAAATTAATTAAGTATGAGGAATGACTCCTTTAGCTCCTTCCACCTGAAGGTTTCTCAATAAAGAGTATCCATCACAATCTACCTCCAGGATAAAGAAACATATATTAAACAAAGTGGAGAGGGCACAAGAGAGAGCAATAAAGATGACAGAAGGCTTGGCTAGAAAGGAGGACGCATGAGACAAGGCTGAAGCAATTAGACACTTAATCAGGAGCCTTGAAGCCTGGAAAGGAGAGGCTGGGGTACAACGTTAATAACTGCATACACATATACAGACACGACTGCACAAAGTGCTATTATAAAATAAAGTTGAACTAACTGCTATCCATAGCCAAAGAGAGAGCAAATGGAGAAGATTGAACAGAGCCTTTTCATTTAAGAGTGCTTAACCAGGGAGTTAGTGAACTCTTCTTCTCAGCAAACCTGAAAAAATTATAGCGACATCTAACAAGGGCTCAGCTATGCCTGCCAAAGCACCATTCCAACTCTACATTCTTCAATGGCAGCTAGATAAAATTAAGCAGGGATTGCTCCTACAATACCTGGCATGTTGAAGAGAAAGTTGAGCATAGAACCCAGGACATCAACTGCATCTTCCTACCGTGAAGCCACCATAGTCAATGCCATGATTTTGGCACCATATTTGGTTCAGCTAGCTAGATAAGATTTAATGTGTCAACCATATCTAGCTAAGCTGAACACACTGTAGTGCCAGAATGTCTTGCTTTTCTTTTAGTACTGACAAGACAGCCAGTGTTAGCTCATACTATCAGTTTAACAGTCTAGAGATGTGAAAACTGGGGGGGGGGGGAACAAAAATAATTCAGGAGGGAAGCGTGTTTATTCATTCTTTCCCCCAGATCTTTTTTGTTTTTTTCTGCAAAATTTAACTACTTTGGATAAGCAAATATATTTTTTAGAAAATAATGACTAAAACATTTAAGACAAAGTGTTCATTCATTGCTACAAATCCTTTATTCTGTCAAAATGATTTCTAAAAACTATGTAATAGGAAGACTTTTAGAGAAAGAAGAGATGTAAAATATACAGAAATTCTGAAGCCATAGGGGGAATATTATGTTAAATCCTCTCTGTAAGATTTCCAACAAAGTTATTTCTTCCATTCATTATAAAAAATATTGCTCTAATGTATCTTTGACTGATAAGACACGGAGGGGTGCTCCAAGTTATGCTCAGTTTCCCAACATGTGCCTAGAGTCCCCATACTATAACAGTAAAGAAAATGTGCATTCTTGGGAGTTGAGGGTTTGTTGTGTTTCTGGACTTTTTCTGGTTAGACACTGTAGTGTAGCAGTCAATAAATGTAGTTCTAAAATCCACATGTAAGAGAAACACTATGTAGGTTGCTCTTCAGTACTACTACATGCAACGGAACAATATATGGGTTATCCCACCCATTTCTTTTCTTTTTTTAAAAAAAAAACAAGAATAACTTTGAAGCTTGGATCAATGGAGCTCATTGCCACAGTTCTTCATAAGGTTCCCAATCAGACTTCACCATTAGGAAATGTTGCCTCAGCTATAAAACTATCAAAATAAACTCTTTAATACCTAAAAGAGACTCAGTAGCTTAGTTCATATGGCGTAGCCATGGGATTTACACCACCCCAACCTTTAAAAATGAACAAAAATCAAGATGTTTACTAAGGAGAATTATCTATAAAGAAAAAAAATACACACTTCAAATAATCTATATAAGAATATGTTATATTCTGCAATGCTTATTACTAGAGATCTACCAGACCGATTTTACTCATTTTTTTTTTCAAAAAAACCTGCTGCTTGAGCAGTTTAGACATGCAGAAGTTTTCAACTTCAAAAAAGTTCAAAGCTCGAGCTTTAATAGCCGAACATCAGCCATTTTACTCCTTCTCCTTCCTTTCCCCTCCCAGGCCAAATTCCCTCAACATAGAGAAGCTGGCAGGAGCGTCAACAGCTTTGGCGGCTCCCATTGGCTTCCTCTAACAACCCCAGATAGGGAAGGGGAAGAGTGCCGAAGTTCCTGTCTCATTATCCCGCTGCGGAATGGAGAGAGAGAGAGAGAGAGAGAGAGAGGAGGAAAATGCACAGACTTCCGGGGGGGGGGGGGACCATAAATAGGAGGCGCCACACAGGGCAGCTCGCCATTTTCTGCTGTGGGAGAAGTAGTTTGGGCATCTGTGGCAGTCAAGGCTGTCTTGGAGGTGAGGAAGCGGGGGCCATCTCGGCTGCATCATAAAGGGTTGGATTGGCATGTTGTGAAGCCTTTCCTTTGAAATCAAATGAATATGGCCCTTTCTTATTCTAGACTATGAGCATCCATGGTGACATGGGCTTTACACTATTAGGTTGAGCTTGTGGAAAGATTTTTAAATTAAATACATCTGATTACTATTCCTAATAGATAACTGAGTCTTCCCCAGCTAAATAAGCTCTCAACAGCTTTTCCTTCAGACCAGATTTCCCTAAATTCCACACAAACCAATTGCTCTCAAACAGGAGCAGATGCTATACACCAGCTTTCTTCTGCCTCCAGGTCTTTCTGCTTCTTCTGGCTTCTAGGATGATTCAGATGCTCCAGGGGCAGCTTGCTGAAGTTTCCACTGGTCAGACATAAACTAGAAACTTTAAATGTATAACTTGGTTTTCTCAGAAAATTATGTTTGGGAAATTAAATTTAAAAGTATAGTTGATTCAGACCACGGGTAGGCAATGTGGTGCCCATGGGCACTCTTGGAACCTTTCTTGGGGCCCACTGAAGTATCCACCCCCTCCTACTTCTAAAAAAAATAACAAATTTCCTTGAAACATTGGGATCACTTCAAACCAAAGTGAGGGACTCCAGTCACTACCATCTTCATTTCCCATGAATGCCTCTGGGAAATCAGAGGTGGGAATCAGAGACATTCTTAGGAAATGAAGATGGCAGATGGCTGCAGGTTGATGTTTCCTCCTGCAGCACATCCAGCCACCAAGAAGGTGCTGCCCAGGACAGTTCCTTAAATTGCCAAATGTGACCATTGGCCCAAAAAGGTTGCCTACATTTATTTTATTTTATTTATTTATTTAGCGTATTTTTATCCCGCACCTCAGCCAAAAAGGCTCTCGGAGCAGCTTACAATTGATCATTAAGAAGACAGTCCCTGCCCTCAGGCTTATATTCTAAAAAAGACATCACACATAAGGAAAAGGGGATGGGGAGAGAAGAGGGAGAAAATAAAAAGAAATTAAGAAGACTGTTCAGGCTGGTGGGAAGGCTCTGCTCCATTCTCTCATCTCCCAATGGAGGGGCAGATCAACAGCTCCTTCTTCTTCCCCACAGTGTAAAGTTAGCCCTTTGGGGGGTTGGGGTCCCACTGAAGCAGGCTCTGATGGTCTCTGCCTGCTCCAGTCTTCCTCACTTCTTCTTCCCCACAGGGTGAAGATGACAGTTAGCCCTGAGATGACAGTTAGCCCTGTCATTCAGACACTACACATTTACTGAGTTTACTTTTTAATGTTTTTAATTTCAATTATAATTTTATGAGGAAACCAAAGTGGCTTTAGATATGTAAACAGTACTAAAAAAAATAAGTATTGCATTCCCCCACCCCCCGCCAATTTCCAGGGAAGCGGGGGGTTAACATCTCTATGATGAAGTGGCCAACCCTTTGTGGATAGCTGCATTTTCTGGCCTAAAGCATTTACGGTGAGACCGGCATACGGTGTTAGGATTCAGTATCTTTACTTTTTCAAAGTTCGCCTTCCATAGCCTGCACATTCCACTTATCCTATGATAAGCACCATGATGTCTCATCCACAACTATTCAAAGGCGGAATGTAGGAAGGCTCCAGGAATAAGTTGGCCTCCTAAGGAAATAACAGGGATTTGCTTGCTAGCTAGGGTGCAAGAACTAGCCACACTAAACATCAAACAAATTGCTACACAATAATGATCAAAACACACTTGCTGTGGGAGAGGATTATTTACAAATAGGGTCTGACAGTGAAGTATCAGCACCATCCTCCAGAGAGAGACTCATGGATTCAGAGTATGTCCTAGATATAGCTGCTCCTTTCTTACAAATGAATGCATCAAACCTCCCCGAGGCACAGTCTACCCCAGAATCCACGGACATGGCAGGCAATTACCAAGGGACACTGCTTGCACTGGCAGGCTCACTGTCAATCAATCAAGAAAGCAAATGGATTTTGCCAAAGGGGAGCTGGGAAAATATATATATATATATATATATATATATATATATGCAAATCTTACAAGCAAAAGTAGAGATGTACCCAGTCACACAACATCACAGGCAGACAAAATGTCTGCTGTGAACTGGCATGTAGCTGGAAGAAATGGACACACCAATTTGCCACTTTAACACTGCATGTAAAATGCAACTGGGATAGCATCCCCACAATGTTGTATAAAAGAAAAGAGAAAGGACTACCTGGCCTTTAGGACTTCTGTAAAGGCAATAAACCTATTTTAAGGGCTTGCTTGTCAATAGCCTTCATCACATGGGATTCCTAAAAGAAATACAACATGTGAGGTGGTCTCATCCAGGAGGAGGGCCTTCTCTGCTGTGGCACCCCGGCTGTGGAATGAGCTCCCTAAGGAGGTTCGCTTGGCACCTACATTATATGTTTTTAGACGCCAGGTGAAGACCTTTTTATTCTCCCAACATTTTAACAATCTATAAATTTTAAATAACATGGTTTTAAATTTGTAATTTTGCATTGCTGCTGTTTTTATCTGGTTGAGCTTTTATACTGTATTTTATATTATGGTTTTATACTGTTGTTTTATACTTTGAATGGTTTTAATTTTTGTGAACCGCCCAGAGAGCTCCGGCTATTGGGCGGGATAGAAATGTAATAAATAAATAAATAAATAAATAAATTGATTTAAACTGCACCATCACATTTGTCTAGACGGTTTTTGTTTTGTTTTGTTTTTTTCCATCTTGGCTTGGCACAGACACCCAATACTATCACACAAAATATGTGATCCTGGCACTGGAGTAGCTGAATAGTCTGGAAATTCTGCTGAGATAGAGATCACTCCACTGTAAATCTGATCTCTTACACAGGCTAGCCAAAGTGTTTTTAGTGGTGACATATTATTTATTCATTCCAACTTTTAATGTTGCTTTCTAAAAAAAAAAAGTCTCCAAAGCAACTCATAATAAAACTTGTAATGTTACAGCAGTTTTAATAAAACAACAAAAATTACTATTAAACACAGATATCATACAAGCAACAAAAGCTGTTAAAAACAGTAGTATTTTTTAAAATCCAGTAAAACAACAGAAGCACATTTCATAAAATACTGTTAAGTAAAAAAAAAGGTCTTAAACTGGTACCTCATTTTTTAAATAGTAATAATAAAAAAAACCCACAGATGACTTAGGAATCTATATGGGGAGAGTATTTCAAGAATAGGATACTACCACTGAGAAGACCCAATTCCCAATAACTATTTGCCTCAGCTCTAAAAGTGATGGCACAAGCAGGTTCATTATTACCACTAGCTGTTCTCAAGCTATTTTAAAAAAAAAAAAACATTATTTTTATTGCAACAAATATTTCTCCCCATAAACGAAAACATCAGTACAATAATGAAGCTTAAATCCAATAACTAGACAATGACCACTACCTGCCAGGTTACTGACAAAAGGACACATGGGGACAGGGAAAGGCACAAAATTACAAAACAAATCCTATAATATATCAAAGCAGATCAAAATCAAATAAGAGAGTCATTGAAATGTTAGAAGCAAATATGAAAAACCATAAGGAAGAATTATCGTCAACATAGAGGAGGGCAACCAGGATGATCAGGGGTCTGGAAACAAAGCCCTATGAAGAGAGACTGAAAGAACTGGGCATGTTTAGCCTGGAGAAGAGAAGATTGAGGAGAGACATAATAGCACTCTTCAAATACTTAAAAGGTTGTCACACAGAGGAGGGCCAGGATGTCTTCTCAATCCTCCCAGAGTGCAGGATACGGAATAACGGGCTCAAGTTAAAGGAAGCCAGATTCCAGCTGGACATCAGGAAAAACTTCCTGACTGTTAGAGCAGTACGACAATGGAACCAGTTACCTAGGGAGGTTGTGGGCTCTCCCACACTGGAGGCAGCTGGACAACCATCTGTCAGGGATGCTTTAGGGTGGATTCCTGCATTGAGCAGGGTGTTGGACTCAATGGCCTTGTAGGCCCCTTTCAACTCTGCTATTCTATGATCAATAAAAGACAATACACTGTCACTGTGTAGAGGCATTTTCCCTTTCCTCTATTCCGTCAATATAAAACAGGAATGAATATCAAGTAGTGAGAATTATTCTGATCTACATGGATCTTTGAGCTGTCCCAAATAACAAACCTAGTCTCCTTCACAGCATATGTATGTATACATACATACATACACGTATGCATGTTGATTACCTTAAGAGATGTTTTTAATTATTTATTTACAATATTTTTATACCATACAATTATCTAACACAGATTCCTCAGCAGTGAACATAGGTATAAACAGTAAAAGGAAGATTTAAAAACCAAATTAAAATTGTTCAATTTAAAAACAAAGGAACCAGAAAAACAGTGGCTAGTCAGTTGAAGAAAACTTCTTGAATCAGAGTTGTTTTCAGGAGGTTGTGGCCTAGTGTTGGTGCCTGCCTGACCTCCAGGGGCAGAGATTTTCCACAAAGAAGGGGCCACTACACTAAAGGCTCTTCTCCTGGTGGATTCCAATCAGGCCATGTTTTCTGTGCAGCTTCCTTTTTCAGCTTTAAAGTTTAAATTGTTCTAGATTCGTTTAATTGCATTTTTTGTTTTGTTTGAACTGTCAATGGAAGCTTATCTTGGCTGCCTTGGGATATTCTCCCTCCTGCTGCTGTTTCTAGGGTATGCAAGTTAAAATACCACTCCTGATACACTGAATAGTTAATTCTAAGTCATTAAAAAGCAATAACTTTTTAAAAGTTTATAAAGCTTTCAACAGCTGAAACTTAGTCTTAGTCAGAACATATTCTCCATTTCTTAAGCCTTGTATAAACACCAGCTAAATTAGCAAATCAAGCACATGACGCCACGCTAAAGGTTTTATAGAGCAATAGGACGGAATTTTAACAAAGACAGGTCAGAATGGAAAGCAAACCAGGTATGACACTTAGCCTGCCAAAGGAAAGGGGGGTAACAACTGTTTTGAGGAACTAGATGAAGAACAAAGGGAATGCAAAGGAATTTCATTAATTCGCACATCTTTGTGAGTCTGACTTTCCATATATTAAAAATTTTAGTACATACTTCTCAACCAATCAAAAATAGCTTTAAACATTTTTAATCCCCATTCAATTTTTGAGCCTCTGCCAACTAATTCCCTCCAATTAAATTGCTCTTGCAATTTCAAATCCTCTGTGAAAGTACCTCCCAATTAAAAACAATAGTGCTTTTTATATCTCTATTCATACCTCTCTACACACACATCAACGAAGATAACAAAATAAGCAAGAAAGCCGAAGGGAAAGGAGGCAAAGAAAAGAAAGCAAGAAGGGGCAGTAAAGTAATGTTTTACATAGGAATTTAAGTCCCAAGTTCAATTCCTGGCATCTCCATGTAAACCTAGGAAAGATTCCTGCCTGAAACCCTAGAGACCTGCCAATGGTCCAGCTCAGTACAATCCTATGTAAATGCTCATGTAAAAAAACAGCACCAACCGTAGTTTGCAATTGCTGAAATGGGGCAGTACAAGAAAAAGGGAGAAACGTCTCAAGATGCTGTAGACAACTTTATTGTGACTAACGTCTACAGCATCCTGAGATGTTTCTCCCTTTTTCTTGTTCATCTTGGGTGCCTACTTACCCGCCTTGAACCCTGATATGGGGCAGTAAGAGTTATGGATTTGGGAGTGACTTTATAGCCAACATTCCCCAGAAAACCAGTATGAATTTTAAGAATGAGGCACAACAGAAAAATCATAACCAGCATGACTAGGTACAGTCCCTATTACTATTCTTTGATGTCAATATAGTCACTTTGCAATTCCACAATCTTCCCACAACACTTCTGTAACTTCAGGCTGGAATGAGATGTTACAGGAACTTCATAGTTGTCATCAAAACCAGAAACCCCATATCTCCTCCCTTCCTCAGTATCACTTTGAAATGCAAAAAGTGTGGTGTTACAATCATTATTGCATTGCAAGTTCCGCCACTATGCCAAGTGGCAGCCAATGATGTTACCAGGTGGAGAGTGAAGGATAAAGGTTTTACAGCAGCAGTCATGAAGCTGCCATAATGTCATTCCAGCCTCAGCACTGGTAAAAGCAAACAGGACAAAAATCTCATTAATTCATTCACAGATCCATACAAAGATGCATTTAGAAAACCCTAAAGTACCACATGTCACAAAAGGCAACATGAAATGACTGGTGCGGTGTCAGACAATGGCAGCACTTTCATTTAGCTGCATTTAGCCCCAAATGAGAGACTGCTAGCCAACTAACAGAGCACTCTTAAGAACCATTCGACACAGCGTCCCAATAGTCCTGCCAAGGAGAATTTCATTGAATAAACCAGGCTATTAGTCACATATGAAAGGACACCAAGGTCTTTCTACAAAGCCATGGAAAGCTTTTTTGGAGAAGGAGTGGTTAGCTGCATTCAGAACTTATCTGCTTCTCCTGCTTCCAGGTACAGAACAGCATCACAGAATCAGAGACTAGAAAAGGTATGGGAGGGCGGTACTAAAGGGCAATGCACTTAATTATTTTAATAACGCTGATTCTAGAACTACTGTCTTCAAGTTTATGAAGGGATGTGAATGATAAATTGGTGTTGAAGAGGAAGAAAGACCAAGAATTTACCTGACCAGAGCTCCCTCCAAGTGTAATGAAGTCTCACTCTGCATTTCTTCTGGTAGCAAAGCAGCTTGTGTACTATTTGAATGCAACGCCTGGCAAAAACAGAGGAAAGTCCAATGTAATCAACAGCATATAATTGGCTTTATGCCAGCAGAATAAAGGACATGTATTAGGAGGCTCCGCGTAGAGAAGTTTCTAGTAGTGCTGACAGACACACACAGATCTGCAGCATTACCGCCTATAGTGCAGCACTAATCTCTGACCATACAACCTCATCATCTTTGGTCTATTACAGAAATGAATAAGAAAGCCCCTGTAAAATTTAGCAAACTGAGGGATGGCTTTGTCAACTGGTCATTGTTAGGACTGCCAATCTCTCTCAATACACAAAGATTAGATGGGGTTAACATCCAAATAGGCCATATGTCTTTGGAACAGACGCTTCACAAAGATTATTTGATATTTTTTTTATGAAACAGTATCTCAAGAACTGCACTGGATACTTACTTCTTCTAAGCCAGGTAAAAGGGAGTGAAGTCAGGTAACTCACGGAGGATAAAGCTATGAAAGGCTACTAGTCAGAGGCAGTATGCCTCTCCATATCAGTAACTGGGGGATATGAGAAGGGTGCTCCTATGCTCAGGTCCTGCTTGTGGGCTTCCCATGGGCATCTGGTTGGCCACTATGGGAAAGAGTGCTGAGCCAGACAGGCCTTTGCTCTGATCCAGCACAGCTCTTCTTACACTCTTATTTTAAGTGGGTTCTCGCATGCATTGGTACCTCAAATCCCTTTTTGGCTTTTTGCAGGCCATTAACACTGTACTTCACCATCTCTGCTGGGAAATGCTTCACATGCTTGTTTTTCTGTTTGGCGGTATTCAGGCTACTTTGCTTTATACTTGCTTGGTGCTTTGAAATACTTTAAAGCTTAAAGTTTTTGCTCTCGTTCTGTTGATTAAGTAATTTAGGAAAGCTCTGAGAAAGCGTGGGAATTCATTTCATTTTTCAATTTCTTGGCACATTGAACAAAAGCATGACACTTAGGAGTTTCTCAGAAACCTTGAAATTGGCCAGATCCCCTCCCTACATCAGAAAATGCAATTCTAGTCAAGAAAGAAAAAGATATGACTGTTGATGAAAACCTCAAAATGGTTCAGGGCTCCAGTCAGCAAGCTATTACTTACATGTAAAGATCCATGGGAAACTCTTTCATCATGTGTGTTATGATGAATTCCACCATCAGATCTAGAAGGAAGAAAACAGGACTCACCACAGAATTACAAAGACCTAGAACCTAGCTAGCTTCAATCCTGGTTTCAAATTCTAGGTTATGAAAGCACACCTTGGTTAGTATTAACTATTGTAAACATCAGTGCACACATAACATACCATGGTTAAGAGCAGGAGGAATGAGAGAAGAAACTGGATGGAGGGAGTGTGCAATCCCATGGCCCATTCCTGACCCCTTATACATGTTTAGGGTAATGTTACGTCAGCACTGATACATGATCAGACTGCCACTAAGTTTTAGTTCAGCAACTGGATGGCTATTTGAGTTTACTCTCTTTTCCAAGAACCCAGGAATATGTTAATGAGAAATATGTCTATGGTTATGCCATTTAAGTTCCAAAGACTACATGGTCCAAATACTATCCACTTTCCCCATTGTTACCTATATCAAAAACTACTTTTGATACCTAGAATTCTACTTATTTCAAATCTTGCCGCCAGTGGTAAATTTCTGCAGAAAATAAGTTTCAGAAAGTTGCTGTGACAGGGGATAATATTTATTTTAAACCAGAGAAAATGAAGAGGGGTGCCTTATGTCTACGCGTCATGTTCCAAAGTGTAGTAAATCTGACAAAATCTCAATAGCAGCTTAAATTTTTCATGTGCTACTAAGCCAATAAAGGCTTATGACACCACACAGTTCCAGAAATACTCCACTCCTATTTCTAGACATGGCCTATGAATTTCAGAGTGGACAAGGTAACCCAAATACCTCTGCCAGTATTTGTCCATCTTTTCCACCAATACTGCAAAGCTGAGGGAGAACTAAAGGATCCTTTTATTCAATCTTCCACTTTTTCATCCAGCCTCTTATTTAAAGTTTTCAATAGCTAATTTTATTTATGTGCAGACTCACTCCAACTTGTCAAATATTAGCGCATTGTCCAACTAACAAAAGTTGGCAAAACAGACACTCCATTTGCCTCTGAAAATCTTTAGAATAAATGTGTTACATTACACTGCAGCCAGTTTTAGATGGATTTATCTATAAAGACTTGCTTTTCATCTTGCCAAAGGAAAGCAGTGAAGCAGGAAGAAGCAAAAAGATGCCATATTGGTAAATCAAATGCATTTCAAAACAACTACCTAGCTGACAAATACTCTTTTGTCTACGTCATTCCCTCAGCCCTCATTTTTTGAGAAGCTGCTGACCATACCTGGCAAGTACACTTACCTAGCACTGCGCAAACCAGAGGTCGACAGGGAAGGTTCTTGTCAGCAGCTTTCTTTCTGTGTCTCATAGGCTTCAAATACATGGAGATGAAATAATTAGATAGTGCTAGGCAATGACACCCAAGATGCACTGTCTCAGCTGTTTTCCTTGCACATAAATCTGCTGCCAGAAGCGATGATTTTATCCCTCTCCCAAACCAGAGAGTGGTCACTTTACTGATTTGGCTGTAAGCAAAGACCAGGGTATCTAACGCCTGGGCTTTAGGCAGTTGCAGCATCAGTGGCTTTCTTCTACACATTAGTCAGCCACTGCTGGAGAGAAAATACTGAGCTAGGAGGGCAGATTTTTATCCATCATCTGGAAAAAGGGGAATTTCAGAACCAGGTTACTTCAATCACCATTAAGCATTACTTACTAAAAAGAAAAGCCCTTTTGATTACTATTTCAGTACATTATCTACACAGATAATAAAAACTGACTCCAAGATTTTCATGAAAGCAATATGATACAATCACTCTTCAGAAAAAAGCAAGTGGTATTCCTGTAATTCACTCCCCGCCCCCACCCACCCCATCACTTGCAAAACCACTTCCTCCCTACATCCCAACTGATCAAATGTCCAGTAAGGAATAGTTATGGACGATCGCTATCCAGACAGTTGAGATCAAGAAAGGAAATCACAGTGATTAACACCTACACTCACATGTATTAAGGTCTACTCCAAAGGCCATTTATCCATTGGCTAGTACAAAGTTTCAAGTGTCACTAAAGTAACTCACATGTCACGTGTCTGGTTGGGACAGTAATTCCAAGAAAAAAACTGCCTCCCAGAAGAATAGTCTATAGAGAGTGTTTAACATGCTGGAAAAGGCTACACTCATTCCACAAAGGAGTGGTTCAGACATAAAACCAATTAGTGGTGGCACTTGACTACTGTTTGCCAATTGGAATGAAATGGTAAGCTATGATTTGCTGCACTCCAGAATTAACGGAAGAGAATTCCAGTGCAAAGAGGAAACTTACAAGTCCAGGGTTGGTCAGGTAAAACCAAACCATGGTTTTGTATTATGTCTGAATGACATCGAAAAGATGCAAGTTCATGGATTCCTCCCAACTCATCAACTGCATTTGCACAATAAGCCAAAATTCTAAAGAATTCTGGTAGTATGATCCTTTGGTCCATGGTTTGCTTACTGTGACATGTGAACCAAGAACTCTGGCTTGTCTCTCTCTCCCAGAGGGAACTGGGACAAGGGGAGGAAAGGAAAACCCAACTGAAATAGAGCAGCTTCATATTTCAGCCTTTCTGGAATCTCTCTCACTAGATAAAATTAGACAGATACAACTCATTTTATCACAGGTCTCTGCAGTTTTCTAAGGCAGATTGTTGGCAAATTGCACATTTTATAGCTTTTCAAAACTCTTTTAAAGCTTTGAGAACTTCAGAGGGTACAAGATCAAAAATGCAGCTAACAGCATGAACACCATCATACCACACACCAGGCAGGCAAGATCTCATATAAATCCTTAAATTAGGAATCAAGTGGCAGCCTACAAGACTGAATATTTGTGTTACAGCATACATAAAACCATTCTCTTATTCTAGATTGTAGAATATACTCCAGATTAATCTATTATTAATGGAGTTTAAAACTGCCACTCCACGGTTTATGCTTGGATTAGTCAGTCCAAATGTTGACTAATTAAATATTTTATTCACTTCTAGGTTTGTTCAAGTTTAGCACATGGGTAAAAGATGTTTCTTATGGTGTGTGAGAGAAGGCACGCGTCTGTAACGCTGTTAAACTGGGTCTCTTCAGGATTAATTTATGAAGTTCTGATGCATTAGAATTACTTCTTGAAATTCGCTTTAGCTACCTTGGCTGTTTTACATATATTAAATGGTACTTAGTTCACATTAAATGAGCTTTCAAATATTTCCTAGCATCGCTACACATGCCTAATGCCAAAGCACCTATTTGGCTAGAATGACAAAAAGGACCTAAGCAGTTAATGAATCCAAGAGTCCATCGCAGCTTGACAAACAAGGAGTCCTAATGGGGAAGACTCACCATTCTGTGGAGATTTACTCGAAAATTCATGTTGTCATCATGCAGAAAAGCATTTGCATACTGGTCCTATAGAAAAAGTGGGGGTGGGGACTAGAATAAGCATAGTCACGCAATTTTAACTCTAAGACAGTGATGAAAGTCAGCACTCATGCATGGAACTACAGATAAATATCAGTCCTGACAGATGGTTTCAAATGGATGAACATACCAGCTCAAAAAACAGACTGTTAAAGCTTCACCAATATGCATTTTTCACTAGTTTCTGCTTCCTTTGCTCATCTTAGCTGAAAGTGTCAGGAAAATGTTCATGTGCCCTACAGAATTCATACAAAAACCTTTCCCCAACTCTTTCCTACAGTAACACAAAAATAAACCAAAATAAATAAATAAAAAAGCTTTAGGGTGGCATTTTGACAAACCCATTGACAGTGGAGTTATTATACCTTCCCTTTGCCTTTGGGTCACTTAAACAAACTGCCCCCTTCTTACTGTAGAAGTAAGACTATTTTTTAAACACTTGGAGAAACACAGATGGGCATAAATCAGCCTGAAATCCAACACATTTCAATATGCTAGCTGAGCATGATGGGAGTTGTAGTCCAACACATCTGGATGGCACCATGTTGGGGAAAGGTGCCCAAGTGATCTCCCATATTTGCTGCACTCAACATTCTGTATCAAAATAAAAGTAATAGACAGGAAGGGAGGATGTGTTTAATAAGTGGAGTCTCAGCAAACGGTTAACTTTCTGAACTGCGGTGGTTATAATTCAGCTTCCAGAAGAAAGGAGGTGAAGGAATGCAAACCTAGCACCAGGTCATCAGCTAAACGCTAATGCATGTGCTAATGAGATGGAGGACATGAACAGTGGGACTTACCTCTGCTATGCAGGTCAGAATAATCAGACAGAGCTTGCCACTGTGGAGTCTGTGTTCATCTGCAAATGAACAACAACAGGTCCCACATGAGCCACTAAACCTTGATATGCCATAGGGTCAGTATATCGATCAGGAAGCACAGTGCCCCATAGGCAGAACAACAGAGCAAGAGCCAGGTCACCAACAGCTCCTCATCTACAGGCTTAACAAAGAAATGCTAGGACCCCAGATATCTATAACAAGGCTTTTGCTTTGTTGGGGCTGTTTGGTACTGTCTCCTCTTTTAGCATCTTCAATATTAACCTTTTCCACTATTTTTGAACTATCTTCTATGGGACAAGGCCAGTAACCTTTCTGTTGCTAAAGGGATATCACTTCTTGAAGAACTTATACTAATCTACAAGTAGCAGTCAAGTGCTACTGCTTGTCGTCAGACTGCGGAACAAGCTCTTAATAACTCACAATGGCCTGGTTCACACAATTAAATCCTGGCTTAATAAGATAGGATGTGTACAAGTTGACACACCTGCACACAACTCTTTTGCTCCCACTTCAGTCCTCCCTTCGTGCAAGTGGGGAAAGAAGCTGCAGTTAAGCATAGCTTCCCATTGTATCCAAGTGGGAAAGCTGTAGCTAATAGCTTTTAAACCAGTCATATGAAGCTATAGTTTAAAGATGGCCTCCAAATACTGGCTGCTTTAGAAGCCATGAACCACAGTTCCTAGTTTGGAGGTAATGTTGTTGCTCTTAGAAGACTAAGAAGAGATTAGAAATATCCCATTACCTGAAGTAGTCATCCACAAAAGCACTTCCCATGGTCTGAAGTTGGCTTGTTTCAAACAAATCATAATTAATTTTAACTATAGTTTGTCAGGTTCAGATGCAATACTAAACTATGGCTCATCAGAAATGAAAGCAAAAGCATCCACTCCCCTCATGGCCGTGCTGGAGAAGGAGAGAGGAGGGAGGACATCAGCCCAAGGCTCACTGCAGCCCATTCCTGTCACAATATTGTGACATCTGAACTAGCTGTGTGGCTATATATAAGTGACAATGACATACAACTACGTGTGGGTACACTTAAGTATAGGTAATACACCTGACCTCGATGACAATTTAAAAAGAGGCCAAAAGTCTTATTTTCCAGCAAGGCAAAGGAAGTAGCCCTAGAGAGATTTAATACTCGGGAGCCTTGTTATCTTTTCACTGCAAGATCTGGAGGCTTATTGCTCAGGTGCTGCTACAGACATGCCTCCTCCTTCGGGATTACCTGCCAAGCATTACTGCTCTATGCTAAGTACTTGAGCTTTAGATTACTCACATTACAAGTGACGTACTATGTTCAACAGTACATCATTGGCTATGGATCTGCAGCACACAGACCAGTATTTTGTGCTTTTGTATTGGAACAGCTTGCTATTCTTTACAAGCCTTAACTGAATTATAAAAATGGCACAGCTCCCCTGAGATGGACGCCAAATTTGGTCCTAGGTAACGGATGGGGAGAGACATACAGGGAACTTCTGCTCTCAAGCCAGTTCTGTGCAGTTAGGCACCTGACTAGAGCTTCATTCTTCCCTGTTTCAAGCAACACAGAAGGAGGACTAGGGAACAAAAATAAACAGGGGGAACTACCCTTTTACATGAGGGTTTTATAAAATGTTAGGCCTATTGCGCATTTGAAGAGGTGGCGTAACCATCAACAGTAAAAAATCTCATAAAACTAGTGTTGCAGATAACCATTATGGCAGAACACTCCAGCCCTCGCACACAGCATTCAAGTCCTTCCAGTCAACTACAAGAACAAACATGATTACCCTTGAACCACTAGTTACATTCCCATTTAAAACAAAGAAAACACAGAATTTAAAAACAATCTTAAATAAATGCTTAAAAAACAGACAGAGGAGGACAGATGCAAGCTTCCTTTCAGAAGATGCATTTTTGCTGAATTTTTAAAGCCTATTCAGAACTTGCTGTTACAAGACACAAGAGAAAGAAAGTTGTATTGTGCTGCTTAATGCCTTCATGCATAGTTATACAAATGCAATGGAAAATTAAAAGGAACTGAATGATACTAACTTGGTAGGGGGGAAAGCATCTATGGTTATTTATTGAGCCCCTTTTCAGACGATGCCATGGAACAAATCTCCCCCTAGCCCACTTAGCAAATCCACTTTGCCTCCTATGGAGGACAGGCTGAGACTCTCCTCTATTATGAATTAAACTTTCTCCTCTCCTATATTTGATTTTTCTCCCCGTCAGCATCAGGGCATCCTAGCCTCCAGTAATTGCCACCTGGCAATTAACTTTCATCTTTATGTAAAGTCCAGGTAGATTTCTAATTGCAGTCCAATAGGCAGCATCCTTCTTCCCTGCCAACATATTTCAGAAATATAAAGCTGTGTCAAAACAATTCTTTACCTTTGGTGTCCTGCATAACGATGGAGCTGTACTTTAAGAAAGTTATCAGGAGGTTGCTGGTCTGCACATCAGCATCCAGGGGTAGCTCCACACTGCTTATAACTGGGAAAAGTCAGATAAGATTTGTTTATCACCATTGCACAGCAGTTTTGACAGCCCTCCTGACGGAGGTCAAGAAAATACTTCTATTATGGCAGAATCCAATCTTATAGGTATTTCTCTTCATCTTCTCAACTGTTTGTGGTGCCAGGCAGTGCCAAGACACATCACCAAGTCATGGGCCAAAAGGAATTAAGGTAAATTAGTTCGACACAGCCACCCTGCACACCTCCTGCCCACTGACATGTGTAGCACATTTCATTAGGGTGTGCTCCCAGGGAATTGTTTTTTTTAAAGGTGAACATTTATTGAATACTCAGTCATAAAGGACATTATTTTTATTCATTTATTTATTAAACACTGTAGACATTGATGCCCCACTCTGCGTTCAGCTTGCCTGACCACAAGAGGGCCATTTCTGGTTGGGGGAGGGAGATATGAGGAGATGCTCCTCAAGCATTGGTGATGCTTTATGGTGACACTGGTCAGAGGAGGGGCTTAGGAGGCAATATTAGCCTTTGGGATGAGCGATTCCTTTTTGCTCCTGCTGCTGAGAGCAATGGTGCTCTCTCGGAGGCAATGGTTCTTCGACACAGCAGTGGAGCAGCCAGAGGGCAGCTGGAGGACTGCTCCTGCTGCACCTGGATCCCCCTCTGGATCCCTACTCAATGCCCCCCTCTATTCAGCACTTACTGCTTGAAACACTAGGGTGTGCCTGGACACACCCTGCACACCCCTTGCATACGCCTATGCTCCTGCCTGCCATTGGATAGGATCATCCACTACCATAGAAATATTTCATTTTTGTAGTGCTTTTGCCACCCTGCCAGATACCCTGTTCTCCAAGTGTGGCCCTAACTGAAAGAAGCTCAAAAGCCTCAGCAGGACATCCTTTGAGTTCCAAGCTGGCCAGTCCTGAGACAACCAGATCACGGAGGCAAGTAGTGGGAATTTAAAAACTCAACTTTGTTCATCCAGATTAGCATATTCTTTGCTGGTTCCCCTTTCTTACAATATCTATAAGCATGCTTCATCACCCCATAAAGGTTACCATCCAGGTATGGGACATGAAAAGAACCCCAGAGCTGAGCTTCATCTGAAGCCCAAGCAGAGAACTTATCTTCTTCTTTCCCTTCACTCTACTGCTCCCAGAAAGGACATGCATCTGTTTGATCATTAACAGCATCTGACAGTCTCAAAACCCCATTGGCTTTTCCCTTCCATCCAATGACTAACCAATACAGCAAAGTCTTACATGCCTTTTCTTATGGGTAAAAACATTTCTAGATAAGGACACTACCAGGTTTAGGAACCATATCCTTAAAGTACTATGACCAAATAATACACTTTGCAAGGCCTACATATATTATGCTGCCTTTATTTCTGTGGCACCAAAGATGTACCATGAGCATAATAAGACAGTTTGAAATTTGTTGCTAGACAAATCTTCTGCAGTCATTTCTCAATATTTAACAGGCAAAGAGGCAGTTCTCAGCTCAATACTAGCAGGCTCCACAGTTCAGCAGCAAACTCTGCCATTACAAGTACATAACCATCCCATGGTAGACCTAATCCACTCAAAGATTTAGCTAATATGTATTCAACAGCTATAATGGATCCTTCTGGAGCTGCTATGATGCACACCGGGAATGAATATTTAACAGCAGCAAACAAAATCACCACGTTAGATACCATGGTGACAGGCACCTTAGATACAGTTCAGGCAACAACAGAAAAGGGTGGGTCTTTTCCCCCCTTTCTTTTTTTTAATCACTGTGCAGGAAGTTACTACTTATCGTAAATCAACCCCTGCAGCTTTGACTCTTTCATGAAAGGAACAGGTATTTATCTATAAACTTTAAAAGGGTATTTAATCCATGTTACGAGATGCAGAGGAACTAGTTTCAGACATTAAGCCAGTTTGCAAAGTCCAGCAGCTGGGAAAGCACCAAGAACCACATGCACATGGGCTCACAGGGGCTCGACTAAATTCTTTTCAGGAATCAACCCAAAAAGAAAACTGGCCTTTTACTTCAAAGCTGAAATGAGCCAGGATAACATTTTATTACTACATTGCTAGACCTTTGTGTATGAGGCCAGGGCCGGGGGTTAGGGGGAGAGTAATCCTAGCACACCTTTAAAAAAGAAAAAAAGACAGAGCCAAAAATCTTGGGGAGCAAGACAAAGTAGACTTGCACTTTGAATCAAGAGGACAGAAGAGGAATGAAAAACGTAAGTGAACGCAGGTCAAAACAAAATTTCCTCTATTATTGTTAAGCAACCTCCCAGCAATAGGAAGGCAGCATTCACTAAGTCTATCTGCAGCACTCTGGGTTTGTCTATGTAAATTAAAAAGAGAGCGAGAGAGATGAAGGTAAGCACGCATTTTGCCCTCTGTATGAAAGAAAAAGTGTGTGGGTGGATACATTTGCAATGAACAATCTGAAAGGAGCCTAAGCAGCTCCCAACCCTCAGCATCATATGGAATACATACGCAGAGGTAGAAGACATAATTTTTTAAAACTGAGGCTTTTGATATCCATGGCAACCAAGAAGAATTTATCCTCCCAGAGAAGAATACTCTTCTGCTACGATATCAGAGTGACCTGAATAGAAACTGTAAGAGGGTGAAATACACAGCTCTCACCCTGAGACTCTTACAAACTGAGCTCTATTCAAACCCATCACATTCTTCCATTAAGCCATTTGTGCTGCATAAAGCAGTCAACGCGCAGGGAAACGACGCAATCAGGTATAAACAATTTATCCTATTTTCTCCAGGATTTCGCACACCCAGCTGTGTACTGCTGCCTGCCTAAGGGCTACTAACCTCCCACGTTACAAAAACAGTCACAGGGAAATTCTCATCTGGGGCCAATTTATGACTGAGCCACAAGAAACCATCATGCTGCGTTTCATTCTTGCTGGTGGTGGGGTTCCAGGTGCAGTTGAAAATCTTAGTATTAAACTATGAAGTCTTAAGCTTTCTCTGGACAAAGTGAGCAGTTGCTACCTTGCTCAGATGTGTCACAGAAACCAGTAAATAGGTAACAAAGCTCACCGTCAGAAGAAGGTGGAGTGGTTCCAAGTGGCGTGACCGGAGTTGTTGGAACTGGGCTTACTGGCATGGTCACCAAACCAATTTCAGGATGACTCTAGGAATCAAACACATGCATATTAGTTATATTTCCAGAGGCCTGTACTACATTACTTGCCAATTTCTCCAACCCCATCCCACTTCTGGTCCTGTGGGTATTCCTCCTCCACTACCTGACTGGACCTGCAATCCCAACTGAAATCCGTAATTTTGTTTCCATAAGTATTGAAAATACTGCAAACCATGCCTCTTACAGAGTCTTCTGCCCTCCAAAAGAGACAGTTGCTATGAAAGTAATATTTTTCTCCCTGTCCTTATATTCCCTCTCTCAATATATTCTTGTTTAAAAAGCAAGTCAGTACATCATGCTTCCCTCCCTGCAACTGCTCAGCCCCGATGCTTTGGGAGAGGACATTGCTACATAAATAATATTATTGTTGCTGATTTTCCCTGCCTTCTTCCAATAGTTCCTCTCTGCATTTCATCTCTGCCAGCAGCTCCCCAACTAATTTCTGATTTAACTTTATTCTCAATAGGGTTCCATTTGTGTCACTGTCATCCATGAAAACGGGCAAGATTTCAGATCCGCATACTATTCTATTTTATATCCAACCGTGAAGTAATGAAGCCTATTTCGCAGAATGCCTTTCATATCAATGCACTTCCAAATGTTCTCTCGGCAGCAAGCAGTGCGATGATTTGAAATGTATTCAAAAACTACCAATCTGCTTTTAACTGCACACCATTTCGTGGAAGTTCACACAGGGACTTGCCATGTCAAAAAGTCTGGTTTATTAATGGACTCTTATCAGCCCATCTTGTAAGGGACCACATGGCCAACGGTTGTAGCCTTGATTTTTGAAATCATCCTCTAAAGAAAGCTTTGAAATGAACTGCCCATTGAAAATATTACAGAAAAACAACTTATTTCTGTGGAATAAAAGCTTAAATTTTGCTATAATGGAATTTTATAACTCTTGTGCCAGTGAAGGAATAACAGCACCGCCTAGCAGCAAGAATCTGGCACAGCATTTCTGAAACATAACTTCTAATATAATTTTGTGCAAGCTATAGTTAGCTCCTGCCCAGTTCAACCAAAAAATCTGTTAAACCAACATACACTCTCTTTATCTGTGCTATAGTGGTCTGCATCCTATGCAAAATAGATGCAAACTAAGCAAAGCTATTTAAATCCATACGGAATCATCCATGTTTTAGATGTGATTCCAACATCAAAGAAACACACATACAAACTACCCCATCCTGTACACCAGGTTTATTATTAAAATAAATTTAATTCATTGAGGCCTTCAAAACATTAGCTGGAGAAACACAAGCATGCTAGCACCATGATAATAGCTTAATCCTGTTTGGATTCATTTAAAACTGATTTAAAACAATGCCATAACATTTACTGCAGCAGCATTTAAGAGCACTCAGGAACAGGTCTCAATCCTGCAATAACTGCATGGGCAGAATAATAAAAACTCACCTTTTTCTTTTATTTTTTGCAAAATCCTAAAACCTAAGGAAAGCCAAAACACACACTGCACAAGCAAAGGTGGCAAGAGCACAAACCAAGAAGAAAACGCTGCACATGTCAATCTTGTCAGTACACTTTAATTCAGGTGAGAAAGAACAAGATTTTTTTTTATTCCGGGTAGATAATATAAAACAGAAAGGCAGAGATTGAAAGCAACATTCAAAAGACTTTAAGAGCAAGACATAGTATGGTGCAGATTTGGACACCAGTCAATCTCTGCTGTTCCTGTCCAAACTGAGGAAGATTTTCTTTTCTTCCAGGACTAGCTACCCTCCCCTGCAAGGATGTCTGTTTCCACCTACACAGATTGACTTGCACAATTCAAGGGTGAAAGGAGAGCCATTCTGCATAGTACTAGCTTGCCCCATAACATGCAGACATTCCACAAACAATCCCACAAATTCAAAATAGCCTTAAGCTTCTCTCTTTACTTGGTAGTTAATAAGGACATACCACATCCTGTTTCACGATAGTTTCAACAACAGACTTTTCTGCAATCCTCCCGGAAACTAAGGCTTCTATGGGCAGCAAGATTGACCTCCTGTCTTTTCTTAGTGGTTGGGGGGCAGTGGAGGGGGGAGAAGGGGAGGAGAAAGTGCCAAAGAAGCGTGGAGTATTTGCTCCCTAAGCTAACAAATTCAGAGGAAGGCCTGCCCCATGTGCCAGACCACCAAGTAAGCACAGCATTATGGCCAAACGATACACCAGGTTGAGTTCCAAGATCTGTTAGAGCAGCCATTTTACCATCTAGATTCCACTCAAAGCCTTAGATATCCAAAAAGAAATTGTACCCTACCTGTGCCAATACAGTGATGAAATTTCGGTTCAAATGAACAGCTTCATAAAGGGCCAAAAGGATAGCTTCATTGGTTCTGCAAAAAGAACAAAAGACAAACTCATTCGCTGCAGTAAGTTATGTAACATCCTGCTTTTATTCCCCCTGCAACGTCACCTGGCAACATTGGGCACCCAGCCTGACAACCAAAATTGGAAATCTAGGCCCTTTTAGCTTTTCTTCCCTCAGAGCTTCCAAACCTGCGAGGCACTTGGCAAAACCAACACATATCCCATCTGCACCAATAACCAACACACATCCCATCTGCACCATCTGCACCAACTATGCAACTTTGCATAGTTGCAGCCTCCCCTCATTCAATATAGTACTTAACAGTTATATATAGCACTTCAGAGAGTGTTCAAAGTAATTTGTGTATAGCATCCTGCCGCCATGATTACACCCTTCCCACCCACAATTAAGGAGGAAAGAGGACTATGGCAAAGTTCTGCCATATAATATCTAGGAATGTATCAATCAGCAAAACCAGAGCTTGTTGGGATTCTCTGAATTCCACCTCAAAGCTCATTCCAACTTGTATCTGTATCAGATTGCAAGCTTTATATGTGTGGGCCCAGGAGAGGGGGGGGATGATATTTCCAGCAGATTTTCATGCACATTTTTCCAAATGTATGCATCTATGTGGACATTTTTCAAAAGTTCACATTTTTAAGCATTTTTTTTTCAAAAGCATGCATTTTTGTTCGCTTTTTGTAGTTGTTGTTCCGCAAATCACATTACAAGTGTGGAAATGTACAGGCTTTGACTGCAGGTTGTGTTCAGGTCTGTGCTTGATTCCAGGAGGTGTGAACTAGGTATATTTTGGTAAAAAATGAACTGAAATGTCTTATACAATCCCTAGTCATTTCATCTAGAATCAGTTGGTCAACATGCAGCACGTATGTATTTATTTATAACGACATTTATAGCCTTGCCTTTTAGGCTGTAGGCAGCTCACAATAACAAATAAAATCATAAAATGCGATAAAACACCTTCAATAAAACCAGGCAACAGTACAAAATTAGATTATAAAACCTAGGTAAAAAACAGCATTCATAAACAAATAGGAACATTCAATTGTATTGGGAGATCCAAAAGAACCAACAGGGTTTCACTCCAATGTAGTTCCCAGCATCCGTCATCTGCCAGAGTGACCAAGGCTATTTCTGTTCCAAACCCACGCCATAGTCTGGAATAGAATTGATCCAAACCATCTGTATTCTCCAAGAGCACTTGGAATTGAGAGGCCACTACCATCTCCAATACCTTGCCCCAAAAAAGGGCAGGGTAGAGACTGAACAATAGTTATCGAAAACCATCAGGACCAGACTTGATTTCTTTATCAAAGGCAGCACCACTGCTTCCTTCAGAACCCCAAGTGACCATGCCTTGCCTCTAAGAGGCATTAACCACCTCCAAAATCCAAATCCCTAAACTCAGCCTGGCTGCTTTTATTACCTAAAAAAGGCATGGATCCAGAGAACAGGTGGTAGTTCACATTCACAGGCTGCACAAGCAAAACGTATATAGAAGCAACATGACAAGAGGATATCCTAACCCCTTCCATTTCTGACTACATTAAAACCATGGCATCTAAATCAGTGGAAAAGCAAGCGATTTTATCTGCAAAATGTAAGGCAAACTGTTCACAATGGGCTTCTGAATACTCCACACTCTGCTCTCCCAGACCAGGCCTCTACCAAGGAGACCATTAGTCACCCTAAGTAGCTCCACTGGTTGACATTGTGTGGATGCAGTGGTGGAAGCAAAGTACAATTACTTTGCTGTTCTCATCGCCACAGAATAAATCCATTACATTTTCCTCTTACAAGGAACCCAAAGTGGCTCAAATGGTCCTCCTCCTCTCCATTTTATCCTCATAACAACCCTGTGAAGCAGGAGAGGCTAAGCCTTAAGAGACTGGCCCGAAGTCACTCAGTGAGCTTCATGGCTGAATGGGGACTAGAACCCGGATCTCCTGAGTACCAGTCAAACACTCTAACCACTACACCACATTGACTCATAGTGAGTTTGCAGCCATGTTCTAGCTTTCAACCCAATTGTTTTATTGCCTTCAGTTCCTCAGAAAACCAAGGAGTGGACACAGCTCTACAAGATACTATAGGCACCAAGTATTTGTTTAGTTGGTTTAAGTTAAGTTTGAATGAGGCAAACTTTCTGATATGGTCACCAGGGCTAAAGAAGTTGTCTGCTCTTTCCCCTGAATAATGATACCAAGTGCTACGTATGACAATTCCTCTTTCCTACTTGCCCCATTTCCTTTCCATTCCCAACGCGTAATATTCTGCCCTAAAAAAAATCAGAGTACAACTGAAGCATCTGCTACTTTGCTCACGTACCAGTCTAAGTGCTATCATGTCCAGTACAGACTGCTGGGCTAGTGCTAATTTTCTCTTATTATATATTGTTAAGTTAAGTGAGACTTCCAGAACAAGTCAGCATTGGATAATGTTTGTATTTCTAAATCAAAGCGGCAAATTGCCATCTGATGAATGTACTTACTGGACTGAGATTTTCTCATCAGCATCAGCTATGAACATGCTGCCCACCTATGGAAAGAAGCAGTATTGCACAGCTTTAGGATCTATTCAGATCTTCCCCCAAGAAGAGCTGGCTAATAACTCTCAAAACAATACTGATGCTACAAATGTTATCTGGAGCTGGAATATATTTTAGTGTATATAGGAATATTATTTATCTCCTTTCACAAGTTTTGGAATGGGCCCATCACATGGCAAACAATGACCAGTAACACACACTCACTTCTTACCATGTTGGTCAAAGCTGAGAAAAAGCCACTCTGATGTTCTTCTTCCTTGTCTTTGTACTGCCTGAGCAAGGAGGACAGAAATAGATAAAACCATGAAGCTGCAGAACTATGTAAACGAAGAGTTGTTTGACCAAAATTCTTAACAGTACTTAAAACAAAAGGGAAAACCTCAACATCCATCCACTTTTGCTTTTAAAGTAGTAGTTATGAAGACATCAGGGAAGATTTTCAATTGCTTGTACATTAGCAAGGATTGGACATTGGCTTGTGTTAAAGAAATTGACCAGAAACTGAAGAGAAAATGGAAACTCATGCTATTTAAGGTACCTAGTGTTGTGCTGTATAGCAGTTAGGAAAAGTAGAAGAGGAGCAACTGAGATCAAGACTAACTCTAGCTAATGGAAGCTCAATATGGCTCTATCCTGGCCAGTACAGACATAACAACTAGTGATCCTTTAACCAAGATCAATAAATCAGAAGGAGGATCACGTTCTACTTCCCATTCTCTTTCAAGCACGAATATCTATCCCCATGCCAACCTTCACCATGTTTAAGCAGTATATCAACACTTACATTAACTATGGTTAATGTTAATGAGAATACCCTCTTAACACGGGTTTGAAACCAGGGTCTAAAGCAATCTAGCAAACCTTGGTTAATGTTAACCTCTGGTTAACAATACCACTGCAACGCTTGACCATAGTTAAAAACTATGAGCAGGATTTAAACAAAAGGACAGAAGGATGGCAGAGAGAGCATTGTGTGATCCCACAATCCATTCCTATACACTTAGCTGGGCCAGTTGCTCAAAAGAAGAAGAAAAAGCTCCAGAGAGCATCCAAGATTTGCTTATTATAGCAGATGCAGAGTAGGCAAACACATCTATTACTGGACTAATTCTATATGATGAGAAATTCTGTAAGAATTGAAAGCTTACATATTGATTTGCCTTAAATTGGTCCAAAGTAAGGTAATATGCCTACTCTTGTTATCCCTGTTTTTCGAGACCAGTGTGACAGCCCCCCATCTTCTGACATTCCATTACATAGTACTGTTGAAGACACAAATACACAAGACTACCCCCTCGTTATAAGCAAATAAAAAGAGCTAAACTTTGTCTTTTAAAATCGTCCCTAAAGCCTTACTGTGCAACTCTCCAAACCTGTCTCAAAGATATCTTACTACTACTCTAAAAAAATCATAGAATTATAGAATCATAGAATAGTAGAGTTGGAAGAGGCTATTAAGGCCATCGAGTCCAACCCCCTGCACAATAAAGGAATCCACCTTAAAGCATCTCTGACAGATGGTTGCCCAGCTGCCTCCTGAATGCCTCTAGTGTGGGAGAGCCCACAACCTCCCTAGGTAACTCTCTAGGTAAACCACCCAGAAAGCTTTGGCTATCGGGCAGTATAGAAATGCAATAAATAAATAAATAGCTGGTTCCATTGTCATACTGCTCTTACAGTCAGGAAGTTTTTTCTGACGTCCAGCCAGAATTTGGCTTCCTGCAACTTGAGCCCATTATTGCGTGTCCTGCACTCTGGGATTATCAAGAAGAGATCCAGGCCCTCCTCTGTGTGACAACCTTTCAAGTATTTGAAGAGTGCTACCATGTCTCCCCTCAATCTTCTCTTCTCCAGGCTAAACATGCCCAGTTCTTTCAGTCTCTCTTCATAGGGCTTTGTTTCCAGACCCCTGATCATCCTCATTGCTCTCCTCTGAACACGCTCCAGCTTGTCTGCATCCTTAAGTGTGGTGCCCAGAACTGGACGCAATACTCAAGGTGAGGCCTAACCAGGGCTGAATAGAGGGAAACCAGTACCTCATGTGATTTGGAAGCTATACTTCTATTAATGCAGCCCAAAATAGCATTTGCTTTTTTTACAGCCACATCACACCATTGGCTCATATTCAGCTTGTGATCTACAACAATTCCAAGATCCTTCTCACTTGTGGTATTGCTGAGCCAAGTATCCCCCATCTTATAACTGTGCATTTGGTTTCTTTTTCCTAGATGTAGAACTTAGATGTAGAACTATTAAATTTCATTCCATTGTTTTTAGCCCAACACTCCAGCCTATCAAGATCACTTTGAAGTTTGTTTGTGTCTTCCAGGGTATTAGCTATCCCACACAATTTTGTGTCATCTGCAAATTTGACAAGCGGGCTTTTTGCCGGCCATTTGGCTTGCCGGACCTGCCCTCTGCCTCTTGCCTGGCTTCCAGTGACCAATCAGAACTTGCCTTCTGCCTGGGAACACCACAGCACAATGAGGAGTGAGGACAGATGGTGGAAAAGCCATAAACTGCCCAGAGAGCTTCAGCTATGAGGCAGTATATAAATGTAATAAAATAAATAAATAGTCAACTCGCTCCAGCAAGTTGACTCTTCCGACTTTTCCAATGTGCAGCTTTGCAAGAAAGGCCCACGGTGGCTGCGAGGTGACTGCTGTGTCATATGACTGATGCAACGCCACTGCAGAGCTACCACAGGGCTTTTAACCCATATAGACAGCCTCTAATCTAGAGAGACTACTACTTGAATTGGAGACAAGAGCAATGGAGAAAAGAACGGAGAATGAAAACTGGAACTTCTCAACTTGCATGTTCAAGTTTAGGAATCTACAAGGCTGACCGACCCAAAAGGATATAATATGGTATATGCCACAGTCACTAACCTCTGTCTATCTAATGAACCTAAGTTAAATCTCACTTTGTCTGGGACCACTATTGTACAGAGGACAAATAAACAGAAGCCAGTCATCTGCTTATGTAACAAAAACAGTTGCTTATTCATACTAAGATGTTTACATGAACAACTTTACTGGGGAAGGAAAATCTGCTCCATGTGGTTATAACACTGGCTTCTTTCAAAGTTACAGGAGCTCCAATATGGTGCATGGCTTGTAAAGGGAAGCAACTGCATTTGCTACCAACAGGAGGTGCATAAGCTCTGCTTCCTCAACAAACTGGGCTGTTTTAAGGAAAACTATCATATCTACTATATATAATACTCTCCAGAGTTATACACAGCTCTTTACCATGCTGCTACTCAAGATTGTTCAACTGGATAAAACAGGGAGCTGTGACCTTCTAAACTATTTGCCTGAGCTACAGTCATGAAAAGGCAGGAGAAGCTAATTAGCATTCCGGTATTGCAAGCTATAGAAAGTTGTAGAACGGAAAGTAACCTGTGTCTAGTACACATCCTTCTCTGCTGGAAGCTTTGGGCTTTCCTTCAAGCAGCTGGCCCCACATCAGAGTTAGTATCTTGACATTAGATGAGGTGGATCATGGGGCTGATCCAATCCATTAGTTTCTCCATGGTTAGATATTTTTGTTTATTTCACAATGGATTTTCTCTCAGAAGCAATACTCAGTGATTCACTTAGTTATACATCACTGGGGAGTAGAAGATGTTGCAGGCAGTTCATAGAAAGGTACACCCAATGATGATTAAGCCAGAAGAAAACAAATGCAATTCTGCCAGTTCCCTTGTGAAATGAGACCTCTACTTAATCTGGTCTGTGAGGCCTAGCACAGATCTGAAGAGAGGAATGGCAGCAGGAATACAGTATCTCAAAAGATTCAGACATATCATCTGCCATTAAGTGCCTAAGCAACCAGCTGACAGGCACATCAGCAAGTTTTTTTTTTCAGAAGGAAACAGTAACAACTCAAGCAGCTGTAAAAGCCTGCCTTAACTTGACTTACCGGTTGTACTCTGATAAAGCCTGAGCAACAACAAGACCCATTCCCTGTAAGAATAGAGTAAGATGTTACATTCTATCCCTAACTATGTAATATATAAAGCAGGGTAGACACACAGCCCTCTGCCTCCAAATGTTTAATCTCCAAATTACCCATAATAATGCTCATAACACTAGGTCTACCAGCTAAAGGTCAAGCGTTTTCCAAGGCTATGACATTTCTGTAACCCCCTCCAAGTAGCCTCATTCCAAGTAAGTCAGTATGGTGAAGTGGTTAGAGTGTCAAACTAACTAGGAAAGGGAGACCCAGGTGTTAATCACCAGTCAACCAGGATGCTCACTGGATGACCTTGGGCCAGTCACACTATCTCTCAACTTAACCTATCTCGGTTGTTGGGAGAATAAAATTAGCAAGGGGTGGACAATGAACACCAGCTTGAGCTCTTTGGAAGAAAGATGGGATGTAAATATAATATAACATTCAGAATTAGCCATTTTACTGGAGGAGACAAAAGCTATGGCCACAGACTTTGAATGACTGCCCTCAAAGGTCAGAAAAAGAAAGGAAATCTGAAGCTGCACCTTACTACAGTTCCCATTATTTGTCCAGTCTGCCCATGGTCATAAGTTTACTCCTCCCTCATACACTGTGGTATGCTTCAAGCCAAAGTGTCTGAAGGGATCCTTTTAATCAATGAACTTCAGCTCCTTGCTGTAATCCTAATACTTTGAGTAACTTGCCACCTTCACACACCACTCACGACCTATCATACTCACATTGAGTGTGGCCTCATCATCTATGATTGACAGCTTCACTATATAAGGATTCACAGACTGCAATGGGAAGAAGGAAGGTATGGGTTAGTTTAGCGATTCAGCAAAGGTAACACATCTTCATATGTGGCCTTGCTCTCCTGGTCCTGCCAGGAGATCCACATACCCCACAATTAAAACCATGGCATTCTATATCTACGCCTTCTCCAGTGCATCAGCCTCCCACAAAAATAAAGAGTCCCTCAACAATGCTGAGATTTACTTCCAGCTTGGTCACACTTTATATGTTAGTAGCATTTTAATTTTACTGTTTAGAAAAAAGCAGATTAGCCAGTATATGTACAGGATTGAATTGTACATAGTTTAATGTGGTACTCAATCCCCTATCACCTTTCTATGCTCTGGTAGAGTAACATTCCAAATTAAAGAAAGGTGTACTAACTTTCCTTTTCCTTCCCTCCCACAACACACATACACACATCAAGAGATGCGATACTGATTATGCAGACTGCCCAGCACACAGTAGCCCCATGCTGGTTCATATGCAAAGTATGGACCAGTAGATAGGACAGGTTGCTTACCTGTAACTGTGGTTCTTCGAGTGGTCATCTGTGCAGTCACACATATGGGCTCGGCGCCTGCGCAAAGCCCCGCTTCGGGAATTTTCTATAGCTAAAAGGCATTTTGGGCGGGAAACCCTCCCCCTTCCACTGCGCATGTGCAGGAGGGTTCCCGCCCAGAATCCCCAGTTCTTCTGAGACTTGAGAGCCTCGTCTGAGGATATAGACACCTGTAGGTGTATGTGAAAAAATACTAACAGTATAATTAGTAACAAACATTGGACACCAAGAGGGGAGTACGGTGGGTGGGTTTTATTTATTTATTTTATTTATTTGTGTGTGACTGCACAGATGACCACTCGAAGAACCACAGTTACAGGTAAGCAACCTGTCCTTCTTCTTCGTGGTCTCTGTGCATCACACATATGGGTGATTAGCGAGCTTTTACTCACCGGAGGAGGGTTGGTGTCCCTAGGTGAAGACAGATGACAAAACGGCTCTCCCAGTCGGACCTTGACCTGACGTCCAGCTTGTAGTGAGATACGAACGTCATTGGTCTAGCCCATGTGACACCACACTGAAAAGCAGAGGATGTAGAGACAGCTCTAGTAGAGTGCCCCCTAACTGAAGTCGGGGGGTCTAACTTCTGCAACTGGTAAGATAGGACGATACATTGCACCAGCCACGAAGAAAGTCTCTGAGCTGATACTGGTAAGCCTTTTTTGTTTTGTCCATAACATACAAATAGGTGTTGTGAACGGCGGAAAGAGGCAGTGCGATCTCTGTAGAAGGCTAAGGCCCTTCTGACATCTAATAAGTGTAAGGTTCTCTCCAACGCAGATGAAGGTGCTGGGAAGAAGGCTGGTAAAATAATGTCTTGGTTGACATGAAAACTGGAGACAACTTTGGGAAGGAATTGAGCGTCAGTACGAAGTACCACTTTATCAAGATGAAATATGAGATAAGGTTCATCTATCTTTAATGCACATAGTTCGCTAGCACGTCTTGCTGACGTGATAGCCACCAAGAAAACCACCTTCAAAGTCAAGAGGCGCAGGTCAGCAGTTGCCAAAGGTTCAAATGGTTTATTTGAGAGTGCATGTAAGACTACTGATAGGCTCCAGGAAGGGGAGAATGTTCTTACTGGTGGATGTAAATTTAGTAACCCTTTCAAGAACCGCTTAACCATAGGATGGGAAAAAACAGTAAGACCGTCCACACGGTCATGAAACATGGATATAGATGCCAAGCACACCTTTAAAGAGGAAACCTTTAAACCCCTGTCAACCAACATTAATAAAAAGGACAGGATGCGATTAATAGAACAACTTGTAGGTGAAAACTCATGTTCAGAGGCAAAGTTTTTAAAAGCCGACCACTTTCTGTTATAGTTCCGCCTTGTTGACAGTTTTAGTGCTGCATCTAAAACCTTTTGGATCTTAGCTGCCAGGTCTGTATCCTCTACTGGGGAATCAGCCTCCACGCTGTCATGTGAAGGGTGTCGAGGTCTGGATGACATATCCAGCCTTGATCCTGGGATAGGAGGTCTCGCCTCATCGGTAGACGTCGGAAGCGCCCCTGTGACCTGTTGAGAAGGGTTGTAAACCAGTTCTGTCTGGGCCACCAGGGAGTTAGAATTATGCAGTTCGCATTGTCGTGAATAATCTTGGCAAGGATTCTCGTTATCAGGGGGAATGGAGGAAACATGTACAAGAGGTGAGTGTTCCAGTGTTGGAGAAATGCATCTCCCAACGATTTCCTTCCTACTCCTGGCTCTGCTGCAAAATTGGTGACACACTGTGTTGTTCTCTGTTGCAAATAGATCTATGTTTGGCTGTCCCCAATGGTGAAACAGTTCCTTGACCACTTGCGGATGAATGCACCATTCGTGGGTTATTGACGAGTGCCTGCTGAGATTGTCTGCCAGCATGTTGGATAGACCGGCTATGTGAACCGCAGTCAGGAACAGCCGTCGTCGAATGCACCATTCCCATATGTGTATGGTGAGTTTTGCTAGGGACAAGGACTTTGCACCTCCCTGTTTGTTGATGTAAAAAACAACTGTTGTGTTGTCTGACGTCACTTGAATATGGTGGTTGCATATCATGGATTCGAATGCCTTTAGGGCTTTTTGTACTGCTAGGAGCTCGAGATAATTGATGTGGTGTTTTCTCTCCTTCACTGACCACTTGCCTTGTACTCTTAGGGAGTCAAGATGAGCTCCCCATCCTGTCGTCGAAGCATCCGTTGTGATTGACTTGGTTGGTATCGATGGTTGGAAAGGAACGCCCTTCAGCAGATTGCATTGGCTTTTCCACCATTGTAGGGATTTTATTACTGTTGGTGGTAAGGAAAGAACATTGCGTTTGGCATTCTGTAATGGGTTGAATACCCTGGTGAACCAGAGTTGCAAGCGTCGCATCTTGAGTTTTGCGAACTGTACGACCATGGTGGTTGAAGCCATCAGCCCTAGGAGTCTTTGGACTGTATATGCGGTAGCGGTCCTCTGTTTGGAGAGATTGATCGCTAGCCTTTGAATAACAATGGCCCTTTGTATCGGTAAAGACGCTCTGGTAGTCTGTGAATCCAAGATTGCACCTATGAACTTTATAGTCTTGGTTGGTGTGAGGGTAGATTTTTCGATATTTATTAATAGACCTAGCTCCATCATCAGGTCCCGAACATAGGTTATGTGCTGCTGGATGGCCTGCTTTGATTCCGCTACTAAAAGCCAGTCGTCTATATATGGGTGGATTTGAATCCCTTGATTCCTTAAGTGAGCACAAACTACAGCAATGCACTTTGTGAATACTCTGATAGCTGTTGATAATCCGAAAGGCAGAACTCTGAACTGAAACGCCGTTTGATTTATGGCGAAACGTAGGTATCGTTGGCTGTCCTGATGGATAGCTATATGAAAATATGCGTCCTTGAGGTCGATGGAGGCAAACCATGATTTTCTTGTGAGAAGTGGTAGGATCATTGGAAGCGAGACCATACGAAACTTTCTTGGTGTTATAAAGGTGTTTACGTTGCGTAGGTCCAAAATGGGTCTGATGCCTCCATCGGCTTTCGGGACGGTGAAGTATCTGGAGTAAAAACTTTTCATTACTTGATGTTTTGGTACTGATGTTATTGCTCCCTTTTCTATGAGTAAGCGGACCTCTTGTAGGAGCGGTGACGATGGTGTAGTTGATTTCAGGACTCCCAAAGGTGGGAGGGAATCGAATTCTATCTTGTAGCCATGTTCTATGATGGAAAGCACCCATTTGTCTGTAGTTATTCGATTCCATGCTGCCCTTGAGGTCGAGAGACGGTCGCTGAAGAGAGTGGTTGTAATGTGGGAATTTAAGTCAAAGATGCCGATTTTGGGGGTAATCAGGCTTGCGACGCTGAAATTTGGGTTTAGTGGATGGAAATTGCTTCTTCCCCTGTTGAGGTTGGAATTGATAGGGTTGTCGCTCCGGCTGATATCTTGTGGTAGCGAATCCAGGTTGTCTAAACCATCTTCTTGGTCTAAACTGTTGCTGCTGGTGTTGAGCTGGACCTAGTCCCATTTTACGTGCTGTTATTCTAGCCTTCTGAACATTATCCATGGTTTCATCGGTTGTGGAATTAAAGAGGCCAGTACCATCAAAGGGTAGGCTTTCAATGCGTGATCTGGCTTCTTGTGACAATCCAGCGGATCTGAGCCACGCATGTCTTCTTAGCGCGACTGCTCCAATCATCGTCTTTGTGCCACAATCGGCTTGATGCTTAGCTGTGGCTATTTGTTGTCTTGCCATTCTGGTGGCTTCATCATGGGAAACTCTTGCTAGTTCCCTTTGGTCATCTCCTAAATTGTTACACAAGGACATCACTTTCTCCCACAAAAACAACTGATACCGGGACATCGTGGCCTGGTAATTTGCTATTTTAAGGCTTAGTGCTGCAATAGAATAAAATCTTCTGCCCATTAAATCGAGTCGTCGACCTTCCCTGTCTACTGGTGCTGAATGCACCCTTTGAGATCGTCCTTGCGCCGACTCTACGATAATAGAATTTGGCTGAGGATGTGTAAAAATAAACTCCGCATTCTTGTTGAGTACTCTATACATGTTATCTAGCCATTTTGACGACGGCTGTAACGACACTGAATCTTTCCATGATTCTTTGACTGCCCTGGTTAGGGTAGGTAGAAAGTGTATTGCAATTGGTGTTGTTGCTTCAGTGTAAATTGCTTCAAAAACAGGATCTACTAGCCTTTCTAAGGTCTGTCTGGTCTCTATGCCGAGTGCTTGTGCCATTCTCTGAATAAGGTCTGAAAAATGGGCCAGTCCTTCGGATGGCGAAACTGATCCTTGCACCTCCACCATCGAATCCGGAGATGGGATAGACGGGTTTGGTGAGACAACCGAAATCGAGTCTGAACCATAGTCGCCCGGTTCCTCAGGGGATGAAGGTATTCGCACAGTTTGTATATCCGGACCTCGCTCTGCAATGGAGAGCGTTGTTTGTGGATCTCGAGTTGTTGGTTCGACTGTCGTAATCGGTAGTGGTACTGGTACTATCTCAGTGACTTGTTCCGGTGCCGATATCGTTGCAGAAGGTGGTTGTCGATATCGAGGAGGTGAAAACCTGCTTCTTCGTTGATATCGGTCACGGTCATCATACTAATCTCTATAATAATAGCTTGGTCTTGGTGGGAGAGAGTATTCTGATTGTTCGTCGTACTCTCTTACAGGAGATCTGGATCAGTACCGCATTGCATGGAAATAACGTTGGTCCTCTCGATATCGATCGTCGATCGAACGAACAGAGTCCGGTGAGCGTCGATATTGTGTTCGACGATCGAGCAGTGTAGGCGGTCTTCGATCATCGTACTGCTGAATATGGTCATAAGTTTCTTTGAGGTGAGCCTCTAACTGATCCCCTTGTAGAACGTATTGGTTCTCTCCTTTGGTGGGATTCACTCTCTCTAATCTCGCCCTCCGATAATGATGGAGGCGGCATTGGAGTAATCGTCGATATCGAGGCAGGGATAGAAATGGGGACCGTCTCGATCATCAAAGGGATTAGTGCATCGCTTGATGCTGCGGTCATCGATGGTCGAGTTTTCTGGCAGTCGTGAGTTTTGGCCGACTTAGCCTTTTTTGCTTCACCACATCGGTGGACTTCGATGTATGTGCCTTTTTTGTCATCTTTTTTGCTACTGAGGCAGTCAGGGTTCGCCCTGGCGTAGCAGGGGTTTCCTGGCGGGGTCTGTCGGCCTGAATCCTTGGCGGCTCGACAGGAGCTGGACGCGCTACTGGCTGTTGGTGCGAAGCCATTGCAGGTTTATCAACCGATGCTAGCGCCCTTTCCCACAGCTCTGCCCGCAATTTATCTGCCCTATGCCGCCTTGTAAGTTTTGAAAAGGCTTGGCAATGGGTACAGGTGTCCACCTTATGACCCTCTCCCAGGCAGATAACACAGTGGTTGTGTCCGTCCGATCATGGTAATTTTGTACCACACCAGGTACACTTTTAAAATGGGGCCTTGGGGCCCATACGGTCCAGAATATAATTGAAGAAAGAGAAAGCGAGAATAAGATAAGTGAAGAATAAGGATTTTTTATTATTATTTATTTATTTTTTCCAGGAGAAAAAGGTAGAATACAGAAGGAAAAGAGAATCTATGAGGAAAAGTAGTTAGAGAAAATAAGCTAAGTCTTAGCTATAGAGTTTTTTGAAGAGCGTTGTTCCCGACGAGGCTGTCTGCAAGACGGTCGAAGAAGAACTGGGGATTCTGGGCGGGAACCCTCCTGCACATGCGCAGTGGAAGAGGGAGGGTTTCCCGCCCAAAATGCCTTTTAGCTATAGAAAATTCCTGAAGCGGGGCTTTGCGCAGGCGCCGAGCCCATATGTGTGACTGCACAGAGACCACGAAGAAGAACTGAAGCACCCAGAACAAGAGGAAATGCAAACCCATTAACTAAAACCAAATAAGATGCCCAGAGTTCTGCTTTTGTTCCAGGACTATTACAAAGCCTACTTAATTCAAAGACGTTCTAATGATGCCAAAAATTCATTAACCACTAGGACAACAACACAGTGTATGAAGTTCTGAGACAGAACTGCCAATTGATTCAAAAGGTTGTGTCAGAATCAATGGCTCGGTTCACACAACACTTTTCTCAACAGTGGTGTAACAACTCCACAGTGGAGTTGTTACACCACCGTTTAGAAAAGTGTTTTCTGGAGGTTAAACTCCACCCCACGTTAGAGGGTTTTTTTGGAAAACACTCCACCTTGAATTTCCATGCTGTGCAGAGGAGAGATCCTGCCAAACCATTATGTTCCATGTTGTCTGGAGGGCTCCGTGGAGTTTCCTGTTTAGTAGAGTGGCGTTTCCCAGCGGCCATAGAGTTCTCTGGCAATACCGGTGAAAGGAGTGAGTGCCAGTCTAGGAGAGCCACTGGGATTGTTTTTTTGCAGCAATGGCTGATACAATACCATTGCGAAGATTGGGGGAGGAGAGAAGGCAGAGGAATTGTCAATCAAATACTACTGCGTTGACTTTTACTCCACTCCACAAGAGGCTACACCCATATAACAGTGAAGTTGGAACATGTTGTGTGGTGAGTACTCCCTACAAACTCCACTGTTGAGTGGAGTTTTCACACTGAGTAGAGAAATGTGTTGTTTGAACTCAGCCAATGTCAAGTAAACAGTTAGAATCTGGACCAAAACATTCAATACCAATTCCAGATCACTGTGAGAGCCTAAATGGAGCCAAATGTTTGGGGAAGGGTAAATCAAGAAAAATAAGCATTATATTATGGTGCAGCAATCACAAAGAGCCCTTTATCATCTGAAAGGCAGGTAAGTGAATTGTGCCATGCACTTTCATAGGCAAGACCCTAGCATAACAGAAAGAAGCAGAGATTGTGAAACGCTAGTCCAATATAACTAAACCACCAGAAACAAGGCATTGCACAGTGCAATCCTATGCATGTCTACTCAATGAGTTTAACAGACTTATCACAGGTAAGTGTATACAGTGCATAGTGGTGCCCCACCCACTTTTCCTCTCAACTCAGCTGAGCAGCCATCAGCTAGAGCGAGGGAAATCCATCTCTCAAGGAGCCTGAGTGTTTCACTGAAGGATGGAGGCTGTTTTTGTGTATCAGCTTGATTTTACCTTTTCAAAAATGGGGGATCAACCATTGTCGGTTAGCTTCTATTTCCCAGCAACCATCTCTATACCAGTAGAGCCCCATTTGAATGTCTGCAGCCTCCTCTCACTTTCCATCTTAATACTGTAACCCAGTCTTCCCCAATATGATATCCTGCAGATGTTCTGTATTTCAGCTACCAGCCAGCATGGGCAATGGTCAGGAATACTGGAGTTGTAGTCCAAAGGAATACAATAATGAGATAGTTGCTTAGGTAGAAAATAATTAAGTCTGAAATCCTAACACACTTACCTGGAACAGAAATAAATCCAACGTAACTCAAAGGAACCTATTTCTAAGTAGATATACATAGGCCTGCACTTCATTAAACCTGGTAAGAGTTGATGCTGAGCACTGGGACAACTGCCTTTCCCCCAGAGCCCAGCAGATGACTGATTAGCTGGGCTGTGGGGACAAGTTAGTGGGGCTCCCCAGGCCACATGGCGATAATCCAAGGGCAATAGGCTATCTACCCTTCATACAGTTTTAGTTAACTGTTTTCCATGTCATTGTTTCAAAATTTTACATTGTAAACTACCTTGTAGAGGCTCTGCCTTGGAAGTTGGTATAAAATATAAATAAAGACAGACAGAGTTAATCAAGCTGCCTGAACAGAGAGGAGAATGCAAATGGAAAAGATATACCTGATTTAAATTTCAAGAGTAGAATATGCCCTATCCTTGGGTATCATATTGTGACCAAAGATGCGCTTATATAGAATATTCATTTTATGCTTTTGTTTTTCCTTCAAACAAGGATATATCTGTACAGATTTACATGCTATACTCTTAGGACAGCACCCACCTTACAATTTAAGACTGCAGAACTGCATGATTTAATGTTTAAAAAAAGCTTAGAGTTGTTATCAAAAGGCTCTGAGCTAGGAAGAACTGAAATCTATATGTTCAGGGAAGTCCTGCCCATAAAGCCAGCCTTCGGAGGTAGCAGTTTAACTCTCAGCCAGGCCAACAGACTGAAGTTCTGTTCAGTTTCTGTAAATCAGAATGATTTTGCAATAAAAAGTATAAAGGAGCAGCTGGATCAGTAATAAAGACTACAGCAGATATGCCAGTAAACTTGAAACACGTTTAAAAACATGTTTTTGCAAGCACACTAGTGGGTTTTTTTTATAGACAGGCATTACAGTCACAAGCAACAAATATGCTCTCAATGCAATTAGACTTCCTTAACCTAATGGAACAATTTAGCAGCTCACGAGGCACTAGAGGAAACAGAGTATGATCAGCAACAGTATGGTCAACATGAAAAGCCTTTCACAGCAAACTAAAAAAGAACACACACATACTCCAAGAGAAGATTTGCAGTACTATTCTAATGTCTCCCAAGACTGATCAGGAAAAAAATAGCTACGCTTTCCTCAAAATGTTATGACTACTTTACGTCATACCATATAGAGAGAAATTCTCTCAGCTGTAATGCAAAGCCAAGACAAACCCTTCAAGAAAAATTAAAGGCTTTTTGCCTTTGCTGTCCCCACGCTTGCCTCTGACGTCCTTGTCCCTACCATCCAACCAGCAACACTCCCTCTCTATGCAAGTCCCCTCTTTCTACAACAGCTGTGCGCTCTTCTTCATGTCAACTCTTGAGAGGTTATAGCTAGCAAGATTTCTTATGCTTAATTCCCCTTTCTTGTATTTCTTTGTAACCAGAGCCTGTATTAGCGTCCCATGGGGACTATAGAAATATGAAGCATCCTAATACTCCTTGCTTCTCTGGCCATCCATTATATATTTCAGCAACTATTAGAAAACAATGGGGTCAAATCCTGCAGACTCGGCAAAACAATAAAAATCATCGTTAAAATACTGTGTCTTATGTGAACAGGAGAAAGAAACCGAATAGGTGGAGAGCAACAGAACCACACAGACATTATTCCCTCAAGCTCCATAACATTCCAGGTATCACATGACCACTGATCACATGACCACTAATGCTCCCAAGACTCATGCTGGCTGGCTACCAAATCATATGCCCAGGCTTTCTAAACCTGAAGTGTAAGTCTCAACTAGGAACTTCCCTCCCAAGCTGACAAAACTTCTGGGGGGATAGAAACTTGCAATCAAGCCAGCTAAGCATTCCCAAACTAAAGATTCCTATTTCATAAAATAGCTTTCCCTTTTATTTTTATAGGAAAGAACTGCAGAATTATTTCTGAACATATACATAAAGTACAGTGGAAACACTACCTTCATTCAAACAGGACACATATTTTTAACATGATCCTGCTACCATTCTATTACTGAACTAGTAACCAGCATGCGCTGTCCTAATGGCTAAGGCAATGGAAACACCAGGGTACAGGTCCACAAGTCTGCTGACTACCACCTTCCATCACCATCAAGCAAGTGCAACAATCCCTAGCTTTCATTCCAACTTTAGAGCTAAAGAAGACAGCAGGGATCATCCCTACAGTTGCACTACGCTTCAGAGGCAGAAGCACACAGCACAGCTATGGGTACCATCCATGCCCCCCTCTAGCTCTAAGGTTGGGAGGAAGACTGCTGCTTGTCTTGCCACTACATTTCTGAGCTTGGAACTGGAGAGGAAGATGCAGACCAACCTGCATCTGCACTGTGCTACCAAGGGCCTAGAAAGTGCAGCAATCCCAGCTTGTCTTCAGCTCCAAGCAGGAATGGCTGCTGCACTTTTCATGCTGCACTTGCTTGGCTTTTGGAGCACCTCAGAAAAACAGAACTATTGTGGCAACAATCTCATACCTAGAGGAGTGGAAATAGTCCCCAGACTTGCATTACGCTTTCAGCGCACAGCACATCATGATAGATAAAAACCACTCCCCTGAAAGGAGGGGCAGGGTCCTAGAAACAACACACTTTGGGGTTACTACTAAAGCCTGACAAAATTGGTAATGTACACACATTCTTCATGAAGCAAGCACTCACCTCATACTTTCTATAGTTGACTAATAAGGCAAGTAGCACAACAGCGTCATAACCATGTTCTCGGCGACTGGGAAGACTGGAGAGGATCTAAAACCATGAGAAGGTATAGCTTAGATTAAGTAAGAGCCATGGACAGCCGTACTGAAAAGTTGTGAAGAACAGACAGACTCAAAGCTTCCAGCATCCAGAATTAATCTACACAGCTCAGAAAAGGGCTGAATCATCCTCCCACATGCACAAAGAGCAAATTGGAGCCAAACTCTTACCTTGAAAAGAGTAAGCACATAAATAATTTGCATGGTTAAACTCACTAATTTAGTGAGGGTCAGAGCGGGAAGACAAAATATGAATCGGTTCGTTGAAACATGGAGTTTGTAATGCATTCGGATAAGGTTCAAGGTGCACTTCAGCTATATGCACTGTTAAGATTAATATGATCGTTTTTCTTCTCTTTGGTAAATCTAATTATGGATTGATGACATGAAATATTGTCTCATTCTTATTTTTGTAAATTGTATTTTTTCTAAAATGAAATGTATTTTTTTTTAAAAGAGCGGGTCCATAATAAATAGATAGCTAAATAGCTGCGTAATAAATAGCTGCGTAAAGGCTTAGACTGATTCCCCTAAAAATGGGTTACTCTTAGAATCATAGAATCGCAGAGTTGAAAGGGGCCTACAAGGGCCTACAGGAGTCCAACCCCCTGCTCAATGCAGGAATCCACCTTAAAGCATCCCTGACAGATGGTTGTCCAGCTGCCTCTTGAAGGCCTCTAGTGTGGGAGAGCCCACAACCTCCCTAGGTAACTCATTCCATTGTAGTACTGCTCTAACAGTCAGGAAGTTTTTCCTGATGTCCAGCTGGAATCTGGCTTCCTTTAACTTGAGCCCGTTATTCCGTGTCCTGCACTCTGGGAGGATCAAGAAGAGATTCTGGCCCTCCTCTGTGTGACAACCTTTTAAGTATTTGAAGAGTGCTATCATGTCTCCCCTCAACCTTCTCTTCTCCAGGCTAAACATGCCCAGTTCTTTCAGTCTCTCTTCATAGGGCTTTGTTTCCAGACTCCTGATCATCCTGGTTGCCCTCCTCTGAACACGCTCCAGCTTGTCTGCGTCCTTCTTGAATTGTGGAGCCCAGAACTGGACACAATACTCTAGATGAGGCCTAACCAGGGCCGAATAGAGAGGAACCAGTACCTCATGTGATTTGGAAGCTATACTTCTATTAATGCAGCCCAAAATAGCATTGGCCTTTCTTGCAGCCATATTGCACTGCCGGCTCATATTCAGCTTCCAATCTACAACAATTCCAAGATCCTTCTCGTTTGCAGTATTGCTGAGCCAAGTATCCCCCCATCTTGTAACTGTGCATTTGGTTTCTATTTCCTAAATGTAGAACCTGGCATTTATCCCTATTAAATTTCATCCTGTTGTTTTCAGCCCAGCACTCCAGCCTATCAAGATCACTTTGAAGTTTGTTTCTGTCTTCCAGGGTATTAGCTATCCCACCCAATTTTGTGTCATCTGCAAATTTGATCAGCGTTCCCTGCACCTCCTCGTCCAAATCATTAATAAAAATGTTGAAGAGCACTGGGCCCAGGACTGAGCCCTGCGGTACCCCACTCGTTGCCTCTCCCCAGTTTGAGAAGGTTCCATTGATAAGCACTCTTTGAGTCCGATTCTGTAGCCAACTGTGAATCCACCTTATAGTTGTTCCATCTAGCCCACTTTCAGCTAGTTTGTTAATCAGAATGTCATGTGGTACTTTGTCAAAAGCTTTACTGAAGTCAAGATATATGACGTCTACAGCATTCCCACAGTCCACAAGGTTACCTTATCAAAAGATGAGATCAAATTAGTCTGACAGGACTTGTTCTTGACAAATCCATGTTGGCTTCTAGTGATCACTGCATTGATTTCAAGGTGTTTACAGATTGACTTCTTTATAATCTGCTCCATAATTTTCCCAGGGATGGATGTCAGACTGACTGGTCTGTAGTTCCCAGGTTCCTCCTTTTTGCCTTTGACTAACAACACACTAGAAAATTAGGCTCAGAGTATTGTCTCACTCCTTTCATACCAAGTTCATAAACAACATGGATGAAGAGCTCTTAAAATCTAAGCAGTTACTATAGCAAGAACAAAACAAGATTAAAGTAAGAGAGAAGTTAACATGTTCCTGACACTCATCTTAGGTTTGATTTAAGCAACATCAAGTAAAAATACATGATTGATAGGACTGCACAATGGGAAATTAACTGCCCAATTCAGAGATGAAAGGAGGAGGAACTTGCCTGTAAGATAGCTTCAAAGATGCTATTAATCATCACATACTCCAGGATTGTGTTTTGACTGATGTTATCCGTCACCTGAATGAAACCAAAGGGATTTGTTTTTTTTAGAACCTAAAATGCGCTCTCATCATTACTATCCATGCAAAATTACTCTACTGCACTCACTGATCCATGATAATTTTGATTATCTCTACTTCAAAGAAGTAGTAATGAAAGAATCCACCCATCCCTAAACTATGTCATTTTACTCTCCTGTTTTTTGCATAAAGAAACCCATTCTTTGTGGGCTTTGAGTGTGTTAGAGCTACCTGAACGTCACTGATTTTTGGCATGACATGAAACACTATCTTAATTTTATTTAGTAAAATATTAATTTTACTTTGTCTTCATCTGTATCATTTCCCTTTAATGATTTGGTTTTAGATTATATTCCATCCTTCTGAGTACTTTCCAAATATGTTACTTTATGGGTTCGGCAAGTTTCTGTAGCAGTAATGTAACTGATACTTCAACACCAGAAGTATTATTATTATTATTATTTATTTATTTATATAGCACCATCAATGTACATGGTGCTGTACAGAGTAAAACAGTAAATAGCAAGACCCTGCCGCATAGGCTTACATTCTAATAAAATCATAATAAAACAATAAGGAGGGGAAGAGAATGCAAACAGGCACAGGGTAGGGTAAACAGGCACTGGGTAGGGTAAAACTAACAGTATAAAGTCAGAACAAAATCAAGTTTTAAAAGCTATAGGAAAAAGAAAAGTTTTTAGCTGAGCTTTAAAAGCTGCGGTTGAACTTGTAGTTCTCAAATGTTCTGGAAGAGCGTTCCAGGCATAAGGGGCAGCAGAAGAAAATGGACGAAGCCGAGCAAGGGAAGTAGAGACCCTTGGGCAGGCGAGAAACATGGCATCAGAGGAGCGAAGAGCACGAGCAGGGCAATAGTGTGAGATGAGAGAGGAGAGATAGGAAGGAGCTAGACAGTGAAAAGCTTTGTAGGTCAACAGGAGAAGTTTATATTGGATTCTGAAGTGAATTGGAAGCCAATGAAGAGATTTCAGCAGTGGAGTAACATGGTCAGAGCGGCAAGCCAAGAAGATGATCTTAGCAGCAGAGTGGTGAACAGAAACCAACGGACTGATGTGAGAAGAAGGAAGGCCAGTGAGAAGAAGGTTGCAGTAGTCCAACCGAGAAATAACCAATGCATGAACAAGAGTCTTGGCAGAAGAGACAGACAAAAATGATTGAATCCTGGCAATATTATACAGGGAAAAATGACAGGATTTAGCTACTGCCTCAATATGAGGAATAAAGGAGAGCGAGGAATCAAATATAAAGCCAAGACTACGAGCTTCCTTGACTGGAGTAAGTGTAACATCATTGACAGTAAGAGAGAATGAGAGATGAGGAGAAGGTTTAGGAGGAAAAACAAGCAATTCAGTCTTTGCCATATTAACATGGCTATCTTTGCTTCTTATGGTAGGAAAGATACTTTTGAAACTTAGTTTTATTTGGCAGAAGCCTTTCCTTAATGACCAGCCACGGTTCACTGTACATTTTGCTTCTTTAAAATCTATTTTAAAGTTTTATTATGTTTTTATTTTATTTTATCTTGTATACCGCTCCAAAATTTTCAATGGGGATGGTATATAAATATTGTAAATAAATAAATAAATAAAATAAGTTTGCAATGTGCTTAAGTCCTGAAGCTCATGTATTTCCATTAGATCAGGTTTAATTTATCTCTCACCAGTTTTTCTTTCTCTCTTCATAATGCTTTGGCCTTGTTCCTGGTTAGCTCTTGGGGAAAGCTGTAGGTTAGCATGGACAAGATTGGGTATTTCATTTTCTTTGTGTATATTTGTAAATAAATTTTAAGTATCAATAAAAATTTGAAATAAGAAATAGAAATCAATTACATGCTCCTGCAGGTAGGCAGCAGAGACAAAAAGGCTTTTTTGGGGGGTAAATTAATGTATCCTCCCTAAAAATAATGTTACCAAAAAAACCTTCAGTAGACAGATGCTAAACTATTTTAAAATAGGAACTGTATTGAAAGCACATCCATGCATGTGGAAGAAAGCAGCTTCTCATTAATATAGAAAACACAACAAGACTGTAATTTAGGAATTACAAGACTGTAATTTAGAGAGCAGTTGTGTCCACAATAGAAACATTGATAAGCTGGGAGTTAAACTGCCCTTCACAAGAGTTTAGGAATACAACATTTTCCCAGTCTGGATAGTAAATACTTCTTATAGTTAACCCATTATCTTTTACTTACAGTGACCAAGCAGAGCAGTAGCTTCAGGCACAAACTCTTGAGGCTTTCAGAGCCTTCTGCACAAAGCAGAGCATCCAAACTCTCCATCAGATTCTACAGAAGAGAACAGTTACTATGAAGCATTGCCCATCCAGAGTGTTTATAGTTCACCAACGCTGATGCTGTGCTCTGTACCATACTGAATCCCATCAGTAGGGCAGGACCTATGCTGGTAAGAATCCAAGTCAAGATGTCTAGCTAATATCCTACTGATTTATATCAGCCTTCCCCCACCTGGTACCTCCAAATGTGTTGAACTACAATTTCCATTACCCCATGTTTATTGACCATGCTAGATGGGGATGATGGGGATTGCAGTCCAACATATCTGGAAGACACTAGGTTGAAGAATTCCAATTTAGATTATTCCAGTCCCTAGCAGATATTATTTCCCACCACAAGAAATACAAATATCACCTAACACAGGCTTTCCATTAATACAATCAGGACATATTAAAGAAACAATTCTCCCCAGAACAATGTGGATTGCGACACATAATTTTGTTCCTTCAGAATCTCAGCTCAGACTTAAAAAAAGTTTACCCTTATGGTTGAAAACATAAATCTGAATGTGTAAAGCCTGCATCTCCCGAAAGGAACCTTGGCTGGGACCTCCCTGCACTGTCTGGTTTTGCTGCAATTGTCAAACACAATTATACTGTAATTATACTCCCAAGGTATATACTCACAATTATACTCACAATTATACTCCCAAGGCTCGGATGCAGTGCTGGAACAAACAGTCACCTTTCTTTCACAGGCATATAATAGCCCCCCAATAGGCATGATACATTTAGTTTCAAAGTATCTTCAGGGATAGTCTATTCGAGGAGTGTTGGGTATGTGTGTGTGTAAGCATAACATTACTCTAGCCAAGGGCTACTCTGTTACCAGCTTAACACATTTCTATTTTTGAACTTCAGCTGCAGACCACAATTTTACTATAGAGATTTATACACTGGATTGTATCCATCCCTCACATGGCACGACTTCCCCGTCCCCTCCCTTCCCCCATACATACACTCCCAATCTATTTGAGTCCCCCAACCCACTGGAGCAGATTTGGGAGACTGAAGGCCAAAAAAGAATTTTGTTCCATTGGTAGAACATCATTGGATACAAGCCACTGTCTCGAAGTCAACATAGCAACTGTAGAAAAGGTGAAATCTACTAATGTTTCTACTTTGTTACCAGTATTCAGAAGGCCAAGCAAGAAAGCAGAGTAAAAACAAAACCATGAGAAGACAACCTGACATGAACTACATTTAACTAGTGGCTCTGTCCACACCTGGGAGACACTATGTTCAATATGCTTAACAATAGTTTACTATGTCTACACTGCCCTTATTGCAGTCTAGCAAGTCCTCACTCACCTTCATGCATAGCTCAGCCTTGTCAAAGCCCATCAGCATGTTGATGATGTCAAAGCCAGATGTGGATTTGTTCTTCTGATGAACCCCACGGATCAGGGCACATAGCGTCTGCAGCAGAAAAAGGGAAAGACAGGAATTGTTAGACAAAGCCTCCACACCACCAAGGACCACGTTGTACCCCAGAAGATTAAAGGCACATTTGGGGTGGGGGGTTTAATCTCTGATTAGTGTAATACAGCAGGTCGATACTACAGGCTTTTTTCTCTTCTATGTCTTTACAGAAGGAACAGGGAATATGTGGCCCTCCAGATGTAGCTGGACTACAACTCCCATCATCTATGACTACTAACCATAGTTCCCATCCTTAATTTACAGGATATTTAGTCTGTTTACTTTTTGCATTTGACATATGTTTGCATACAACTACTCTCAAATGCAATCTTAAATCAGTGACTATACAAAGGCCAACCAAGAAGCAAGCAAGAGAAAATACATTATTATTGTGTAAATGTTAACAGCACCTCAAGAAAGGATATCTGGTCTAGCACAATGAACTAGCATGTATTTTAGTGGATCTTAATAATAAGCTGACTCTTTCCATCAACAGCATTAATACAACTGTCACTAGTTGCCTGCCTGTATGTTTAGCTCAATGGAAGATAAGGCCTGACTGTGAGAAATGCACCTGTAATGCATTGACCACTCTGATGGGATGCTCTTCTCCCAAGGCTCGGATGCAGTGCTGGAACAAACAGTTAATGTTATCTTTTATCTTCATTAACTCTTCACCATCTAGAGACTCCAGCTTCCCTTCCAGGTATTCCAAATTCACCTGTCAGACAAAGAAGGAAAAGTCAATTCATGGAGCCACTGAGAACATAACTAAAAGCTGGAAATCAGTGCCTGGGAGAGTAAACATGCATTCAGAGGAAGGAGGATGGTTTTAATCTCTATTACCTTCATCAGGAAGAGCTCCTCCCAAAACCGAGGGTTGCATTTACTGGGATCTTCTGTCTGAAACAGAAAGGAATTGCTATTACAATAGCTGCTATGAACTGGATACAAAACATTTTTCTTATTGCACTATTTTAACCATTCTATATCCAGGAAACAACATGCACAGAAGGCTCTTGAGGTACAGCATACTTCCTTCTGCAAATTATCTATAGTAGAACCCACTGAAGAGACACTTCAAAAATAGGATGTCTGCTCCAGTGCAGAGATATATTCTTCAAAATAGGAATGTAAAAGCATAGCCAGAGACACTCCATGAGGCAGGATTAATTGCTCTCCACACCTCGTTCTTAAAACTTGATATTACTAATATATAAATACAATATACGGTATATAAACTGAGAACAGGATCCAGATATATGAAAACACCACAATGACAGGAATAGAAGTACAACCCTTACCATGAAGATCTCATCATACATTAGCACAACCTTCTCTTTCAAGGGTTTCTTACTAGCCGAAGATTTCCGAAGCAATCCACCTTTCTTCTCAGCTTGTGCCATGGTTTACAACCTACAGATTGAGAGACATGCTACATTTCAGAGAAGCTCTCTAGAGATAAACCTCCATAGCCCTCACAACTTCTCAAATTATGCTTATCTCAGCAATTTAAGGTGCTCACAAAGCACTTCATAGTCATTACTATATTATACCTTAGAATCATCAGGGTGCTATATAAATAAATAAATAATAATAATATCATCTGGGTTATTACAGATGCAACATTTTTCCTACATGGGGGTATAATGTATACAAGGTATAAAAAGGTTTACTGAAACACAATCGTACATTTTATTACACATACACATGGCAAATAGATATGCACATGATTTCTACACATAATATTTTTCTTTATACCCTACATAGGAACCATTTCACATGAAGTATCTTGATAGGTAGGGGATGGGTAGGGAAAGAGAAGGGTGCAGATTCTTTTAAACAAATGACAAATTGGACAGAAAGTCTTGCCAAAAGGAGCCCCAAAAATCCATGGTCAAGCCAAAATTCAAACTCAGAACTCCCATATACTGCTCAGAGGAGCATTATAGCTCACTCAGACAGATTTTAACAGCTCAGAACAGTAAGTGTAAATCTAGTGCACAGTGAGGTGGGAAATAAAAAATTCCTGTGCCTTATTTTTCTACAGAAATTTTTCCATTTCTTAAGTTTAATCTTAGCAATGGATGAATGCCAATTGCAAACATAATATTGGGTAAGCTTGGCAGTTTCAAAGTTGTAGATTAGTGGTTGTCGGCATATCATGTACAGTTCTTTGGGCTGCTAAAATTTATTAGTGTGTCAACAGCTTTCAGTACCTCTTTTTCCCCTCAAATATAACAGTTAAAAGGAAGTATGTGCTCAAGACTTAAAATTTTAAAAGTATTCTAATAAAAGTTTTGACATAATAGAACATTTAAATTGCATGAACTGTACTTTATTTTTCCCATCATATATTTCAAGTCAAATACTTGTGATGAATTGAGCCCCAAAAAAATAAAGACTTTTTTAAGCTTTGCTGTTTATTAAGTATCAGTAAACTAACATGTTCTAGGACTTTAGAGCCCAGGGCATCAGAACATTTTCCAATGCAAGTTACCCTAATTTGCAGAGGACAGTCTCTCAGTTCAAAGATTTCCAGAAAACCCGTATTTGTAGCAGCTAAGTAAGGAAGCAAGAATTGCCATAATGCATACTAGCGCAGGGTACAAGTCCTACTGATTCAGTCCTGACTTGGGTCCTGGTCCTGTTACCTTAGGGACTGCCTCCTCACGTACCAGCCAAACTGTTTCCCAAGACCTGACGAAGAGGTCCTTCTCTGTGCCTTTCCTATGATGGAGGCATGACAGGCTGAGATAAGAGAAAATGCCTTTATCAGAGGCATTATGTTTCTGTACGCCAGTTGCTAGGGAACAGGAGTAGGAACGTGCTGTTGCACCCATGTCCTGCTTGTGGGCGTCCCATGGGCATCCGGTTGACCACTGTGCAAACAGAAAGCTGGGCTAGATATGCCTTTGGTCTGGTCCAGCAGGGCTCTTCTTATGTTCTTATGACACCATGTAACATGTGAAGTGGCCTTAACAAATGGTGTCTGACTGGGGACTATTTTTTCCCGTTAGATTTTGTGTGTGTGTGCACAGGAAGTCACAAAATAAGTGTTATACTGCCACCAATCTCACAGCCTATATGAAATTTGCAAAAGTACCCTTTCTTTTCTTTTGCCAGCATCTCCCCCTTATCTGAGAGCAGTGTATTTAGGATCTGTGTTCACGCAGGTTATTAGAGGTAAAGCAGAAGAAAGGACATGTGGCAGTTCTGTTAAGGCACAATAAATAATGCACATAACAGTACAAACATCGCAGAATGTGTGCAGTGCCTAAAGAGCTGCACAATTCAACCTACAGCAGAGAACGCAGCAGAGAAAAAATAGCATAACTATTCCCCTCCAGGAGCATTTTCAGATACCTCTTTCAGACCACTGAAGGGATTTATTTTCTGCAAATACCAGGCTTATGAAGCAAGCCATAAAGCAGTACATTCCTACTTTATATCTGTCTGGGATAAGAGACAAACTACAGGAACTGTAACAATTGCTACCTTTGTAGAGATGCAAATTTTTCAGAAATTTTGACACCATGGAGAAAAACTGGCTTCTGTCCCATTCCCCACCCCTCGGAAGAAAACTAAAACTTGTAAGGAACTGGAAAAATATGCAATACCTATTTCTTTAGCACTGTTCACAGATATTAAGTCACTTTGTCACTTTAGGAACATAAAATGTATTATGTATAACTTGGCTTTGTCATAAACTGTTTCATTAAAATGTTAAAATCAACTCAGTAAATTTGAAAGTATTGTCTGACTAAACTATACTTTTAAATTTAATATACTGAACATGAGCAGATCAAGTTATACATAATACAGTTTAGGAATTTCAGCAAGTAGCCCCTGAAACAGATGAATTATCCCAGAAACCAGGAGAAACAGGAAGAGATGGAGCCAGAGGAAGACTGGTGTACAACATCTGTTCATGCTTGAGAGCAACCCAGTAGAGTTTAAGGAAATCTAGTCTGAAGGAAAAGCAATTGAGAGCTTATTTCACCGAAGAAGACCCTTATTGATTAGGAATGGTAATAAAACATATTTAAGAATATTTCCACAATCTCAGCCTTTTATTTGAAGAATGCACATTTTCTTCACATATTATAATACAACTCTAGTCAAATGTTGGGAAATTGAGCATGACTTAGAGTATCCCTAAACGTCTATCAGTAAGATACATTATATCAATAAGTTTAATAAGGAATAGAAGAATTAACTATGCTGGGAAATTTCCAGAAAATATTAGAATATTTTCTCCATGGCTTCAACATTTCCAGAAAATGTACATCTCTAGTCTCCCTATAAAGGTCTTCTTATTACAGAGATTTCAGAACTCATTTTGGGGGAATAAAAGTTGGGTAGCAATATAAGTGTAACATGTGTTACACTTTATTCATCATTCTAAAAAAAATCATAATCCAAAACAGTTTTTCAGAAACAAAAGCAGTCCTTGGGGAAACAAACTGGGGGTGGGGGGCCGTTTCAATTTTTTTCCAGTTTTCTCCATATCTTTGGAAAATAGTGTCTATACCTGATGAGTGTAAGCAGATCTCCCTAGTGAGCATATGTGATCCAAGTGTAATGGACTACAGTTATCACCTTACTAGAACTCTTTGTTTACCATACTCACAGTTGTATAGAACATTATGGTAACTGCAAAAGAGTTTAAGTTCATGCACGAAAACTGCTAGGTCAGTTACATGTTCTCTCTCTTGAAAAGCCTCCTATTCTAAGAACATAAGAAAAGCCATGCTGGATCAGACCAAGGATCCATCTGGTCCAGCACTCTGTTCACACAATGACCAACCAGCTGTTGACCAGCGATTCACAAGCAGGACATGGTGCAATAGCACCCCCCTACCCATGTTTCCCAGCAACTGGTGCATATATAGGCTTACTGCTCTTTCCTTGTATCATGGGAACACTATCTATGCATAGTGTTCTAGAAACAGGTAGACAGGGAGAGGTGAAAATTTGAACAGGCTTCCATCCTTCACCAACAGAATTAAATACTTTGGGCAGCAGCATAAGACTGTGCACATCCACTCACAGTGCTCTAATTGGACTACAGTTAACAAATCAATGTCTGAGCTAATAACATGCCATGCCTCCAGTTCAATGTTCTTATATGGGGATAAAGAAATATTCTTCTTGTATACCTACAGCCAGGAGTTGAGGAGCAGATTTCAGCATTTTTGTTGGATGTCCAGAAAGGCAAAGGATTCTAGGTCCCTTTGTAAATTGAGTGCTACTAAGCACCCTTCATAAAGTGGGTGCTACTTAGAGAGGCAATATGATCATGCAGACAAGTTCAAGCTTTCAACAAGGCTAGAATTGGGACATAGAATACACATGCATAAGGGAAAATGCTAGAGGCAACAATTAAACAAGGCTTTGGTCCTTATAAGTCCCTAGATTAAGGAATCCAAAAGAACCCATGAAAAGCACAAATATCCTCTTTTTGGAACTTCAAGGGTTTGTTTGGTCTCATGGCCTAAAGAGATCAACAGTACTGAAGGGGGGTTCTCTCTCCAGTTTTATAAAGAAGCAAATTTGGTTATGAGAGAAGCTGAAGAAATAAATTATTTCAATAGAGCACTTGTGAGGTTTCCATGCAAGCCAACAGGATGAGCTAAAACCCAAGATCCCTCAACATCACCCAGAAGCTGAGCTCAAGAGAACAGTGTGTGGGATAGATCACAGCACTCTCCCAACAGCCATACTGAGAGATATTTTTCACATGTAGCAGTTTGATCCTGCAGTATGCCACACTCAGCAATGGGGTGGGGGGTGGGAATGACAGCCATTCAGCCTCCATTTTCAAAGAATGCTCCAAATGCTATGAATTAACAAGGGCCAGGATATTGTCAGCATGCAACACTTGTGAACCTTTCAAAGTTCTCTCTAGCCACTGTAAAGAGATTTTCAGACCTGACTTATGGTTGCAAGCTGAAAAAATAACCAAATAATGGTACCAAACTTTACTAAATATGCTGAGGTTGGAATATTACTTGAAAAGGAAGGCTCTGTACTAAACATTGCATTGTAAAACACTATATTTGAAATCAAAGCTTGAAGTATCCTCTCATGACTAAAGCTCATTGCTTTCTATTGCCAGAGTTAAAAACGAAAAGGGAACAAAATTAAGTCCACAGTGACCTCTCCCATCAGAACGGTCTACTCTCTCTCTTTAAATTGTGACCTGATAATCAATCTGCATATTACAGTGTAGTTTCTTCATGTAACTGCTTCCATGTAAAGACATTTTGACATTCACATTAAACCAAAGAAGTTATTATACTAGGGTGACCATATGAAAAGGAGGACAGGGCTCCTGTATCTTTAACAATTGCATAGAAAAGGGAATTTCAGCAGGTGTCGTTTGTATGCATACAGCAATTGGTGAAATTCCCTCTTCATCACAACAGTTAAAGCTGCAGGAGCCCTGCCCTATTTTGTATCTGGTGAAAAGGGCAGGGCTCCTGTTGTGATGAAGAGGGAATTTCACTAGGCACTGTATGCATACAAATGACACCTGTGGAAATTCCCTTTTCTATACAACTGTTAAAGATACAGGAGCCTGTCCTCCTTTTCATATGGTCACTCTATATTATACAAGCAATCGCTACTCACAAGATCACAACCTTGTGCTCTATGTTAATTAGTCCAGAACTATTCCTGGTTCTGCTGTCACTTCCATCAACACAAATTAGCATGCACTAATATGTGGCAGAGAAGAGAGGGAAGAATCCACCCTTGAAACACCCTAATCATTTCCTTCTAATACTGAATCAAAGTTTCCCATACATGTATGAATGCAGATAGAACCACACCATCCATACACAAAAGGTAGATATTAGCAGAATTGGGATAACTCCAAGTTTTAAAGGAGTACACAACACCTTAAGGGAAAAAAACCCTGACAAAGGGACCCACTCAAAAAAGCAGTCTAATCAAAACTCCATGGGCACAGAAAGTTGATAGACTGAGGGCAGGGGAGAACTGAAAATTGGGTGTAAGAGATAATAGAATGGAAAGTGGTTGGACAAGGAGAAAAGAAGACACACAGAGACAAAGAGGATAGACAGAAGTTTCTATTATCTGGCTAGATCATTTGCTGATTCAGACTGAGCCGCTATTTTAAAATGTCACTAGAAGCGAGAGCTGCAAAATTAATGTTGTTAATGTAGCTAGATCGGACACAGGCATCCAGTTTGACATCCCAAATTTTTGTTTGAAGAAGGTAGAAATTAAACGCAGGGGTACATTATCCCTGGCTCTGTGGCCCAGGAACCACGGAGAGTGCGTAAACACAGAAATACCTGGGGCAACAAACTTCACTGCCCAAGGAAGCCCCTTACAACTTCTAAACCACAACAGGGGCAGAAAGATGAAAGCACCTGATGAAGAGGGATGGTTGAACTAGAACAGGAAATGCATAAAGGTGCCTCGTGGGTAGCTCCTGCATGCCTGCCTTTACCCCACCCTAGCCTGGCTCTACAGGGAGTCAAGCTATCTTCTCCCCATCCCTGAATCGTCTCCCTATACACACACAACGACACCCTCACGGATACAGGCCCCTTGTGTCCCCACCGCAGCAGCGTCGATTTAGTCCCCACAGACCCTCTCCTTAAAGAAATCCCATCTAGACCCCAATACGCCTCCCTCCCTTTGCCCTTATCGTCATGTTTTATTGCCCGACCGCATGCAACGTTATTACGCCCCGGGCCCCGACATCGAACCCCAGTAACTCCGTCTCGGTCATCAGGAAATCCGGCCTGAATAACAGAGCGGGGGTACAACCGAGGCCAGACCCCTTGTGAGGGAGGGGAACGTACCCTCTGTTACCTGAGCGGGGCGACCGCCTCCCTGTGCGCATGCGTCACCGGGGAGCCTTCGCCCCGCCCTTCTTCCTAACACGCAGGCGCGTTCTTCTTGACCGCCCTGGGCCCTCCTACTATCGTTTTGTGGGCGCTGGCTCTTTCTCGGTCCTAGTGCGAGTGCGGATGAAGGCGGAAAACAAAGTAGAAGCTTCGAAAGTATAAAGGGGGAAAGGCAATTTGGAGCAGCCAGATCCCAGCCTCGTCTTCTCTACCAACCCCAGAATTGATGATGAAAGCAGTTGTAATTCTCACAATTCAGTCTTATGCAGTTTTCTTACGAACTGCTACCTATGACAAAGACCCATTGAACACAAGGGGACTTACTCCAGAGTAAACGTTCATAGGATTGGGCGGCACGGTCCACCGTCGTGTGCATAGGAATCCTAACTGGAAAATTATCTCTCGTCCGCCCCCAACCATCGTGCTAGAGAAAATACCACGGGGAATCTGCTTCCAAGATCTATGGCTGCAATCCTACACCCACTTACCTAGAAAGTAACCCCCTTTGAATTCAATTAAGACCTTTGTTGCTTTAATTAAGCCATTCTTAACGCACCAAAGGTTAATTAACTCTACTCTTGTGTAGATCCGGTTACCATGTAGGAGTTTTAAGCAGTCCGTGTTTACAGGCTCACACAAACAGAAGTGTGCAGAAACTCTAGTACACTATCCAAGTAAACTCATAAGAAGACCAAAGCTGTCTAGGGATTGTGTGCATATTATGCACTGCGGCGCATGCTCACTGTGGCGTGATATATTGTTGACATAGTTTTTTGCTTGTAGTCAGCAGATTTATAGGAATTCCTTATCTAGAATGGTTGCTCTCCAAATTTCTGCCTTGCTGATATTCCCGGCTTGTTTGTAACCCCAGATTATTTCCTGCTTCTTATCTCTAGAAAAAAAATGATGCAGAGACGGAAAATTTACCAGCAACAAGTGCGTTTTTGGATCCAGAACACTCTTGGAAAAATAAAAAGCCTGGTTAGTTTTGCTGTACCTACACGAACCTACAAACTCGTGCACACCATCTTTCCTAACCTATTCTCAATTGCTCCTTTGCAAATAAAGATGGGTAAATTTCCATTTAAAATGCATAGGACAGATTACAAAATATATTCCTAACTAATACCCTAAGTCTAAACACACATGCAGTCTAATTCTATGCATGTTTACGCAGAAGTAAGTCCCACTGTGTTCAATGGTACTTACTCTAAAGTAAGGGTGCAAAAGATCTAACCTTTCTTCAAGGTAAGATAACGCCCATTAATTTTAGGAGTGCTTACTTACTTATAAATGAGTGCGTTTATGTGCATAGTCAGAAGTAAGTTCTATTCAGCTGCTGCCTTTGGTGGAAATTTTAACCCATTACTACACATGGCTTAAGTTGTTTGTGGACTGCACAGGATATTAGAAGCTTAAGCTGAAATCCTAACCTTCAGCCTAAATAAGAATGCAAAAAAACCCAAGATAAGGACTGTACCAGATTCCTCCCACATTCGGCCGTAATTGAGTTCTGGAAAGTAGCCCACGTCCTCTCCTCTCTTAATGGGCAAAGAGAGACTTTAATTTAACTGTGGCTCTAATAGCTAGATGTCTTCTTTCCTTTCTTGTTTTCATTTTTACTCTAGAGTAAGTGCAGGGCCACAAGTCAGATAAGGACCCTAGCGGGGCTTTAAAACAAAATGAAAAGAAGTTGCTAAACGCACATTTAAAGCGAAGCCTGGTTTGGTCTTCAGGGTCCCTTTAATGCAGGGCGGAGCTACCAGATAGGCCGGACAAGGCGGCCGTTCTCTTCCAGCCGCTGCGCACTACGGGGAGGGGATCAGCCGCCGGGACCGCGAGGTTTTAACCTCATCGGGCAGGGACGGAAGTGAAAGAGCTGGAGGCAGTTGGGGTTTGGCGCCGAGGTACGGGGAGGGGAGCGACTCCGCCCGGAAACGAAAGGCCTCGTGATTGCAGTAAGGAGCAGGGCGCTGTTCCTCCTGGACCTGGAGAGAGGAGGCAGCGCGAGAGGGCTTCTACACTAGCACGCCCAATTCTGTGCTAGAGACACGCCTGGATCGATCCATAGCGCCGCGCCCGGCCTCCCCGGGGCGCATAGGAAGAGCCGCTGCCTTCCCTCAGGGTGCGGGAAGCGAGACAGGCGGGGAAAGGGGAAGCAATCTAACCAGCTAGCACGAGTGGGGACAGGGGAGCCGCTGCGCTTGGGAGTAGGTGACGTGGGACGCAGCCGGGGCGCAAGGGAAATTGGTGACTCCCGGAGACTAGAGACCGTCAGCAGCAGCGCGAGAATTAGCGAGCAGGGCGCGCCGGAGCTGGCGAGGTGGAGCGGACGGCGCCTGGGAGCTCCGGGGAAGGCTCGCGCCAAGGAGCGGGGCTCTTCGAGGACGGAGGTCGCGAGGACATCGGAGTGCTTGTGGGGGTCCGGCGAGAGGAGGGCGTCTAGTCAGGCTGAGGCGCTGTTCCCAGCTGGAAGAGACGCGGCAGCCTCGCCACGGGCAAGGCGAGCTAGTGAGGAGCTCCGAGCTTGGCCCTGCTGCGGCTCGTGCGTCTCTCTCACCTCTTTCCCCCATGTGGCCGGCAGCCGCTCCGAGATGAAGCGAGCCGGGGCGCTGCGGCAGGTCTCGGACTGGAGCGACTTCGTGCGCGGCCGCTGCCTGCGGGAGCTTCTGGAGCAGCGCCTCCCGAGCGAGGCGCCCAGCCGCATCGTCGCCAGCCCTGACAGGCAGCATCTGCTTCTGCTGTGGAACCAGCCGGACCGCGAGGCTCGGGTCGTGGCTTTCCAGCGCCTCGGCGTCGTTGGGAGCGACTTGGAGCGGACTTGGCAGCCTCCTCAGCCGCCCGTGGTGGGATTGCTTTTCCTGGAGAGCCCCGCCACAGCCATCTCCTGGGTGCTGACTATCATCTGCGAGCAAGGCCGGACTGAACTCTGGCGCTTTCTGCCTGCTGCGGGGTGGCAATTGCTGCAGAGCCTGGAGCTCTGCCATGGGGCCCGGGCCCGGATTGTCTCCATCTGCAGCTGGGATGGGCAGCTCGTGTGGTGTGAGGAGAGGCCCCCATTGGATGCCCAGCAGATCCCAGAGAGGAGAGCCTTCCAGTACTGTATCTGTACCAGAGGCCTTCAGGTTGGGGAGCAGGGAGCCCAGTTGAGCCCACTCAGGATTGTCTTGCATAACAGCCCTGTTTACCAAGTGCTGGCCTCGCCCTCAGGTGTCTTCCTGGTGCCCACCCCAGCCACCTTCCCAGCTATCGCCAAGTTTGTCCTCATCTGGCACCCTGAACATTCTGACATTGTCATTGCTGCTCCGTCCAGAGGATGTATTGGCACAAAAGCCTTGCAGCCTGGCAGTGAAGTGGACTTCAAGAAACTGGTGCTCGGCTATGTGGGACTCTTGGCGGCCATGGAAACACTGGACATTCATAGCTGTGCCCTCTCCAGCTGCAAAGGACTCTTCCTGGTTACCAAAACGGGTGCTGTGGATCTGGTTCAGCCTAATGGGGTGTGGAGGCCTATCTTTGATTTAGAGGGCTGGGCCTTAGCCCCAGGGGAGCAGGTCCAGCTGAAGGTATTTGGTGACACTCTTACCTGCTTGCTGGGAGGGGCCCTTTATCTTGTGGACCTGGACAGTAGGCAGTTAATAGAAAAGAAAACTGTGAGCATGGAAGAAGTGCTGTTTTTGGACTTCCATGCTGAGGACGAGGAGGAAATGCAGCTTCTTGCTCCAAGTGGCATTTACAGCCTTGACTTCTCTGGCACTGACAAGACCAGCCAGCCGGAGCCTAACCTAGTGGAGATGGTGTTTGAAGAGGCCTGCAAGTACTATCAGCGGCGGAGCCTTAGCAGCTCCCAACTCACCGTAGAGAAACTGAAGAAGGGGGACATGTTTCAGGCGCCCATTGCGCTGTCGTCTATCCTGTGCCATAGCCTTGCTCCCAAGGAGAGAAGGTCCAGAGCCCTCCCAGAGCCTTATGCCAAACTGCTGGGCACAATGCAGTTAGAACTGCAGAGCTACCAGAACCTAGAATTCCTCAAGTCATGCGTGGTTGGGGCTTCAGAAAGCGAGGTGCAGAGCTATGGTGAAGCACTTGTGGAGCAGGAGCTCAGCCGCCTTCTGCACTTGGACTTGAACAGGGAGAACCTAGCATACCTGAATGCCATCTTTGGTTCCTTTCCTGGGGCCTCCTGGAAGGCCATCCAGAATCACTTGCAGCTGCAACAGAATGGCGATGGTGTTTTAGTAGCCAGAGCCACTCCAGATGTATGGAAGAAAATTCTGGGGGGACCTGTGCCCAGCCTGAGCAAGCAAGGGGAGGGGCCAGTAAATGGCGTGGTCCCCCTCTTTGAGCTTGTCTGCCTCTCTCTCCACCAGTTCAAGCCTAAATGGCTGCCGCAGTTTGTGGAGCTGTCTCAACAGTATATGGGTGCCTCTTGGACTTACAGCAACAAGGAGGGCCCTGAGGGGGGTGTTCCCCTCTACAAGAGAGCACTGGCTGTGCTGCCGAGGTGTAGGAGTAGGTGCTCCTTGGCCGAGGGGGAAATGGAAATCGAGCTCCTGCTATCTAGCCAGCGTCCCAAAGCCATCCTGCAAGCCATGGACCTCCTTATCCGGGATGGGCGATGGCAGCGCGTGATGGAGGCAGCCAAAAAGTTCTCCATGCTAAGCCCTTTGCTGAACAAGGAGATTTTTATTGTCCTCTTGGGAGAATTTTGCCAGCACAGGGCACTTGACCCTTACTTAGACAAGTTGTGGGAGCTCTGTCCTGCAGATCTGAGTGCTTCTGATGTCCTGAGCATTATTCAGCAACACGTAGCCCCAGCAGAACAGGACCCCTCTCCCTTCCCTTCAGACAGGACAAGCCAGATGACCATTGGCCTGCTCAAGCCCCTATTGCACAGACTGGCACAATGCCCATCGGGCCCGGCTGAAATTTATGCTGACGTCTTACACGGGCCAACTTTTCCTCCACCGACCCCTCCCAGGGACCAGCTGGTTGTTCCAAAGGCAGTGTCCCAGGAAGAGCAAATCCCCTTTCAGAACCACACATAGCGCACATTGTGTGAGGTGGTGTGAAGCACAGAGGCGGAGATAGGCAAAAGGGCATCTCAAGTAATTGCTCCTGGTAAAGTCGGGAGCTGCAGCCTATGCATCCCGCTTACACCCTACAATCAGCATGCTGTCCCTACCAAAGTGGGGGGAAACCCCAAAGATTCTTATACTGCCAGTGGGTTTATTTGCAAGAATGCATAGCTGGTAGCAAGGGATGGAGGTTTCTGGTGCCTTAAGCAAGAGCAGTTAATGCATATCGGAACTGCACCATTGCTCACATAGTGAGACTAGATGAAGAACTACAGCTGATGTACTCCCATCCTTTTATGAATAATGCCAGTGGGTAGGAGTTAAAATCTTTCTCTACATCTTAGTAAAATGTCAGTCTACATCCATCAGTCATATTTGCTTGTGAGCTTTGTGTAACTGGGGAATTGCCTTGCTTTTATTACCTTGAAGGTATGCTCAAACTTCCATCATTATGTGCATTTACCTTTAGCTGTGGGGGACTTTTTTTCTCCTGGCAATAAGCCAACTGTGGACTGTCAAGTTTCATTAGCCAGCATTACTTCCTCATGAAACTAAAGCTTTTGAAACTCCCTGCTTGAGAGCATGTCAGCTGTCTGCTTCACTGTTTTGGGAACCCACTCCTCAGATGCACCCAAGCTCTTAAGCATGCAATATTTACCTGCAGAAGGGGAAAACCCAACTGTTTCCACCACAGATACATACTTGCACCTTTGCCCCCTATAGTGGCCTTATCTTTTGTGTGTGTTTTTAAATGGTGGAGGCTGTCAGTAGAGAGGGTGATTCTGTGTTTCACTGGAGTAGTCCATACCTTGCATGCTTGCAGGGCAGTGTAACTCTTGCCTAGTGCTTTATCTATGGGTCCCCACTGACTTAAGCAAATCCTTCTGTGTTACAGAAGAAAGAGGGGGCTTGGACCAATGCTGTAATGCACTCAGCCTGTGACATTTAGCAGTGTCTTGGCAATTTCCCTGTTCTTCCTAAGTGTAACTTCTTATCAAGAATGAAGAGACTATTCTACCTGCCTAGGTACACCTAGCTAGAGTTTCATCACTGTAGCCTTCTCCCACAGATGAAACAGGACGAATTGAGGGATAGGGGTATTAACTATTCCAGGCAGGAGTGATTTTTTTTCTTTTTATAGGTGGCATTGAGAATGTGGTTTTAAACCTTGTGAAATTGCTCAAATCGTTTTTAAAAGTGCAAAGATTCCTTCATGTGGCACAAAGAAGACAGATAGCTTATTGAGTGAAAGCAAGTCAGTGCACGTTGGTTCCCTCTGCTCAAAGGATAGGTTTAACAGTTGTGGAAGAAGGCAATGGGAATGGTCTGGGCTCTTTAGATACAAGGTCATGAGCTTCTTGATATTTTCTAATATTGTTTATGCTTTCTTTAATTCTTCTCCCCCACCTTGTAGAATTTGTTGGAAATCTGTTTGGTGGCAAATGGACCCCGGTCAGACAAGACCCTGTCTTGATACTGAGCTGACTGGATTTCAAGCAAATCGCAGGTGCTGTGACTAGGCCAGGTTTGGGCAACTTGTGGCCCTCCAGATGTTTTGGCTTACAACTCACATCAGCCCTAGCCAGTATAGTAAGGGATACTGGGAGTTGTAGGCCAAAGCATTTGGAGGGCTACCAGTTGCCACTTCCTGTGGACTAGGCCCAAGCCTTCAGCAGCACCTCAGCAATCCTGGAAATTTTCTGTGTTTTCCTTTCTGGCTGCGAGCTACCCCCTTCTGGGGGGCGGGATGAATAAGTAGCAGGACATAGAATCAGCTTTGGATCTCCCTTTACTCCATCTCTACCAGATAGCTAGAAAGATATGGAAATACTTGGGGCATGAAGTGTGTTACTGAGGAGAGTGAGTTCCATTCTGAAACATCTGTACCAGAAAAGCCCAAGTGCAGGACTCATACCAAAACTAGGCAGCCCATCTCTACAATACTTCCTATTGTTTACAGTCTCCCTTCATGTTTTCCAAGCACCCACAAGCTTCCTCAGCCTGGAGCCATTTCTAAAAAAAAATGTAAGAGTGAGAACAGAGTAAATCTTGCCTCTCTTTAAAAGTTCAGAATGGAGTGTGTAGGTGCTTGCAAAAGCTGAAGATGGGAGAATACTTTATCTTTCCGAGCTATACACAAGCCTCTTCCTCCTCTTTTTGGCAAAAGTAATGAAGCTTTGACAGTGCTAGTGTCCACATGGTTTGGATGTTCTTTCTGATGTTACCTTGGTAATGGAGCCTCCTAGGCAAGGGAGAGAAACTGTCCACATAATGTCTTTGGATGGTATGTGCCCTGCCCAGCTTGAGTAACTTGGCAGAGGGACAGGAGGGTTCTTTTTATGCTAACCTTGACAAACGAGTTTATTCTATTTTTAATGCATTTCTGGTATTTGAAGCCATTTCTGTGTCCTGTATGCAGTATTAAAAGATGATGGCCAACCTTAAAAGAGAAGTCTGTTTTTGGCTGTGAAGTATCTGGTGTGTGCATTGTGGGCACCCAGCTGTGTTTGTCTTTTCTCTCCGAGCTGTTGATTCAGTCTGGGCCTCACTTGTTAATAGGGAACAATCCCAGCAGATAAATTGCAGCCTGACCCAGAAAAGTCCCTCCACTAAGAAAACAGATTGTTGCTGGGAAGGGAGACTGCAGTGAACAGGCTATCTTGCTAGCAATCAATGCACCTTTGTCTGCTGAGTCATAGCACGAGAGCTGTGCTGGCAGCTGCTCAGCTTCTTCTGTGAAAGCAGTTATGGGGTCACTGTCTTACCTTTAGTTTCCCTCACTGTTGCCTCCAGCAAAGGGTGGTGGAGGTTAAAAGCGGCCACTCAAGCAGAAATAATGCAGAGAGGTTTTATGGAACTATACAATAAAGCCTGGGAAGAAGGAAAAATAGTTATAAACTAGCCTAAAATTAGGCTTCATTTCATGTGGTCCTCCAGATGTTTTGGCCTACAACTCCCATCAGCCCTGGCCAGCGTGTGGGAGTTGTAGGCCAAAACTTCCAGAGGGCTGCAAATTGCCCGTCCGACATAAAGGGAGTGGAGTTTGGATTGTCTTGCTATGCATCAGGAGAACAAGAAGCCTCTTTAGAAGATGGGTCTTAGAAATATAAGCAGCAAGATACGGTGATTATTAATCTGATGCTTTAACAGCTACCATGTTCTGCTTTGTTTCTGCTCCTCAAGTAGTAGGAGATGGGCCAGATTTGGCATGGGAGCGAAGTTGTCACTCTGGTACAAAAACATGTCAAGAACATATTTAAGATCAATACAAAAGGCGCAATCTGCTTTCTTAGAATACTTGATCCAATTTCTTTGCTGTTCTCTTTACATATTTTTGTACTTGGGTACCACCTGTGTAAGGTTCCAGAGACAGACTTGGTTTCCTTCTCATCTGGGAGTTGCTCCTGGTACTTCAACAGGCAGGCATGACGAGCTTATTTTAAAAGGGTCACAAAATAGGTAAGTTCATGGGTTGTTTTTTGGAACAGTTTCTTTTGCTGGGCACATCTGCTGGAGCAACTTACAGTGACAATAAGATGTCATTGTATTTTGCAGTTCTTATTTCTCAGAGACCAGCAGCCTATAAATGCTTTTCACTACATTAAACTTCTAAGTATCCCAGACTTGGCTTAAATCCTACAAAAGCCATGAAAAATGTGAATGTATGGAATAGATATAAAAAGGCAAAATAGTGTAATGATAATTTTTAAAATTCTAGTTAACAATTTTCACTCACATGAAGAAAGTATGTGTAGAATGGGACTGAATCAGACATTTAATTCAAACCTCTTTATTTGATATAAAGATCTAAACGTAAAAGATGGGGTAGAAATTTCTTCACTCTCGATTGCTAATCACTTCCCATTCATGATCCTGGGACTTTACAATTAGTACTACCTTACATCCCAATCAAGTATATTTTCTCTTTCACTGGAAATCACTTGAGTAGGCCAAAGCACAGAATGCATTCACAGCAGAAATACCAGGGAGAATTACATTCCTATCATCAGAGACTCCAATCTTGGCAGTAATAATGTGGAATTACTTCCCATATGGTTCAACACACCCTGCTAAGAGTTTCTACATGGCCTTTTCCCCACCCACCCACTCTAGCAAGCACAGCCATATAGTGAGCACAGCCAGAGGTGGGTTGTAGATTATTTTTTAGGTGATGACCCAATGATGAAGGTAGTGGGTTTCAGCTTTTTGTTTCTTTTGATTACTTACTTGTTCCTCTGTAGGTTGTGATCTCTTCCCCAAAGCAATAGGATGAGATGGGAAAGTGTCACATTTTAAATGATGTTATTATTCCAACAAACTAAATTTGGCTTGTGAACAGAGGTAGTTTCTCAATATAGTATTCAGCAGGAGACCCCCACCTACACAGCACACCTGTTTTTGCCCTGGGATACACACCCTAATTTAATTTATATCCTAATTGAATTTTCAGTTCAGCTGGGCTTTTGCCTTACTTTACAAACTCTCCTAGTATATTCATGGAGACAGGTGCAAAATACTTTAGGAATTATCATGTTCTTCTATTGTAACAATATAGTGCCTTTTCAGCTGATTAAAAACACCCAGATTTTTATTCTGGATTTAATGTTTGTGCTGGTCTCTCTTGATCTAGCACCAGTAGCCTACTGTCCTCTGCCTTAGTAATGAATTAAGGGATTGCTATAGTAGTATGTATTTAAGTTAGGAGATAGGGCAACTGGTACAAGACCAAAGAATGGAAGTTCATATAATCAATGTTACAGGAAGCAGTACAATTCTGGTAAAGGAGAAAGGCTAGTAATGGGAAAGGTGGTAAAGAAGTATTTAACCCATTTAGGGAGGGGAGGATTGCCAATAAAAAGCAAACATGTCCAACACTTGTTAATTTTTAAAAGGCTCTGAATGCTCCCACGCTGACCTGTATAGTAAGCAAACAGTGAATCTTGCAAAAGTTTGCAAAATGACATTTAGAGAAGAAAAATCTATCTTGTTCTGCACCAGTGGTGTTATAGGCACTAGCCAATACATAGTCATATTCTTCTTACTACTGAGTAAGAAGTGCATGGACATGCATTTCTCAGGAACAAAAGTGTTGCAAATTCCCCAGAACACAACCAGTTACAATGTTCTTGAGTAAACACACATCATCAGGAAAGGCCTTTAATTAACTGGGGAATCTGCCCAGTCTCCAATGATGTACAGTAGAAGCCAAGCAAAAAAAAACATGCTTTTATGTACCATATTAGGATTCTGATTTAAAGTTTATTGCAAACAGGAAAAGGATATACGGTAGGCTTTTCTTCCCCACAGAAAATTACATCACTGGAAACACGAAGACTCATTAAAAATATATATGGTGCATCTATATTCCTGATCTCCAATACTTTAGTTTAAGAATACATCATTTTCAGTGTTGTTGCACAGTCTACTGGTTGCTGTGCAGGGAGAAGTGTATTTCAGAGCCTGGCATTTGTTGATTGTATCTTGGTACTCTTACTAAAAGCTTGTAACACATTGAAGAGGCACATGTTTTTCTGCTTTTGGTCTAGAGCAGATGAGCAACTCATGGCCCTCCAGATGTTTTGGCCTACAACTCAGCACTAGCCAGCACAACTAATGATAAGGGGTTGTGGGCCTCCAGATATTTTGGCTCGCAAGTTGTCCATCCCTGGTCTAGAGGAATGGAAGTCTCCTGTTGCTCCTCTTATGAATTGCTTATCATACCTCTTCCTCTTTTATTGGAGTCTCTAACATTTTGCATCAATTAGCTTAGACAACTTGTCAATTTCCACTGCTAATTTCAAAGACATTCCTAATTCTATTTGAGTTTTTCCCACCATTTGAGAGGGGGATTAAATTTTTGGCACAATGCATTTGCATAAATTCAACATTATTGGGGGGGGGATATAAAATGCTAAATTCTGCAAATGAAGAACTGTGGGGAGAGAAGCACATATGACTGGAGAATTCAAAGGTCCATGCTAGAACAGCAAGAGACAAAATGAAATGTGAAAAAGTGCATTATAAACTACCTAAGGCAATGTGTGCTCTTTGGGCACACCAAGGTTAATAGAAGGGTACAGTAGGTTTTAGCTACGGCACTCACTTGCTCCTTTCTTTCCAGGTGTGGTCTCTAGAGCAGAAATGGTCAGACAGTGGACAACCTAGCACTTTCTGGTTGTTGAGATTCTTGCAAAGAATGCAGGCCTAGGTGAACCTTGATCTGATCCATGAAGGTACTACTTACATTTTTGAGCAAGAGTATACATTCAACATCATTTAATGCAGAGAAGTTACACCTTACCTTTACGAAATGCAGCATATGCACTCTTTCTTTGTAAATCTAAACACATATTGGAGGACCACTGGGTTCCACTAGAAAAAAAAAGCTACATAAAACTGAAAAAAGTGTGCCATTCCCCCATGCTCTAGAAGGAGAATGACCGTATTGGCCAGGTATAATGTGCTACCTGTAATGCCCATGAGTAACTATCCAATAGGCCAATGTCAGTCAACTTTGTCATACAAAATCCTATATTAATCACAATCTGGGAAGACTCTCCTCAACCCAATGTCCTTCTGTAGAAAAAATTAGCATAATTTCAACTCTTCTGGGATGAATGCACCATTATGGACAGTGAGCAGCCACAGTCAGAACAATTAAGGATATAATTGTGTCACATGATGAAATCTAAAGATCAGGTAGGAGCTCCAGAGCATAAGGAGTCAGCGGTCCAAACAACAAGGTCATGGCTTTGCAGAAAGGATGTAGTGCAGAGACGGCAAGCCCAGTCTCTACAGTAGGTTAGGGAGAGGCAGAAATTATATATTGGGAGCACAGCTATATGTAAAAGAACTTGTAAGTGAGTGTAGTAACCCGACTGTCCCTTTGGCAGGGTGGAGGAGAAACCCTGCTGCCCCATTTCAGTCTTCACCAGGGGAAATTTGTTGCAGGGTGGTGACCCACATGCTCCACTTTGGCAAGAGAGGTCCAGGAGTTCTGTAGACATTCATGTGTCATCCTTAGTGCTGTTCAGAAACAAGGAGTTGAGAAAGGAGATGCTAGTCCCTCAGCTCTGCACGGGGCATTTTGAACATACTTTGTCGTGATCTGCAAAGGAAGAGAGGAAGGAAATATAGAAACAGTTTTCCAGGCTTGAGCCAGCCCTAGATTGCTGAGTGGGGCATTAAGGAAGAATGGATGATCTGAGGAGGGGAAAAAATCCTAATGATATTTACAGAAATGCCCTCTTATGTCTATGGTTTGGACTGTTCTTAATGTCCTACAGTGGAACTGGGGATGACTATCTTCCTGTAAGAGAATCTGTGAAGAGCTCAGATCTTCAATTTCAGTTCATGCCAGGATAGGATTTGGTGGGTTCTATGTACACTGTTAACAACACAACTGCCTAGTACCATCCCAGATGGTGCCTCTCTGCAGCTGGAGCCAACATACAACAGAAAGCTCCAAGGCCTACCCTGCACTGCATTCAGTGTGCTTTGACTGAGGGCTCATCTACACCAAGCAGGATATTTCACTATGAAAGTGGTATATAAAAGGCAGGAGCCACACTACTGCTTTATAGTGGTACTGAAGTGCACTGACAATGGTTGGGGCCCATGACACATCCACACCAAGCAGGATCTAGTGGTATGAAAGTGGTATATGGTATGGGTCAATGGGCCTCAACCGTTGTCAGTGCACTTCAGTACCACTATAAAGCCGTAGTGGGGCTCCTGCCTTTTATATACCACTTTCATAGTGAAATATCCTGCTTGGTGTAGATGAGCCCTGAGACACCAACACCAGAGCAGGAAGTTTCCGACATTGTACTGGCAATGCTCCACGCCTGAAATGCCTTCTATGCTTCTTCAGCATCTTCCCCAGTACTGGTTCAGCTTCCTTTTACCCCAGTTATATGAGTATTAATCGAGTACTGATTTCAGCTTGAATTTAGTGCTATATAACAAAGATAAGACAGGAGATATGGAAAGATACCTACAGTTCCATGGGTTCCGTATCATCATCCCTGGTAGGAGAGAGGGAGAGTGTCAATGGGGTATCTGTTGCAACCCCCACAAAGGCTGGCCAGGAAGCAGGCTAAGCCCCTGTTCCCTAAACTAGGCAAGGAGTTAAAATGATAAGTGCTTACAGAAAACCCAGATGGCAGGCCAATATAACCCAGCCTTGCCCAAACTGGTATCCTACAGATGTGTTGGACTGCAACTCCTATCATTCCGTAGTCTATACTGCTGGGAGTTGCTGTCCAACACATCTGGAGGGTGCCAGGTTGGGTAAGGCTGGTATAACCTTTTACCCATGCTTCCAGTCCTGGGCACCTACTGAATTGCTAGAAGAGCCATGGCCACTGACCAAACTAGTAGCCCCAGCTCCTGTGTACTGGCTAGCATGGCCCCTGTACATCTTGGCACGTGCATGTTCTGAGTCTGCTACTGGCACCGTACAGCCAAATTGGGTGTAAAGAAATTTAGCCATAAGGTTAAGAAGAGAATCAGCCACCTCTGCTGCCATAACACCAGAAATCCTCCCTAGACAGATAAGCTTCTTGACCTTGCCATGGCTGCAATGCATATTTAGGGTCATAGTTTGTTGTGTTTTTATTGCTCCATACAACCCAAGTGATATAAACTGAATGGAAACAAGACCCAAATCAGTGTGGCTTCCACTGGACCAGTTTTAGCAGCATCCAGTAAGGGTGAAAGCAGTGTCCCAGGATGAGTAATGAGAAGAGCAGAAGCTTCACTTCTTCATTTCCTAGGGAAGGCAGGTAGAACCACCCCTATGAGGTTCTGGGGCACTCACCTTTCCATTAGTATCTTCAAAGCTGACACTATCACAAAGGAGGGGGTATTTTATAGCTGTGCTATGGCAGCAGCCCCATACCTGGAGTCATGCTCCTAGGCAATGGAACCACTGGGAGGCTTCCACCTATAACCCTTCTGGGGTGTCTAAGCTATGGTCAACAGAGAATGCTGCACATAGGAGACAAGAAAAACACATAGTCCAGGAGTTAACAATTTGGCGCCTGCTAGGACTTCTTGATGCATCCACTACGATGCATCCTCCATTGTCCTGCTGAGTTCAACAGCTAAGAAGCAGGTAGTCAGCAGACCAGGAGACCCATCTCCCAATCTGCCATCTTCCTGCTTCCTTTCAGCTGAGGTGAGCATGGCAGGAGGCAGAAGCTGCAGCAGAAGCGACAGTGGTGGGTGAGTGCGGTGGAACCACAGGCGAGACGGGAAGTAGGCGCGGATTGAGAGACTAGCTCTGGTGCCGATGAAAATGATTAAAATCTTTAATAATTCTTGTCTGTGTCTAGAATGCTGGACGTTTCGGATTAGAAATAATCCTTCTTCAGGAGCTGACGCTGAAAACCTTACTCTTAAATTTTAAATATTTTCTGGAGCCTTTTTCCTTTCTGAGCGTTCTGCTGAACTGCCTTGCAGCTACGAGCCAGAACTCTTTGATTAGAGGCAGTTCAGCAGAACGCTCAGAAAGGAAAAAAGGCTCCAGAAAATATTTAAAATAGAAGAATAAGGTTTTCAGCGTCAGCTCCTGAAGAATTATTTCTAATCCGAAACGTTGAGCATTCTAGACACAGACAAGAATTATTAAAGATTTTAATCATTTTTATCGGCACCAGAGCTAGTCTCTCAATCCGCGCCTGCACAGTGGTGCCTTCTTACCCTGCCAACTACACACTTGTCCGAGACGGGAAGTAGCAGGAGGCAGAAGCAGTGGGGATGGAAACATGAAAGGAGTGGCAGCAGGGAAAGGAAATCCCAGGTGGGGAGGAAGAAGGGGGGCAAGAAGAGTGGGAATCCTGGAAAGTGGGGGGGACGGGACAAGAAAATGGCCCATAGCCCTCCCAAAAAAAGTCACATGTTCCTGCAGCCCTGAAAAAGTTGCCTAAACCTGTTCTAATCTATGGCCATAGTAAGAGTGACAAACAGGAGTATGAACCATCCTTACTCATAGAAGTCATCCATGAACATCCTGCGGTAAAACTTGGCAAGCCGCACAGCCAAGATGATATTCGGCAGCAGAAAGACAGTGCACCAACCCAGACTGAACCAGAAGGCATTCTGGACAAGGAAGAGGAAAGGGAGGCGGTCAGTGTTAGTGGAAAGGTATTTCAACTGCCTCATTGTAGCTCCCACCTTCACTGCTTAAGGCTACACGTGCCCCTGACAGAAGCATCACTACTGGAGGATGTATCCTCACCTACTGCCTACCTATCCATTTTCCATACATGCTCCCAACTTGGCACTAGAGCCCCGTGCATGTACATTCGGCACTTCCTACACCAGTGCCCATTCAAGAGATGTCACTTTCATGTGTCAGGACAGCCAGTATGGTATAGTGGTTCAAGCAAAAGGGTAAGCCTAAGAAGACCTGAGTTCTACTCCCCACACTTCTGTGAACCTCACTGGGTCACTTTAGGTCAGTCACTGGCTCTCAGCCTAATCTACCTCACAAGGTTGCTGCAAGAATAAAATGAAAGAGGGTCATATACAGCTCCTTAGAGGAAAAGTGCAATATAAAAGATGTTTCTCCAGCTTTCCCCCATACGCCTTCCCAAAGACAAAACTCTCCAAAGACTTAGCAAACCTACCACCCTACACATTTGGCATTTCTGCATAACTTCCACCTATAATTTACTCCCACATCCCCAAGCTATAACTACCATCTTTCCATCCTCTTGTTGTCACCCCATTCATGTGACCCCATGACATCTATCAATTCTCTCTATCCCAAATACAATGTCTGCTGCCCTCTGCTTAGACCTCCTGCTGATTCCCTCACCGCTGAATCAACAAGGTAGTTGCAGAAAATGGTGTTCACGCTGTCCAGTACCCAGGCTGCAGGTCCACAGCGGCCCACTTCCCCTGTTATCTGCCAGCAAAGGAAACAAGAAAACAGGATGATTATCAAAGGAGAAAACCCAGCCCCAAATTCCCCTCCTGGGCTTAGAACTTCCTCACCATGTTCTCCTCATATATGTGTTGCCAACCCAGCTCAACAACCCCTCCCCTGACATAGTAGCAATTGCTCCAACATTATGAACCAAACAACTCCATGCTGTCTCTGTGTCCTAGAAATAAGGAAACAACTCAGAATGATTTCAATAAGGTCAACTTGGTTTTGCTTATATATGCATCCAATGCCACTTGTGCATGCGGCCATAGCACTGGCACACAGACGCATGCAGGCACAAGTGTGAATGTTTACCTAGGCATGCAATTTATTATGGTCCTTAAGCTTCAATAAATTACTGGCTGGGTTCATACAGCACGCTAACCCACCTTGTTAACTGCTTGTTAACTGCAATGTGGTTCATTTTTCTCCAACAAGCCACCTTGTGAACCAATGGCTTGTTGTTGTGTTGTTCAGGGTGATTAGCAAGCCACAACGCATAGTTAAGGAGCAACCCTGCAGAAAATGAGCTGTGTTCAAACAACACGATAACCCATCCTGTGGAAAACACACTGCATTCATACAACATGATAACCCACGGTTAAACATCAACCCACTCTGGGTGATTAGCATGTTGAGTGAACCCAGCCAATGACTGACCTGCGTGGTTCTGTGTAACCTCAGACAAGTACTCATCCTCTACGTCAGCTTAGCTATGACTGGATAAGTGTACAAGCAAGGGCAGGCAGGCAAACTTGCTCCCACTTTGCCATTACCAAGGATTAAGCCCAATCTCCAACTATAGGAGTTGACATTAATTACCATGCTCTTGGCCCAGTCCAGGTATTTCTCAAAGAAACCCACCACGGAGTTCACAAAAGCCGAGGTCTCCTAGATGTATGGACAGAAGAAAATGCGGGTGAGGATAGAATAACCCTTTTCAAATTCAGGAGTTCACTTCTGGGACTTACATACCCATTTACATACAGACTGCATTTATGGCTGCATGGAAGGGAAGGGGAATGAGATGCTAAAAAGCTACGGGTGCAGGGAGGGAGGAGGCAAAGCTGATCCTTTCTTGATCAATTGGGACTCCACCTTGGGAGCACAAGTCCCTACATTTAAACAAGCTTCTGCTTCTCTCTACTGTATTTACAATTTATTTTATTTATTATAATTCTATACCACCTTTCTGGGACCAAGGCAGTTTACAAAAAATTCAGAACATAGTCAAATAAAAACATGGTAAAACATTAAAAACCAACACTAAAAGCCATAGCAACGATTTAAAAAGCCAAATGAAAAAGATGTGCCTAGATCCCTTTTCGAAATGCAGAGAGTAGAGACTAATATATACAGAGTGCCCAAAGCACACAACTACAAGATATACATTCAAGGATGGGCAGTAATAATTAAACTTGTTTATTCACAGATATGATGGTGATAACTGATGCATCCCCTGCATAGCAAAATGACACGGTCATCAATGGCAAATGGATAAGAACAAGAAAACAAAAACACAAGAAAGTTTACAACGCTGATAAGAAAAAGAAAACAATAAAAATAGCCTCATATTATAAACATAGTTTACAAAGTTACTGTACTGATGTCATCACCAGCACTGTATTGAACTATAAACTCTGACTGTGGTTTCAATTTATGTACATCATGCATCAGAAATTATTCATTATAAAAATGTGGAGATGATTGTATTAGGAGTAAGTTTCATTTGCCTACAGTTTTGTTAGGCAACCAGCAGTTTGCCATTGATGACCATGTCATTTCACCATGCAGGGGATGCATCAGTTATAACCATCACATCTGTGAATAAACAAGTTTAATTATCACTGTTCATCCTTGAATGTATATCTTGTAGTTGTGTGTTTTGGACACTCTGTATATATTAGATCATTCAACTACTGCCTTCCTTTTTTTGAGAGTAGAGACTAGTCACAACTCCACCCGGAGAGCATCCCTGAGTTTGGGAGCAACACAGGAGAAAGCCCTTTCCCACGTGCCTGACAAATGGGCTTCTGCAAGTGCATCTTCAAAAGGGCCTCTTTCCTGCATTCCTATTTCCATAATCGGTTCACTGGCATATCAACTGGCAGTTAGCAACCCTAACCCTCAACATTATATTATGTAGGCAGGGCTAAATCCAGACCTGGGATGCCCACTGTGTATACACCACCCCCACCAGGAAATGAGGTCAATGAAGAGAAGAGGACTCACATTCTTGATAACTTCCTCCGTCTGCACCTTCATAAACGTTTGAGCCTCCTCCATTTGCAACAACGTGGAGTTCACCAGCACCTAGCAGGATACAGTACTGTTAGGTTTACTCCCTGACAGAGACCATCTCAGGTGCTGGCCTTAGCCTACCATGACTTTCCATGCAACCTACTCATAAAAACACCTTATAAAGTTGACATGACATGTCCCAGTGACATAAGGGAGCAGCACTGGTCTATTAGCAGAAAGATCCAGACAGACCCTTTGATATGCTATAGCACAGCCTTGCTGGCTGGGAATAATGGGAGCTGCAGTCCAACGCATGTGGAGGGCCACAGGTTGGGGAAGGCTGTGCTATAGAAAAATTAAACATAGTCGGACTTCAGAGACTGGAGGTTATAAATATTTTAATTAAATGAGTTACCCAGCACCATGCAAACTCCCAGGTGCACTAGTGCTCCAGTGCCCACTCTATCCATCCGTGTGATGCCCACCAACTCAACCTCCGTCACTCTTTCTAGCAACCCTAAAAAAAACAACAACCCTTTGTACTGTCAATGCCAAGGGAAACCTCTGCACTTCCCAAATGGCACCTACTAAGATGAATTCACACATTCTTGCTTATGCCACAAGGCCTGAACAGATTGTCTGCTAGCAGTCATTCTCCACCACTCAAATATCTAGCAAGGTGCCATTTGGGGAAGCCTTTAGGAACTCTGGGATTCAAAGCCCCATCTCCAATGTTTCTCCTCCACCTACTCCTGAGCTGCTTACCGGAATCTGAGGCAAGTTCTTCTGCAACCTCTGGATGCTACTATTCAGGGTTCTCTGAGGACAAAGAAAGCTCATTAGAGAGGATCCCTCCCACAGAACTGAACGGGCTGAGTTGGAAGAAGGTGGGACAGGGAATACCACCCACCACACACACATGCAGGGACAGGAGCCAACCCCACCTAAAGAGCCCTCTTTCAGGGCTGTACCAGGCCCAGCCAAAGGAGGTTGAGTGGGGCGGAGGAGAGCAGCACTCACAATCTTTGGAGGAAAATTGTCATTCACCCACGTCTGGATCTGTTGCAGCTCATTAGCTTCATCTTCTAGCTCCTTCCTTACAGCTGGCTGAAAATGATGGTATACAGCCACCACTGTCAAGAGATACTGATGGGTTGTCTGCTACTTTCATTCACAGACACATGCAAGCACACATACTCCCTCAAAAAAACCCACCATGAGGACTATCCACATTTAGTGGACTCCTGTGCCCTCTTGCTTCCAACCCCTCCCCACTCCACCCTTCCTCAACAATCATCTCTAGTTCAAACAATGTCCTCCATTTCATAGGCACTACTACCCAAAACTTATTCTTGCAGCAGTTCACTGCAAATCCTCCTTGGCAGATGCATTTCCATAAGGCGATTTAGGATACAAATGCTTCCCCATCTTCAGTGAGCATGTGGAGTATGACAGACAGTGAGACATGCAAAATCCCAGGCTCTTTGGAGGTCAAACCCTGAAGAGATTCCCATTAGAAGGGGAGCTGGAGGAGAGAAACCCTGTGGGAGCATGGAGACAGCCCGCCCAGGCACCACTCACGGTCTTTTGTGCCAGATCTCTCAGCTGTTTTTCCAAGGTAGACAAGTCCAATTTTATCATGTTCTGGTTTAGCTGCACAAGAAAGAGACAAAGAGGACACAGGGGTCAGCGCCTTGGGGAAAACAGCAGACATGGACTTGAGTAAGGTCTGGGGCTGGCAGCAGATTAAGTTTGGGCACTTCCTAGCGTGTTTCCCCCCCCCCCCCATATGTGTTCATTCATTTTCTAACACATTCATAGCCATGTTGTTCTTTCTCCTCATCCCAGCTCGGGGAAGAGAAAGCCCACCTTAACCTTGCCTGTCCATTGAGCTGTCAGACAGTAATCAGGCCCTTTTCTGAGTGCCCCTCCCTGCAGAGGTTAGGTGGGTGCCTACTAGAGAGAAGTGCTGGTGGAACTCCCTCCCAAGGGTGAGCCATCAGCATCTTTATTATTACCCTTTAAGAACCAGACAACATCTGTCTTGTTTTACATGGCCTTTTAGTAGGTAAATTTTGTTGGGTGGTTCTGCCTGCTGCCGACTACCTAAGTGCTGGTTTTGTGTGTGTTTATGCAGAATTTTTTTATTATTTTATTTATTTGTATCCCACCTTTTTCCTAATACTGGGCCTCAAGGTGTTTTTTTATTATTATACTGATGCTTTTATCTGGTTAAACTAGAAATAATTTCACCAAGATTTTATTAAACCACCTTGAACAGCAACTATAGCAGAAAGGTGGCCTATGTTATTGTTGTTTTTAATGAAATAAACTACAGAAAACACATCCATCCTTAGACATAAAGTTCCACAGCTCAAGCACTCCCGTAGGCATTGCTGGGCAACCACTTCTTTGTTTGGCTGCAAGTTCTAGCGCTGGTAGGGAGGCCACTCAAGGCTCTTTCCAAACACGGCCTTTTCTTCCGGGCAGACTGAGCAGCCACCCATAAACTGCCAAGACAACCTCAATCCAGCAAGCCTTCCATTGTCAGATAAATCTCCATGTCCTAGCTGACAGCGTCCCAGCAGCAGTTGCTGGGGAACAGCAATTCATGTCCCAGCATGCATGAATAACACACATTTTTCTGTGGGGATGGGGACTGCACTAATGTCATTGGCATATTGAATGGTAGCCATGATGTCACAGCAGTTCCTACCAGCCAACCCAAGCCCTTTTTGAATGTGCTGCCCATTTATGCCATGATGCTTTTTTTAGACAAGGCACATCTCACAGATACCAGGCAACGCCTGGACCTCCTGTTCTAGAAATGAAATTGTCTTGTGATAAACCCTCCCTCTCCTCAACAACCCCTTTTTCCTTCTTTCCCATCTCACTTGTTTCTGAGCGGCAGCAAAGTCCAGATGCAGTGGCCCATCCTCCTTGCTCAGATCCCACATGTGCTTTTTCTGATTCTCATTCAGGAGTTCAGTAGAGCCCACACTGACATTAATTTTGTTCAAGGTTGAATCAATATCACCTGTGTACTGCAGGAGCGACAGAAAAACAAAGTGAGAAGGCACATACTAGTCCTCCGGTACATTCTCTGATGGTCTCAAGAGGTGGGATGAAGATACAGTATGCCCCAAACCAAGTCTTCAAACTATTCTCACAGAGGATCTAAAGCAGATACTGGAAGATCATTCAATTTATTTTCTGGCAAGCTGGATTCACCTATAGGCACCCATCACTGACCTCACTGAGGTTGAAGATCTTATCCAGATGAATGAAATCATCCATATGAAGGCTGCTCCACAATGGCTGATTGCTCTGACAGTTGCTGCAAGAAGGAAAACTGAGCTAAGAGACCAGGATTCACTATGCTTTGTCAAACAATAACTGGGTGACAGCATCAAATAAACCAGATCAGGTAGCCTGGCTTTCCCCTCGCAGCCAGAATCTCTCCTAAGGCACCAGAGGATTGCTGGCGATATAGCTCAGCCCAACAGATTGGGAAAATGGCTCCTAGGTAAGAACTATAAGGAAACAGCATGAGTGGGAGGCACAGCAACCATGCTGGAGGGTGCTTGGGAGAAGAGCAGGGCTCACGCCAATACTCTTAGCAAAGGAGTGGAAACCTCAAATCTGGCCCTCTGGGGGTTCCAATCTAGCCCTCTGAGATTCCCCGGAAGGCCACACCCCTCCCCCAGCCACAGTTCATTTGATGATTTCTCCATTTTTGTGGAGTTTTCCCCCCATTCTAAATGGTTGAAATGCCTCTCCTAAGGCTTTGTTACGGCCAGGAAGAGCTTTAAACTAAAATATGCTGGTATTTTTGGTCCAGCCCCTTTTGTCTGTGGTCCCACCCATAAACTAGAACATGGCCCCCAAGTGCGCCTACAAAATGGAATTCATCCCTTGGGCTCAAAATGCTTCTGCACTCCTTCTCTAGCAAGGTCTTGACAAGAGTGGATAAATTGTGGTTCTGGGCTAGGTTTCCTTGCATTAGGATCCTTGGCAAGTTTGGGCAGGATACATTGACATATTGATGAGCAGGTGATCTTATCTCCCATCACAGGTCTCCCACTGCATGTCTTTCTCAGTTTATTCCATCAGACCTGTAGTTCTCACCCTATCCTCAAGAGAAGAACCTCCCTCCCCCTTTGCAGAAGCCAATGACCAAAGACACGGCAGGTGGGGTGTCAAAGAGGAAACCAGCCAGCCCAGTACTCACTTGTATAAGCTAGACAAGGTCACATTAGAATTGTTCAGCTGCAACATCCGTGTCAGGTTTAAGTCAGGGAACAACTTTGGTGTGTCCAGGAACTGGAAGGAGATAAACAGCAGTTGTTAGGAAGCTGCTTGCTGTCGTGCAGGCCCTGAGACCTCAATGATCCTGGCAGCTATAAGCATGGAGATTTTAAGAGAAAGTTTGTCTTGTGCCAAATGTTTATGTATGTTTTTGCCTGTTTTGATTCATAAACAGTCTACCATATTAATTTCCCTGATTAATGAGTGTATATTTGGAAATCTTGTTCACTCCCCATTTTTTTGAAGAAGCTTGTGCATTTGAGTGTATGGATTATTGAGTTCTGTCTTGTCAAAGATGCACTAATGCCAAAGTTAAAAACGATCCCTGTATGAATGTTTGTCCTGACAATGTGCACAAGTTTGTACATGCGCCTTGAGCAGAACATTTGGTAACACAGTTGATGAGATTCCTTCTCCACCTATTCAAAACAACACCTTTAGTACTTCCCCCTAGTTGTGATGTCCTCTGCTCTAGAATGTGGAACAGCTGGCTGCCTTTGGCCTACTTCAGTAACTTTCACATCAAAATGAAAAGGGATCTGGAGCCCAGGACTGTAACCTTGGGTTGCAGTGTGAGTTCTTGCCTGGGATTTTGGAATACCTTGACCATGAACTAACTTTCTCTGATCCACATTATTTCCCCTTCCCCCTCATTCCCACAGTAGCATCTATGAGTAGCCTGGGGAACTTACCTCAAGGAGACGTCCATTGGCCCAGGGTTGGCAAACCAGTGTATAGGTATTGCCCCCTATGAAAAATATCAGTCCAACTAGCAGCATCAGCAGCCACCCAAATATGAAGCTGAACCCAGCACTCCTGTCAGGGAAAGTTAGAAATAATCAGAAGCCTGAGATTTCACTGGAAGGCTGGATGTGCAGAGCAGCCATCAGAGCCCTTACATGTTCCCCACAATCAACCCTTACATTCATGGTGGCAATTCTGACACAGAATTCAGCAAATAAAACACATGAAGCAGCTGAAGATCTAGAAGACAGGGCAGAACAGCAGCATGTCAAAACAATTGGGGGTGGTTACAGATTTGAATCTTAGTGTTGTGCCATTCCAACTGCAGGACTAGAGTATTCCCTGGTTCTTTCAATAGCCCCACCCTATCTTTTCCTAGTAGGAGCCTGTGGTAACTACATAACACACATCGTACACTAGAAATCCATCCACAGAATGGTACCCATGTAACCAACATTACACAGAAATGTTCTCCTCTTCTGTGCTATCATAACCCCAATGCCACAAGACAGTTGAACAAATATCTGTCTCTTTAACCATGATCGGGAGGGGGATGTTTGGGGTGACCCCACCCCATCCTGAGGTGGAAGAGAGAAAAGATGCCAAAGACTCTTACGTCATGAGGAAGTTTCCACCAGAATGGGAGGCACAGCCCCGATAGATAGGCATCACTTTTGGGTCCAGCCCAAGGGCACCGAACAACAGGCCCAACATGTTGAATACAATGATCAAAAGCACGAGGCAGCAGAGGCAAATGCCAATAATCCACCTGGAGTGAGAGAAATGAAGCTAATCAGGTGCGTACAGCAAATATTCCCAAGAGAAAACATCAACTAAGGGAGGGAAGAGGTCAAAACACCCCCAAATGGGTAATGTGCCAGATATCTGCTAAAACCAGTATCGGGAGGACTACACTCTGTTGGCATGTGAAAAATGCATCATCAAAACATGCAACAAGAGGAAGCAATCAGAAAACATGGGACCCCATTCAAGCGCATATATGAACAATGAATGGTAAACTAATGGGGAAATATAAATGATAACTGAACCAATTAAACAAATTAGAAGGAAGAGTAGAATTACACCCTCAAACTTTTGCAGATTTGGTCCCATCAAAAAATGCTGGGCAAACACATTAATGTACCATGAAGCCACACATGAGAGGCCTCCAAACCAATGACTAGAGAGTCTTCAGCTGTCCTCCTGAGGTACAACTCTCACACATTTTTGAGAACATCAGCGTTGACACCCATTAAATACACAGCAGGGACAGAAGGCATCCATTTCATCTGACTTAAGGCAAGCCAGACTTGCTGTGTGATAGATCTATCATGGCCTGAACTAAACCACGGGATTCTGCAACCTACAATATCCTGAACAGACTTTGGCTCCTACCTGTAACCATCAAAGGTTGCCACGATTGGCTCATACTCATTTGCCTTCTTAGTGAGGTCATTCATGAACTGAGAGGCATTGCCCAAAGCATTAAGTATAGAAAAGGTGCCAGGGATGTTGTCAGTCTGATCTTTGACACGTTGTAGTTGACCCTGTGCATCTGCAAGGTTCAGAGGGAACACAGATAAACCACTGCACTTCGTGCACTATAGCAGAGTCCCTGGCATACAGCAGCCATCATCTATGAATTCTAGATGTACAAGGTATGGTGCTTCACATCCCATTGCCAAGCAGCTCTTGAACTCTCCATACAAATACATTTCTCACCACATCTCTACAAGGCTCATGTAATCAATCCTAATATTACTTGAGAGGCATATATACATAGCAGATAGTCCACAGGGGTAGGTGACGGCAAAATCTGATAGCATTGCCATCTCTGAATCCTAGCTACTTTCCCTCTACTCAATTCCCATTAGGTGGAATGAAATGGAACTAGAGGCAAGTGTCATGTCTAACCCTACTGCCCCTGTTTTGGGAGAAGGTGTTTCAGGTAATCAATCAGAATCAGCTTATCTCCTCAAGGCCAAATCCTACACACACAGTGGGAAGTGAGCTTTCTTCCGGAGGAGAGCTAAAATGCACAGAGAGGAAGGAAGGCATAAGGAAGTCAGTCCAACTAGGATTGCGCCAGAACCTGCCTCCGCACCAAGCTCTCTGAAGTTACAGGCGTTTAAGAAAAACTTCCTGTTCTCCTTGGTTGGACAATTGTCTCACTTAGTTTGCATAGTTTTTGCCTAGGAGAAAGTTTCCAAGAGATTAGACTCTCTTCAGGTAGAAGAGATGTTTGTTGCTTAATAAAAGCTTTGTAGATTACCTAGCAGGCCTCGTCATTTGCCTCCCATTGAAAGCAGGAGTTGTCTGAGAAACACAACAGCAGGTAGGATACAGAAAAAACTGTGGATCAGGACAAGGAGCACAAATAGTATTTCAAGAGCAGAAAAATAGTTGCACGTGGGAGGAATGGAAAAACAGCAAAGGGTAACCCAGGATCCTGGGGATGTCTAGCCCAAGAAACTGAAAAATGGTGGAAACTGAAGAGTCTGTGCTTATACAGACAAGTACACTTTGAAAGAGTGGAAGGCTGACAGAATTGTGCAATTATGTGTCTCAGAATCCAAAGAAATGATTGCAGTCCTTTACAAAAACAATGTAATTGCATGTGTAAGATGCCATTTAAATAAATAAATAAATAAATGGTGAGCAATATAATAGTGGGGATAAGATTTACACACCTGCCCCTTCAGAGTGACACCAGATATGTGGTGACTGGGAATCTCACAATCCCATTAATGAATTCAGTACCTACCAAACCCTGGAAAGCTAAAAGCCATGCCCAGCAGAGCAAACATTACCAGTAAAACCAAACAGGACAGCAGTTTGAGTTTCAGAGGAAGCTGGCAAGATTGTGGCTGCAAGAAACTGAGGGAATGACGGCATACCAGCAAAGAAAAGAATTCAAATTAAAAACAAAGATGCATACAAGAGGTGAAAAACGCCATGGTTAGTGAGTGCGTTTAAACCGTAGTTATGTAGCCACCATGGTTAGGAATGGTTCACACGACACGCTAAGCCATAATGTTTAGCTCAAAATGCTTAACCACTGTGTTTTAGCGTGTCATCTGAACAGAGTCTACATATTTGCTGAAGTATGTGTGCAAGGATTGGAACCTCAGGCCCTGTGGACAAATCTGGCTATGCCCCCTTTCCCTGACCTCAGTCTGTTTCCCCCAACTAACAATAGTTTGGTGGCTTTCTGGGTTTTGTGTCGTTTTCCCTCCATTCTAAAACGCTGGAATGCGTCTCCTACGGCTTAGTGACTGGCAGCACTAGCTTTAAGCTAACATATGCTGCTGCCTCATCCTTTTTGCCTTTGGCCCTGCCCCCTTTGCCTTCAGGCCCTCCCAGCACTGGAATGTGCTCCCCCTCTGTGGCGTTACACCCCACAAGTCAGTTCCCAGATGTATGTCTGTAGTTTGTAAGTCTGTGGTTTTTAGAATGTTGGCCTGAGTGGGCGGAGTTAGAATGTCTGAGGGGGGGGGCGGAGTGATATATAAGGGAATGACAGAGGGGATTGAGGGAGACTTTTTAGGTACTCTTAGAGTCTTTAGGGCTCTCTGTGTGTGAGCTCTTGGTGTTTAGAGTACTTGGGTCTGGAGAATTTGAGGTTCAGTGTAGAGAGTGTCTTTGGAGTGTGGTGTACACATAGTTGATATATATTAAACAATACTGATAATAAAGAAAGCTCAAGAGTGATTGTGTGAGAGAAAGGAAAGCGTGTATGTGAATGGTTGAAAGGATTGGATGAAAGGTTTCAAAAAAGTTTTGAAATATTTTATTTTGAAACAAAGCTTGTGAACTTTTTAAAATAAATTTTAATTATTTTGTTTTTAACTACCACAAAAATCCCACGTGTCTGTTTGGCATTTATCATCTGAAGTTTATACATTTAGCACCACTCTGACAATAATTCACCTCAGCACATATAACTCACGGTGTATTATTTTATATATTGAAATCCTTCTCCATTTAACCCATTTCTCCACATAGTTTGGAGAAAGGCGGTGTTTGTCCCTCGCCTCAGGCATATCAAGCAATGGTGCTTGGCTTGAGCAGGGAGTAGCCGTGGCCAGGTCTGTTGTTCAGAGCCTGTGTCATGGCACCCTCCCTGGGAGAATTTCTCCTAAATTGAATTCAGCCCTTTGGCTGAAAGAGATTGTTCACCCCTGCTTTAGGAATCTTTCTGTGTGTGAGTGAAAGACAGCTCATACAACCTTTTTCTTACGCATGGATACAAAAAACACTGTGCACACCATTATGTCATAATCATGTTTTTATTTTGCCACAGCTCCATGTCTTTGGAAGTTGCAACATGCAGTTGTTTGCATGTACAGTACAACTATACAGATGACAGGGCATGTGGGTTTCCATCTTTTCCCCCATTCCCATTTGCACCTGCCCGTGCAAGCAATGTTGTATGTGAAGCCACCCAGAGGGCCTCTTCTCTTTAGAAAAATGTTGTACACAGAACACACACACAGTTTTCCTGTGACCTACAGATATATTACAGAATAAGCTTTTATCGCAAGAAAGGTCCTCCAGATGTTTTGGCTGACTTGGGCTGTTGGGCATTGTAGGCTAAAACTTCTGGAGAGCCACAAATTCCCCACCCCTATTTTTGTTTGTTCATTTGCTTTCTTTTTATTAGGGCTGTGCACCACGTCAGGCCAAATCCCCAAATCCTTAGGGCACCTCAGGCCATTTCAAGGTAGTGCAGGGCTGCTCCCCCATACCTGCCCACCTGGGAAAGCTAACACAAGGCCAGCCATGAGTCCATTGGACTCACTTCTCTCACCCTCCCCAGCCTCCCGCTGTTGGGATGTACCTGCAAACGTGTCCCCCTCCTGAGAGCCATGCTGCGATTTAAAGTAATCGTGGGGACTCTTTACTTTCAGTATATCTATGGCCAAAAACTACAATGGCCAGCCCTTTATGGCCATCGTAGTTTACAGCCATGGATATACTGAAAGTACAGAGCCCCCGCGATTACTTTAAACTGTGGCCTGGGTCTCAGGACGAGGATATATTTGCAGGTAAGTCCCACTGCCAGCAGCGGGTCTGGGTTCAGGTGGTGAGAGGGTGATGTGGGGTGGTGGAGACAGCAAGGGGGGAGTCAGGAGTCCAATGGACTCATTAGCCTTGCTCCTGGCTTTCCTGGGTGCTGGCCATGTGGCTGGTGCTCAGGAACCCACAAGGCTGACCCGCTTCAAGGGGGCTAAATCTCACGTCGGCTTCGGTGCCAAGGCAAGGGGGCACCCAACAAAGCACCCCGAGTCATATCGGGGCCATTTCAGAGGCTCCAAAACAGCCTCCGAAGCGAGTTGTGGGGGCTGTGCACAGCCCTATTTATAGGAGTAACTATTGACCATTCCCCAAGGGAAAGCTTTTCACACAGTACATGAAATGGGAAACAAGCTATGTGCGCGAGCTACTTACCACTCACCACCTTTTTTGTTTGGTTGGAGACCTTCTGTGGTATATCATCCAGGGTCTTTCTTGCCTGCCGGAATAAGAACCCAGGATAAAGACAGAGATAAAGACACAGACAAGGCAGGCACAGGTCTCGAAACCACATATGCTGTAATATGGCACCAAGCTGGTCCAGCAGCAGACAAAGCCACAGCCGGTTATGCAGACTACTTCGAAAGGCCAAGCAAGCTAACAATACCCACAGAGGCACAGGATTGGGAGCATTCATTAAAGGCTCAGGAGTTCAGTGAACCCCACTGGCCTAAGGCCATGATTAATGCTCCTAGACTCCGTCTGTGGCTCAATGCATGGTGCCAGGACTGCTGTACTTGCTGCACAACCTCCCCCAGGCAGACCATCCTGGCACATTGCCACTTGGAGTAGACATTCTGCCAGAGGCAGCTCCATATTTGGAGGAAATGGGGCAGAGAACTTCTACTTTCCCCCCAGCCACCTGTGGCAGAGAAATCCCCCCACAACCACATACATTTGCACCAATGTACAACATGCAGTTGCCGACTGTCGGGCATGATCTTCTCCTGCGATCCTTTGACAATCTCAGTAGAATACTGCGTACTGAATATTATATTGAGTATCTGCCCTGTCCTCTGCCCCACCAGAAAAAAGCAGTGCCCAGAAAAAAGGGATGTTACCTTCACAATAGTGGCATTGGGGTCCGTGCTTTTAAGGTTATTTATCAGCTTTAGTGCTTCTTTGACATCAGGAACCTGTGGAAACAGAGAAGGCAATAACTTATCTATCTGAATACACAGTTAAACCACAGAGAATTAATTGTGTTCTGTGTGGGGTGAAACTGTGTTTCACTCAGTGTTTCACTGATGTATTTTAATTATTATTATTGCATTTATATCCTGCCTTTTTTCCTCTAAGGAACCCAAGGCAGTGTACATAATCCTTCTCCTCCTCTCCATTTTATCCTCACAACAACAACCCTGTGAGATAGGTTGGGCTGAGAGTCTCTGACTAGCCTAAAGTTACCCAGTGGGTTTCCATGGCTGGGTGAGGACTAGAACCCAGATCTCCTGACTTCCAGTCCAACACTTTAGCCACTACACCACACTGGTGAGAGTAAGCTGGCATCCATGTAAGCATTTGTATAAGAACCTGAGAAAAGCTGTGTTGGATCAGTCCAAAGACCTGTCCAGTTCAGCACTCTGTTCAAACAGTGATCAACCAGTGCCTCTAGTACGAGAGGCAATATATATCACTATCATGACTAGTAGCCCTTAACAGCCTTACCTTCCATGAATTTGTCTTGTATATTTATGTGCTGGCAAGAGCTGGTGGACAGATGCCATTGTGACCAGCACCCCCATTGAGTTACAACCTGATATGCTCCACTAACGCTGGCATTAGCCTCCCCTGGCCTTGTGGTAGTCTCACCCAAAGGCGCTAATCACACTCACCCTGATATTTGTAATTGTTTACTTATTGATAAATAAATAAATAAATGGGCATTTCTATGCTGCCTGCTCAGTTCACCAAAAATGTGTGTTCTCTAAAATTCCACCATTCCTATCCAAATTGTTCTCTGCCTTCCCAGCCCCACTTTACCGTGCTGAGATTGGCCCCAGGTTTCAGGTTGCTCACTGACACATCTCCGCAAGATGAGCCACAATCTGTCAATGTTTTGTTGATGTTATCTCTCACGGTGGTCAGTTTTACGTCCAGCTCCTTCTGCAGATTCTGCAAGGTACTGGCTGAATTGTTGACTGTATAGAGTTCCTGTTCCACATTGCTAGTCACTGTAGGAGACAGAGGAAAAAAACCTAAGGAGGAGCTTTCCAGTCTGCATGGTGCACCTTGTTCATAGGTAATTATTACCAAAAGAGATTTACCCTTCAAATATATTAACCACAGCTAAAGAGATCTAAATAAATGGGCCATTGGCAGCCTTCCACCCTTATCTCAGATTCTGGAAACAAGTAGTTTTTTTGTCATGGCATCTCTCAGGATGAAGTTGGCCAAGGGATTCATCTCAGGGCCCACAATGAACCTTCTCAAAGTCCAATCCCCCCTCCCCCAATTTTTGGTTGTCGTACAAGTACCTTCCTCTAAAATTCTTTTGTTCTCTGAGTTTTTGCGCATCTTCTGCCCCTGTACAACAGATACACAGACCCAGTTTCTGTGCCCATGGCTCTACTGTTGAATCTCACTAACATTCCCCAATCCACTCTCCTTTATGATACCTCTGAGAAGCTGTTCAGCCGAGTTCAGTGCCCTATACACTTGCTCGCCTAGATGAGCTTTGATCTTCTCGCCCAAATTGTCCCCAATGTCTGCAAAGATAGAATAGCATCACAACATGGCAATCAATAGAAGTACTGTTTTGTAGTTTCTCAAGCCCCAGAACCAGGTTTGGGGGTTCTTGGGACTTAAACCCAATCCACCTGATCCCCATGGAAGATGAAAGGATAATATAATGGACAATGCAGTGCTCTCAGTTCATACTAACATTCTGCAATATAGCAGCAGCAGGGACCCAGCAACAATATCTTGGATGAGGCAAGCAGTAATAATATAGAAAATCCATGGAGGACCATTGAATACCTGGTGCAACTATAAAGCTGGACAAGAACTGAGGTTAAGACCTGTAAGTGCCTCTAAATCAAGAGTCTCCAAGCATTTTGCATCAGTGGGCACAGCTGGAATTGTGAAAATGTTTCATGGCAGTGAGACTTATCCATTCATAAAATGACTGCTATGTTGGGCATGGCCAGTCACAAAACACTAATTTTGCAGAAGGCAAACTAGCGCTAAAAGAAAAGTAATTTGCACAAGAATGTAAGTAAAAGGCAGAGATAGGTTCTGTGCTCAAAAACACAAAAGCCACTCCTATGAATCCAAATAAAGATGACACTGGAGACCAGCACTTCACTTCACAATATGCCAGCCTCCCTGTTTAGAAAACATTCTTTAATATTTCAAAAACTTAAATAATAAGAACCTGATGGGCAGATCTAAATGCTCTGAGCATGGTCTGAGGCATCTATTTCAACCTGGTTCCCTAAGATGACATGATATAGTCCACCAATGAGATTGTGCAATGTTCGCTGATTTCCAAATGTCACCTTGAAGCCATCTCTCTCACCTGAGATCTCGACAGTGCCGCCCCCCCACCCCCATATCCCTCTGCCCAGTTTGTGGCCAGTGGCATAGACTCACCTATCAGGCTTTTGTTGGCTTCATCAAGTGGCACTGAGATGGAGTCAACGAGGACATTAATCTCCTGCAGAAAACCAGGAAAACGGTGAAATATAATCCTAAAAATTCAGAGAAGGGCATAGCAAACAGGATCAAGACCCTGAATATAATATGATTGTGGATATAAAATTATAAGGCACAGACAACAAAACTTTTTAGCCTGGGGGAGGAATTCCAATTTGAGAAGGGCCTTGAGGGTTACATTCCAGCAGTGGGCAAGGATAAGAACACAGAGCAGGGCCAATAAAAGAGAAACCAAAGTGGACAAGGCCAGATGTAATTTTTACCAGTTTGGACATTTCCCCTCTAAGCATACAAAACAGACCTCAGTTTCGCGCAAAAATACTCAGGAATAAGTGCCAGTGCAGGAGCTTTCAGGCATGCAACGCACAGCTCAATTCTATGCATGTCTACTCAGGAGTAAACCCCATGCAACATCACTTCTATGGAACCGTTTTTATGCCTACAAAGGATTCTTTAATGCCTTTTGTCTCTAATTACGGTTTGGAGATAACAGCAGAAGAAACTTGCAGGCCTTTAAATACGCTCTTATCTCTGATCACTGATTAAAGATAACAAGAGAAGAAGCTTGCCAGCAAGATGGGGAACCCCCAGAGGTTCCCATTCCTGTTGTAATGGAATACAGGATGCTGTGTATAGTCTGAACACAAAGGTACTGAATCTGTTCATTGTACTGAAATGCACTCACTGTACATTGACAAACTGACCATTTTTAGACCATTGGATCTAATAGGAAAAGGTCTCTGAACCCCAGAAGGATCATGAAATACTAGACTGCAATCCCAGGTATACATTTACTAGGAAATCAATCCCATTTGAATCCATAGGACTTCAAAATAAACATGTTTAGGTTTGTCCTGGCAAAATATTTGCAGATAGTCATAAGAGATCACCGCTTTAAAGGAAGTAGCCATGAATGACTTCCATCAGAGAGGCAAATACTAAAATAAAAATAGTTAACAAGCTGACTAGTCAAAAGAAACTAATTCCAGCAAAGGGTAACTGAGGAACAGTCAACCCAAGATATTGTGGACTGAGAGCAAAGTTGTAGTGCTCCTGCCTCCCTGTAGTCCAGAGGTACAGGGTGCTGTAACCCACACCAACTCCTGCCAGTCCCCATAGTAGACAAGGGGTTAAAAAAACGTTATCACATCAGGAACCTCTGTGGGTTTTGCTGCAGTTTTCCTAGATGACAAATAAAATCACTTTAGTTCTCAGAAGTCAGCATGGCACTATATCCTGGTCAAAGCACTTAGTATGAGAGAGGCATTTAAGGGGAGGTACCATAAAAGAAAGACTGTGGGGAAAAACAATCGAGTTCCACGTCATTTTTGTCATGCTTCTCTTTTAAAAGCAAAGCGTGTTTGTTCTTTCTGGTGTTATGAATGCCACATTATACTTCGTTTGCATTGCTGTTTAAATAAAGCTTATATAATCATTCAATGTACCTTAATATCACAGGTAATGCAGATATGGGAAACAGGTGCATGAAAACACATTGCACTCTAGAACTGATAAGATTCATGCACCCCTTTCAGGAACTCAGTTTACCTTGCACTGTAGCCCCCTGTGCCAGGAAGGCCATGGGACTCTGTCCCTGGCATGGGATCCTTGCCTAGTTTCCAACAGAACCTGACTTCCAGTTGCCCTCTGGCAGTGGCTGAGTAGTTTACTATGCTCAATGAAGTAATGGAACTGCAGACACAGGAAATCATATCAGTGGGATAACGGGAGCCAAACAGTGCCATAGTGCTTGCCCATGAGAAATGGAAATAAAATTGATGGATGGACACAGGATACAGAGGTGCTTTGCTGGAGAATGGGGAAAGGTGCATGGAGGGTGGGGTAGGAAACAAGTAGAGCAAATGGCGAGAATACCTAAATATGTGGGAAGAGTAGAGGTAGTCATGCACGGAGTATGGGACAGGAGAAAGGAAGCAGGGACAGAGATATAATATAGCATATACTCTATATACCTGAGGGATAGAGTTCAGGTAGACATTCAGGTTGTCCATCGTATTGTTCAAAGTCCTGAAGCCTCTATCTACAGACTGAGTTACACGCTGGTTGCTGACGAATGCACAGATAACCCCAGCCCTGCAATGGAGGAAGGAACAGAAGGGAGCAAAGGGGTAGGAGAGCAGTTTTTTGTACTCCACAGATGTCAGGCAAGTAGTATCATGACATAGGTCAAAAACAGCAGCAGACAGCCAACAGCGTTGTATCCAGTGGTGTCCATGTGTCAGCAGAATGGTCACCACTGGCAGAAAGGATTCTCTTTTCCTGCCCTTTCACTGCAGCCCCTGGGCACACCCAAATCTGCTCCATTTTCAGTATATCTGCAGGTCCAGAGGAAGGGTGGTTCATGGGGGAGGGAAGAAGAGGAAGTCCTATTGTGTAAGTAGAAATTTGCATGCATGACGTTGCATTTAGCTCAAAGTTCCTTGATGGGGTGTTTGTTATTTGGGAAGTGATAGAGGTATAGTGAGTGAAAGGTGAGTAGGGTTTGGAGCAAGCACTCTGTGCCAACTGGTACTTCCAAAGACAGCAGTGACATTCATGGATCCTTGGCTTGGTATCTCTATGTGACCCAACTCTAAATCTGTGCGCTGTAGCACCTCCTCTGTGTTTCCAACACACTGTAGAGTAGATGAACTGCCCTTCTCCACACTCAGGGCTTAGACAAAATTTTGTAACACTATATATGATCGTCAGCATTTCATAGATAACCTGACTCACTCAGGTCTGTAGGGTCTTCTGTGCAGACAGTACAGGGGGAAATGATGTAGTAAGGACCCTGGCAAGACCAGGGCAATGGCTGGTTGCAGTGCTGGATGTGCTCCAGTGCAAAATGCTCCTTGCTTTCCAAGGAAGTTAAAGTGGCTCCACAGAGCCTCCCTTTCACACTTTATGCACCATGTCTCTCAATGTTTTCTGAGAGATTTAAGTGAGCCGCATCTCAGAATTGGACCCTGTAAGTTTCTAGGAGAAGGGTTGCTGGAGCTCAAGTCTGGCTGGAAATACTCACCTAGAAGCCCTTCTCTGTAGTCTCCAGTGTGGGGGAGAGCTCTATAGCAATTCAGCAAGGAAATTAATGCACCCATCATTTGCTCAAGGACACATTCATGTTTGAGGGCTATGCTTCACATTGAAAATGGTGCCTGGGTTGAACATTGGCACAAATTTAGCCCTGCCTAAGTCATTCCAGGTTGCTAGACACCGCCAGTGGCAGCTCTCTGCCCCACCATTGGTTCAGAAAATTGCTCTCTTTTGCCCGAACTCCTGCCTCAGCTCTTTGTTCTGCACAATGGAATCAGCTCTCGCGCAGTGGCAGTTTCCTGTAGGGCCTCCCTGCTGGGACCGGCCCATCCTCCCCCTGCTCCAGGAAGCCATTTCACATACACAACATACACAACGATGAGAGACTGCAGCCAGATTTAAAATTGATACCAAGTAAGCAAGAAAAACTTGCCCCAGCATCTCATTTAAACTAGGCCTTGAAGCCCTATGCATACAATACTAGCACATCGGTGCAGTGGCCATCTAGCGTGCTAACAGTGCACATGCAGGGGAGGCCACCTGGTTTAAACAAGACAGTGCAGTGATGCATGAGTAGGTACTTCTTGATTTAAAATGAAACTAAATGGCGGCAAAGGAAATGGAAAGTTTGTAATCAATTCCCTGCTGAAACAGGCTGCAGGAAGGAAAGAAAAAACATCCCCCATTCCCCCGATATTCTGCATATACAAAACTATGTGTGAGGTAGAAGAGACAGTGTTGTGTAGTGGTTACAGTGCTGGACTGATACTGGATAGGCCCAGGTACAAGTTCCCACTCAGCCAAAAAGCTCACTGGGCAACTTTGGGCCAGTCACTGACTCTCATCCTAACCTATTGTACAAAGTTGTTGTAAAAATAAAATGGAGAGGAGGAAGATCATGTATGCTGCCTTGGGATCCTTGGAGAAAAAGGCAGGATATAAATGTAACAAATAAATATATATATATATTAAAAACTTACAGAAGAATGATAGTGACTGCTAGCAGAGATGCAAACAATGCCTTCCTCTTGCAGTTCATGTTCTTGGTCTGCTTCTGGTACATGGAACCCCCACATTGTCCACAGCAGCGACAGCAGCAAAAAAACAAACCCACCAGTGGCACAAAGATGACAAACAGAAGCCCAATAACAGCACAAACTAGGAAGCCTGTCTCATATCTGAGTGCCTAGAGATGGGAGTGATGAGGACGGAGAGAGAGAGAGAGAGAGAGAGATGTGACACAGCAGTTAGCTGCCACGGCAATTCATAAATGCTGACAACACCTGTTTGCCTCAAAATCCAGGGAGAAGGATAGAGGCTTCAGAAGGCCCTAGGGTGGGCAAACCCCATTGGTTCTGCTTCAAAAATGATCTGGATTTACTAGAATATTTTCCTGAAGACTCACTGGACATCAGGTTTGTTATTTTAGAGTTTTATTTGGTAATCTTGCAAGAGCCAGCTATGCCCTTAGCATTGTGGCAGAGCTTAGAAGCCTCAACACTTGCATTTATAGTTCAGGCTCGGGACCACAATACCTAACAGAGCAGCTCTCCTGGTATGAACTTATGTGTAGATTATGATCATATCTGAGGCCCTCCTCTGCATGCCTCCTCAAATGTTTGAAGGGAGAGGGCCTTCTCAGTGCTGGCAACCTGATTGTGGAATGCGTCCCCCAGTGACGTCCGCCTGATGCCATTGTCATATTTTTGCCACCAGGTTAAGATTTTCCTCTACTCACAGGCGTTTGACAGCATATGATGTGGCTTCGTACTTTAGTTGTTTCACAGGCTCTCGGCATTAGTAATTGTTTTGGCTTTTAAATCTTTGTAGGTTTTAACTCATGCCATAAAATGCCTTGAGTCTTTTTTTAGAGAAAGGCTTCAAATTAATAAATGAATGAATTTGTGCTATGTAGACAACTGCTTGCAAAGGGGCCTCAAGAACTCCCAGAGAACACCCACACCAGCTATAATTCCTGTGAATTGTGTGACCCTGGGTTCCTGAACCTCAGACTCAGCTGCCACCAGCCTAGTAGAGATTGGATCCTTCCAACTTCCCCCTTAGTCCTCCGGAATAAAGTCACCACCATGTGTAGAGACCTCGAGGATCCCAGACTCAGACAGATGCACCTCAGGCAATGCCCCAGATTTTAAGTGGGTTTAGCCTATTCTGATCCTAAAAATTGTAAACCGCCCAGAGAGCTTCGGCTGTGGGGCGGTATATAAATGTAACAAAATTAAATTAAATAAACAAATAAATAAATAAATAAAAAAAAATTGTCTCCAATCCCACCCACCCACCCCGGAATTCTAGCATTTTAAGTCACGGTTGATCCGAAGTTCACTATCATGGGAAGAGCAGCCATCATGCAACTCTGTGTTTAATAGATTCAGCACCAGCTATTAAAATTCCTTTGCTAACAGTGAGCAAATTACAATGTATTTATATTAGTATTATTTATATATTTACTCAAGCAATTTTTGCGTCTGGGTGAGGAGTCACCTTCTCCTCGATGGGCTGGTGCTTACTTCACTAATATTTCCTCCACCACTAACATTTCCCAATTCTTCCATGGCCCTGTCAAAGTCCATTGAGTCTCCTATTGCCACCCACTAGCCTTGGAGTTCCAAGATGAACTGCTAGAAAACTCACTTCTTTATACACTTCTGGGTTTGTGATCACAGCGCTGTGGTTGATCAAGCGAGTCAGGAAATCTGGAGAGAAGCACAGAGAGGTTAGTAGTGATGGGAGGAAAAATGAAAAGGCATCACCAATTAATCATTTGGATATTGGTATGTAATTCAAACCAGACATCTCTTTGGAAATTCTTACCCCAAAGCCTAGCTTACAAGGATGAGATCCCTTTTTCTGCAGCTGCCCTTCATGAAAGCTATAACTCATATGAAGGCTTATATACACGTGAAATATCTCCCTTTATTTTGCTAGAGGCTTCAGAGTAAGAGCACAGTATTTGATCCTAACACCAACAAACACAACACTGCCAGAAAGGAAACTTTGAGGCTCAGGACAACTACTGCCCCACTTTGCCACTAAGTGGTGCCGTGCTGCATGTTTCACAGATATGCTCCACTTTGATGGCCCCTGAGCCTCAACAGATTTGAAGGAAGGGGCGCTCTGCCATGGTGCAGTACATGCCCTCATGGCGACAGGCTGCAGCTACGAGAACATCAGGTGGAAGATATACGTGCATCAAGTCTATGCTATGGGATGTTTGGCATCAATAGGCTGAAGCAGGAGGCTATGTTGCTTTCTACACAATCCTCACGTAATTTGAACCAGGCTTCGACCACAGAACTATTGCCAGCATGTGCCAGAGCTCAACAACTGTATTTGAACTTGTCCAGATTTCTTCTCTGAGTAGCAGCAATAACCAGCTCGTTTATTAAGATTAAGAGCTTCTGCAGGTTGGAGTATAACTGCTAGACAGGCTCAAGCCTCAGCCTCTTCCATTCTCTTGTAGAATGGGAGGACATTCCAAGACATTTAGGTTAGTTCCTCCCACTGAATGACAGACATGGTCCAATCAAAAATATATCCTCTCCAGGGACAGAGGCTATCTAATGTTCCCAGGCAGACTCTACCTCACAACAGGTAAACAGGATATTTGCAGAGCTCTAGGAACTCAGCAGTAGTTTCTAAGCGTATTTGACAGGAATTTTTCCTCTCCATATTTTTCCTCCTTTTCCTTCCTCTTCCAGCTTAGCAGCCAGGGATGGGCCCAGTGTTCACCAGAGGCAGTTTTAGCCAGGTTGTCTCATTTTGAGGAACGGCCAAGCATGTTGGCTATTAGAGGTTTACCTCAGAACATCTCACAGGCAAGCCCTCCCTAACTGGATAAGTGGGCTCTGTATGTCTGGGTAGAAGTGCCTCACATGGTGACTGGGTCTAAAGCTCTCTCTAACTGGGAGGAAGCTGGACTGTTGAGTAGACTTTGCCAACCTTATTCATCTCAGAACCAGTGAGCCTGACATGCTCAGCCTCACCCATCCATGACAGGAGGGACTGTGGCTCTCAGGTCTATTTTCTTTTTTAGATGTGCAAAGCATTTGGACCTTCGTCACCCAGCCCCTCACTCTCTGTAACCAGGAAGAGCTCAGGCCTCAGGAAGGGATGTAGTGTAAGGTGTGAAGAACACCAAACCACCCACACTTTCTCTAACAGGATGGTGTCTATCTGGAAAACCTAGACCTTGTTTGTATTGCACCAGAGTTGTTCTGTGGGGAGGAAGGTTTCCTCTTCTACCATTTCAAGATAGCTAAGGGAATGCATTGTGTTGTCTTACCAGTTGCTGGGAAAGTCCCCTCCCTCTGGGATTATGGCACATTCCCTTAGGAGAGTGGCCACAAGAGTGGCATTTAGAGGTAATGTCTCTATGGATGAAATATATAGAGCAGCCACTTGAGTTTCTCTGCATACTTTCACCAAACACTGTAAGATTGACATTATCTTCTAGCAGATGCTGCTTTTAGTAGACAGGTCTTGCAGAGGACTCATATCCAGTGACTGGTACACCTATATCCCTCCCAAGGGATAGTACTACACTGGCACAACCCAAAGGTCTTGGAATGCCCTCCAGAAGATACAGGAGAAAGGGAAGTTTCTTGTAGTGAATTCTTGTTTTCTGTGTCTTCTAGAGATAGCTGGTGTACCCATTTTATTCTTTACAGGATTCTGCTCCCACTGTACATGTAGGGGGTTGTAGGTAGTTTTCTTGAAACATGGTTTAATCCTCTTCTTTTGTTTTCACTGTTTTGTGGCATTATGTGGATCTGAGTTGGTGCCCTCTTCTTGTGGGGCACTTAGTTCTAACTTCCATGGTTCCTTTCGAAGATGGGAGTTGCTGGAGTTCCTGGCTTTTCCAGTCTCATCTGGGAAGTTTGGGTAGCTCCTCCCACTAGGGATTTTTTTTTATTGGACCCTGCCTGTCATCTAGTGGGAGGGGCTAATCCAAAGGTGTTGGAATGCCCTCCAGAAGATACAGAAAACAGGAACTCATGGGCAAGAAACTTCCCTTTTTCAAAATTACGCACAGCAAGGAAATCAACGCTGCTGCTGCCTCCGCCATCACTGCCACCATCCATCAAGAGGCCTCTCATCTTGAAATTTAGCAATGGAAGATTGGTACTTGTCACCAGGCTGGTGGAAGGCCGTTCTGCAGGTTGCAAGCCACAGCTCCCATCAGGATTGTTTACATGGTTCCAGATAAGGTTTGCTCTGTTTGCATGAACGGCTCTCCTGTTTGATTAGAGAGTTTCTGCTTTTGCTTCCTCTTAATACACATCATGCATCTGCCTCCCTGTATGACTAACACTGCCTTGGGAACCAATTCCGTTTGAAAGGTGGGGTACAGGAATAATAAATGAATAGTGTAGTGGTACCCTCCTGTTCTTATAACTTGCTTATTCTCCTGTGGTGAGTAAAGTTCACAGTAAACAAGTAAGGATTTTTTGTACTTTGGAAGAGCATTGGTTCTTTAAAAATAGTAATTTTAAAAAAAGGCTGCTGGTGTGCCATGAATGACTTGCACTGCTATGCTCCTGAGAACTAAGGACCCTCTCCTGGAATGGTGTGCAATGAGGATCACCTCACTGAGTGATGCAGCTTCGGGCAGGAAAAGGGAAAGTTGTTTTTGACCAACAGTCTGTGCAGCACAGGGGCATGCATGGAACTAGCCCAAAAGATGAGAAGATTGAACTGGCATGAAATTCCACACCTCATCTATCCCACTAAGCAAAGCCAAGACAACACTCTGGTGCTGGCACAGCCACCCTACAGGAGGAGAAAAGGAGGGGAAACACCAGTAAAGGAACAACAGAGAGAACTTTGAAGGTTCTCTCTTCTCGTTACAGCCTTTCTACTGGCAGTAGAGTCTAGCAAATCTGCATGGCCATGATTCCACTGCCAGCATAAAATGCAACTCTTTTGGCCTGAAAGTCATCCTCAGATTCTGGGTGTTTGTTTACAGAAAAGCATGTTCCTAGTCCACAATGAGGCAGAGCAAAGCTTGAAAAATGTGTGGACAGTCTTAGCTGATATCAGTTGCCATGGGGCTCATATTGAGAGCCCTGTGGATCAGCATGGGTTCTCTGCTTCCTACACCACCAGGGCTGCTTTAAGGAAGGGACTAGAGGCAAGCTGGGACGCTTGCACTTTGAATGGTTTTAATTTTTGTGAACCACCCAGGGAGCTTCGGCTATTGGGTGGTATAAAAATGCAATAAATAAATAAACCCCAAATCCTTTGCATCTGGAGAATCACCACAAGGTGGAACCTGGACCATTGTGATGTCAAGCTCCCAGTTCTGCTGCACTCCCTCAGTCTGGGCAATTAGAGGGAGGGGGACCAAGGTTATTCCTCTGTACAGGCAGAATACTGGTCTACCTGCTTATCTGATCACTTGCAGGTAAGTTCCATACTCAGGCAAGTGGCCATGTGTCCAGTCCATCTGGTTTAAGGCCCAGCTCTTAGAGAAAGAAGAGCTGGGTCTTGAACTTGCCCATCAACAGCACTTGGACAGCAGACATAGCAAGGCACACAGGCCACAGTTTCCCACAATATGGTGATATTTCTATGGTGTATTTCTATTCAAATTATCATAATTAAACTGGAGAGTATATTAAGGAGAGCAAGAAATGCATTCAAAAGCTTTGAAAAGCACAGCAGGATAGAAAGGCATATTATACAAAATATTTGTATTACTATAAGGCACTGAGGCTCAGGTCTGGCTGAAGGCATATTCTCTGATTGGAAGATGTAGCCTCAGAGACATTAGGGCTCCCCTAACTTCAAAAATAATTTAAATTATAATAATAATTTCTAACACTGGATTTATATATATGCAAATTTAATGTGAAGCTGTGTATTCTTTTGTTCTCTTTTTGATCCCTCTCTTGTTCCCAGATCCTTTTGTCCCGATAGGAATGGGGGGGATATTAGGAGCCTGTTTTTTGTACACAGTTCTGGGTGTAACTTGCAGGTAGGAATGCAGCTGGAGGGGGGGGGATTTGAACAGATAAATTTTGAACAGAGAGCCAGTGTGGAATAGTGGCTAAAGTGTTGGACTGGGAGTCGGGAGATCCAGGTTCTAGTCCCCACTCGGCCATGGAAACCACTCAGTGACTTTTGACTAGTCACAGACTCCCCATTCAACCTCCTTCACAGGGTTGCTGTTGTGAGGATAAAATGGAGAGGAGAAGGATTATGTTCGCCGCCTTGGATTCCTTGGAGGAAAAAAGGTGGGATATAAATGCAATAAATAAATAAATAAATAAATAGCTGCTCCTCTGCCCAAACTGACAGTCTCCCAGAGCGTGCTTGCTTTTTTTTTTTTTTTTTTTAAGTTGGGGGACAATTTATCTGTTTCCTGTGTAATGTCTAGTTTGGCCCTGAGTCATAGATCTATTTGTAAGGGGCTAACTGTAGTGACTTCACTCCCTCATTTTTATGTGAGGTGCTGAATTGAATAATCACCACACAGCAGATAAGAATTATCGTATCAGCAATAACCTTTAAAATCAATATTTCCTCATGTGGTAGGGTCATCACAGGAAAAATTTTCACATCAAAAGGAAGAATAAGCAGACCTCCTATACTGACCTTCCTAACCTCAATGCAACTTTCCTTTCCCAATCTCTATCCCCAGAGTTCTAACTATGGAAAAACTCTGATTGAGTGAATTGTGACAAATAGCAAAGATGATAATCAGCAGGATTAAAAAGTGAAATATACTGATACATTGGGCTATAATCTACAAGATCACATTCAGTTCAGTCAATTATGAAATGTTATACTTTGAGAGGGGGGAGGGATTAACCAAATGCCCCAAGAGTTGGATCCATATTTGCTTAAGAGTATACCCATTGAACTCAATGACAGATAGGTTAGTAATGTAATAAAATCCATTGATTTCAGTGGCTCTACTCTAAGTAAGACTAAATCTGGACCTAACCCCAAATATTGACATGAAAAATGGAGAAAAACTAGCTAGGCTCTGGCTTTGTTGAAGAAACAATGTTATGTTTATGATCTAAATATGAGTCAGCACAGTGATGTTACCAAAAAGGGAAAATTCCTGTGCTAATAAAAGAGGTAGGACATTAACAGTAAATTTAAACATTGGGCTGTAATCCACAGAATCACATTTAGTCAGTGGAGGCTGGTAGCTTTGATGTCAGTGGGGCAGTGAATTCGCTCTGGGGTTCAGTCAGATTTCTAAAGGAGGTACCCAAGATGCTCAGGTAGCTCCTTTAGGTTTTTGACTGAAACCCAGAACAGATTCACTGCCCCACTGACATCGGAGCCATCAGCCTCCGCTGCATTTTGTAAAGAAAAATATGAAGTATTGTACCTTAGTTAAGGGGCAGGGGGAGAAACAGAAATTAAAGAAGGGGGGAAACTGGCTAGGTTCTGACATTGTTAAATAACTTGTATGATACAAAAATATGAACAAAGTAGGAGTCAATACAGTGACGCTACAGGAAAGGGAAAATTCCTGCATGAACAAAATATGTTGGAGTTTAACAGAACCATTCTATTCAGCATTAATAAGATCTCAACTGAAATATGGAGACCATTCCTGGTGACTACATTCTAAAGATTTGAGTAAACTGGAGAGGATTTTAAGAGCAAGAAATATATTCAAAACCTTTGAAAAGCACAGCAGCATGGAAAGACAGGCAGTGGTTCATTGCGAACAGAATATTTGTATTAATATAAGGAGAAGACGTTGAGGCTTTTAGGTCTGGGTGAGAGCATACTCTCTGTTGGAAGATGTAGTCCCAGAGGCATTAGGCTCCCCTAACTTCAAAAATGAAGGACTGGAGCCCAGTGTGACAATATTACTATGATTAAATAATCAGAAATATCAATACATTGCATGATTCACAGCTGCAAAAAGATAGCAATCTGTAGCCCCCATGCTACAGAAACTAGAACCACAAAAAGAAAAAGAAAAATGTGTATACACTGACTCATAATCTTTGAATGCTTGTAACAGTTCCCCACAGCCTGAAGACGTAGCTCTAGACCAAGCTTTGAAAAAAGTTATAATGCTGAAAGGAGACACTTTCCACCTCAACGTCACCTGTTATCTTCCCTTTGCCATCTCTCTAAGTTCCGTTTTCTTCCTCCTCCCCCTCTAACACACATCTCCGCTCTCTAACTAGAATCCTGGCTGCAAAGAAATATAAAAAAGTCAATGATTGACTGAAGCTGGAATCGCTCTCTTGCAGCAACCAGAAATATTGGTACCCAAGCCCTCTATGAAGACTGCCGTTCCTCCTAAAGTGAATAAATGCACTGGAAACCATTTTTCTGATCTGCTTCTGGTTCTTATGACAACACATTAAACCTCGTTGCCCTCCAAGAATTGGAATAGAATCCCGAATTCACTCCATAACTCTTACAGTGGACCCTGAAATGCTAAGTATTTGTCCTGTCCAATGAGATTTCTCCTCTCTGTAGTCTTCTGACACAATAGGCTACATTTAGAGTGGATACAAGGTGTAAATAGGTAGTCACGGAGGGCATCAAGGGCCTGTGATGGACAGGATAGGAAAATAGCTGGGGATGTCTATAACCTGCATTCTGTACTTGACAAAGACCTTGCTGAAGGAGTGCTTGACCCCAGCTCTTCAGGTTGTTCCTCAGAGTTGTCTGACCTAACCAATCTCGTCAGAATTATGTGAGATTGTCAACAAAAACATGTTGATCCATGTGCACACATATATTTCAAGTCCCAACAAGCGTTTGGCTAGGTTCCTTACCCAAGGCTCCTAAGTAAACTTAGTAGACATAGGATAAAAGGACAAGTACCCTTATGGAATAATACCTGCTTTAAAAAGGAAACGCAGAGGTAAAGAAAATTCTACACAATGAAGTAAGTAGTGGACACTGCCTCACAGATCTGTATTGGGAACAGTAGTATTTAACTTGCTTTGAAGTCAGGGATGAGTGCAGTGAAGTTGCCAAGTTTCTAGATGGCACCAAAATATTCTGAAAAGTAAAATCCAAAGAAGACTGTAAATAACCCAAGAGGATCTCTTAAAGCTGTGTGAACGTACAGCAAAATGAAACTCAGCGGCCCAGTTCACACTGGCCGAGCACAAGCAAGCAAGCTGCCTCTTGCCTGCTGCTTCTGATTTACATCTGCTTTCCAAACCAACCCAGGAATGCCCAGTTCCTGGGCTCTCCATCATGATGGCCAAACCTGGCACTCAGGTTTGTTAAGGGTTAAACTATTAAGAGTTTTCACTCAACAACAAACCATGGGTTCAAATTCTGGGTTGTTCAACCTCAACAAGCTAGAGTGCCAGGTTCTGCCATCATAACTAACAACCCAGGAACAGGGCATTCCTGGAGTATTTCAGAAAGCAGATGCAAACTGGAAGTGGTGAGTGTAGCCCCACCAGTTCATGGGTTGTTTAACTCATTAACTGCCATTATGTGCAAAACAAGTCAGTGTATGTTAAGTGTAACGAATGTGATGTGCATGGGGCAAACCCCCCAGATAAATTCACATATATACTAATGAGGTCCTGAACTGGCTGCAGGGACCCACATTTTTTTTGGGTGTGTGTGTGTGTGTAATAGATAACTCATTGACAGCATGAACCCAGTATATACTAGCAGTGAAGATGACAAATGTCATGTTAAAAGTTAATCAATACAGGATTGAAAATAAAATGGTAAGTAGAATAATGTTATAATATATATCTGTGGCACGGGCACATTTAAAATACCGCATGCAACAGCTCAAAAAGGGTGTGACAAAACAGATGACGTGCCACTACTGCGAAGTAACCCTGGGGCAAACCCTTCATGTAGGCTTGTAACATAGTAACCCCACATAGTAACCCTGTTCAAACATAAAATGGGGTGGGAGGGCTACTTTTTTTTTACACATAACAGAACATGTAGGGGGGATCAAACCCCACTTCTCCCCCTTCTTACCTTCCTCAACTCCATTGCTTTTATGCAGTTTCCCCTAGCCTAGTTCCAAAAATAAAGTGAGCCAGGAAAAAGGAAAAACAGTTAAATCTACAGAACACAGCTGGGGAGGGGGTTGGTTTTGCTGTCCTTTCCCCATATTCCCATTTTCTGAGTTACCCTAAACTCTTTATTCTGAACTGAACAGGTCAAACACTTTTATCCCACACACCTTGCTTGGTCCTCAGATGGCTTTTTTTTTTTAAGGATTAGACAAAATGCATGGATTATGAATCTAATCACAGCGATTAGCCATTATGGCTAGATGAAACCTATGTTTTCGGAAGCAATAAATCTCTGAATACTAGATCAATGGCTTTTGCCTTCATAGCCTGCTAATGAGCTTCCCAGATGGCTACTCTTGGAAGCATAATATTGGACCAAAGATAGCTTTTAAACTGCTCTTAGATTGGATCTTACTCATGATTAACCACTTCATAATTCCAAATTCAGCCATTTGAATGTCAAAAGGCTCTAGACAGAAAAAGGCAGAGAATTTTCACTAGGTATTACACAGCCCTATTAAATTGTGACTGGTCCCTAATCTTTTTGGGTCAGTGGGCACACCTGGAATTTTGAGTGTTATGGGTGCACCTACAAAATAGCTGCCATGGGTGCTTACCCAATCATAAAATGGCTACTGTAGTGAAATGGCTTGTTACAAAACACACATTTTCTAAAAGACAAAGTGGTGTGACTAAAGGAAAAGTAACTTGCGAAAGAAACTAAATACAAGACACTGGTGAGGTCCAAGCTCCAAAATACAAAACTGTTCTTTAGGATCCAAGTAAAGATGGGCAACACTTTGGTTTGCACCATGCCAACCTCCCAGTTAAATAAATAAATAAAAACCAATGGTTTTTTTTTTAAAAAAAAAACCTTAATAAAATAAACATCAGGAGGAAAAAGAATCTGTCCAGCACCAAAATAAGTGTCTGTAGTGGCACACTGCTGCCCATTGTTGACACTGTATTTGTGGGAGGCTTAGAACTAGTCCTTAAAGGAAAAAGAGATGGTCACTGTTAGGAAGGTCGCACACTTTAGGTTACAGAGTAGACTATAAACTGAATATGAATCAGCATGCAACACTGTTATCAAGACAATCTAGCAACACATTGAGTTGAATCAAAATCTGAATTACATCCAAGATAAGGAATCAGGGCCTGCCTCAAGGATAAAACAACGCACCTCAAGGCCAAACTAGATGAGATGGCTGCAGCCACCTTCATCGCATTTCTACTGTCTCTCTCTGTATATAAAGCAGCTCAGTGAGGGGAGCTTATTTTAAGATGCAAAGAGACATGCTAGTGGTGAGGTGATCTGAGTTGTGAGCCCTCCTGGATGCAGAAAGCCTGGCTATAGTCATCTATGATCTAAGTTAGGCTCCTGCTGTGCATAGTATGTGGGTTTGCCTTTGAAATGTGTTAGTTTCAAAACACAGCCTTTAAGCTACTATCTGGAACCAGACATTGAAAACGCATCTTGCCAGTACTTTAAAAGCTCTACTAGCTTCCAGTCCATTTCGGAGCCCTACGCAAGGTCCTTCTTCTGCCATCTGAAGTGAGGCAGGTGGCTATGGGGGTGGGGGGAAGAGAGGCTTTTCTCTGTAGCATCTGACTTGTGGCTCTCTCCCAGCAGGGACGTTCACTGGGCACCTGCTGTAAGTGGTTTTCAGTACTGCTTTAAAGTTTACTAGGCTGACTGTGCTTTTATTAAATCACCCTGGAAATTTTGAGTTAAAGGGCCATAGAGAAATATTTTAAACACATTCTCTGGCACTTCCCTCCAGCCTGATTCACTTCTGGTATCAGAGCCAGATGGCGATGGGGGGAAAACCAATTTGGGCAACCAGCCAGGGAAGTAAGACAGGAACAGGTGCAGCTTCAACCAGTCATGTGCCCCTTTTCACGTTAAAATAAGACCTCTCCTTCCCTCACTTTATACGTAAAACTGAAGGGGCACACAATTAAAGAATATGCTGCTGCCATCATATCTGGTAACATCTAGACATCAAATGGCAGATTTTAGGGAATCATTATAGGGCAGTCAATTATTTCATGATTATAATTATTTATATATTAGTGTGACCATCAGTGGTGAAGGGGCATTTGTATTTCCTGCCTCTGGCACCAAAATGCCTGGAACCATCTCTGGATAATCATACTCTTTAGCACCATTGAGGCCTTCCGCTGGAGTTCCTCCTGCATGAAGGTTTTGCACCATCCATTAGAAAATATTGCTGATCGTAATGCAAAATGTACAAGGGAAGACTGAAAGTTACCTGTAGGGCTCCTCTTAGGCTAGAAAGAGGAATGGGGATGGCTTTTATTTTTTTGTTGCTCTGGAGCAAACTCTGTTTTCCTCTGCTTTTCTTCCTCACATATACCAGGATATGAATTGAATGCCTATCATCATTCCTGCCCCCATGCTACAGGCGACTGATCTTTTTTTGCTTTCTTTTTCAAATGCCAGCATGGTTGTCTAAACAAACATTTGTTCAGTGCTTGATTTTTCTTTTTAAGATGATTTTATGCTTAAAAACATCTGCTCTGAAAAGGGCTGACTGACTCAAGGGCCTGCCAATCTGCACACTCTAAGAAAGGGAAAGTGTATTTTGATAGACACAAGGGCCAGTCTAACAATACAGTAGAAATCTGGTTTCCACTGCTAGACCAAACAAACAGGTTACCCGCATGTTCAATCTGGGGACAAAGACAGTTGATGTATCTTAAATACAGTGAGTGCATATCCACAAAAAGGGTCACTGTGAAAACTGTGTACATTTGTATTCATAATTGGAAGAAGGAAAAAAGAAAAGAAATATTAATCTGCAGAGTCATGTCAAGTTTTCAGCAGTATAAAATACTGTACAGGTTGACTGTGTCCCACATTAATTCCTAGACAAAAAAGAGTTGTATTGGGCCACAAAAGCACCTTACTGCAATCACTTTCATTAAAACAAGTCTTCTAGAACTAACAGCAGAAGAAAGAGGTTAATTTGAAAAATGTGATGGCAAAAAAACGTAAGAACCTGAAACAAGGAAGCAGGTCAAAGCAGGGAAGACAAATCAAACCTGTAATCCTACGTACACTTCCTTGAGATGAATCCTATTGAGCTGAGTGGAGTTTACTTCCTAGTAAGCATGAGCAATATTGTATGTGTTGTTTTTCTCAGTAAATAAGAAACCACGCCAAAGATTGGTTTATACTTTTCAGCAATTGAGGAAGGAAATATTGCAGAATAGATGCACCAACTAGAGCAGATGAGTGGTTGATCATGTCTGTCTGCTGGGTTCACAAAACTCATATGCAAATTATGCCCCACGGCACCCTCATCCACCCACCCAGTTTTTATCATATTGTTCAGAGCTTGGATTAAAAACAAACACTCAGAAATATAATCTCAACATCTCATCATGGTAAAATACTGCATCTGTCTTCAGTACGCTTTTATTAAGTCAGTTAAGGACATAAGAACATAAGAAATGCCATGTAAAATCAGATCAAGGGTCCATCTAGTCCAGCACTCTGTTCACACAGCGGCCAACCAGCTGTCAACCAGGAACCAACAAAGGAGGACATGGTGCAACAGCACCCTCCCACCAATGTTCCACAGCAACTGATGCACACAGGCTTACTGCGTCAGATACTGGAGGAAGCACATAACCATCAGGCCTAGCCTTCTCCTCCAGAAATTTATCCAATCCCCTTTTAAAGCCATCCAAATTGGTGGCCATCACTACATCTTGTCGTAGTGAATTCCATAATTTAACTATGCTGTGTGTGAAGAAGTACTTCCTTTTATCTGTCCTGAATCTCCCGCCAATCAGCTTCATGGGATGACCCCAGGTTGTAGTATTTTGAGAGAGGGAGAAAAATGTCTCCTGATCCACATTCTCCACACCATACATAATTTTGTAGACCTCTATCATGTCTTCCCTTAGCCTCCTTTTTTCCAAGTTAAGCAATCCCAGCTGTTGTAACCTTCCCTCAAAGGGGAGATGTTAATTATTGCATTATTCCACAGTGCCAAAGCAAGATAGTAGACACTCAAAAGTTCTTTGCCATCAACATCCCATGCTAGTCAGCTGTCCAACCTCAGCCTGGGAACTCAGAAGGTTAAGACTGTGATCCACAACATTAAGAAGCATACAATTGAGAAAATGAGTTGTTAATTATAGCCAATAGAGAGGAAAAGACTACCATTCACTACTATGTAACTCTATTGTATTATATACCACAATAGACCATGATGATAGCAGAACTGGCAAAGTAGTCCTGCCTTTCTATACCTCTTACCTGTTGGGAAATCGTTGGGTTGCACTACTCCCAGGAAAGAGTGCACCATATTGAACAAGCCTTGCAGGCCACCAGCTGAGGGAGAGGGCAGTGGGTGGTAGTCAGGTTGTGTAATATTTGGAAGAGACATCTTAGCGGGGTAAATGCACAGCACAAGTCCCAGGCAAAGACTCCAAGAAGCTTCAGGAGGTTTCCTTCATAGGAATCCCTGTCCCACACTGCTGTGGAAAGGCAGACTGGCTTCTGCAATGATTTCTATTCACCCTCCACTTGAATACGAAGCGTTCAGATGTTTTTCCCCACCAGTCCAGGGAACTTGGCTGTCTACCTGAAATAAAGCAGAGGTATCAGTGCAACCCCAGCAACCAACCAGGAAAAGATCAGGTAGAAAAATATCAATAAGTACTTGCTTCCTTGTCTGAGACAGGATGGGGTAGAGAGTGCAGGACATGGAATAATGGGCTCAAGTTACAGGAAGCCGGATTCCAGCTGGACATCAGGAAAAACTTCCTGACTGTTAGAGGAGTACGACAATGGAACCAGTTACCTAGGGAGGTTGTGGGCTCTCCCACACTAGAGGCATTCAAGAGGCAGCTGGACAAACATCTGTCAGGGATGCTTTAGGGTGGATTCCTGCACTCAGCAGGGCGTTGGACTCGATGGCCACATAGGCCCCTTCCAACTTTACTATTCTATGAGTATGGTTAATATGGGTGTTCTGGACAGGTGAGACATACTTACCAGTGCTCAAATTATAGAAGGGAAAGTAGAAGGACCTTAATTAAATTCACATACCCTACCCCCATCCCAACTCCCCCCAATGTTAGCCAAATCATGCCACTCTGTAGCCTTTTGAAAAAAAGTAGCTAAGAGGGCTTGCACAAAAAATTAAGGGGCAGGGCCCCCCAGGACCCATGTAAGTTGAGCACTGCCACCTTCTCCTTGACAAAACTGTCACCAACAATACATGGGCAGAAAATACTGATGATTGGAAATTGGGGAGAAAGGAGTGTAAAAGCAAGGGAACTGCAAATATGAAATAAGATGGAGCAGTGCACTTCTCCCCAGCAGACCCCTGTGATAGTTGCATACATATTAGTGGGGTTATTATTTAGGTTAAGCTTTAGAGTTAAGAGTGCAACAAAACCATTTTTACACCTTGCTCTTGTGATCACAAGATCTGGTGGGGTCCTTGAGACACTGTCACGCCTACCTCTGCAATTGATCTCGTCTGAGATTATGGGTTGGCTCCAGATTCAGCCCTCCTTAGAGTAGACCGACTGAAATCAATGAATCTCAAGTTAGCCATGACTATCTTAATTCCTTTTTTCCCCCATGGGTCTACTCTAAGTAGTGGCTAATTCCAGATCCCATCTATCATCTCCTTAGGATCTCTGGTCTTAAAATATCAAATACGCTACAAGAATAATTCGTAGGAAGTTCTCCCCGCAGCCAAAAGTTCTCACCTGCGTGTACGCGCATGACCCCGGCTAGATCAAGCAGCGCTCAGAGCTAGGCAGCACAAAGGAGAAGGCAAGAGACGGGGGCTGCCTGCGGTTGCTCTTGCTCAACAGAGGTCGACGTGGGCGCCCAGCTCCGGCCCACAGAGCGCGGGGAGGGACCAGCCGCCCAGAACAAGGCGCGCCAGCTCGCTCCAGGCGGCTCCAACGCAACGCCGCGGTTCCCCTCTGCCGCCCTTGGGAGAGCAACCAGGGAAGTCTAAACTTCCATCCCCTCTTCTGGCGCCCTCGACGCTGCTCTCCTTCAGCCAGAGAAGCCAGCAGCAGTCCCGGCTTTCGGCTTTCCGCCTCTCGATCTCACTTTCTTACTGCCCGAAAACTTACTGCCCGAAAACGAGTCGGGGAGGGGGCGTTGATTGGGGACGCGCGCCGCGCGCACGCACACACACACAGAGCCCACCGCTGTGCCCGCGGAGGAAGGGGATTGAGCTCACCTGGCGCTGCCGCCTCGCGAACACTGGGGGGCGCAGCCTGTGCGCGAGGAGCAGGAGGCGGGCGAGGGTGCTCGGTGGAGCGCGGAGTCGCATAGTGGTTTTCCCCGACGCAAAACAAAGGGGCTGGACAGCTTTCCCATCCTTTCCGCCCCAACCCCATCAACTCCCCGCCCCGCCCATTTACCGGGTGCTGGCCTGGCCGTTCCCAAGGCCCCCGGCCCAGCCCCTCCCCATGCTACTGGGATGCTACTGGGCACTTCTACGCAGGAGCTTTTCCTCCCCCGAAGACGAGGTCCGCCTCTCACGGTCCAAAGCACGCGCGGCACTCTCCCCTCAGCCCGAGAGGGTCTGGTAGTGTCGTCTACTTTCCCTCGCTTTTTCTTTTTAAAAGGGGCAACACGAGCAAGCTCTCCTCTAGGGCTTCTATTTCGTGGGTGTGTTTTTCCCTCCTCCCTGAAAATTGAAGAGGGGGAGTGGGGGAGGTGGTGGCCGATCTGGACATCCAGGTTCAGGGGGGGGAAGTGTGAGAAAGGCGGAAATGGGGGGTTGGGGGCAAGACATTATAGTCCGCTCTTCTCTCCAGTAACAAAGGAGAACCCTGCAGGATCAGACCGTCGGGCTCTCGTGTCCACGATTCCCACCGTCTCACCGACAGAAACAGCCGCCTCATAACTCTCTAGTTGAAACGCATGCTTTCCCATTAGACTTCAGTACGTCACTCTGTTTTAGGGCTAATAAATGCTGGTTGTTGTTTAAACCCTCTGTAGTTTCTTTTCACCTGTTGAACCCGAAAAGATATTCTCCATGCATGCACTGTTCCTTCTTACTTTTATTCGTTTATTGTCGTTCTGAATCGCATTTCCGCTTTTAAAAGTGCCCGAGGCAAAGCACAATACAAATGCTGCTGTGGTGTAAAACCGCCGTTGGCATTAATTACCTGCCCTGCTTGTCATGGGCTAATCAAACTGCGTGGGGTCCGTGCTCTTGCCTGCTGTTTTCCATGCCGCTCTCTTCAGCCAGGTTCCTGCCTGCTCTCTCCTCGCCTCAGAGCTCTTCAGTCGCCCTGAGGTAGCAGCCGGAGAAGGGAGGGTCCATGTCTTCAGCTGAGCAGCGAGTGAGCGCTGGGTGTTGGGTAACTCGCGCCCAAACATTTTGTCTGTTTTCGCCTCCCCGCAGGATAAGATTGTTCTTCAATAGACGCCCTGTGGGCAGCTGGGAAAGGAAGGGCTGCCTTAGCTGGAAGCAGCGGGAGCCGGGTGATTGGCAGCCCACTGGGCTGTTTCTGTCTCCTCTGAGACTGGAACCTCTTGTTGAACTTCTCTCAACCCGAGGGCCAAATTCAGTTTGGGAGAAGCTCTCAGGGCCCACATTCCTGTGGTTGGTGGAACCAAAGGGGGGGCAGCGAGGATGGGACCAAATGAGCAGGGCCAAAATACCAAAGATGCCATTGGCCTGGTTCAGACAACACGCTAAACCATGCTGCTTAACCACAACACGGTTAACAGAATACATTAATGCATTCCCTTGACCATTTTTTGGTTAAGCAGCGTGGTTTAGCATGTTGTCTGAACCAGGCCAGTGTATTTTTGGCATAACGCCAGTAAATAAGCCTTAGGAGAGGCATTTTCCATCTCTTAGAAAAGGGTTTGTGTGTTGCTTTTGTTCTGCCATGGCTTTTAACTCTTTTGAACATCCTATTTTGCAGGCTGGGGGGCTTTGCTCATATGCTGCCCTCATTGGCAGGTTCCAGGTGGGACTCCTTTTTTAAAGACAAACAATATAATATTTACATACAAGGAAAGTCCACTGAGTATGCAAAAATTTCTGCCTTGACTGTGGATGGACACATTTTGCTAACATAATAATCTGCATGGGACCAACAAATTTGATTATTATCAGGGCTGGCCTAGCTATTAGGCAGGGTAAACTGGCATACTTTCAAATGCAGATTTTGGTGTGCCATTAAAGGGGAAATGGTAAAATATTGAATATTTGTGTAGAGTACACTTGTGGATTGTATGTATTTGGGATCTACTGGTAGATATCTGAGTGACTGGCAGTATTAGTAATGGTTTCTGAATCATTTAAGAATGACAAAACGGCTCCCCACCCCCAAGATAGGCTGTTAGTATCTCTGATCTGTAGTGACTCAGATGCTGGTTATTGAAGTGCATAGCTCATGGGATGCAATAGGCTCCGCCCATGGGCCACTATTTTGCATCTGGCCCCACCCCCTAAGCTACCATTTTGCCCCACCTGGATTTGGCTGGTGGGCCTCAGGGTTCTTGTAAAAAAAACTACCCACAACCAAAGTAGATCCCATATGCCTGGATTCTGCCAGCACCTACTATTAACCACAGAAGTTTATCTTCTATGACTAGTGATAACACTTCAGCAGCCAACATCTCTCTCAGTGGCCTTAGCTAGACCTAAGGGTCATCCCAGGCAAATGGAGGGGTCGTCCCTGCCTGCTCCCGCGATCCCCTGTGTGTCATTTGGATGCACAGGGATGATCCCGGGACAATCCCGGGATATAGGCCTGGACTAGCCATGGCCAGTATTCCATTGAAATGCATTTGTGGTGGAGAAGGCTGAGCTGCATAAAGGGAACAATGAAGATTCCACAACAGCTGACAACAAGAGGAGGAGGGGGGAAATGAGGAGAGTCTGCAGAGAAGAAGAGGACACAATATCACAGCTGGAAAGACAGGGACTATTTCAATAAGGTGCAGATGGAAGGATGTAGTACCCAGCATTGATCAGCACACCCTAGAATGCATTTGCGAATCCCAACTCTGGCTGCCTGTAAGCAGAATAACTGACAGCGAACTCAAAGATGCAGCTGATGTGGACAGGCATTTGGTGAAACAAAGTGCAGAAGAAGGCAGAAAAGCACTAGAAGAAATAATTAAAAGTGGAAGGTTATTTATCCTTATGGTTAGGTTATTGGATTATTAACTAACACTATTGTCTATTATTCATTCACCTTATCTTGATTAAATAAGTAGTATATTGTATGAGCTGTTATGTAATAAATTTGATATTTACTGTCAATGAGAATTTCTGTTAATTTCTTAGTGCCATATATTCCAAGCTTGTTAAATAATATTTTAATGCCCTCTAATCAATGCTGTGTTTGCCTGTTTCATGAGCAAAAAAACAATTTAAGGTCGCAATCCTATATGCATATATTTGGAAGGAAGGCCCATTAAACAAGGGCCTGCAATTAACTGAATCTCTCTCTCTCTCTCTCTCTCTCTCTGGTATTTTCAATATTTGATTAAGGGCACAATCCTATGCACGTTTAGACAGAAAAGTGTCCTACAACTCCCAGCATTCCTCAGTCAGCCCCGTTGGAATGCACCCTTAGTGAGCTTTTGCATATGAAAACTTTTTCTCAGTTTTTTTGTTGGTCTTCAAAGTGACAAAGGACTCATTTTTTACTAAAACAGTCATCTCTTCCTCTGGAATTTGTCCTGAAACGGTTTCTCATGAATCTAAACTTACAGATACAGCAAGTAATATAATAAAAGCATCACAGTTTCTGTAGCATGAGTTATGGGAGAGAAAGTGGTTCAGGGGCAGGGTGACATGCTTTTGAGTCACAAGAAAGATGTCAACAGGTTTGTTCCATATAGAAATGAGTCAGAAATTCAGAATAAATTGAGTCTTTGCAATGGCAATCTTGACATTAATGTCATCCATTATGCCTTGGAAAATATGAAGCATAAAAATAAGTTAGATGACACTATTCTCAAATAAAAGTATTGTTCCATTTGTGAAGAAATTAGTGAAACCTGTTCATTTAGTGTGCATAGGACTTTCCCCTATATTCCCTTTGCTGTAGTAGCCCAACTCAGAAAGGGGCTACCATTTCTTTTTCGCTCCGTCTGTCAGGTTTTCCTCTCCTGTAAAAGAACACAGGCCCTGCCTTGCTCCAAAAGCAAATGCCCTCAGGGGAACTTGTACCACTGTATTTCCGGCTGCTTCTCTTCTGTGAAACCTAGAGAATGAGGATTTTTTGACGGCGACTTCCTTGTTAAAACCACCAAGAGTGCCTTGGATAGACTGAAGCAGCAGCCACCTGGGAGTCTGAGCTTCAGGTTTATCCTTCCAGAGGGACATTCCTTAGCAAACAACTCATGACTCAGAGGAAGGGAATTGTTTTGCAAAAACAATTAAACAAAAAACAAATAGCTCAAACACTGGGATTCAATAAAGATTGCTGGAGTAAAGATTCAGGGACAGGGTTGCTTGCTTCCATGCCATTTGTTCTTTGCCCTAGAAAAATACAGAGGATTGAAACTTGCCTAATTTGCTAGATTAAGGCCCTCCTGATGAGAAAGGAGCTTGTTTCTGAAATTACCAACATTTATCTTGTAATGGTAGAACAGAAAAAGACATTTATTAAGTAACACATGCACAAACAACAAAGGTAGACCTGTGCTGACTGTAAGAAAAATTCCAAAATACTTATTAGTGTGATACCTTTATTAGGCCACTATCACAAAAAATGTGCAAAGTTTTGTGATCTGTTGCTCTGTTTATCAGGCAAGATCTTATAAAAAGCATGTTTGGCAGCACTGTGGGAGATAGGGAGAAAACAAACCCTAACTTGATGGTGAAATAGGATCTGCATGGGTCTCTGAACATGCAGACAATGTGACTCTATCAAATCAGGTAGTTTTTGTTTTTGATTTCCTTTCTCCATTCCCACCCCATCCCGAGAAACCTTTTTTGTTTTTGTTTCGGTAACATATTTCCTGATGAAGTCATTTGAAGATCTCAAAAGCGTGTACATTTTGGGGAGGGATCTTTTAGTTGGCCTAATAAAAGTATTACAATAATATGGATTTTCTTATTTGTTTATTACTTACTTTAATTTTTTAAAAAAATTCAGCTGATTAATAATAACAACACTCCCTGCCTTTAGACTTATAATCTAAAAGTGATGACACAAAAGGAAAGAGGTTAAGAGAGAAGAGGGAAAATGTAAAATGCTGCAGCAGCTCTTTCTGTGAGTGATGTATGGGGTCAGGTTGGTCTCCCCCTTGCCCTGATGCTCTTCCTGGGAGGTAGAGGTGTGCTGCCTTCAATTTTAATGATATCAAAACTTAGAAGATATTGAGGATTAGTTTTTCTTGAATATTTTCCAAGAGATATAGATATTATAGATGCAAATAGATATAGATATACTGGAGGAAATGAGAGAGCAAGAATTGGTTCCCAGGATGTGGCTGGGATGGGATGGGCACTTGACTGCTGAGTACTTTGAACATCTTTCTGCCCAACTTCTGACCCCGTGCCATCTTTAACCACTTGATTCCCAGATGCTTCTGCTTGTGGCTCAGCAGACACCTACAGACACCAGTACGATGAAAAGCAGGAATCTGAAAGAGCGATGCATGCAGGAGGCAGGTGGCTGAGGGAAAGACTCAATTGTGTGGCCTCTTTGGGTTTCCCAAAGAAACCTCTTTGGTTTTCCAAAATCACTTTCCCATTCTTTTCTAGGCAGCTTACACCAAGACACACATACACCCTTCTGTGACTTGTTTATACACTTTAAGTTTATATCTGCCCAATGGCTTTGAGGGCACATTCTGGCAGCTAAATATTGCAGTACAGCAATCCCGTTGCAGCTCATCCTTTGGTACCACACTTCTTCACATGGGGTTTGGTTCTTATGTGTAGGTTATGGTACATAAGGTGCAGCTCATAGCTGGCAGGATTTTCCTTGTTTTCTCCCGGTGCGTTTGATTACTGTTATTAGATTCTCTCCCCTGCCCCAGGATGTGAGGGGAGTTTGAGGGGGCCGACTAGTGGGGCAGGAGAATGAGTTTGCAGCTATTGACTGCCACCCATTTAATTACCCTAAAAGGAATTCTACTAGATGAATTTCTACTATATATATATATATATATATATATATATATATATATATATTAAAAACGTACAGTTGGAACTGCGCTCTATGAAAACCAGTTCTCTTCACTATTGACAAAAGAGGAGGAGGCATCTGCTGACATGAGAAAAGAATTGTTTGCTTAGGGATTCGAGCTAGTGAATGTGAACACAAAACAAACAGCACTTGGCTACAATTGAAAAGGGCCGCACACACCAGTGCACCACCACAGCCTTGCATCAGGAGTTACCCTCCGCTCAAGGACTCTCTCTCCAATGGAGCATCAAGGAAAGAGGGCCAAGGAGACCCAGATTTGTAATATGAAATGCGAACACCCACAATTCAGGTCCTTTTTCCAGACTGTGCTGAAGAATCCATGGATGTGTTCCTTAAAGCAATTATATAGCAGAGGCCAATTCTAGTGAGCCCATTTAAGCGTACAAAGGGACTGGCATGTGCCCAGCAGGGCATTCAAACCCTGCCTGAAGCAGCTTTGCTTTGGAAGCTTCCATTCTGGGTTAAAGAGCAGCTTGTGGTTTGAGGAGCAGAAGGTAATGAAGAAAGGGAGAGGCAGGAGCCCTGTAGGGCATACCGTTTTCTGATCGTGCATTTTAAAAGTTTAATTTCCATGCTTTCTTTTCTTTAAATTTGCATGCATGTTTCTTTCATAAGAGATTAGAGAGGGAGCAGCCCAGTATTTGATGCACTGAAGATGTTTCCATTCAACAGTAAGCAACAGTGCAAAATTATAATCGTCATGATTTCCATCATTTCTATGCTTTTTTCTCTCCTCCCGCTGTTGTCCCCGCTCAGCTGAAATTTAGACTGCAAGCATTTGAGGCAGGGACCTGTCTTTTTTGCTTATATTACTTTGGGCTTATCTACACCTAGGGGGGATCTACACTATTGCTTTTAAAGCGCTTTAAAGCACTTTGAAAATGTTTTGAAAACTGTATATGCAGTGTGTCCTGGGCCCCAACAGTTGTCAAAACTGTTATAAAGAGCTTTAAAGTGCTTTAAAGCAGTAGTGTAGATCCCCCCCTAGAGCCCTTTCAAGAGGGGGAGGGATGATCGTGGGGTTTCCAGCTTCCGAGATCATCCCTCACGGGGCACACGCGAGGGAAGTTTCCTGGGAGTCAAGGAGAGCCATTGTGGGAGGATGTGTGCCCCATAATGGGCAGGACTGGACAGATAGGTATGGGGCACAGAAGGGTTGTTTTTTTTAATACCTCCCGGAGATGCGCACCAGTGCAAATACACAGAAATGCAAGAGGAGGATAGGTACTGTGTTGAAGATGTGCTCCTGCCCATCGATATGTTTGTGTTAAAAAACAACAACACACAGTTGGGGCCAAAACATGCAGATAACCAATAAAGAAATGTGCCGGAAATGGCGGCTGACCACTCCCGCACACGTCTGAAACCACTAGACGTGCCCTGACAGTTGGTTGGCTGTTTGCTGAGCTGGGAGCTGGAGCAAAACAGCGACAGCTTCAGAAATGGGGAGCACACCAGCAGCAGACTTCAGGATCGTACTCTAATGAGTATGATCAAGCTTCTGTTGTCCATACTCTGGTAACCTCCAAATTAGATTACTGCAATGCCCTCTACATGGGGCAACCTTTGAAGATGGTTCAGAAGCCTCAGCTTGTGCAAAATGCGGCAGCCAGATTGATAGCTGGAACAGGGAGGTTTGAGCATATAACACCGATTCTGGCCCACTTGCATTGGCTGCCTATATGTTTCCGAGCCCAATTCAAGGTGCTGGTTTTAACCTATAAAGCCCTACATGGCTTGGGACCACAATACCTGATGGAACGGCTCTCCCGACATGAACCTACCCGTACACTGCGTTCAACATCTAAGGTCCTCCTCCGAGTGCCTACTCCGAGGGAAGCTCGGAGGATGGCAACAAGGGAGAGGGCCTTTTCAGTGGTTGTCCCCCCAATGAGGCTCGCCTGGCGCCAACATTATCTTTTTGGTGCCAGGTCAAGACTTTTCTCTTCTCCCAGGCATTTTAACAGCATTGAACAACGTTAACTTTGTTTTTAATGGACCCCAGAATTGTTGTTTTTAAATGGATGCTATTGTTTTTATACTGTTTTTATGTTTCTGATGGTTTTAATTTTTTTTTATACTTTTTAATGTTTACCATTTTTAACTGTTGTAAACCGCCCAGAGAGCTTCGGCTGTGGGGCGGTATATAAATGTAATAAATAAATAAATAAATAAATAAACAAACATAGCAAGAGAGCTGAAAAAATGTGGCAAAAGCAGTCTGCGATATTCCTGAATAACTGACGGGTCGTCCCTGAATCACCGCAGGAGTAGGTGAACGTCATGTGGTATGGTCTGGACAACCTCAATATTATTTGGGAATAAATGGCTGGTATAGATTAGGGCTTTGTGAAATGCTCTATACATCAGTGTGACTACTACTACTACTACTACTACTACTAATAATAATAATAATAATAATAATAATAATAATAATAGCAGCAATTTTGCCAATACATTTCAAACTCACATGTTCTTCTTTTAGTTGAATACAATCTCTTTCAAACTTGTTTCAGAGTAGCTGGTCTATTTCAACCATTTTAGAATTATTAAGTCCTATGCAATTTTCCTTGGTAAAGGAAAGTTGCTCTCCCTTGCAGACTAGCACAGCCTTCTCCAGATATTTAGGACTACAACTCCCAGAATTCCTGACCATTGGCCATGCTGACTGGGGCAGATGTGAACAATAGTTCAGAAATCTGGAGGGTAACAGGTTGGGGAAGGCTAGACTAGCATATTAACCAGCCTGCAAACAAACCTATCATGTATTCATTGGTTTTGCCTATTATTATTATTATTATTATTATTATTATTATTATTATTATTATTATTATTTACATTTATATACCACCCCATAGCTGAAGCTCTCTGGGCGGTTTACAAAAGTTAAAAACAGTGAAGATTAAAAAATATACAAAATTTAAAACCATAAAAAGCATAACATACAAACAAAAACAGACAATATCCATTTTAAAACAAAACTTTATTCCCCTATGGTCGTAAAGAACAAATATTGCATGAGTTTTCAAGCCCAACATCAGTGGCTAGCATGGCTGGGTTGCTGGCCAGTCGCAGACTGCCATGGCGTCAGCTGTTGTCCAGAGATGCGGGGAATGCTGCTGAGAGCCACCAACTTCTTGTGTCACCTGCTTGTGGGTTTTCCATGGGCAGCTACTTGGCCACTATGCGAGCAGAATGATGCACTAGATGGACCCTTGGTCTGATCCAGCATGGCTCCTCTTATGTTCTTTTCTCTGCTCAACTTGGTGCACATAAGCGCAAGGCCTTTCAGCAGAGCAGAGAAAAATACCACAGTTCCCCCAGTATCGAGGCTGGCAATAGGTTACAGCAGGTACAGTGCAATGGTGACAGCCTGTCTAATGTAAGCAGGCTCTACTCACTTCCCTAAAGCCTTCTGTGTGTGTGTGTGTGTGTGTGTGTGTGTGTGCGCGCGCGCTTTTAAATACATACATAATCAAATAATACATCATATCTTCTATTTATAGGGTTTCACATGCATAATCCCAATAATCCTTACAACAGTTGTGTAAGGCACATCGATCGATATATATATATATGGCTGCGTGTACTTAAAGACAAACACAAAGGCTACTTTTCTGTTATTACTGGACTTGTAATTATTTTAACATTTCTTAATCACCAGGGTGCTGTTTATTTTTGCAGTGGGTGAGGCTGACGTCTGCAGAGATTAGCTACACATGAGAACACAAACAGGAAGCAAGAACATTATGGGCAGCCAGTGGAGGAGAGTAAGGCCACACAGTTCTCATTTAGGGATGGAGCTTGTGCTGATATCACGGGTCGCTTCTCCTTTGAAAGACCCTGCATGTAACACACCATGTTCATTCGATCACTAAGCCATCCCTGCAATGACATGTTTCATTTTGGTTTCAGGTCCAGTTGGAATGGGTTATCTTCAGAGAACCACAGATTCAGAATTGGTGGGACCCCAAAGGCTATCTAGTCCACACCCTGAAAGGCGGAGCCATCCTCCAAGGATCACCCTATAGAATCCAAAGGACAACGTGTCATTGATCAGGGAGTGCAACAGAGCTTTCAGAACAATTGTTCTTCGTATAACAGTCCTGTAAGGATCCCTAATATGAGAAACGTATTATAAAACATCTTGGTAAACAAAACATTTTCTAGTGTTGCATAATGCATAGGATGCCATCAGATTATACAGAGATAATGTAACTCACTTTAAAAATGTAAAATGTGCTTCTTAAATGTTAAGGATGAAGATGTGTTCTTACCCTTCTAAATGGCTTGCATTCCTTCTCCAACCCGTGTATTTGTATTTTGCTTTAGGAACACTTCAATGCAGAAAGATACACATTTCACAATCTAGTTGTATTTCTTAACATATTAAATAGGTATCTGTGTGTACTCATTGCAATATCATGGGAGAAATGCTAGCCCATCTCTTAGATAACTATGACCAAGGGAAAGGATTCTTCTGTGGTTTGACACCTTTACCATCACTTGTCCCCTGAATACATATGCAGCTTCTTCTGTCCCATCTCTCTGGAAAGAACCTTGGTACACACACACACACACACACACACACACACCCTATCTCAACTTTTATTGCACCTCCATGTGGATTTTAATTAGAAGCCACCTCAATCTTGGCTGAAAATTGGGGTATAAATACATAATAAAGTAAGTAAAGCATGTAAGTGACACATCAGCTTTTGAAAAGCAACATCAGAAGTGGTCCATACTTAGAATGTGTTTTCTGTTACGCTTTGAAGACTCCGGGTCTAGTAATAGGTAAGGGTGGACAACTTGTGGCCCTCCAGATGTTTTGACCTACAACTCTCATCAACCCAAGCCAGCACTGCTGGAGGTAGGGATGATGGGAGTTGTAGGCCAAAACATCTGGAAAGCCAGCTTGCCCACTCCTGCTGAAGCCTACCCAAAAAGTTCCCTCTGTACCCTAGAGCAAAGTCAGCACGTATCTGATCACTTTATAGAGCAGGTTGACCTGGGTTCAGGGCAGGAAGAAAGTTATTTTGTCCAGCATCCTCAGTGGGTATGAATTTCTAAGGGCATCTGTGGCTAGAGGCATCCGGTGGCTGGGAAGGGGATTATCCCTGTGCAACTGCCTGTGGAAACACAGCACTGCCCGCACAAAAACTGTCTCTTCTTTCTCAGGTGCCTTCCGGGTCCATCCACATAACTTTCTGTGGCACAGGGTCAACCGCCCTCCTCCCTTTTAGGTTAAAGGGAGAAAGTAGATTAAGGAATTTGTCAGATCTTCTTCAGTGAAGCAACGCTGTTGCCCCTGTGTCTCCTTGACAGGCACCCATAACATGAGCAAAACCAGCCCTTCCCTGCTTGGTATTAGCCTTCCTTCACTCCTGTCTCACTGCAGTAATGCGTTGTAGGAAAGAAAACTTGTGGAGCATGACCACGTACATTTTGTCATTACTGATATGTTTGTAGAACATGCCGCCCCTTCCAATAGCTACCAAATCTCCCTCCAGCTTCATAGTGCCACATCAGAACACTGTCAGGAACAGAAAAAGTAGCTGACAAGCAACACAAAAGATAGTTTTTATTCCACACTCCAGTCCCTTCCTACTGGACTTTAAGTAACCCATCATGGTTTTATGGGGGGGGGGGGGAGTTCAGATATCCAGCCAAAAAGTCACTTTTTGGCTGCTCATACCATTGAGGAAATAAACAAGTAACCTGAGCCAATTCCATCTATGCCAGGACTTGTTCGGCCCTATATCCTTTGCTCATGTAATAAGGCAATTCACAACATGAACGACTGCTCACCCTCTTCTTGGTCTCACCCAAGAGCACAGTCCTAAGCGCATGGCTTCAAACTGCTGTAGAACAGACCCACCGGTGTGGGCTTTTTCCATCTTGAGGCCTGTAGTTGCCTACGACTGGGACAAGAGCCAAGGCACCAGGAGGCCAGAAACTTGACTGATGCCAGAACAATAGCACAGAGGTCTGTTTCCCCTCCCTTACAAGTTCCGGATTCTTACAGAACCACAAAGAATAATCCTGACAGGAAAACAGTCGGGGCGTCCTTAGGGCGGGTCTGCCACATAAAATGTAAAGCAATAAATATCTCAACTTCCAGGAGGCCGGCTTCTTCCGTGCCTGTGCTGCCCAACCATTTATGATGGGGCTCAACAACTGATAACAAGCCGGGCTAGGCTTGAGCAGGAAGAGTAGCCTAGTTTTACTCTGTACAGCACCATGTACATTGATGGTGCTATATAAATAAATAATAATAATAATAATTGTAGCTGTGTGGGGCTGTTGGGTGCGCCAAGGATCTCTTCTGACACCATCTTCCCCTCTTTACTTTTAAAATTTGTATGGGCAGGAGGAGCAAGAGTGCAGCTAAAGCCTTGTGCTTTTGCAATGTTGGAAATGTCAGTTCCACATACGAGACATGACCTGCGTCTTTCAAAGATTTTGCAAACGCGGGTCTCAAAATGGGCCTCACCTTCCCAGCATTACAAAGAAACAAAATGTGGCTATTTACTGGTAGCATTCTCCCCCGCCCCCTCCACTTTGAAAATACATCCAGGCAAATGTAATGCTCTAAGAGGCCTTGGCTGGTGACCCTGGCAGCTGATACACTATTACCCAGGACTATGCAGAGCAATGAGAAGAATGGCCTCTTATCATGTCTTTCCAATGCAAAGCACGTACTACCTTTAAGTCAGCCTGAAATAACAGGTCTTTTCCTCTTCTCTGCCCGCATATGAAATTGACGATGATTGCTCAGGTTAGTAACACAGGGCATTCTACTGCTGCAGGTAAAAAGCTGCAACTACCAACCCTATTCCAGGTTTCTAAGTGCTTTGACATTCAAACAGCAGCTACTAGGCTGTTGCCTATCCTATCTTCTATAGAGCAGTTGACAGTACAATCGTGAGTGGGTCGCAAAGGCAGGCACTCTCAGCTGCCTCCCTCTTGCAGATGTAGGAAGAACAAGGCTCAGCTTTCCCCTTCCACACAAGAACATTTGTCTTTCATCTGCTGGACCTTTTCTGTGACTCAGAGATATGCCCATTAGTTCTTTGTTGCTTGGTGTGTGCAGATTCCAGAATGCATTCTCTGTTGACTAACACAGTTCTGTAGAAATGGGAGGGGAAGTGGGAGAGGAGGAGGGTAATTTAAGATCGGGAGTTGCGGGCATCAGGGAACAAGAGCTCATCCTTGAAGATATCACACGAACGTAGGAAACTGCCTTATACTGAGTCAGACCATGGGTCCATCTAGCCTAGTCCTGTCGTCATTGACGGCCTCCAGGGATTCAAGCGGGAGTTTTCCCAGCCCTACTTGGAGATGCTGCAATTGAACGTGGGACCTTCTCCATGCAAAGGATGTGCTCTGTCACTCAGCCACAGCCCCTCCTGCCAGGCTAAGCAAGGGACACTGAAGGGCTGGACTTGGCGTGGGGGAGTGGGTCCCCTTCCTCAAGATCCAGATGAGAAATGACTTTGGAAGGAGAGAGCCAAACCGAAAAGTTGTTTTATTGGTACCATACATGACCATAAATGGCACAAACTATGCAAAAAAAAAAAAAGGCTTTACAGTGCCCCGAGGTGGGGGGTAAGGGGTAGGTGGTATGTGGGAAGGGTAAAGGTGGGGAAGAGGAGACAGAGTACACGTCACCAGTTCATGCCGAGCCACAGCAATGGGGGACGTGACACTCGTATCTTTAAGTACAAAAAGGATACAGAAAAAAAAATGCCCTGTAAATGATAGTATTGCCTGCTGTACTGCCTGCTCCCAAGGGGCCAAGCAGGATGGGAGCATTTGGGCCCAGTAACACAAAAGTGACCAGCCTGCCCCCCACCTCCCTAAGATGTTTCAGGTTGATCCAGCTGGGCTCTTCCAGAGGAGGGGAGAATTTCTGGGACTCCAGAGCATGGCTCAGATGAAAATCCATGCTGTAGTAGCAAACAAACCGCCGTGGAGCAACAAGAGGCCAGAAACACCAGCTCTAGGGCCACTGGATGGCAACGACCCTGCTACAGAAAATATCCTTGCAGTTAAGGAACAGGTGGGAGAAACAGCTTAAGCAAGGCAAAGGGGATTGTTGTCACGACGGTCCAGACAGCGTCCCCTAAATGCCCCAACCCTCACCATCAAGTCTGTGCCATGAAGTGGCCAAAATACCTAAGCTTCTCTGTACATCCCTCGCAAAGGCAGAAAGCCATGGCTTACACAAGGTTGCTTCTAGGCCTCGGTGATATAAAAGGACCTTCTCCCCAAGGAGCACAGAACAAAACTCAAGCAGGAAATGCTGAACAAGAGTGACATCAAAACACTGGAGAGCAGGGTGGGTGGGTTTAGGAGCAGCTCCTGTTTCCTTGGGGGCTTGGCAAGGCCTGTCGCTCCCCATCCCAAAGAGGATGGGTCTGGTTGTGAAATGGATTCCCCAGAGCATCACTCCATCACGGAGGAAACGACCCTCCATCTTTACGAAACACCCGTTCTCCCCATCTCCAGGCTGTGTTTCTTAAGAGGTCCTGCTGTCAACCCTGTCCCCCACGTTCCGCAATGCTGTAATCTGGTGGCACCACCCTCTAAATTCTCGTGCCTACCAAGAAGGATGCCCATCAATCACCCCCAACCACCTAATGGGGGGGGGCAAGGAGAGGGGCGGGCAGCTGCATTAGTGAGAACACAGTGAAAGAACAGTATCATACACACGGCCTACAGCGCGGAAATATACAAGCACGAAGTACACAAACCCGAAAGGGGGGTGGGGTTGGTAGAGGAGGGGGGAGCAGGGGGAGCAGCACACACGTTACACAGAGGGGGCAAAGTCGGGCAGCCATGCTGTCCTCAAAGGATCATATAAAGGAAGTCTGCAAAGTCTCTCCTTGGTTTGAAGCTCTCGGAACTGTATATAAAAACCAAGACTCCCAATTGGTAGACAAGCCTGTACAAAAATCAGGATTGGGGAAAATAGGGAGGGAGGGCAGATTCTCTCTTTCTTTTCTTTTTTTTTAAAACTTACAATTTTAATAATATTTTTTTTAAAAAAACAAAAAATAAAACAAAATCCGGGTGGTGGTGGTGGTGGTGGGGAGAGGGTCAGGATTGCAGTTTTCGGTAGGAGCAGCCAGGGCAGAAGGTTGGCCCAATGCCCAAAGGTCAGACGGAAAGGGACTTGGGCCCTTCCATGTCCACTGCAGGGTAGTTTTAAGCATATTCCAGGAAGTGTCAAAGCCCCCCTCCACCCCCACCCCTTAGGTTGGCTTTCTGGGTTCTTCTGGCTACACAGGAGCAATTGCACTGCCACACTTGCAGCAGGCAGGAGGGACTGCTCAAGACCCATCCCACGAGGGTCCTAGCTGCCCCCAGTGCGAGTCATAATGGTGTCTCCTTTTCCTGCTAGAAGGGAGCCCCCTGGAGACCAAATACGGAACTAGACTGATAAAATGCGATCAGGCCGGCGGTTCTGTGACATCGCCTTAAGCACTTGGCCCCGCCTCCCTCTGGAGGTGTTCCCTGCCAATCAAGCAAAGCTGCCTGGCTCCCTAGGGCTGCATAATGAACACAGGACACCATCCCACAGCAGTGCCGCTGGTGGTGTCTGGGGCTGTGGATGCATGGGGTAGGGTGGGGAAGGAAAAGGAATTAAAACTCTGCTGGAGCTAGAAGGAGATCCAGGCTCCACCAGGCCCAGGGCCCCAAGTCTGCCCGAATGGGCACAGCCAAGAGTGCAGACCGCAGGGAGTGGTGGCCGGGCCAACCGGAGGCGGGCAGGCCGGCAGGCTGGTGCTGCAGTGCCCATCGGCCCCTATCCTCGCCAGCCAGCCAGCCACGCTTCTTCACAAATTGTCCAGGTAGAACGGTTTCGACTCAGTCCGTGGGGGCACCAGCCAAGTCAGGTCAAGGCCCGGCTGGGCAGCAGGCGGGTGGGTGGGGGGGCCTTTACTGCGATGCTTGCGACGTTGGATTCTCAGACTTGCTCTCCTGGCTGGAGGGGGGCTTGCTGTTCCAGGGGCTGTTGGCGCCCAACGCGGGGGAGTTGTTGAAGCTGTCCTCGTCGTCAATGCCATTGGCCGCGTCAAACTGCGTGTTCTCCAGCCGCGTGATCAGGCGCTCGTCCTCGTCACCAAACTCCCCACCCATCAGGGTCGGCTCGCCCACCACCATCACATCCTGAGGAGGGAAGAGGGTCCCGAAACATAATCGAGGTGGAGACTGCCCCGACTGACACCACGAGGCTCCGGGGAACCAGTGGTCACACAACAAGGACGTGGCCTCCCCTGCCCTCCGGGGACGGCCCCAGTTTCTCTTGCTCTGCCTGCCTCTAGCTTCTATTCCAGTCTCCCCCAACCTGGCGCTCTCCAGATGTGTTGAACTTAGAGGAGGGTGAACTGGCCCGCGTCCACCTCAGTGCGCACTCACCCTGTTGTCATTGTCATCGACGCCTCCTCACCAGGCTGTGTGGGCCTCTTCTGAGGCTCGGCTTGGCCTGGTGAGCTCTTGGCAGTCACTTGTCCTCCTGCCAAAATTGCACATTCCCCTCCCCCCACATCAATAGAGGCCACTAATTGCGCAATTTCTGGAGCCTCTGTAAAGTGCGCACTTCTCCCGCTGTGTCAATGGCGGCCATAAAGGCCCCATTTACTCAAGGGCAAAGAACATAAGAAGAGCCGTGCTGGATCAGACCAAGGGTCCATCTAGTCCAGCCCTCTGTTCACACAATGGCCAACCAGCTGTTGGCCAGGGACCAATCAAAGCAGGACATGGTGCAACAGCACCCTCCCTCCCATGTTCCCCAGCAACTGGTGCACAAAACCATCAGGGCTAGTAGCCACTGATAGCCTTCTCCTCCAGGAATTTATCCAAAACCCCTTTTAAAGCCATCCAAATTGGTGGCCATCACTACATCTTGTGGTAGTGAGTTCCACAATTTAACTATGTGCTGTGTGAAGAAGTACTTAGTTTTATTTGTCCTGAATCTCCCACCAATCCATTCTTGCCTTTACAGCTGCCATAGACAAAGGAGGAGGAATTTTGTGTTATTTTGGTGCAAAGGACGGGCGGCTACCAAGCACTCTAGGGACCTCTTGGGTGCTCAAACAGGGTCTGTGCTCACACCAGGAGCACATGACTGGGTCCAGGGGGAGGACATGGGAGGGTCCGTTGACCGCCCAGACCCAGTCAGGCACTTGCGACATCTGTAGCTGAACTATAACTCCCATCAATACTGCCCACCCTAGCTATGCTTGCTGGAAATGGTGTGAGTTCCAGCCCAGCCCATCTGCAGGGCTCCAGGCTGGGGGAGACTGCTCTACTGCCTTCCCAATCTGCTGGGCCCCCCTACTTGGAAGATTTCTGCTGTCGCTCCTCATTTTCTACTATGAATTTGGGTGCTGGTGGCCATTTGACACGTTCAAGGATTTACTGGGACAGCGGAGAGACCCAGCCTTCCAATTCTGACCCAAGGAAGGACAACCTGGATGGCTCAAGGCCTACTGTTAGCTCAAGTGGAGAGACCTTGCCCTTGGACTATGGCTGAACATAGGCAGCATAGTGAGGGGGCAGTTTGCACCCCAAGATCACAGAAGCTGGTCACAGAAGATGCAGCTGTGGCAACAATAGGGACCAAACTGTGCCCCCAAATGTTCTTGGTAACTTCAAGCCAGCCGTGGCACTAAGGAACAGATTAAGCCATCTAGCCCCAGTTATGCTGTAAGGCAGAGGAGGGCAGAGGGTAGATTGGAATCTATTGGTAGATCTCTGGATGATTTAGGAACATAGGAAGCTGCTTTATGGGTCCATTTAGCCCAGCATTGTCAACACTGACTGGCAGAGGCTCTCCATGGTTTCAGGCAGGAATTTTTCTAGCCCTACCTGGAAATGCCAGAGATTGAACCTTGGACCTTCTGCATGCAAAACATGGGCTCTAGCACTGAGCTACAACTCCTTTGCAGAAGATTAGAAGACGTTTCTGCCTCCCAGTTGTCTAACGACAGTGGCGAATAAAAAGCTCTCCCCACCCTGAATTAGATGGCTGAAAAATAATGCTTGGGGGAAAACCAAGAGTGGTTTTTTGTCTGAAAGCATGGTTCTGGTACCAACCATAAATTCCTGGGCTGAGCATTGAGCAGGGGGTTGGACTAGATGGCCTTGTAGGCCCCTTCCAACTCTGCTATTCTATGATTCTATATGCTCAGACGCATCCTTTCCCCCGAATCCTCAGCACAAGTCTACCAGCCCAAGCCATTATTTTGCATCCAGCTCTGGCTGACAGACCACAAGGTTCTAGTAAAAAATAGAGGAGATGATCCCACCAGTTCGAGGCCTGGCCAGCCCTGCCATAGGGAGCGCTGCCTGGCATTTCTGAGGCTGCTCCAGCTGCATGGAACCGAGTCCCATGCAGGAGGAGTTCTCAGGTTGAAATGACAAGAGAGAATGAAAAGGGGATGCTTACAGGTACCTGACTGGAGAGGGCGAAGGTGCTGGCCGGGCTCTTCTTCTTGCTGTTGCTGTTGTTGGTGTTGCCACCGCCGGAACTCATGGTGCTGCCTCCCGACATCTTCCTTTTCCGGCGCTTGCTGGGTTGCTGACGTGCAGGCTCAGCTGGGGAGGTGTGAGCAAAAGGGAATGTTGGTGAGACATCTGCACCCCAGTAAAAGAAGACACCTGGGTCCCCGATTGCCACAAACAGCAACTCGTCTGCTAGGCTGTATGCTCTCCCCGAAACTTGATGCACAGGTACCTTGCCTAGAAGCTGCCTCCACAAACCCCACTTCTCACATGCCAGGTGCTTCATTTGTTTTGTATACCCAGTGGCAGAAATTCTGGCTCCATGATGCATTCATGAAGACAGGTATGACCTCCCACGGTCCAGACTCTACTAGGAGTTGCAAGCATAGAAGAGCAATTCCTCTGCCACCCTCTGGTGGGCTTCATAGGCAATGCATCTGACTTGGTGCTTAAGCCACAGGATGCTCTATTACGGCTCCCAGAATCCCTGTCCGCTGGCTGATGGGAACTGCAGTCCCAAACATCCAGAGGTTGCCTACTCCTGTTTTATCAGAACAGCCAGGACCACTCTGCAAAACTCTCACCTGGTGGCGCTACCATGCGCTGCCACTTCTGGAAGAGGCAAGTCTTGAGGCAGTCCCGGGGACTGAGGCTGTAGGTCTTATGCCGCGACATCAACTCCTGCATTGGTTCTAGGATTACACAAAGCTGGTAGGAGGATGGAGAAGGAGAAAGAGTTAAGATTTTGAAAAACAACAACAGAATTTTGTGGCCCTTAAAGAGTAACCAGTTCATTATGACTTAAGCAGACAATGGTCCATGGGAACTTATCTGAACCTGGAGGCAGGTTAACCTGAGAAACGGAGAGACACTCTGAGCCATCCCCCAGTGTCTGGATGCTGTGGTCACATGGTAAGGCGCACTCCCAACTTCAGTCTTTGCCCTTCTTTGTTAAGTGGGCATCCACAGGTAGGAAGACAGCTTCCAGACATGAGTTGTAAACTAGACACAGAATGCTCAGGTTTTTCTGTGCACCCATGGGCACAGTCTGGTATTGGGGCATTTTGTATTTTTTTTTGTCTAGGGCCAGTGCCACCAAGTCGATTGAATTTACACGAATTTGCATTCCTTTGCACAACCCTCAAATCTACTTTTCCTGTTGCTCTTTCTGAGCCCAGGCTTCTTTGCATGTACCTGTGTCTTGCTAGGATTCAGCTCTTCACAAAGCCATGGAGGTGCAGCTCGATGTCCTACCAGCTCTCTGAATTGCTACTTTGGAGAAGGGCCAGCTAGTGAGAAATAGGCTTGCTTTTTTTTAATTTACCCCATCTCCTCTGAAGCTTGAGGCAGCTTGCGAGATATAAAATTATGTTAATCTATATCCTGACAATATATACATAGTAGCTTTATTTCCCCCCAATGCCATTTTGGAAAGGTGGGCTTCCTTCTTCTTTCTGAAGACTAAAAGGAAGGTGTACTACAGAGCTCACTCCATAGCCTCATGGGCACTTACTCGGAGGTAGTTGAGCGTGGAGTTTGAAAGTCCACACCGGGTGATGTTCTTGGACAACTGGTCCAGCATCTGGGGATCTTGTGCCTGGAGCGAGAATGTTAGGGAGAGAAATGGAAGAGTCAAACAAGAATATGGGGCATTGGGAAATATTGTGCATGTCAAGCACCAGAAGTTTCATCCTTTGAACATTTTACAGCATAGGGGAGGGGAGACCAAACCAGGGTGGCTGGTTTTTAAACAGAGACCGTTTTTTAAATTATCTGCATGCTTGGAGGGACAGGATGAGCACCTTCCCACTCAGTTCCTTTGCCACTGTTGTGACAAGGTATCAGCTCCAGTTAAGGGATGCCTGCAGCAAAGGAGGGCAGGAAGGCTATGTGACTGCACAGGCAAACAATCAGGGCTTTTTACCTCCATGGATTTTGTGCCGTCAAACCTATGCAGATGGTCAAACATCGTCTTTTGAGGGGAGGGGAGGAATGCTATCTTCTTAACTGATGATGTAATTCAAGTGTTTGTCTTTATCTGTATTTTGTTTTACTCTATTGTATGTCACTTTAACTGAAAAACAGGGTGTAAATCTTAAATAAACTTTTTTTTAAAAAAAATAATCCTAAATCTGAACAAAAACTTCAAGTATGGCATTCAATCTAGGGTCTAGAATTTGCAGGGTGGAATCCTAAATCCATTTCTGCAACAGCTGCTGGCCTAGGCCCTGAGGAGGTCAGTTTACAAAGATGCAAGTCTCAAGAACCAACTCTGTGTGTGTGTGTGTGTGTGTGTGTGTGTGCGCGCGTGTGTGTGTGTGTGTATGATGATGATGATGATGATGATGATGATGATGGGGGGGGGGAACCTCAATAACACAAAGCAAGCACAAATAACAGAATGCATCTGACTACAGAGAGAAGCTGTGTGATACTTCTGATATAGTTCAACAGTGCCCTCTAGCGCATCTGGTAAATTAGCATCCTGCTGGGCAACCTGAACAGGCTTATTTCACCTTATCTCACTCACTTTCTTGTTCTCCAAAATGCAACCAAAAACTTCACTCTGCGTCCTGTAAAAGTAACTGTTAGCTCAGGCTGAGAAGCTCTCTCTCAGATCATCCTCCCAGCGATGAGGTCTGGAATCCAAGATTCTACCTGCATAATTGCTTAAATCAAGTCAAGCAAGTTCCATGACTGGTGCAGAGCACTGGACTCACATGCATAGCAAGGATGCTGCGGGGAATGAGCTCCCGGTGCTGCCGGATACTGAAGTGCCACGTCTTTATCCTCATCATGTCATCAAACATGAACTCCAGGTAGAGGCGACCCTCCACACACACCTGGCCAAGAGAAAAGCAAGCAAATGGCCTTGAGGCTCAGGGAAGCCTTCTTCACGCTGTAAACAGCCCACCTCTTCCCTTCCAAACAGGGGCACTTTACAGGGATCCACGAGGAATTGCTCTCAGAAGCAATTCAATGCAGGCAGCCGGGTGGGGTAGGGGAACACTGCTACACTCTCACCTGGGTGAACATGGGCTTGCCATGCTGCGTGACCATGGTACACTGGTCACAGTCGAGCGACACAAAGTTGTTGTGGAAGGACTCCTTCGGATGCTTGAGGACATAATATAGCTCAGTAGCACCCCCTTCAAAGATGCTCCGAAAGTAGCGAGGGATCAGGGTGCGGCCAATCGCTACACACAGCGGAAGGAAGGGGAGACAAAAAACAATTACATTTCAGACTTTGCACTGCAGGTTCAGGATTACTACTGGGATGGGCAGAAGATGAGAGGGGAAAGCAAGGCTATTCTATCAGCCCAGCTGAGGACCACCTGCACGAAGGCTCCTCCTCTCTTAACTGTCACCACTGGCAGCCATTCCAGCAGGTTGAGCTAAGGGAGATGAGCGGGGCCATTCCCCCAGCCCTGCTGAAAGACTTATTTTTTCCTCTTCCCTCCCCATTCCTTTTTCCTTGTGTGTCATGGCTTTTTTTATTGTAAATCAGCAGACAGAGACTGTCTCTAAGCCACTCCAGGAGCATATTTGCCCTAGATGAAAGCTAATATAATAAGGCAGCAGAGGAAGTATTTAAACCAAAATGTAGAGCAGGCATGGAATTAGATTTTGAAGGGCTCTGGGAAGGCTGCCCATACCCCCCACTAGCTTACTTGAAGACTTGCTGCTGGCCTATCAATAATAGTGGCAGTGACTGGGGAACCAAGGACCACACACCTGAACTAGCTTACCCTGTAGGGCTACCCACCCTCCAGTCCTTGCCTTGAAGTGAGGGAAATGGTGCTGACTGATGCACATCCGAATTCCTTAGTGCCCCCAGCTTAATAATGCCAGCACCCCACCCAATTTATGTATGTTGGTGGTGAGGATGGCATGATTAAGATTGTAGGGCAGGCACATTCAGCTGCGTGGCTCTGGTCAGCACTGCCTACTCATGCCCTGCTCTGCCCTGGGCACGTAAGAGACTGGCAGCAATGCAGGGCCAGGCAGACAGCCTTCTAGGCACAGCTTGGCAGCAGGGTGGGAGAGAACAGGTGATGGGAGTGGCCACTGAGCTCACACAATAATGGAGTCGCTATGGTCATTGCCAGGTACTGTAATCATTGGGCCTCCAAGAAGCTCTGCTTCTAAGGCCTACTCATCATTGCAACCCGTGTCTCTAGGTGAAATTGAGGATAGGTCAGATTACCCTAAATAATGCACATTCTCATCTTGAAACTAGTTGCCTGTCTTCCAGAATAGGATGTATACAGTGGTGAGTGTAGGTGTGTTTTTATGCCCTCTGAAGATACAGGGTCCACTCTTTCCATTGGCATTAATGGAAGATTTTGTTCTAAGCTTCATTGCCATGTGGAGGAGACACCGTGCACAGGAAGGGGAGGGTTAATTCTCCCTCCCCAACTGTGGCTCCACCAGGAAATTACTCCCTTTGCAGGGCAAGTGAACTTAGAAAAAGCATCCACTTGGCATCAATGGGTTTTCCCCCCTCAGCTTAATTGCCACTCCGTAGACTTGTGAGTTGCAGCATATGGGGAGGAGCTTAATCTTTCCTTCCATAGCTGCAACACACACACCCTTGAAAATTTCCCCCTGTATGGCAGCTAAGCAGGGTGGGGGGGGAATTCTATTGGCACCAATGGACACTTCGGGCGATGAGAAATAGATTTGGGGCGGGCAATGGCCCTGGGTGCATGAAAGGCAGCCAAGAAATATTTTAAATCCCTAAACAAAATAAATAAATCTTGACCATTCTGATCCTGAAGCTTGCCACTTCCTTAGTGGGAAACTAAGAAGTATCTTGGAAGAAGTACTGGATCTTCCCAAATAGGGATGAAACATTTCAAAGGCATTACTATCTCACTTTTTTTTTTTTTAGTCAATTTGGAAGGTATCCAAAAGGAAAATCTAACCAGGTGCTTGATTTGGAAGTAGGGGGAGGGGGAGGAAGAGTCAAGCAAATGGAGCATTTGCTTCATACAAATTGGGATGTTGGGGAAATGGTGTTGCTTTAGTAACCTAGCTGTATCTGAATCTAGGAAGCATTCCAAATCCATTTTGAATAATGGAGCATGTAACTATAATGGAGGAAAATCAAGAGAAATTTCAACCAGCAGAAATGTCGGAAAACCTGCCCTGCTCCATCGCCGGCAGGTTTCGTGTTTCGAGGCAAGAATTCCAAGGCCATTTGAAGAGGTACACAGAGGGGGAGTGCAGAGCGCCTAAGCAAGGTCACAGAGGCTAAGTCTCTGTAGGGAGATAACTGGGCTCCTGCACAGGTGCTGTAGGAAATTGTGGGATGCAAAATGAACGGTGGGTTTTTATAGCTGAGCAAATAGTATACGTTCCTTTCCCATTATTATTCCAGAGGAGGTATCCATTCAGACATTAGCACTAACTAACATAAATTATGTTGCACTAGTGTGAAGGATCTCTCTCACAACACCAATAACATTAGTTGGCACAACATGATTCTCTAGAAAAACCTTGAATACTATTAAATGCTTTCCGCTAGAGGTCCCTTAAGCTAGTACAACATAGTTTATATTAGAGCCAGTGTCCAACTGGATACTGCCCTATTATTCCCATAGCATCTGAACTAGGTAGTCAATTCTTCTGGAGTTTCCTCTTCATGATGACTGTAAAGATGAGGGAGTCTGATGGAACCACACCAACTGTGAACCAGACCCCCAAGCTCACAGAGAAAACAGGGGCTACTTTGAAGCACCCAGCTCAACATCCAGCCCTTTGCAACATCACCTTCCTAAATGAAAACTGGCTCCTGAATGCAAGACAGTGGTGCACACCAGCCATCCTGTAGGACCCTCCCTAGCCTGGGACTCACTGTATCTCTTTGGTCCATCTTCCAAACAGAAGGTGATTGTTAACATAGCATCATCTTCAAAGAACTCAGTGGTGAAGGCATCCCACCACAGATTGTCACATTCCTGTAGGCACAGAAGAGAGGAACATTACCTATGGGGATGGGAGAGCCTCAGCTAGACCCTACCACCCACAATACTCCAAAGGCAGCCCAGAAAAAAATGGGTTTAAGAGGCTCCGTTGACAGCCTCCTTTCCCCTCCCCTACTAGGGTGGCAGTAGCCCCGCCCCCACCACCTTCAAAAACATGGAATTTACCCTCAACCCCTCCCCCAATTCAAGCACCCTGAACCCGCAGAACTATACCTCGGTCCAGTTTTGCAGCCGCTTATTGAGCTCAAATATCCTGTAGTCTGTCTGGTTCCCATATGGTGTGTGCCTCCTGTCAGTCAACCATAGCAATCAAATCAGTGAATCAAATCATTTATCCAGGAAGTTTAATTGCGCAGAATGTATTATTATTTTGTTATCAAGTTTTACAGACAGGGAACGCCCCCTTCCCTTCACCCTCTAGTACTATACGGTGACTTAAGGGCTGAGCAGGGATGTGAATTCAGCTTCCCCACATCTATGTCCAACTTTCTACCCACTAGATCATTTGAATTTTCCAAGAGGGATGGGGCCGGGTGGTGGTGGTAGTAATTATTGCTCAAATGCAATGTTACTAGATGTGCCATTAACCACATCTTTGAAACCCCAGCTGAAAACGTAACTATTTGCCTATGTATTTTAAAGTTAGTATATTGTTTAGTCTATTGCACTTCTTTTTAGCTGCCTCTAGATTGTTTTATGGCATTGATAGTTGTTACGATTCATTTTATCCATGTTTATTGCATGTCACCCTTGTATCTGTGAGAAGGGATGCCTAAAAATATTTTTAACTTTCTACAGTATTGGTAGCAAATAAAAGAATGTCTCTGCAAGCAACACCTTTAGAAATTGTTGTAATTGTTTTTAAAAAATACACAATCTATTCCATCTGATTAGATCAGAGGCACATTTTTAGTTGATTAAAATGGTTTTAACCAATGAGGACTGCAATCCTTTAACCACCTACCTGAGAGTTTGCCCAATTGAACTCAGTAGGGCTCATTTCCAAGTAAAAATGCATAGAAAGGTGCTGTAAATGTTCCAGCCCTACACAGAAAGTGTCCTGGGAGCACAGAGCACTACTTTGCATAGATTTCCTTGAACCCATGAGGCAGGGTGAGGGCAGTTCCATACACACACACACCTTGGATCCTCCTTCTCCGTTTCATTATACTTCACTTTCTTTCATATCCCGTATACAAGGGAATCCAGTCTCCTACCAAAATGGGGAATTCTGTACACATCCAGAAGTGTCCCTGGTACTTCCTTATCTTTCAATACTTTAATAGTATCTGTTATTTCTTGTATTGACACTGATTCATCCAGGGCCTTCTGATCTTCATAGATTAATTTGGGATTTTTATTTTAAATACAAAACTTTTAATCTCATCCTTACTAGGGTTATCTGATTTCTGTAACATTTTATAATTATTTTTAAAAAGCTGGGAAAACTTAACAGGGTAGTTCTGTCACTTTTCATTGGGAGGGGGGAATATGTCTCTTCAGTTGTTGTTTCTAGTTGATACATTAGTAGGTTTCCAAGTGTATTACCCCATTCAAAAGTCCTTCAATTTGTAAAATTACTTTTAAAATCAATTTTATAACATAAATAGGTTTTTTACATTCATTAAGTTTTTTTTAATGTCACAGAGGAAGCAGTACCCTTACATTCCTTTTCTGATTCCTATCAAAATGGGGAATGGGTTTTGCATGTATTCTGCAATTTCTCTTCCCCAAAAGTGCATACATAAATATAGCATGCATCTTTAATTTAATGGTTCTGTTTGGGTGAAGGCATACGTAGCATTTCAGGTATGATGGAAGTGTCTGAACACACATCTTCTACCCTGAAAACAACTGTATTGATAGTGCTGCAAAAGATTCCTCAAAATCACTTCCACCACACTGGAAATGTTGCTCCTGCCTTTCCCCTTGTCAACTCTGCTTGTCAGAAGGAAGAACACTGCAAACTCTTACCCAATTCCAGGCTCCAGGTATGTTGGTGGATACATAGGAGTCGGTCTGTGGAGAAATAAGCCAGTAGAGAACAAATTAATCAAAGCCCCAGCCAGGCCATGTCATTACAATGCAGAGTGTAACCCAGAGAGATAATTTTGGAAGAGGGACGGGAAATATGCTTCTTTATGCTCCCTCATAATTCACTTATTCCTTCCATTTTATGTTTGAAGCTTCTCTTACTTTTAAATTCTCTCCGCTCTTTCTATTCTTTACTTTCTTTCATGCCCCTCTCTTTGCATTCTCCACACATCATATAGTGGCCTCCTTCTAAATCCTTGTCCTTGTGTAGTGTGTCTTGCTTGTGTCCTCTTTCTTGTGCTGCATGCAATTTCCTTTGTCTCAATATCCACCTGGCTTCTTCTCCTCATCTACTTTTTAAGTACTTCTAAAAAACTGTTCTCTTTTTCATTTCCTACCTTGATCTGTATTATTTTCCTTTCCTTGATGCTCTTTGACCCTTCTTTTTCACTAATTCTTTCTAACAGCTTTCCCCAATCTGGTGCTTTCCAGATGTATTGACTCATAGCCACCACCATTACCATCCAGCATGGCCAACGTGCTGTAGTCCAACACATCTGGAGGGCACCAGGTTGGGGAAAGTTCTTTTTATAACTTTCATTTTCTTATTTCTGCTCAGTATTTGACAGATTTCCCCCCTTGCCCTGTATATCATCTCATCTTAATTAGATTGTAAACCTGTAGTGGCAGAGACCTAATGATCTTAGCTTTCATACAGTGCCTAGGATGCTTGGGGATAGCCATCCTTGGCTCAGGCATCCCAGATCTTGCATGCCATTCCACAAGGCATTTATCCCCACCACCACCACCACCCCATTTCATTCTTCCGTACCAATGCAAACCGAATCACTTCTTAGCTTGCTGGGCATCATGGTTTAACTTGATTCGCTATTAGCAGCAAGGCCCATAGACATTTTCTTCTGTAGTAAGGAGGTCTATGGGAGTGGGGAATCTCTGAAGAATAGCCAGAACATTATGCAGGCAGCCTACCATGCTTGCTTAACAGTGTTGCTTCTTGCCTTATATCTGCACAAATAAAAGGACAAGAGTGGGGGTGGGGAATGTGCAGACTTCCAGATGTTACTGGACCCCAATTTTAATGGGAGTTGCAGTCCAACAACATCTGGAGAGCCACATGTTCCCCATTCCTAAACTAGAGATTTCCTTTAACAACAACAATGAACATCTAGAGGTGGAGGCCACCCACACCTCTAGATCCCTCTGTGGTTACAATCTTGATACCATTTGGTCTTGTGGTCATGCAACTTCTTGAGCCCGGGGAGGGGGCTTAAGCATGTTCCCTGGTAAAGCAGCGGACAGGGGGTGGAGTTGACATCATAGCCAAGGTAGAGCTCCCTGCTTTGCATAGAGAAGGTCCCTGGCTCAATCCCTGACATCTCCAGGTAGGGCTAGGAAAGAATCCTGCCTGAAACCCTGGAGAGTTGCTGTCAGTCAGTGTTGACACTACTGGGCTTAGATGGACCAAGGGTCTGATTTGGTATGAGGTAGCATCCTATGTCACTTCCCAGCAGCTTAGCCATGGAGATGTACAGTTCTGGTCACCATACTTTAAAAAAGATATTGTAGAGCTGGAAAAGGTGCAGAAAAGGGCAATTAAAATGATTGAGGGGCTCGAGCATCTCCCCTATGAGGAAAGGTTACAACAGCTGGGATTGTTTAGCTTGGGGAAAAAGAGGCTAAGGCGAGACCTGATAGAGGTGGGGAGAATGTAGGTAGAGAGACATTTTTTCCCTCTCTCAAAGTACTAGAAGCCGGGGTCATCCCATGAAGCTGATTAGTGGGAGATTCAGGACAGGTAAAAGGAAGTACTTCTTCACACAGCACATCATTAAACTATAGAATTCACTACCACAAGATGTAGTGATGGTCACCAATTTGGATGGCTTTTAAAAAAGGTTAAATGCATTCTTGGAGGAGGAGGCTATGTCCCAACAGATAGCTCCAGTAGCAGAGATAGTAAGCCTATGTACATCAGCTGCTGGGGAACATGGGTGGGAGGGTGCTATTGCACTCGGGTCCTACTTGTGGGTTCCTGGTCAACAGCTGGGTGGCCACTGTGTGAACAGAATGCTGGATTAGAATGCTCTTCTCTTCTTATATTCTTATTGTGGCCTTCCAAGGCCCATGAAATTGCCTATCCCTGCTTTAGACAGATCCCCCCTGTTCCTTTTGGGAGCTTTCTGCCCTTCCTTCCCTGCCAAGAAGCTGCTCTGCTTTTGCTCTCTTTCCAGCTACTTGCAGGCTGTTCCCATGGCCCAACTTGTATGCTAATTGTTAATCTACTTTGGAGCCAAGCACCAGAGAGCCTGTCCCCTGTCCCAAAGCTCCCGCAATAAAAATGGTTGAATTTTAAGCCTCACAGTCCTCTTCAGGCTCCCTTGCCACTAAAGAGTAGGACATCACAGTAGGTTTGTGGGTCACGGAGTCATTAGCCCATATCCTAGGTAACCATCATACAACCCAACTATCATTAATCATGGTGCCCTTGAAACTTGGCTGCTACAGAGTAAATATGGATGGCTCCAGACCGGCAATGCTCAAGCAGTGTAGGGCACACCAGCATGCCAGGAGAGAATGGCTAGCATCCCTGAGAAAGGCTTCTATCAGCACAAAGTAGCCACTCCCAGAGGGGGCTGCCTGCTGTGCCTCTGCATGACTAGCTGCTCTGGGCTCTCCTCTTTCCAATCAAGAAAGCTTCATGCAGAAACACAGGTGGTGGGTGCTACGACACAGGCTCTTTACAACAGGCCTGTTCGCGGACACTCCCTGCTCAAGCTAAGCACCACCACTTTATGAGCCTGAGGTAAGGGACAAACACCACCTTTCTACAAACTATGTAGAGAAAGGGGTTAAACAGTAATAATTTCAGGAATAAAATAATGCACTGTGAATTATATATGCTGATGGTGAATTAATATCAAAATGGGTGTTATATGTATATAACTGCAGATGATAAATGCCAAGGAGACACGTGGGATTTTTGTGGTAAAACAAACTGAATAAAAATTTATTTCAATGTTCACAAACTTTGTTTCATAATAAAACTTTTCAGACCCTTGTTAAAACCTCTCATCCAATCCTTTCTCTCTTCTCATACACGCTTTCCTTTCTCTCACACCTTCACTCTTGAACTTTCTTTATTATCAGGATCTGCACACTACACTCAAAAGACAACCCTCTTTACCCGGATTCTCTAATTCTTCCCTAGAACCAAAGTATTTTAAAAACACCCCCCCCTTATCACCTCAATCTCCACCCACTCAGGTCAACATTCTAAACACAATACTTACAAATCCTAGACATACATTAGGGAACTGACTTGTGGGGTGTAACGCCACAGTGGGCTCCTCTGAATACTGGAAAAAGTAAACCTTTTTCAGAATATTTCCCCAATTTTAAATTCATAAACGAATTAAGAGCTTCAGCTATCAAAAATAAGGTAAATTCATCTCAAGCATGAATTGTGGGCAAACAACGACAGAAGGAAAAAGTGTTGGTGCTTGGCTTATAGCTTAACACAGGGAGGAAGAGGGTGCCTTCCACTATCTTGCTTCCCAGACTTCAGTAACCCTGATGCCTCATAGACATGACCTATGTCAAGGGTGGGCAACCTTATTGCCCCCAAGATAGGGGTGCAGGACCTCTTTCAGCTCGAGGGCCGAATTCCATTTTGGAGGAGTTCTTGGGGGGGCGGAGTGAAAGGGAAAAGGGGTGGGGCCAAAATACCAGCATATTTTAACTTGAAGCTCTTACTGCTTTAGGAGAGGCATTTCAACCTTTTAGAATGGAGGAAAAGCTGCTCAAAACCACCAAATGATCAGTGGTCAGGAAAGGATGTTTGGCCTTCTGGGGACCCCCAGAGGGCTGGATTTGGCCCCTGGGCCTGAGGTTCTGCACCCCTGCTCCGAGAGATGCATGCAGCAGGGGTGTGAGGGCTGGATTTGGCCCCTGAGCCTGAGGTTCTGCACCTCTGCTCCAAGGGATGCATGCAGCAGGGGTGTGAGGGCTGGATTTGGCCCCTGGGCCTGAGGTTCTGCACCCCTGCTCCAAGGGATGCATGCAGCAGGGGTGTGAGGGCTGGATTTGGCCCCTGGGCCTGAGGTTCTGCACCCCTGCTCCAAGGGATGCATGCAGCAGGGGGTGGCAGTTTGGGAGCCACATGCTAGCAGTAGGCATGGCTGGAGCTGGCAGTGGATGGGGCCTTAGGTCTCCCTCACCCCCCCTCTCTCTCACACTCACACACATACAGCCTTCCTCCCCAACCCCCCACACTCAGCACACAGATATTGGAAGGTTTAAACCTTCCCTCTTGGCTCACTGAGATTCCATCACTCCCTGTTCCCCAGCTGATCAACACTGGAAGCAGCCGAGAAGCAAGTGAAACACTCCTCAGCTGATTCTAGCACATCAGCTGAGCAGCAGGGAAAGGGCCTGTGAGCCACAATGAAGTCAGCCAAGGGCTACCTGTGGCCCCTGGGCTACCCTGATGTGCCCTGTGTCAAACTCCAATGATTTCATGTGTCTTGATCGGGAGAGCAGGGCCCTTATGCCGGTTGAAGGGCCTAACCCACAGATCGATGGAGGACGAAGCAAGTTTGGGATTTACTTGGCGTTGTTTAGGATTTCCCCAATCTTGCACCAAATGGCCTTGCACTTACCCGACATCTCGATCCAGCATAGTGCCCGGATGGAAGGGGGGAAAGGCGTTGCCGTTTGGGGGCTCCTTTGGAGAGTACAGCTTGAATGACTTAGAGGAACAGCCTGGAGAAGAAAGGAAGGAAGGAAGAAGGAAGGGTGAGGGCATCAATCAATGACTACAGACAAGCATGACACAAATGTAATTTCATTATGATGCTACAGCCACTTTGGCATCCTTGGCATCCATCCCACTACCACACCAGACTGGACCCAAGTCCTCCAAAAGAGAAGTTCCATATATAAATTACTAACAGATTATCAGGCAGAACTAAAAAAAAATGAAGACAAGATGAACTGACAGTACCCTGCCAAAAATTCCTCTGCTACCACGACATTGTACTGTTTTTTCCAGGCCAGAGGAACGCAGCACAGTGCTGTGGCAGCTGAGCTTCTGGGTCTGCCTTCTAATCTTCAAGGGCCAGAAAAGCAGAGAGAGACAGGACAATAGCTGTTACAGCAATGTGCTGTGGTTCCCAAGCAAAGGAAGCATTGTGAACTGCTATGACAGATGCATGCAGTCCTTCCTTCTGATATAAATCCACAACAAGAAGATAAAGAGCTGTCATGGTGTAGCACTGTGCATCCTTTAGCCATAGAAGCATAACACTACGCTGTAGTAGCTTTAGACCACACTGGGAGGGTGGGGGAGAAGAGAAGAGGAAGGATGTACAGAGACTAACCACTCCTCAGTGTGGGGCTGTGTGTGTTCCCCAGTTAGGGAAATGTACTCTGGTAGGAGGAACCTGCTTCCGGGAGGCAGGTGAGCAGCCCTGTGCAGTCAGATTTGCACTGTGCCTCCAGCACATTCAGAACAACTGCTGGAAATAAAAGGTGTCAGGGGGAAAGCCCACCAAGCACCAAATCCTGGAGCATCTTAGAGGCTAAGAAGGTTCTTGTGGCATAAGGTTTCATGGGGCAGAGCCCACATCATCAGATGCACAAAGGGTTCACCTAAGTGGGCAGGTATACGTAAGTGAGTATGGAGAAGCCATATGAGCAAGGCCAAAACGCCAAGCAATACAAGTGATAGGAGTAAATATGTCACTATGCAGGGCACACATGAATACAGATTCTTATCTGATTAATGCAAGATCCAACCCACCCAAAGCAAGCAGCTACTGGTGATGAACAGGCATAGCAAGAAAAACCCTCAAAGAGGAACAATGGCTTCCTACAGCAAGCTAGTCATTCCCAGGAATTGTTGAGACAAAATTCCAGAAGTGTCAAATTTGCTACTCAGTTCCAATTTAGGGGCTTCACATTTGTCTCCCTTGGAATTTTTTAAAATTTGATTTTAAGTATGGTAACATTCAGATCGGCTACAGAATGTCCTGGGAGACTGGAAATCCTCCCCCTCCCCTCAACTCACTGATTTCTGAGTTTTATTACCATCTTTAATAGCCAATATGTGTACTGTTTTCTCTCTTGCACAGAGATTGGCCAGTTCAGCCCATAGAAATGGCAGGACATTACTGGCAACTGATGGTATATACCCCACTAGAAGCTGTGCAGGTGAAGAAGCCCTAGGTCAAGAGTGGGCCCAAGGGCTCCTGCTAGAAGCAATGGCCAGAGCCAGTATGGAATCTGGGCTGGAAGTTGGCATAGCATGCCCCTCACTCTCCATACAAACACACATCCGGCCTTCGCCCCATTCTCTCTCTCTCTCTCTCTCTCTCTCTCTCACACACACACACACACACATACACATGCACAAGGGGAAGACTGGTGCACATATAAGTCATGCTGTTTAGTGGCCTGTATAGAGCCCAATTTTCATGGAGAGGTGACACATGGGGAAACCCCCTCCATGCGCCATCCTCTCCATCAAAATCACTCCCCCATAGCCCAGTACTCAGCTGAAGCTCTGAGAGAGTAGTTCCTATATGTGGGTGCCCTGTTTAGATGGAAGTGTTCCATGGTGTCAGGGATAACAGAAATAAGCATCCAGGTCACTTTGGAACTGCTCCATGTGTATGGATACAATGGGGGTATCCTGAGGTAGGGCATACACTTCTATCACAATGTCACAAATTAACAATATTGCTGGGTGGGCTATGGGTATCACTGAAGGGACCCCCTTGAAGCATGCACATGCTTTGCTAGCTTAGCACCCTTTTTTTGCAGAAAAGTGTGTGCTGTAGATGGCTTGCCTTGCTTTCATCTAAAAAGCCTTGCTAAGTACAAACTTGTGTAGAATGTTGTTGGCTGGGTATGTAAAGCTCCAGTTCTGAGAGCTTGATCCCATTCCGTTTGCTCAATTGGTTCAGCAGTTTCTTCAAGAAAGGGATCAGGAAGAATGAAGTCTTAGACTTGGTCTACATATGGAGCAAGATGAGGTAGCAGAATGGAATGCACCATTTCAGTCCATAAGTGGTGGTTGATGTTTTTGAATAGTGTCCTACATTAAAAAATAAATAAAACCCTCCCTCCCTGCATGCAGAAAATCAGTGCAGCAGCCAAGAGGCATGAGCTAGAAACTTTCTTCCTGCTGTGCTAATTCTCTTTAGACAGGGAGGTTGTTGGTTTTTTATATGGAGGAGCATTTAAAAATTGCCTCCCTGGCTTGAAATTTGAAGTGCCCTGCTGCCTTCTACCATCTCTTTCTGTTGCATGTATAGATCAAGCCTTCTTTAAGCCCAGAGGAGCAATAATTTAGAAATGCCTGTCGCAATAAGGGCCAGATACAAACACTTTCTGCACCAACACAAGGAAAATCTAGATTAGCCCTCCAGATATGCCTGACTACAAACCCCACCACCACAACCAGCAAACCAATAGTTATGCTGGCAAGGGATGGTAGGAGTTGTAGTCCAACAAACCTGGTAGGCACCAAGTTGGGGGAGGCTGGTCTAGAAACTCAAGGGTCATTTACAGGAGAGATATTTTAAAATAGGGGTGTGCACAGACCCCCCAATCTGCTTCGTGGCCCGAACCGGAAAATCCGGATCGGGCTCGATCCTCTTCGCGCCGCTCCGCCCGTCTCCTGCTCCGCTCTGCGGAGCGAGATCCGGCTTTGCCGCCGTCACTATGTGGACAGCGGCGGCGGCGCAAGATAAGCCACCCACCCACCCCGCCCCCTTACCTTCCTCCGTCTCGGGCTTCAATTGAGGCCCCGGTTGAAGCCGGAAGAGGCCTCGGCTGTCACTTCCAGCTTCAACCGGGGCCTCAATTGAAGCCCGCGACGGAGGAAGGTAAGCGTCCCTCCTCCCTGCTCCCTTACCTGGCGCCGCCGCCTCCGCCGCCAGGTAGGCCAGGCCCCCACCCCCGCCCCCGCCCCCTTACCTTCCTCCATCGCGGGCTTCAATTGAGGCCCCGGTTGAAGCCGGAAGAGGCCTCGGCCTTCACTTCCGGCTTCAACCGGGGCCTCAATTGAAGCCTGCGACGGAGGAAGGTAAGTGTCCCTCTTCCCTGCTCCCTTACCTGGCGCTGCCACTGCCGCATGGATGGCGCCACCGGCAGCGCCAGATTAGTCCCCCTCCCCCCCCATTTACCTGCAGGCGAAGCTCCGGATTGAGGCGATCCTCTTTGCCTCGATCCGCAGCCCCCCTGACTCTCTTCGCCTCCGCCTTTTCCGGAGGTGAATTAGGCCGCCTCGCTCCTGCTTCTCTGAACCGAAGAGAAGCGGAGCACATCCCTATTTTAAAAGACATGTCTTATAGAGAAAAAGTCTTGTGTGCTCTCAAAAATCTAGAGCACAGTCCCTCCTCTGATAGCTCAGGCAGCTTCACACTGTGAAACACCCGGTCAGCCTCCTTTATCATAGTATCAAAACATCCCTCTATCCTGACTATCTCACATCCTTTCTGCCACTAGTTTGACCAGTAGCTCTTTTAGAAAGGTGATGGAGAAGGAATGGTGGTGGCAAATAATCCATCCAAGGTCATCAAGGACAGTGTGCTGTTGAATCCAGGTCTTTGGTTCAAGGATTTTGATAACACAGGGATGATATCCCTGTGAAAAAAGGAGGGCAAAGGGAGACATGGTAGAGATATACATTATGCAGGGTGTGGAGAATGTGTATAAGGAGACATTCCCCCCCTCCCATAATACTAGAACCTGGGGTCATCCCACGAAGCTGATTAGTGGGAGATTCAGGACAGATAAAAGGAAGGATTTCTTCACACAGCGCAGAGTTAAAGTATAGAATTCACTACCACAAGATGTAGAGATGGCCACCAATTTGGATGGCTTTAAAAGGGAGTTGGATAAATTCCTGGAGAAAGCTATCAGTGGCTACTAGTCCAGATGGCTAAGTGCAACCTCTAGTATCAAAGGCAATACACCTGTATACACTATTTGCTGTTCCAGTGTATACACTAGTTCCTGTATACACTAGAACATTATCCAACAGGCTTGTACAAAGGGTTTCCAAGAACCAAGTGAGGAAAACCCAAGGAATAAGAGAATAAACAGGAAAATGTATCAGGCCACTACATAATGTTTTATATTGGGGTGTGTGTGTCATGTGTGTCTCCCCCCCCCCCAGATGTCGTTGGACTGCAATGGACATCCACCATAGCCAGCATAGCCAATGGCAAGGGATGATGGGAGTTTCAGTGCAACAACATCTGGGGGGCCACACATTCCTGTACCCGTTTTAAAGAGAACATTTGGACTGCAATGCTGCTGCCCAATTGATCAACCCCATCTTCCCAATATATACAAAACTTGTAAAGCTACATGTAAAACGACTACATTCTCCTCACCAGAAACAGCAGCCCAGCTTCCCCAATGAGACATGTTTGTGCAAAATTGGGGTCCTCTTTCCTAATGGCAAAGATGATTTCCCCCCACCCCTCTCATTATTTTCCCTTCTAGCTTCTGCCTCAAATCTTTCCCAAACTGGGAGAAGAGGCTTGTTCCCTGACTGCTGGAATTTCACACGAGCCAGTGGCAATTTTCACATGTGTTGTTTGAAGCCCTTTTGCACTCTCCCCCAATGTTCATGCAGAAATGCAATTTTAAGTGTGCTGGTTCAGGTCTTTAGATACACTGGTGGTCGTGCATGAAGGTGGATTTACAATCGCATTCCAACCTTTCTGCGCTCTGTGGAGGCATGCTATCCGAAGTGCATTTTTCTCTCCCACCCACCATTTTCCCTTAGTTGTATGTATTTGGGAATGGATTCTTTGCACATGTTAAGCTGTTTCTCTATATAGAAGAGTGGGGGAGGGAGGGGGAAAACTTTGGCAGTTCCATCAATCTTGGTATCACCCACTCACCCCTTTCTCATGCTGCTGTTACTGCTCCACGGAAGAGAAGAGTTTTTGTTTTCTTCTACCAGCTCATAGAGCACAGCCATCGGTAAAATTGACGTGATTTCTCCAAAACGTTTCAATTTTACTGGGGGCGCTGGGAGGGGGGGGGGGAGAGAAAGAATTGGTGGCACTATGGACCAGAAGAATAGTTGTGCAATTGCATCCAAGTGAAGTCACAGGACTTTATGGGCCAGCATCCAGGGTAGGCAAGTGTGTGTGTGTGTGTGGGGGGGGGGAATTATTAATTTCCACTAGCTGGAAATTATATATTTATTTAGGGTGTAATCCTATGCATGTGTGGACAGAAAAAAGCCCTACAAGTCCCAGCATTCCCCAGCCAGCCGTGTTGGGAGTTGTAGGACTTTTTCCTGTCTAAACATGCATAGAGTTGTGCCCTTAGGGTATTTCTATCCCGCCCTTTGACAGAATTCTCAGGGAGGCTATCATTGAGCATGTGGTGCCATTTTAAACAGGAAAAGTGTAACTTGTGAATGGTGGTGATGCCCATTAGCTGGAAGTGGGGGAGGATCCCAGAGTTGTAATCAAAGTGCTTTAAAAGGTATGTGTCATTCTATCAAGCGCCTCTCAAGTCAACCAGTGAGTGTCACTAGAGGGCTCCATTTGCTCTTCCATCCATCTCCGCCACACTCATTACATCCCAATGACAGCATCCTGGTTTCTCTTTCGTTTGCCCCTCCCCCCCCCCCCGCCCCATCCCTTATGGCATAGTTATGGATTTTCCTCTCTCTCCCTTTGGGCCGCTTCTTTGGACCAGAAGATCAGAGCCAGAGCTTGCCTCTGTTTCCCCAGAAGAAACATTGCACCTTTGCAGCAACCATTCCTGCTGAGCAAGAAAGACCAGTCCAACCCCTGTCAGGTGCCGTCCTGTCTGGATAGTATGTGCTGCAGCGTTTCTCCTTCCCCACCCAAAAAGACACAGTCTTTGGTCCTGGCTACTTAATTCAAGCTGGGAATGTTTAGCTAACAGTCACAGAATCACCAGCACATTGGGGAGTGGCATTTAAGAACCTCCGTCCAGCCAAGTAGCAAACAGCCTGAAAGACCAGATCAAAGATAGAGGAGCCAAGAAGTGGGAATTTACATGCAATACAACACAATGTTCCCAATTCCCAGGCGTTTCACCTAGATAGACTGGTCCTCTTTTAAGTGAAGCTAATTTTCTGCCAACACTGTCTGTCTGTCATTCATTCATTTATATCCTGCCCTTTTTCCTCTTGCAAGGAACCCAAGATGACATACATGGTCCTCCTCCTCCTCCTCTTCATTTTATCCTCACAACAACCTTGTTGGGCTGAGAGTCCGTGACTGGCCCAAAGTCACCCAGTGCACTTCATGGCCAAGTGGGGATTAGAACCCACATCTCCCGAGTTCCATTCCAACACTCTAACCACTACACCACACAGGCTCTTGGTGCCCCTTCCCTCTCCTAACTCTTGCCTGGAGAGAGCAACTGAGGAATTGTCTGTTCCAGAGGCATTCCTGAACTATATGATGTCCCACTATTAAGGCTCAAAGTGGAGGCTTCAATACAGTTGGCTACTCTAGGAGGAAATGCTAGACTTCAGAACTGGATCAACATGCCACAAAGCCATTAGTGACACACACAGGATGAACTCGTCTCTGCTTCCTTCCATGAAGCATTCAAATTAACTGTAGAAGGTTGCTACACATAGGATAGATCTACAACTCCTGCAGTCTCCCCTAACCATGTGAATGCAGGGTGATGCAAAGCACTGGGCAAGCAAAGAAATGTGTGTGCATTCACAGAGGATTTTTTTTTTTTTTTGCTCAATGCTAGGCAGTGGGCAATCTTCATTTTGCATATATTTAAACGAATATGCATATGAGCAATAATTAGGTTATTCTCACTCTGGAAAATGAAGCAACTTGAATTATTCTGGGTTTCATTTCACTTGCATGCAGCGTGACCCTAATCTAAAAGCATTTGGAACATATACCTGCTACAGACCAGAGTCTCCGGGGAAGGGGGGTCCCAAAAATTTCCATGTAGCTTGGAAGCCATCCCTATAGAGTTACCCTGCCCCCATCTCAAAAGAGCCCCTCATTCCAATCACACCCTCTGGCTCCGGCTCAAACGGATCTCAGAGCTTCGTACACAGGAAGAGAGAGCACGAGGGACCCTCTGGGTGACCTTTCCGTTGCTGTGGAGATGGAGGAATCACCGAGGCAACCGCCCTGCTCCTCCCCTCCCAGCATCCCTTGACAGGCACCATCTGCTGCTGGGTGAGTAATGGAGTTTGCCAGGCTGGCTGCAAACCCAGCTTGGTCCAGTTTGACCAACAGGAAGCCTGTCTATTCTGGACTTCTCATAGCACTGATACTTACTGTCCCCAAAGGACTGAGGTCCTTCACTCTCTAGCATGTATGGACCAGTCATCCTGAAACATTGAAACCTTCTGCAAGTTAAAGGAATCTGTCAAAAATGGCTTGTGTGCAACGTCCAGTTATTCCAGCAAGGAAGACAGCTGTGTGCTCTATTTAAACCACATGGACTGTGGTGTACGCTGCAGCTTGTGGTATCATATGAACCCAGGGACTGTGCATTATGAAAGATTTAAACAACCCTCATATAATCCATGGTCTGTTGCTTAACCCTAACATAACCCATGGTCCCAGTGTTCGCATAACACGACAAGCCACAGCCAGGCTGTGAATATGCAATCCTACCCAGCATGTGTCAGCACATGGCAGAGCCCACCATTGCTTAAGCCACAGTGGCATGTTTTGAATGTGCAAAACAGGTCAGTGCCTGTATTCACATGTAATACTAAACCATGTTAGGACAGCTAATGCTAGACCAGGCACAGCAAGCCTCGGACTTAGAAACTCCCCTTGCCTCCTCCAGCACAGTCGTGAGGAGACTGGAAGCTTCTGCTTCTGTTTTAGATTACCGGCTGTTTAGCTTTACATCTGAACCTCAAACTGTGGTTTATTGAAACTAGCCAGCTTCATAAACAATGGTTTGAAGTTGACTTGTTTAAACAAACCATTGCTTAAGACTAACTACAGCTTCTGAACTCCTCCCTTAAGGAGACATCAGAGGAGCAAGGGGAGATAATGCTACACCGTGATTTACCTCTATATGCTAACATAGCTGGTGGGGCAGCATCTTTGTGCAACTGCATCCAGAACTCTGGGCAGGAAAGCCTTAAAAAGGAGGCATTATAAATGGGATCAGCTCAAAGTATGTCTCCTTGGGCTGAAAGCTCCACATCAGGAGAGCTTTCTGTCAACTGCAGCTGGAAAAGGCTAGACAGAGATCACATGTTCAAAGCACCAAAGGAACATCTAACACCCCTTACGCTATGGCAGCTTAATTAGACCAAACCCATCCCTGACAAGAGATTTGCATAGCACATTTTATAATTCTTCTCTAACCTCCCTTGGAAACCCACTGCACTGCAGCCTTGCTTGCTACTTCTCCAAAGCAAAAGTCTGCTCCCAGTATTTAAGTTAAATGCTTCATACAAGGGTATATAGAAGATAGATCTGGATCTATTGAGAGATCTCTGGGCGATCTGCAGTAGATGTTTCCCCTCTCACCCTAAATTATACCACTGAGATGAAGAAAACATGGTGTAACTAGGAGTAGATTTGTATATGGAAGGGCTATGAGCTCCATGCAGTTCTGGTACTCAAAAGTAATTCCCGTGCTCAGAATTCTTTAATTCCAAGATACCTTTTGCACCAGGTTCCAGTTTGTGAATCTTGGAGTTCTAAGAAAATCAAAGTTGATTCTGCAAACCTGAAGTCTGTCCACTCCAACCACCCCACTCCCCACACAAATGGGGAGGGGGGAGAAGCGGGGGGGGGGGGACAGTTCCCAAATCTTGAGATCAGTCTATTTTCAAGGCATCCTTCACAACAATCTGTGATACACTGAGCTAAAACATCACACCAAACATATTCTTTGGACTCTGTTTGGAGCAGGCCTACCCCAAGGCGACCTGAAAGGTGGAGATGGAGAATCATCTCCCAGCACTGATGATCATCTAAAGGGACTTCTTACTCAGCTCTGTAGCCTAATATACACGGCAAGAGCATTATCCTCTATACTAAAAACATAAAAGTTGCCTTGCTGGATCACAAGCAAGGTCCTTTTAGTCCAGCTCTCAGTTTCCAATCGTAACCAGCCAGTCATCCCTTGAAGCACATGAGCAGAGCATAAAGAAGATGCTTGTTTGTCCCTAACAACTAGTACTGACCCTGTTCAGACAACACGCTAAGCCATGGTGGTTAAGCATTTTGAGCTAAACAGTATGGCTTAGTGTGTCGTGTGAACCATGACATAGCTAGTTGTGTGAACCATTCCTAACAATGGTGGCTACGTAACCATGATTTAAACATGCTTACTAACCATTTCCTGAAAAAAGGTTAGCGGCCTAACCATGACTTAGCATGTTGTCTGAACAGGCCCATTCAGAGACATCCTTGCTCTGTGGAGAGCCTTACCTTTTGTGAATTTGTCTAAACCTTTTCAACCTGTCCAAGTGAGTGGCCTTTAAGGCTGCAGTGAGATTCCCAAGGCAATGAGAAGGTGTTTTCGCCTGCTTCAAACAAACTAAAACAGTTTGACTGTTGATTTCATGGGCTACTTATCAACTGAGAGCCAGTGTGGTATAGCGGTTAGAGTGTTGGGCTGGAAGTTGGGAGATCTGGGTTCTAGTCCCCAATCGGACATGGATGCACTATTTTAAGACCAATTGAAAGATGTACAAAAAGCACTCATGAAAACAGTATTTCACATGGCCCATCATTATGCTTAAAGAGGTCTTCACCCATGTGCTTTCCTCCCACCCATCCCAATGCATGCAGCATTTGCAATCTACAACTGGGAAGGTAGCCATAGCAGCATGCAAGTGCTTGATGAGCAGGGGCCAGCACACAAGTTAAGACTACTTTAAATAAGACACCAGGCCATGTACAACCCTACATGTGTAAATGCTTTTCACCTGCCTAATGTCTTGCCTAAATCACACCTAAATCTGGGTTTGTTGAGATGTTAGGACTGGCAGACATCTGCTCAAGGATATTGGCTGGTGGACACATCAAAGTTAAACAGTTATAAACTCCGTTCTCATTATTTGTGAGAATAGCGCCAGAAGTATGTACTTATGTGACTTGGGCACAGCATCAGAAGTGGTAAAGAACAGAGGGCAATTAAAGAGCCGGAGCTGTTCATATGGGTGGAAAGGAGAATGACAGCCGAAAGAATTAGAGGTATGCACATCTTGCAGTCATATGCAGGATATATAACTCTTATGCAGCAGCAAACCATGGAAGAAAATGGCTTGCTAAAAAAACTGCAGAAATGAGGTGGAAGTCACCAGCAGTCAAGACCCTCTAATATCCAGGAACTGTGTAGTCCCATTGATGACCTCTACTTCCTACTAAAACAAATAGAAAGTAAAACTGAGAAAAACGGAGCAAACTCACTGTAGACCAGGATGTCAACACAACGCTCCAGTATCAGTGCAAAAACACAGAAGAGAGTTTCTGGCAATTGCCTCCTTCCTTCCTGTACCTTGAATGCTTCTCTGTAGGAGTGAAAGATCTGGGCAAATGCACTGTCACACAGCTGTCTCCAAACCTATTTTTCAGGTGATGTTATGAAGTCAGAGAGATGACTCTCTGTCACACATTGCAAGAATTAAATTCTGTGTGAACAGATCCAGTTTATTAGGTAATTTACCAACCTTTAAAACCTCAACATCCAGGGAGTGTTGTGCTACATGCCTTTTCTGAATTGTTGTTTTAAGTGAAACTCAAACCCACAATCTTCAAGGATCAAGCAAAGTGCCCCAGCCACTGCCAATTCACACTATCAGTTGTTGCGATGGGTCATCAAGTGATGAACTTCTTACTATATGCTTGCCTGTTTTGATTTGTGTTATATCTCTGTAATAGCAAATCTGCAGTATCCTGGTTGGGTGAAAGTACTATCACAAATTTGCAGCAATTATTAGGGGGTAAATATGGTCATGTGAATTAGCTTCTCTGGAGTACAAAGCAGCACAAAGAGCCAGTGTAGTGTAGTGGCTAAAGTGTTGGACTGGGAGTTGGGAGATCCGAGTTCTAGTCCCCACTTGGCCATGGAAACCCACTGGGTGACTTTGGGCCAGTCATAGACTCTCAGCCCAACCCACCTCACAGGGTTGTTGTTGTGAGGATAAAAATGGAGAGGAGGATTATGTACACTGCCTTGGGTTCCTTGGAGGAAAAATGTGGGACATAAATGCAATAAATAAATAAACAGCTGCTTTAAGGACAGAATATGCTGGACAGGTGTTCCCACAAGACATCCCAGAGCAGGATCCCAGGGAGAGGGTCACATGATAGTTTATACTCAGTCACAACAATCATCATCTAGCCCAGTATGTCAACACTGATTGGCAGCAGCTGTTGGAGGTTCCAGACAGGAGGAGTCTTTCCCAGCGCTATCTGGAGATGCCAGGGATTGAACCCAGGACCTTTTGCATGCAAAGAATGGGCTCTACCAATGAGCTCCAGCCCTCTCCCTCTGCAGGTACTTAGTATAAATGTGAAGTAATGGTTCAGCTGGAGGGCAGGGAGTTGTGATATTGGATAAATTCATTTGAGCAAGGTGTGGCTCTGTCTGCAGAGATCATAAAGAACACACACAATGGCTCAGAGCCTCACCTGCCGAATGCTTTGCTGAGCAGAAAATTGAAGAGACTGCTTAGCAAGGAAGGCTACTTGGCATTAGCAGAGGAAAAGGCCAGAGCACAAACAACCTTCTTGCAATAGTCTGTCCATATAGTAATCCGAGCCAATTCACTCAGAAGACATTGCACCAGGGAATGCAGAAATCTGACTGGCATTAAGATGCTAAAAGAAGAAACCAGCCAAAGCTTTGCAAAGTCTGAAGTAGTAGAGAAAGTGAAGATGCTATCATAAGGACATAAGAAAAGCCATTGCTAGATCAGACCAAAGGCCCATCTAGTCCAGCATTCTGTCCACACAGTGGCCAACCAGATGACTATGGGAACCCTACAAGTAGAACATGAATGCAGTAACACCATCCTGGTTCTGTTCTCCAGCAATTGACACACAGAGGCAGACTGCCTTTGACATTGGACGTGGCATAAAGCCATTGACAGACTTCTTCTCCATGGGTTTGACTAATCCCCTTTTAAAGCCATCTAAGTTGGTGGCCATTGCTACATCTTGAGATAGCGAATTCTATAGTTTACCTATGTGCTCTGTGAATGAGTATACTTCCTTTGAGCTGTCCTGAATCTGTTCTCTACACACTTGAGAATTTTATGTTTAATAAAGCTTGCCACCAAGTTACCCAGAACAGACTAACCCCAGTACTCCCTTTCCTTGTCCTTCCTATAGGGTTTGCATCCAGAGATAACTGCATCCCATTGATTCTCTCCATTCCACCAGGTTTCCTGTAATGCTCAGTATATCTGTGTTCTTCTTTGAAACCAAGCACTCAAACTCCCCCAGAGGCATTTCTGTGACAGAGAATACCTGTTCATCCCCCCAAGGAATAGTTCCCTTCTAAAGGACCATTTCCCTCTTTCTTAGAAGGATGCCTTCCCTACTGAGATCTTCATTCTCCATGACAGCAGAGGAGTTGTCACCCTGGGAGTGGCTATCATGTCTCTGAAGGTCTGGTCCACAGACCTCTATGCCTCTCTCAGCTTTTCCTAACCAGCAAACTTGGCCTCAAGGGAACAAACTCATTCTTTGAGAAACTCCTTGCACCAAGCACACACCTACGACTTTTGTCCAACAGGCAGATAGTCATATATGTGACACTCTGTGCAATACACTGGATAGCCTCCACGCTCCTGTTGGCTTTCTACCTTCATGGCTGTTTTTATTATTGGGTTGGTTTACCTGTAAAATTGAGTTATTTAATAGCAGGAAGGCAGGAAAGGATTGCTAAGCTTGCACGGATGCTTAACTCATGTGTGTGCTTAAGCTTTTTTTTACCTTGGTGCTTTGTCCCTGGGGCTCCTTGTTGCATTCGGAGGGCCGGGCTCCCTTGCAAGACTGCCATACGTTTATAGTCCCAGCAAGCTTCCCTAACTGCTGCTGTCCTGGGTTAAAAATGGCCCAGGTTAAAAAATTGTGTATGACCTGAACTCTGCTTCCTGTACTGAAACTGCACCACACCATTAGACTGGCACATACTGGAACTAATCAACAGGAGTTAAGAGTAATTCACAAGTACTCTGTGCAGCTGTATACTTAAAAGCATTTAGAATGGCCCCTTGGGCCTCATCTACACCAAGCAGGACATTGCACTATGAAAGTGGTATGAAAGCCACTTCTAAAGCAGTATATAAAAGGCAGGAGCCACACTACTGCTTTATAGCGGTATTGAAGTGCACTGACAACTGTTGGGGCCCATTGACATACACTATATACCACTTTCATACAGGTATATCCTACTTGGTGTGGCTCCTGCCTTTTATATACCACCTTCATAGTGCAATATCCTGCATGGTGTAGATGAGGCCTAGGTCAGAGGCAGAATATTGGGTTGCATGAATTCTTGAGTCTAATTAATCACAATTCTTGTGGTATTTTTAATTAAGCTTTTCTTAGAATAAAAACTGTATTAAACAAGCTAGCAGCAATGAGACAAGAGATATACCAGACACAGCACTACTCTGGCTTCTACTGGAGGAGTGATGGTAGTGGTGGTGTCTTCTGGAAAATGGCGAAGGGTTGGTCATGGCTTTTCATGCCTTAATTGACTTTATTTAGTCTTCTGGAAAGGTGAAGGGTTGGTCATGGCTTTTCAAGCCTTAATTGACTTAAGGCCTAAATATCATGGAGGTTGACTCCTTATACCCTATCCAAATGTCCAAGGTTGACAGGAAGAGCATTTTGCCACTACCATCTATGCATGACTTTGAACATGTAGAGCATGTAGAGAGAGGTGTTTGCAGTAGCTGCTCTTTTCTCTTAGCTCTTTACCAGAGCCCTAACCTGAACAGATTTCAGAAGCAGTATTGATTCCTTTTTTATATCTGGGCAGGCATTTCATACTAGCATTAGTAGACGTGGAACACACATAGCAGTAGCCGGAGGGACTGCAGAGGTACAAGTTTAAATCAGTGACATCCTTCATGATGAAAGATACTTGAAAACTACATGTTCATATCAGTTATTGCAAGATGACAATGTCGTACTTTGGTTAATGTGTATTACCATGAGGCTTAACACCCCTTGAGAGACGGCAGTAAATAAGGGTAAACAACTGCAACAATAAATCCAAGGCAATTATTTTGGGAATTATTTTAATGTTATAATTCTAGAAACAGCTGCTTAGGAGAACCAAGCCTCATATCGCTTCACATTCTTGCCAGATCAGTTACTCACAGCTTAATCCTGAATTACCTGTGCACAGGCCAGACCGACATGCAACGACCTTCCTTTCTCTGTAGATCAGCCAAGCATTCAAGAGCAGCCTACACACAAAACCAGAACCGCTACATATCTACCTAGACCTCACTTCCATACAACACATTCCCCTACTTCTGTATCCCCCCCCCCCCAATTACCCATGTTCATATTTAGAGCCTCAGGAGAGTTGCAACTTGAAGAAGGGGATTGTGGAATAGGATCCTCTTATGGTACAGCACCTGGTACTCTTGTAGCCCTCCCAAAAATATTAGCCTTAAGGCCAATACACACAAAATTAAATGTGTAACATGAGGCTGATTCTAACTTTTCTTTTTTCTTAGTTTAGTGTAAGCATGCAGGGCCTCAATCCAGACCCGGACCACTATGTGCAAGTGTGCACTTAGGTGTAAAGCTTCCTACCTAGCTGCTTTCCCCTCCTAAATTTGTCCCCCACCCCCACCCATACACAGCGGCTAAAGAAAGGGGAGGAACTTAGTTAGCACCAATGGAAGTTCTTTTCCTTTCTTTAGGCCCCATGTGTTTTCTGTGTGTGAATTTAGCAGAGGAAGTAGCTGAATGGGAATGTTTAACCTCCCCACCACCTGTACACAGATGTCCCGATCTGGAACAGGGACCCATGTGTTTGCAGGAAAGTGAAACAAAAGTTAAGATCAGCTTCTTGCTATGCATTTAATGTAGCATATAGTTTAGCCTTTAGAATATAGGACTTGCAGCATGTGTGTGAATATACAAGAACTTTCATAAATTGCTGGGAAAGCAGATGAGATCAGGAACATTTTAAGATCCTCTTCTTTCTACTGCTGAAGAGGAAGGCCAAGCTTGACTACTCTCTCCTTTTTTCAAACAAAGGGGGTTGCAGATGCAAACTACAGGTCCCAGCTTGCAACACAGAGAGACACAGTGGGCCTCTTCTGACAACATGCTAAGCAATGGTTAGGCTGCTAACCCTTTTGCAGCAAATGGTTAGTGAGCATGTTTAAACCATAGTTATGTAGCCACCATGGTTAGGAATGGTTCACATGACAAGCTAAGCCATAATGTTTAGCTCACAAAACGTTTAGCTCAAATGCTTCACCACCTTGGCTTACAGAGTTGTCTGAACAGGGCCAGTGCTTGCCAGAGGCTATAGTCATCTCAAGCTAAAGATCCAGCATTTGAACAGAGGGCAAATGACTACCAGAACACGTGACATAGTAAGATGTCCCTCCAGATTTGTCCCAGTTAAACTCGATATCCTGAAGAATCCTTCTGCAGTTACGCATTCATTGCTTTCAAGCAACTTCAATATTTATTTATTTATTTATTTATTACACTTATATACCGCTCCCATAGCCAGGGCTCTCTGGGCGGTTTACAGAAATTCTAAAATTGAGGTAAAAACAAGTATACAAAATTTAAAACTCTAAAACACAGTACATACACACATAAAGAATTAAAAACCGATTAAAAACTAAACATGTGGGTAATTAGGATGTGCCGCCATATGCACAACTTCAAGATGGGTAGCCATGCTAGTCTGTTACAACAAAGAGTCTTGTGGTACCTAATAATTTTATTATGGCATAAGCTATAGTCCACTTCATCAGAACTAGGATGTTTGTGTTAAACAATACCTTGTAAATGGTTACTATAGTTATTTTACGCACATTTAAGCTTTAATGTAATTACCACAGTTTGTATTTCGTTTCCCTCTGACAAGTCTTCTTACAATTCCTGCCCTTCCTACAACCATGTGTATCTACAGCTGCCAATTTAGGATAACACTTCATGCATCTGATGACGTGGACTTTAATCCACAAAAGCTGGTGCCAACTTTCCCCAACTTTGTTTTGGACTACACAGAGGGTCCATAGCTCAGCATATTAAAGCACATGCTTTGCATGCAGAAGGTCCCAGGTTCAATCCCCGGCTTCTCCTCGTAAGGTAAGGCAAGGAATCCCACCTGAAACCCTGGAGGGCTGTTGCCAGTCAGTGTCGACAATACTAGGCTAGATGGACCAATGGTCTGACTCAGTACAAGGCAGCATCCTATGTTCCTAAAGTTCAGCATTCCTGACCATCGGCTATGCTGGTTCTGGGGCTGATGGGAGTTGAAATTCAAAATATCTGGAGCATACCAGGTTGGAGAAGGATGGCTTAGGCTATAAAACATTTATTAATCTTTCAGATCTGTGTCCAGATGTATAGGCTTGCTTCAAAAAAAGCAGCAGCTTCACTGGAGGGCAGGTTGGTTAGTGACAATTTTTTAGAGCAGACAAATATTTAGGGAAGTACAAACCCACGTGGACTGCAATATATGACAGGGCTGTCTTCAAAAGAAGAGCTTATCACAATCTAGGCGTTAATAATAAATGTCGGGGAAGAGCTAAATCAACAAGATGGCTAGAACCCAGCATCCCTGTACCGTATCATCAGCTCAGTGAAAAGAATGCAAATCTAGCAGATTAGAGTTTAGGATATCCACTCCCAGACTCTTAAATCAAATAAATCCTTGGGAGATAAAGGACCCAGGATTCCCAAGTTCTAGTTGCAGCTCTGTGACTTTTCCTTTATGGATAGGGGCAAATGACTAGCCTCTTGGTTAACGCAAGTAACATATCTCATTTCACAAGAACTCTGGAGCATGGTGGTATTTCCTTTAGGCAATTTCAAAAGGAACAGATGGAAAACAGAATGTAATATCAAACACAAAATGTTCTAAATCAAAGTTTCCATGATCATTAATCTACTGTAGAGATTCCTCAGCATATTCCACTGGAGAAGATGCTACTGGACATGCAACTCTGTCCTGCCATGGGTCTGAAAGACTGGAATTTGTATCCTAACACTGTCTCCAGCATTATAAAATGTGTGCCTCCTGGCTCCCATAAGCAGTTTCTGAATATTCTGAGAATATAAATCACCACATCATACATTCCACTAAAGAGTTCCACGAACCTTAGGAAGTACTTAGGAAGTACCTTAGGACAATAGAGTACCATAAAAAAGATGTTTTGAAATTAAACAACAACCCTGGAGAAACTCATCCTCAAAGTAATTTGCATAACTTTAGATTTGCAAATCTACAATCTATGACCCCAGTTCTAGGTCTATATTATTTCTGAGGTTATGCATCCACATTTCCATCATCAACAACGATGCATTCATAGCCTATACAACGGTACTGCATCATGACAGAAAAAGGCAAAGTCAGGTGGCATGGGGTAGGTAATTGTCTGATCTTCTCCAGTAGAGTAGCCCCATTAGGCTAACCTCCCAGGTAAGGGCTCTTATGATTTCAACCTAAGGCAGTACGCTCCTACCCACACTTAGGGCCAGGAGCTACAATTGTAAGAATATCAGGGTTCTCCGGTCCATCTCTTCTAAATTCCAGGTTCAGTGATAGCAGCCCTATTCCTCATTTCAAAATCCATACAAAAGTCAGACAAAATTAGAGAATCTTTGGATGGTACAGCAAGCAGATGTGTCAGTGATGTATGTTTCTGGTGTACAGTTCTCCCCATCACCACTGCCAACACAGTGAGCTGCAGGAGATGGGCTATACTTTCATTTGGAGTTCACACATCTTACCATGGGGTAGACACTGAAAACCCATTATTTGTACTCCCAATGTGAGTCAACTGCACATCCATTATTGCCATTTCTCTATAACCTGCAAGGCTATCACACATTTGAAATGAATTAACCCTTACATAGCCTGGCCCCAAGTGTCATCCAGGGAAAGAAAAGAGGAGATTTAAGAAAGCAAATGGAGCATTTACTTCTATACAGATGGAAGACCTTGGCAAAGAAGTAGAGGGAATGAAGTGTGAGTTGCGTGCTTTTTAAATGATACTTGTCAGCTTGATCAGCAAAGTGCTGTGTAACCGTGAGCCCCCACGGGTTGGCACTAGTACAGTGCTCTAAAGAGTGGGTGGCAGGCTTTAAATCTAATGCCAAGGGCCTGCAGAGTCTGGGCTAGGACTCTGTGCTGTGGAATTCTAAATCTAAATAAAGAAGCACAATGAAAAGCCACATTTCCATTAGATCAGTTTCCAAAAGCTACAGAATTGGTCTGAATCTGTTTTGAGAATCTGCAGAGGATGGTGCGACAGAGCAAAGAAGACACTTCTTTTGGGAACTGACAACCTTGCACCTAAATACCAGTAAATTTATTTTTGCAGCTTCCTCTGAAGCAGCAAACACTGTGTTCTATTGGAGAGGATATTCCAATGGATAGGTCCCCGTGCTACTCCAGGCTGTGATGTTTAGCCAGCAGGACCTTATCAATCAACAACATAACCTCTTCTAAACAGTAGTTCCAAGTCTAAGGTATTCCCACCACCTGTAGCAATGTAAAGAAGCTTCCCAGAGATATTCCTACTGGAAAACCTAGGCTGCAATCCTAAGTATATTTATTAAATAGGGACTAAGTCCCATTGAAAACAGCAGAAGGTGCTTCTGCATAAACATGTATGCTATATACATGCATACATTGTATAGGATTGCACTGTGCACTAGAGCTCACTTTACAGAGCAAACAGACAGAAGAATAAAGACATGTGGTGTACCCACTGAATCAGTTTCTATCATAGGAGACCTCAGAACAAGTTGCAATTGACTAGAGTCCATAAGACATAAACATGATGGATCTAGCCTATAATTGGCAGGGCAGGGGAGCCTGAACTGCTTGGATTTGGAAAGTTGAAAACATCCCCCAGAATTGAACCACTGCATAATGTGAAACAAAAAATACAGCAATACATAAAGGAGTATTGGGCCACAAGCATAGTGTATGTTCAGTTTAGGAACATTTGAAATGGAAAATATGAATGTGGCTCCATGAATATTGGGAAGGAACGTGTTCTCTGACAATCCTTCCAAAGTGCAAGGCACAAGCTTAAAGCTTGATAGCACTGTTGTGTCATGTTTACATTTTTCATCTTCAGGATATTTTATGATCCTGCACTATTCCCTTGCCAAAGAATCCAAAGCAATGCATTCAATTCAAGCAAAGGACCCCAAGCATTCCAAATGTCCCAGAAACCACAGGGCTAGAATTATCAGTGGTAGGGAGATTTCATCAACTCTTTTGTGCCTGCTTGCAGAAAAGGGGAGACACAAGAGTATGAGACATCTCCTATAAAAAGGTATGGTAAACACTTTGCAAGCATACTCTCCAGTTAAACTCAAGCAATTAGCCTGCAATATTGCACAAAGGCAGCTGGAAGGAACTTTATCATATCAAGAAGTTAAAGAGATTTAACAAGTTGACTGAACTGACTGTTGCCCTACCTGCTTTACTCAGTTTCCTAAAATGACTCTTATTTACCCCTTTGGTATTCCCTGCTGGGCCCAGTGATGACACAGCACTAGATAACACCTTGCCAGTCTGTCACTGAGAGATATTGTTGCTTCCCAGCACTGCCTCACTCATCCCATGCTCAGTATAGCAACTCAGAGGGGAAAACTTAGACCTTGGAGGACAGATGGTGCCCCTTGAGTAGCTCTTGATTGCAGCACCTATTCACAAAATCTTCTAGGGATGCTGCATTTCATACCATCTCTGTTCCCCAATTTTCTACAGTGAGTGCAGACTCTGTGTGCATAGAACAGAGGTCTAAGGATTCTGATGTTTTACTATAAAATCCCCTTGCCGAGCTGAAAGTTATTTAAGCCTCAAGGCACCCAAATATTAACCAAGCTTAAAATGTATGCAGGGATCTCAGTGCAGTTTGCCAAGCCTTCAGCCTAGTCTTTAATAATCCTCTTCCCTGACTGCGAGTTTGACTAAGGACTGTTCTGAGGACTTGCAAGAAATAAGGGGAGGTACTAGACTGGAAATTCAAGTTTTGTAGTGATGCCTATGCACACCAAATAAGAGTGTTGGTGCTTAGTATGCAGGGCCTCCTGCAGGGCCTCAGTTCTGTAATGAACTGGATGCACTGTTATTTCAGAATATAGCCCCAGCACACTTCAAGACAGTGGCCAGCAATATGGAACTATATTACCTAACCCAAGATAACCACCTAGGATTATCTCACCTTCTCCATGTAGCTTGACTTACATCTTTGCTTAAACTTAGTTTCAAGGGAGCATCCTCTCTCATTAGATCAATAGCCCTTACCCTGGTCTAAATCAACCTGCAGTGTCTAGAATTAGCCAGTTTCTAAGGATCCCAAAGCAAATGTGCTCTCCACTATGGGAGGATTACAGCAAATAAATATGTGATGACACAAAGAGATGCCTTCAACTTGAAGCATCATCATACCAAATGCACATTTCAACCCTCAGCATTCTGTAGTGCTGCAGAGCATCCTTGGTTTCAAGGATATGGTATAGAATTGTGGCAGGGGAGTTGAAAATTTCCCCCCACAATTTCCCCAGAAGCTGCCATACTACCATAAGCCCAAAGATGTGGGGCCAATTTGTTTCAAACTTAGAAATGATGAAGACAGAAGGAAGCCCAGTAAAGCAGATTTGGTTAAGAGAGTCCTTCTGTTCTGCCAGGCTACAACTCCAACAAACACCTACTGAAGATACAAACTATACGCCTCCACCAATACTCCCCAGTCCAGTTCTTCTAGCCTAATGGAGCAGCCTGGAAACTGGAAAAACTTGCAACTGGGGTTCCAGGGGGAAAGCTCTCAGTCATGCTTAGGGAAGCTATTCTGATTTACAGAAAGAAATGGGGGTGAGGGCGGGTGAAAGGTCTGAAGCCTGAGGAAACTGCTGCAAACATAGACTGACAGCACCGAGAGAAACAGCCTCTAGAAAAATTAAGCAACCTCAGCACGTGTGCTGCGACCCTAATGCTGCACATCTCTGGGGACCTGCCCCCCCAAACCATCCCCACCATTTCTTTCCAACATGTGGAGGGTCTGCCATGCCTGTTTGGAAGGCAGCATTGACTTGGCGAAGTTGCGGCTCCGCTGGTGGACAATTCTGGCCTCACCTGCTGCCTGCAGGTTGGCCACCTCACTCAGCCACTGGCCAAGCGTACATCTTTGTGGAAACTTTCAGATCTTTCTTGCTTTGGTCTGCTGCTGCTCCATAACAGAGCACACCAACCCAGGAAGCCTCCACACCATCACCATGAGTCTCCCCCATGCTTCCTTTATTTCCTTCATCTCCCCCTCACTCCGACACGAACACACACACAGTTCCTTAATGACCAACTTGCAACTGTCTTCCAAGCATAGCAGCACCAGGCATCCTTGCCTATCAATTCCAAGGGTGGAGATCCAGAAACAGGCAAGACAGAGCAAGTTCCCTGCCAGGAGATTCCCCCGCCCGCTCACCCGCCCCTGGCATCCAAGCTAGATAACCTGAAATCCTCCTGCACCCGTTGGAGTCTGTTTTGCCTTTCTGTCCTGCAGAGCTACTTACAAATTCCCACATGGATCTGGGACTGCAGCCCTGCTCCGATCGCTACAGCCCATCACCGCTGCATCCAAGAGCCCCATGGCCGGCAAGAAGCCATTGAAAACGCCGCGGCCGTCTCCTTCGCCACCACTACCACCACCGGCCTTTCCTAGCAACCTGGGACTCCCGGATCTCCCCAAACTTGGTCTGAGTGTGAGAAGCGACCCGGAGAGGCTTACCTGGGGAGAACTGCTGAAGTGTCGCTGTTGCGGGCGGGGAGGGAAGGTGGGAGAATTCAAGGTAGGAACTTAGAACATCCCTGCCGGCGGGTGCCTTACTCCAAGCCAGCCATGGGAAAAGAAAAAGTTCAAAATGAAAATAATAGAAGGCAGGAGCCGGGTTGCAATTGGACGAGGCAGGAGCGGAGCAAGGGGGTTGCCGAGAGGCCTAGCCGAACGAATGGCAGCCGGAAGAAATAGGAAAGCTTCGGTGAAAAGGAGGAAGCTCGTCCTTTGTTTGCCAGGTTTCCCCTGAACAATGGCTGCTCCTGCTGCTGTCTCAGGCCCTCTGTTGGGGTATGGAGGAGGCTCTGCTATTGCACACACGCTCGCTCTCGCGTACACGCACGCACACACACACCTCCCTCCCTCCCTCCCTGTGCCTTTCAGAAAGAGGCCCAGAAGCTATCCGAAGAGGAGGAGGAGGAGGAGGAGGAGGAGGCCCTCCCCCTCCCACTTCTCACTCTCTCTCCCTCCCCCCCACCCGCTCCAGGGGCTGCTCTGATCGCATGAAAGAGGGAGGGATCTGCCATGCTAGGCTGAGAAAAACAAAAGGGAGAGACAGACCCAGACAGAAAGAGGTAAATCCCAGGGAGGGAAGGGGATGCGACGCAGCCAGAAAGACCAGGGGAGAGAAGGCTGTGGTGGGAGATGATGCCATCGCTTAGAGGTGGGGCGGGCACAGCGACGGGGGAGGGGGGATTCTCCCATCCTAAGCAGGCGGGCAGGACTGCCGTGGTGGAAGAAAGAGACCTCACAAGGAAGTGCCAGGTCTGACTTCTCCCACCCTGGAAGAAACTCTCGGGCTGTTCCAGTAAAAGCCAACACCCCGGTCTAAGCGGGATGGAGAGCTCACTCCAGGACATGGAAATACCCCCAAACTGAACAAAACTTTCTTGCATTGGGAAGCTTCCTTCCTTCCACCCGTCTGCCTAAACCTAGACCCCAAGCCGTTTTCATTCAATTAAAGGGTTGGGAGTAGGTGCGTTTAAATAGCTCGAAATGCGCATTTCTGCGATGAAGTTTCTGGCAAGAAAGGCGGCGAAGAACATGTCTGAACAAACAAATCCCATTGAATTGAATAGGATTTACGTCCAAATAAACATGCACCAAATCCGGTTGAAATTGGTATTTTGTTACCCACTAATAACTACAACGGAAAACAAGCATTAACAAAACATGTAGTTATGTCTGAGGGGAGAGAATTGTAGCAAATTGGTATTTCACCAGCCCAGCTCCTGCTTCTTTCTAGGATTTGGTTCAGAGTACAACAAAAGCCTACATTTCTGCAATGGGAAATATAATTTAGATCCTAGTATAGGTGATCATGGGCATCAAAGTGTTGAAGCATGACATACTATGATTATCCAATTGAAAACCATGACTACAAGTCCCAGGATGTGGTGGCTTTTTGTGAGGTGGGATCTTTACTAAATGACAAGACAAGAACAATTAGTTATGCCTTCCTTTCTAGCAGGGCTGAATTTGTGTCACCTTGTTATGGCTAAAACAATGGCTCACCAAAGAACCCACTTTCACATCTAGGGCTGGGCTTGTCAATATCCATCCACGCACACACCATAGAAGCTCTCACAGTTTTATGACAGGCAGAAATTCAGCTGGTGCAGTGTGGAGTGAGTTGCTGGATAGCGAAAGCTGCTGCTTTTGAATCTTTGCATGTAATGCAACTATCAATAGCATAGAAAGCACTGTCAGGGAAAAATGATGCAACCCTAACCTAGGGCTCTGCCCAAGAATATTCCTTGTAATAATAAATAAGAATGCCTTTGAGCGTATAATGACTGTCTTTCCCTTCCTGCTGAATAACCACAAATATCTAGGACACAGCTAGGGTTAGATGGAAAGTTTCCAGTGCAAGAGTGTGACTTGTAGACATGCTTGAGTTTTCTTCACACCCTCTCATTTTAGAAATTTACTTAATCTATAGAGTTGGTCTAAATCACCCTTGCCCAGCTGCTGGGAGTTCTAGTACAACACATATGGAGGACACCAGGTTGGAGAAGATGAGTTTAAGGCCATTCTGTCCCACTCCAAACACTGATAGAGCTGTCCTGGGACACAGGAAAGTTGCAAGTTCAGTTCCCAACAGACAAGACATTTTTCAGAGCCTAAGAATGTTATTACACCATAGGCCTAATCTACACCAGGCAGGATATTGCACTATGAAAGTGGTATATAACTGCTAAAATAGCAATATTCTCAAAACGTTCAATGGGGAGCAGTATATAAATATTGTAAATAAATAAATATAAAATGCAGGAGCCCCACATTACTGCTTTATAGTGGTATTGAAGTGCACTGACAACTTTTGGGGCCCATTGACACATAACATATACCATTTTCATACCACTATAACCTGCTTGGTGTGGCTCCTGCCTTTTATATACCGCTTTCATACAGCTTTCATAGTGCAATATCTTGCTTGGTGTAGATTAGGCCATGGTGATCTGCAGTAAGAGAGTAGAGGTAAGAAATGTAGTACTACCCAGAAATGAGGGACACTACAGAACGTTCTTTTGTCATTGTGTGTTCTGTAAAATAGCAATATTCTCAAATAAGGAGCATGCAACTGCTCTAGCAATTGAAAACTAATGAATTGGGCTGACCATGTAAACTTAATTGCACTATGTGTACACAAATTCACTTCTTACATCTACAGTTTTTATATGTTTTCTAAATCCTCCAGCAAAGAACAGTGTTTTTGAAATACGTACCATGTGAAAAGGCCAGTTAGATACAAAACATAAAAACAAGGTACTTCCTTTAGTGAGTAGAGGAAAATAACAGAGCAGAGGTGTATAGCTGGCTGTGAAAATGTACACAGTGGGTATTTTTTTAAAAGTAACATATTTCTGGCTTTAATTGTAATACAGCAAACCTTCAAAATATGGAAGGCATCATATACTGTAAGCCTGAAGCAGAATTGTCCCATTCTTATTAGATATTTAAATTGGAAGTCAACAAACACAACACTTAAAATGTCAGATAGTCATCTGAGCAGGTAGGAAAAGGAAGGAAGGATGCTGCAGGAGAATTTACTCTGCATACTCTGAGCAACTACATGTGTAACTGCATTGAAAAAGCTACACATCTGTTTTCTTTTTCATAAAAGGAGTTGGAACTTGGACTATGTGCTGAAATACCATATCTCTCACATACAGTTTAGCCAAAGTGCTGTGTGTCAAGCTGCCACTGGGTGAAACCAAGACCCTGTTTTAAGGAACAGCGTAGCAATAGGAATGGTTTTAATTATCAGGTTCTAAGCCACAGAATTCAGTTCACAAATTTCCCAAGACCCAGTTGGTTCCAGTGGAGGCCCAGCCAGATTTAGGTATGGGATATACAAGAACAAACCATCAGCCTTACATGGTCAATGCATCTAGCTCAAAATCTCCTGACAGCAGCCAGTTTCACCAGGGGAAGTCTAGAACACTACACTGAATTAACTTGAAATTTCAGTCTCTGTCGTTAATGTTAAGTTCTAGCACACTTGTAGTTAAAGACATTCTGAGCAAGATGTTCAAACCATCTTGGTTAATGACCACTAAGAGTCTTATTTCTATAAAACTAATCTATACTTTGAAATTAGCGATACCTTTGGCTATCGTTATGATCTTTATGGGAGCATGTTTCAAAGTTCAATGATGCATGTGCAGAAAACAACTTTCTAAAAACTAGTTTTCAACTTTTTGTATTAATTTTACTGGGTGACCTTCTAGTTCAGCCTTCCCATGCTGGCTAGGAATTATGGGAGTTGTAGTCCAACACATCTGGAAGGCACCAGATTGGGAAAGTCTGTTCTAGTATGATGGGAAATATACAAATGTACTCTGGGTAGTGACCAGACCCCTGCAGAGAGACATATCATTTATGCTAAGGTGTTTTCCTGGTTGAGCTCTGTGGAAGAGAGATTCTCAGATCTATGCTTAATCTCACAAGTGGATCACAGAGTTTCTAGCATAATAAACAAAGACAATATTAGACTTCTTCCCTTTACAGCTTCAACACTATTACATATTGCCATGAAAAGCAGCACAGCCTAGTGTTCTAATTCCAAGTGCAAAGGGCCACTTCTAATTCTGACTGAAAAGGCTACTAGTAGTCCTCTAACCAATTTCAGGTTTGCAGGGAATGTTTGTTACAAGTGGATGGGTCACAACATAGCATCATCATGGGGTGATGTTCCTTCTGGCAGAAGCACAGTAACAGTGGATCACTCATTTGTTGTTCCCAGCTGCTGTGGCTGTAGTGATGACGTCTGGGAAGTGCTGGTCCTATTATGTTCACTACTGCAGCCGAGGCTTATGAGTCATTCCCAAAATGCTAGACACCATACTGTGTGACAGAATGCTGAATGGTCGCACAGAGTTGATTATGGAGCAGTTTTTATGAATCTGAAGGACCAACTACAAAGCCCTTTTTTTCAGAGAAGCCCAACATTTGGTAACAACAACAACAACAAAACACAGACTCTTGTAATATATCCCTTTCCATAGAAAGTCCTTACTCCCTCAGAGAATTAGCTGGCATTAATAGGAATTATCCTAATAACCCATGGTGGCCAGGAGTCACTTCAGTGCCATGATGAACAGGTATTTGTGAGTATTTCTTAATCCAGCCCCTATGGAAGTTTAGGGTTTCCTAATGTAAGGTGACCATATGAAAAGGAGTACAGGGCTCCTGTATCTTTAACAGTTGCATAGAAAAGTGAATTTCTGTAGGTGTCATTTGTATATATGGAGAACCTGGTGAAATTCCCTCTTCATCACCACAGTTAAAGCTGCAGGAGCTTTACTAGAGTGACCAGATTTAAAAGAGGGCAGGGCACCTGCAGCTTTAACTGTTGTGATGAAGAGGGAATTTCACCAGGTTCTCCACATATACAAATGACACCTGCAAAAATTCCCTTTTCTATGCAACAGTTAAAGATACAGGAGCCCTGTCCTCCTTTTCATATGGTCACCCTACCTAATGAAATGGAGATCTAACTGCTTGCTGTTAGGAACTTAGAAATCTGATATTTTCAGGGTGCCGTCTATCTTCCAAATACATTAATCTAGTACGGTACACTGTCTTTCAGTACACACATATTTTTTATTTTCTGCCCAACCCTACACTCCAGATGCACACCCCACATGACTTTAACGCCAGCATCATCACTGCAGTAACAGAGAACATCTAGATAATGGGCCTAGGAGAAGTGACATACAAACCCTCCAGCAGAGCACAAGGATGGAAGTATAATTATTCATGTTAGCCTGGGGGTGGGGGCATGGGGAGGAGAGAGATTTTGTCTTTTGGGGTGTAGCTAATATCAACATCCAGAAACCAAAGGCTGAGCCAGCCTGCAAATCCCTCCACAGGTGTTCGAGGAAAGTAAAAACCCTCTATTCTGCAGACCTGTAGCTTATTGGTCAGCTATTTGATTTTTTAAGTAAGACTAATCAGGGTATTACTTTTCTTCCCAATCCCAAGCAGTCACACATCTCTAACAACATTTGGGAGAAGGAAAATATGCAGTCTGTGCTCTCAGTTGCATCTTATTTTCAGTCCCATCTCTCCCCTCTCCATCCACCCGACTGCTTAGGGCACGCTAGAGGTACAGCCGTCTTGCAGTATATCCCTATTTTTAGCCATAAGTCTTAGGAGCAGGCCCAGGGAGATGCAGCCGCTCCAGCTGGTTCTGGTTAGGGTCAAGTTAATAATTAAAGAGGCACTGAATGAATGCTGAAATGGGATTGGGAGGCAGCTGGCAGAAGTCCCATTCAGTCTCCAAGGGGAGGTACTAAGACCCCCCGTTTTATACTTAGAACTCCATCAGTACAAGGATGAGCTCCCATAACTCTTCCTGCCCCCCCCCCCCCCACACATACACACCCTGGCACCTGCAGATTTCTTTTGAGTCCTTTTGCGTGTCCTAGTTTGTTGGCCCTTTTACTGCACTCTGTGCAGATCGCACTGGTGCTCTGGGAGACATAAATCACATGGACACAGCTTTATAGCCATTGATCCAACCACGTGGCAGAGGATGCCACTCTCAGACAAGGAGCATTTCCCCTTGTTATAAGAGACACAGCTGTTCAGAAACTCAAGCCTTTTTGCTGGTGCCCCCCATGTCCACTTGACAAGGATGGAATGGCAGTGGGTTAGGATATCTTAGGAAACACTGAAAGTGCTGGCGGGGTTTGATTTCCAGACTGTGTGCATAGGATCTTAAGACAGAAAGCTTTTGGAAAGTCAAATTATGGATGATTTCTAAAGAAAACACCAAAGCAGAGGTTGGCATAGGATTGCCCACTAAATCGTTAAAATTGCTGGGTGTGTGAGTGAGAAGCACCTCCATCTTTGAGGCAGACGGCCTGCTCCATGACTACTTGACATAATAAGTCAAGGGGGCCTCTGTGCATTGCAAAGGCCCCAGCTGAGCAGGTGTTTCCTGTCGCTTGTTTCAGACAGTTAAGTGCTTCCTTCAGAGCCTGCTGAACCAGGAACTTCATTTCCCCACTTCAGCCCTCGGTCTGGAGGCAAAGATTCCCCTGTTGTTTGGTCTCCTACTCCTCTGTCGCTCTTGATCCATGAGGTTTCCAGCTGGTTTTGCCCATCAAGGCAACATCTACACGGCATTCCTTCCCAAGACCCGCATGAGCTTGTGCTGGTAGTAGTGCTGAGTTTACTTCCCCTGCCACATAAGAACATGTGGTTCCTGCTCTAGCAGGGCCTCAGGCAGGTTTCACAGCTCCAGGCAATGTTAGCTCCAGGTGGATTTTATTAGGTTACAAAAACCAATTCCGTTTATGTCCAGAATCCTAACATCACCCTAATCCTAGCAACAAGACCTCAAAAGCCATTTTTACCAAGCCTTTTCATTGCCCTGCAGAAACCTTTAGCCTATAGGGGCCTGGGGCAGTTTGACCTCTTCTCTTCCCTGTTGGTAGCCCAATATCATCAAGCTTCTGTCTACTCAGAGCCAAGTAAAATCAATGTTTTGGACCCAAGCAACTGAAATGTATGGCCTGTATAAAAATATGTGATATCAATTTGATTTAGTGCATAACATATTCCTCTCTTCTTATTCATAGGGAGGGCCAAAGGGCTAGATCGAGCACTAAAGCAGGGGTAGGCAGCCTGGTGCCCTCCAGATGTTTTGGACCACAACTCCCATAATGCCTGACATTGGCCATATTTGCTGGGGCTGATGGGAGTTGGAGTCCAAAACATCTGGAGAGCACCAGGTTGCCTATCCGTGCTCTAAAGTATGACCCACCTAGAGATGGGAAGCCCTGTTTTCAGTTACCTAGGGAGGTTGTGGGCTCTCCCTAGGTAACTGGGAGAGCCCATTCAAGAGGCAGCTGGACAACCATCTGTCAGGTATGCTTTAGGGTGGATTCCTGCATTGAGCAGGGAGTTGGACTCAATGGCCTTATAGGCCCCTTCCAGCTCTACTATTCTATGTTTGTTTTCCCTTTTTTCACCTAGGTCTTCACATCCCTAGCTAGCTTCCTCTCTGACTACTGAGCTTTCATATGGCATTGCTTATGGCACTTTCAAACTGGTCTTTGCAGTCTTAAGGGCTAGAAACTTATCTTAGAAGACAAAGAAAGGCAACTTTCTCAGGATGTTGAAGTCCATTCCCCAACAATTCCTGTGCTTGCACTGGATGTTCATGGAACTGTGGAATACAGAAAATCTTGAATATAATCTGGATTACACACTAATTTGTGCAAAATCCTTGCACGGACCCTGAAAGATGATCATGGAGACAACCACGGAGACATCAGGCTAACTTAAGTCTCTCTGAAAGGCTCTATGCTGCTAAATCCAGGATCCAGCCACAGAGACATAAGGGAAGTTACTTTAAATTTATTCTGATCAGAACATTTGAAAGCATTCAAGCCTAAATTGTAATTATCACCTCTTCCTGCTCTAATCTATTGAGTCACCATTTCCAATTCCTCTAACCAGGTAGTTTCATAAAGTCACAGTAGCTTATCTGGGAGCACCCCACATTAATGATCAGCAACTGGTTGCCCAGGGGTCTAACTCAGTCTGACCAAGGTTGCCACCTGGCCCTCTGCCCAAAGAAACTTCTCTACTGACTCATCCTTGCTTGTTCAATTTCTGCTCAGCTACTGTAACATCGATGCCATAGGTCAGGGTGGGTGGAACTGGGGAAATCATAACAAGAAACAGGTGTGTTCCCAAAGCTCGTGCAGGGTGTGGGGCAGCGGGGAGGCTTTCTGAGAACACTTTTGTGAGTAACTAGAGGGAAGTCCTGTGTCACCAACACTGCTCTTATGGCTCCCATAGAATAGTTAGGGAGTCCCTACAATGAGTGAGGGAGCCACTCAGGTTTACAGCCAATCTAGAGCCAAAATTGAACCTGCTGCCAGCACATAATGCTACAGGGGAGAAAACAACTGTACTTTCAAGATATCTTGCTGCAAAAATACTACCCGTGTAGCACCACGCAGCTTATAACTCCTATGCAAATGTTCCACTTCAGCAGCTTCCAACAGCCTCATCATTTCTGCATTTCCTTAACCAGCTGGTTTCACGTTGCTTCTATGCATGCCATTGCCATACAATAGTGATCCTCTTCCTGCTAGGAAAGGGACAGAAGGAACTTCTGGAACAAGACACAGGGCAGCTTGTTCCACAGGTCTTCAAACCACCTGCTGCCAAATAACAGGAGGGAAAGCCTTAGGCAGGCCCACAAGGGCTCAGGCACTTTTCACCTATGCTTGAGACACAGTGCCAAAAACGACCATGAAGATGACCAAGACGGAACACACTATCCCATGAGCTAGAGACAGGCAAAGCAGCCAGGAGAAAGGGGCTCAGAAGACATCATGTTTGGAAGAAAGACAGGAAAGAAACACAACACAGTCATGGACGGAGGTATAGCAAAATCTCCATAGTCACCTTTGTAACAAAAATCACTTTTAATCACAGCTCATAGCCCATACCCAAACCTGGCATTTTTATCCCACTCAATTTCACCAATTCCAGAGTATAACACACATCCCACCCAACTTCATTTAGTTGCTTATCAAGCTTTGCCAATATATCCCCCCACTTCAACTTGTTACCTAAGGAGCTGCTTAGAGGCTGCATGACACGCAATGTGCTAACCAGTGGCCTCACACAACTCCATGGAGGAAGGCCCCCATCCCCACTTTTTGTGCAGTGCGGGGGCTCCCATAGCAGCCACCCCACAGTCACACTCCCCCCTTGTTGGATGCCTTAGACTTCTCTAGAACTGTGCAGAGACTGTGTGATGTAGTGGTTAGATTGTTGGACCTGGATTCTGGAGCCCTGGGTTCTAATCCCCACTCAGCCATGAAGCTCACTGGGTGGCTTTGGGCCACTGACTCTCAGCGTAGCCTACCTAACAGGGCAATTGTGAAGATAAAATTGAGAGAAGGGAATGGATCATGTTCACTGCCTTGGACTCCTTGGAGGAAAGGATATAAATTTAACAAATAAAACAAATAAATAAAAAACAGCCTTGGTCTTATATAGATTCATGTCTATCTTGGGGTGGGTGGGAAGATAACTCAAAAGTCCTGCCTGTGCTACTGGTAATAGACTTTTAGCTCACTTCACAGCCTGCTTCATCTTTTGAACGTGTAATCTGATAAGATATTGAAGCAAGTTGCTTCCCCAAGATAACTGGTTGTTACCCTAACAGGTAACTGGACACCTTTGCGTGGATTAAGGGAGGGCATGGTTAACAAGCTAAGGAAGTTTTAGCCAAACCCGTGGGACAAGGCAAAAAGGAAGGAAGGAAGTCAAGGCTTGCATGAACTTGGAAATAGAGTTATGAAGATAAAAGAGGGCCTTGAAGTCACAAATGGCAGTGAAAAGGGGTTGTTGCTACCCTTTTCCCATAATATTTATTACCTATTCATCATATTTATATGTCACTTTCCACAAAGTTTCAAAGCATTGAACATACAGTATCATTCAATCAAAAGCAACAGTAAAATATAATGATAAAAGTACACAATAATAAGAATACCAATCGATACTAAAACTGCACACTCTACTGTGCACCAGAGACCACAGATGGCTGGGTCACACTTGAGGGAAGAAACGAGTCTTGAGAAGATGTCTAAATGTCAGAACTGTGGAGGTCTGTCTGCATTCCAGAGGGTGGGTGCTGCAACATTAAATGCTCCGCTGCTAACTTCAGGAGCATGTGGCACTCCCTCGGGAGTGCTTCCTCTATGATCGCAAAGACCAGGCAGGGACATCAGGGGTGAGGCCGTCCCTAAGAAAATGAAGAGGCTTGGGCTAGTCAAGTATACCTGAAACAAATCAAAGAATAGGCTGCCACCTAAATGGGGAGAGGGCACCCAACTTGCTTGTTTGTAACTAGCTTTCCCCCTCCCCGATGTTACATGCTATTTTAAAATATTTTTAATTGCAAACACAAACAGAGCACACACCCATCAGGGTACAGAAACTGGGAGTGGGGCTGTTGTGCCATTACAGCAAAGAGGTGCACACCCTATCTGAATGCTGCCCAGCTGGCTTTGAACACCCACCAACCTACGTGCCACCCTTGCTGAGGTAGCCAGGATTATGGGCTGCTGAGCTGAGTAATGGCTCAGGCCTGAGGGGGGGAGGAGATCACAGCCAGCCAGCCAGCCAGGTGGGGCACACACAGTCCCACCTAGAAGAAGACATGGTAGTGGTTACCAGCCTGGCACACTTTGCCCAGTCAATGGAGGAGGTTGGGGATTTTGGTATGCTTGCAGTTGTGGCTGTGTGTTTGTTTGTGCATTAGAATGTGCCACGTATATGGTGTGGTCGGTGGCAAGAGTGGTTATGTGTGCTTACGTGCAGTGTGGATGGTGCCAGCAACGTCTCTGTGCACACTATGTGGCTTGCATCTCAAAAAGCTCCCAATTGTTGCTGCTTGAAGTACTGGACCAGTTCAAGGTCACTTTCAGAAGCTGGGTCATCGGAGGGTTTCACTTGATGCTGTGCCCTCTGATGAGTGAATTCCTAGTCAGTTTTTCCTGTGTTTCTAATTGACTCTGGTATGGTGAAAACAAAGTAGTGTTTTTTCACAATAGGAAACCTCAGTTGGGTCCATAGGGCAAAAAGGAGGTTTGAACGTTTTGGCAGCAAGTTTAGTCTTTATCGCTGAGCTCTTGCATGGGGGTAGTTTCTGAATCCCAGGCTAGCTGGAAAGCGTTATCTACCACCACCACTGAAGCCAGTGGGGAGCAGAAGCAGCAACTGCAACACCAAGATTAAAACTTCCTAATGTTCCTTCCTGCTTGGGCCCAGGGCCGGGGAATCAAGCCGGGGAAGATGGAAGAATACCTATTCAGTAGGGAGCTATCTGTTTAACTAAGCAGAGTCCCAACAGGGACTGTGAGCTGGGCTGGATTGGACTGGACTGCCCCCCTGAGACGGAACTGGCAGGAGAAACAGTATTCCTGGTGCATTCAGCATCCCTTAGGAATCCAGATGCTAGAGCTAATGGAGAGGGTGGGGCAGTGCGTGCATCTGAACCATTGCGCATGTGTGTTAATGTGAGTGTGCGTTTGTGCAAACATATATGTGGTTATATACTAAATGTGTTTATACACTTGGGATTCTAAAAATAATACCTTCTTTTATTTGTGTCTGAGTATGCAAGTTGTGTGTTTGTGATTCTAATTACATTTTTAGCATGTAGGTGTCTAGAGATTATTATTTTTTACTGCTTTTTTTGTCAATTTGTAACTGCTCTTACATATTTTCCTTTTGTATGTGTGAGAACGTGTATGCCAAACTGATTTGCTAAACGTGTATATTTGAACTATTGGAGTTCAAGATAGTCATACCCTGGCAGTCAAACTCAGCAGCCCCTTCTCCACTGAGTGTGCACTGATGTCCTAGGAAAACAGCAGCTTCATCTCAGCACACCAAATCTAAGGCTCACCTCATGCACAGAGAGGAGTCCCCTCCACACTACATTCCTGGGGGAAAGGGCTGCTTCATGCAAGCCCTGAGGGGACTCAAAATCCACCACTGCCTCCAACTAATTCTAGGAAAAAGATCATCTGTGTCGCACAAGGCATGAGTGGGGGAAGTGCTCCCTCCCTTAGTCCCTCCCTGCAGAAGGAGCTGAGCAGGCTCTCCCTATTTCCCAGCAACTGAAGGAAACCACAAGCCACATGTGCAGGTGCCTGATAAGAACCTTACCCAGATGGTGATGCTTGGGGATTGCTGCTCCTCAAAGAAGGAGCTGTTGCATGGCGTACCACAAGGCGCCATCCTATCCCCAATGCTATTCAACATCTACATGAAACCACTGGGAGAGATCATCCAGAGGCATGAGGTGGGTGCTATCCCAATATATTTCTCTATGCCTTTGACAACAGTATCAGCTAAGGATAGTGTGTCTCCTCTGAATGAATGCTTAGAATGGGCTGGATGAGGTACACCTAGGGGTGACCACATTACACCAACTTTAAAATCACTTCTCTGGCTGCCAATTAGTTTCCAGGCAAAGTATAAAGTGTTGGTTATTACTTTTAAAGCCCTACATGGTTTGGGTCCAGGTTACCTGTGGGATCGCCTTCTCCCATACAATCCGCCCCACACACTCAGGTCCTCTGGGAAGGGTTTACTCCAGTCAGCCAGAACTAGGCTGGCAACTGTTACCCAGAGGACCTTTTCTTCTGCCACCCCTAGACTGTGGAATGACCTGCCAGAGGAGATTCATCAGCTTCAAGCTCTCTCCAGCAGGCCTACCCAGATGAATTTTAAACCTAAGAATTTTAAGGTGCTGTGATTATTTTAATATTGTATTGGTTTTATATGCTCTTTTAACTAATTTTATGTATTATATTGTGTTTGGTTTTGTTCCCCACTTCGATCCAGAGGGAGAGGTGGGTAATTAATTAATTAATTAATATATTATTATTACCCATAAGCCCCACTTTGAAATGCCTGCCTTCTGCAGAAAGTCTAAGGGAAGGGCCTTGGTTCCCACCCCCATTTTCCTCCTTTGACTAGGTTGTTGTGTATAGGCCTTAACTCACCCTAAAGTCACACTTAGGAAAGGAACCCTACTGGATTTTTCCCCAACTGCCAGTATGTAGGAAGGACCTCAGTGATGTCCTTGTCTCAGCTACATGCCGAGACCGGGTCTAGCTTATGGAGGAAAGTAGAGTCTTAGGCTATAATGGCATCGTTTGTCTGTGGCCTGGTTCGCATGTAATGACAACCCAGAGTATGAGTTGTTGTAATAACTCACAATTCAACATGTGAACTCTGCATGGGTTCTTAACTGTTGTTTTTATGCTGTTGTTTTTATGTTTCTGATAGTTTTTTAAATTTTGTATACTTTTTAATGTTTACCATTTTTAACTGTTGCAAACCGCCCAGAGAGCTTCAGCTGTGGGGCAGTATATAAATGTAATAAATAAATAAATACTATGACCACCCCAGGAAGAGAATCCATAGTTTACTGTTGGGTGTAAACTCTGGTTGTCTGTGGTTAACAACTCATAGTTAAACCATCATTTCACATGTACCGACAACTCACAATTCAGTGACAACCCACACTGAGGGTTGTCATTATGTGTGAACCAAGCATGTCTCAGCATGCTTCCATCCTTATTTAAAAAAAGCAAGGGAAAGAAATTACTAGTGTCTGTAAAAAATACTCTCACCTACGCAATGTATGTGTATGCACCAGCCTGCCCCAACCTGACGTGCTGTCCAGATATTGGACTAAAACTCCCATCATCCCCAATCAAAATGGCCCCATCTTCATGCTGGCTAGGGATGATGGGAGTTGTAACTCAGTATATCTAGAGGGCACATTAGGTTGGGGGAGGCTGGTGTACACAATTGCACATTGTATCATAAATTCGTGCTTTGCAATTAACTTGCAATGACCATGTGATGCTACTGCCATTGGAATGCCTTCACATGATGAGTCACACAATTTATCCTATACACTGTGTAGCAATATTTCATATTCTAATCTGACTATTGAAACCAAGAGTCCCCTCTAAGAGTGGCTTGATTAGCACATAAGGACAACCCAAGGTTGTTGTTTTCTTAACCCTAGGCTGTCATGAACAAGCAAGCATGCTAGTTCAGGCTGTTCAATCATGCCCGCTCACAGCAGGAGCAATTGGGTAGCATCCCCAAGCATGCTAGCTCATTCACAATAATCTTGATTTAAAAACAAAACAAAAAAACATTCTGGGTTATTGTGTTGTGTGAACTGAGCCACTTCCAACAATACCACCCCTTTCACCATCAGTACTGCTAATATTCAAAATCTTAAATCAACCTCTCAAAGTCACAAGAATAACTTTTAGAAGTCCTAAACATACAAAAAATACGGGAATCTTTTTTATTTGATTACCAGTTTCTGACTCTTGATACATCCTGCCACAACATTTTCAGCCTTTTTTGTCTAGGGATGAAAGCAGCAATGAATCAATCTTAATCTAAAATGTGGCTTTTTCGAGATCAGGTTTTAATCACTGTGGGGAGGATGTTGCAGAAAGCAATTTCTGCACACCTCTTGACTCTCAGCCTCGCAATATAGTCAAGGTAATTTCCCCAACAAGAAGTGAGCTGCCTCTTTTTGTTAGTGAACAGAAGCTGTGATCTTGATTAAATATCCCCAAAATATCACCCAAATTGAAATACTGGTTTAACTGGTTAAAAGCAAGACAGCTAATTGAAAGGAACATAAAATAAATGCTTCAAGCAGTTGGAGGCTCTGTTTTGTTGGAAATCATGAGACCTGGAAACTCAGATTTAGTAAATACAGGAACGCACAACTTGGGATTGCCACAGTTCCAGGAAGAGCCTATAGGCTATATGAAAGGCATACTTGGCAGCATGAAATGTGAAAGCCTTACGCCGCCCTCCATTGCTACACAATTAGGGAAAATCTGTACTTCTCTGGATATGGAGCAGGAGGGAAGCTCCACTAGTCTCACTGCTGCCCCACTGTTGGAAATTGAGAATACTACATGTACAGTTCCTGGGATAAGCAAGTCAGCATAAAATTCTGCTGAGGAGCAAACTATTCCGTTTCCTTTTTCCCACACCCCAGCCTAGATTGTTTATAAGAGAAGGAATTCAGTTTCCCTAGCACACTGAGACATTTGTCCACTTGAGCACATACTCCCTAGAAGATAGATGAGTACTTAAAATCTTCTGATGCTTCTTCACCTATTTCGGAGAAATAGCACGGCACCAAGAACTTTGCCAACTGCCATTCCTCACCAACCAGAGGGACAGAACTGAGCAGCCCCCACCCCAAATCTTGATAGCAATGTTGATCCTATTGGGTAAACCATAGAGCCTCCTTCCCTACCAGCTCCCATCATCCCCAACTGGGTTGAAGAAGGCCAACAAAGTAAGGGATAACTTTTTAATGTAGTTGCTGATGTTCAAGTGCTGGAAGTGTGATATGAGCTTTTGCATTGCACAGAACTCTTCAGATGTTGATGTTCAAAGTAATCAGCGGTAAAAACAACAATGGTGTAATGTGGCAGACAGCATCAACCTCATCCATCTGAGTGTTCTTCAAACAAAGAGGTGCAGGTTCGAACTGGGGTGCAGGAAAGGTGCTGCTAGCTGGATACAATGACACAATTACTGGGTTTGCTCCCCACCAATAGTAGCCTCCAAGCCAGGGGCAGAGCGTGGGAAGGAGAGTAAGTGGGGCCTGCAGAGGAAGCAAAAACCTCAGCTGGCCGAATCTATACCAGAGAGCACAATGGCAAGTTCCTATCTAAATATCAGAAGGTCGGGCAATGTGTGACTCTATTCCCCATCCCAATCTCTATGCTCAGCACCACTTTTAGGAACACGCCTTTTTAAACACACTTTTTGTTTTTATTTTCATAAGAGCCTTGTTCCTGAGGAAGAAGACCCACAAAGATGAACAGGTAACATGTAGAAAAATAGTGACACAAATCAAGGTACCTCTTCCCTGCTTAGACAAACCACTGTGCTCTTCACCACTAACCAACTCTCTCAGCAAATGTGTTTCTTCCCTGGTAATCAGTGAAGCTGCCCATGCTGAGAACAGCAGCATCCCATAATTCCTCAGCTCCTGCCAGCCACACCCCTACCAACCAGGAAGCAATTTCGAGCTTGCTTGGAATTACAAAGCTACTCCTTATCACTAGGTAGAGCCAGTGTGGGAGTAGGCAACCTGATGCCCTCCAGATATTTTGGACTACAACTCCTATAAACCCCAGCCAACATGACCAACTGTTGCCAGGGATTGTGGGGATTGTAGCCTAAAACATCTGATGGAGCCAGGTTGCCTACTACTGCAGTGGAGTGCTGGTTTTGAACATGAAAAAAACAGGCTCAAATCCCTACTTGCCTTTGGCAAGTTACTGTCTCCAAGCTTAATCTACCTTGCAGCATTGTCGCGAGGCTAAACTGCTGCTCTGACCTCATTTAAAGAGCAGCAGGTACAAGTATAACAAATACATAACAATAAATAGATTGACTGTCATAGGCACAATCTCAGGCTTCCACTTGGGCTCTTATTCCTGCATTCGCAGGAATGTGGGTAGAGCCTGACACATATGAATGATAGCTTTAAAAACAACAACACAGGAGTGACATCCATAGAACAAAACCACATGCTACATATGGGGTTTCCCATATAGAGCTCTGACAACGTAAACATTAATTTCAAGGATATAATTTCAGTGGGTGGGATTAATCTATTTTTCTCCTGAAACTACCCTGCTGATAAGAGCCTGTGTTCCAAGAAACCCACAGTCAGTGGGGTCTAGCAGTGGGCTAAGATGCGCATTTAGCCATAGCAAGGAAAGAACTGTGTACCGACTTGGTCAATTGAAATTTCCAAAAAAAAGAGATGCAATACTTACCCTGTTTTACCCAGAAGGGAAGAACCATGGTGTATGAGTTTAAAAAGACAGAGTGTGTTGGGCAGCTCTGGATTGCTTCAAGAGGAACAGATGTTTCTGTAGGCACCTTGGCTGTGAATGAGGGTCCCCAGGCCTCCCCCTCCATAAAGCTGACATGCTGGAAAGGAACTGCTGCAAATTTAAACTGGGACTCAACTGCAATAAGTGAGAGCCAAGGTGGTGTAGTGGTTAGAGTGTCAGACAGGGACTCAGGTGATCTGGGTTCTAATCCCCACTTCGCAATGAAGCTCATTGGGTGACTTTGGGCCAGTCCTTGACTCTCAGCCTAACCGACCTCAAAGGGTTGTTGTGAGGATGAAATGGAGAGAGGGAGGACCATGTAAGCTGCCTTGGGTTCCTTGCAAGAGGAAAAATGGTGGGATATAATAATTAATATAATAAAAAAGAGAAGGCAACTACATTTTTACTTGATTTTGCTGTGCAATTTGCCCCCCCCCTTTCTTATCCCATTTCAATTCTCTTCTTTATCCCCCAACAAACTGCTTTTTTGGAGTTACTATAATATGACATTGTTTTGTGTGTTTACTGGTAGGGTATGGAGATCAAGTACAAAGGTTCTGAATTTTCTAATCAGCAATTCTTTTTCTAATTCTTCTCACACATCTCAAGAGGCTCTGAGTTTGGGGCAGTCACTGCTGCCTTTCTCTGGGCAGTTTGGTAGGAGACTTTAGTGAGCCTGCTTGCAGCTAGCATCCACATGCTGGCACCCAGGAGAGACCAAAGGCCTAGTTCTCACTGAGGTATAAACCTGTGTTTGGGCTGTACTGCTTCAGACAGCAGATGGGGGCTCATACAACTGAATGCTCCTCCATACTAAATAAAAATAAATCTATGCTGCACATAGTCAACTAGAGGTCAGGCTGAGAAGTTTGAGACTAGCCTTCTGCCTGCCACCTAGACCCTGTTGTGGAGAGAATTTGTGTGTGAAAGGGGTGGGGAGGAGCGTTCAGTTATCTAAATCCTTCTTGCCAACTGAAGCAGTATAGCTTCAGGTTTCTACCTCAGTGAGAATTAAGACCAAACGGGAGCTTCCAAATGCCCATTTTGGGGAACAGTCACACAGTGGAAGCTGGTGGTACCAATGTCCATGGGAAGTGAATCCGCTCTGTGTTTTAGTCAGAACTGCACCATGGATAGCTCCTTTAGAGTTCTGACTAAAACCCGGAATGGATTCACTGTCCCACTGACATCAGAGGCACTAACTAGGCTCCACTGTAGTCATGCTGAACTGGACAATCCAAGCTGGAGCAGATTTAGGTTCTCTCATGATCCTTGGTGCCCTTTAAACATTCTCCCAGTTGAATGGGAACCACTATTCCATGAGCGGATCCCATGCAGCTGACAATTATTTCTAACAGTAAAATACTTTACATGCCTTACTCCCAGGTAGGTTAGTATAGAATTGCATCCACATGAATGAATGGGGAAAATGCATAGATTAGAAAAATGAATAGATAGATCTCCAGATGTTTGGGACTTCAATTCCCAAAAGCCCCTGCCAGCATGGCCAATGATCAGAATATTGGGAGCAGGAGTCCAAAACACCTGGAGATCGACTTTCTGCCAACCCTTAATTTAGATGTAGCCTCCAACTGCATGGAGAAGCTGCACAGCTGGGAGAATTTTTAAAAATATTCTGTTGGTCTCTTTGGTGCACACATTAAAAGGTATTCATTACTGATAACTGTTTTGCCCTTGTCCATAGAGTGAACATCTGAAAGGCATTTTCTTATTCAACACCCAGTTGTACTAGAGAAAGGGGGTTCTGCTATCTTTTCAGAAATCCTTGTATTGGCTCTAAACCAAGTAGGAGCACCTTTCATTATTTTTATCTGTCTGGTACTTTCTTGGGTGCCAGCTGCTTTACAATCCTTACCTTGTTCACATGCAACACTTCTGCGAGGTAGGTCATTTTGCAGTTGGAGGTGGTGAGAACGAGAGAGCCCAAGACATCCAAGTGAACAGACAATTGGCTAAACATAGCCTTTCAGATACAGATCTTAAGAAATACACAGAATGACCCATATAACCTAGTAGCTTCATGCTGGGAGTATGAATGCAGCAGGAGCCAAGCACATTGCACAATTCTAGATTTTCCGCAAGCCCTGCCTATTCCTCTCCTCTCTCCCTCCCTCCCTCAGTGACAGTCCCTCTGTGATCCCCACCCGGAGGCACAAATCCCCACCCAACTTCATTAGTCTCCCAGTCTCTTTTAAATTTATTTCATGAAAATTAAACACACCCCTTGGTGCCAAACACACATGACAGGCGCCTTACCAGGGACAGAGACTCTGTTTTCTGGAATCTAGAAATGAAGAAGTACAAATCTAAACCACCCAGTCCCTATCCAAATTAGCTGCACAGCAAATACAACATTGTACAGACATAGAGGAACATGCAAACAGAGAACAGTGGAGCATACACAGAACATAGCTTCCACTTGAGACCACACTTGAGGTCTTCCGTAGAAAAGGACGATGTAGGGATCTTGGTCCTCACCCAATATCACCATTACAGGAAAATTTCAGCCAATGAATAGTTCAGAGTATCCTGCCAATATTATGGTAAGTAAAGATAAATTAACAAAAAGATTGGGGATGGTACTACAGTCAAAGTACCTGAAACTGGATTTTTCTACCACCATTTAGGGAAAGACAGTTATGATTCACTTAATGTAGATTAGTTGCGTTTTAAGATTCTTTAGCTTCCTTGTTGTACTTACAATCAAGGTAGTTTACAAGTGCTACAAAGATAATAAAAGCTCTCCCCTCCCTGAAGCTGACAGTTTATTCTAGTGAATTAAGTGGATTTGAGCCCATATTAGTGCTTGTGAAGACATAACCAGAAGGTGCTATTATTCCAGATTAGATAAATACCTGCTGCATCAAATGTAATGCCAGGTTCTCTATCCTATTGTTGGGTTAATTTTCCCCTGTTGCTCATTGCTGCCTCTTGGCCCTTGGCAAATAAAACCTTCATCATGTTCCACTGTGATGACTGATAGTTGTGAAGAATAAAACACAGGACTGTGTATATGGAAGGGACTTAAAGGCAATCAATCTGCTATAGTAAAATGAGATCCTTCCCATCTGAACATTCTTAATAGAATATTCCAGGCCAGAGAGAAGCCAGGGTGATTTCATCCATATTATTTTGATGTGCAACAAACAGAGAGCAAGAACAAGCAAAGTGCACCATAGCTTGGGGAATATCTGACAGAGCCCACCCACAAGCATGGAATCACACACAAATATAGATGTGTGACTCATCTCCTTTAGGAGGCTGCTGTCCCACCTCAAGCTGTGATTAGAATAGTTTCACAGGGATGGGTGCCCAGACACCAGGGGGATGGGTGGGGTGCACAGTCCTTGGCAAAACACAAAGTGTATGTGGGGGCAAGACAACCTTGCCCAGAAAATCCAGGTGATGGGGAAGGGGATGTTTCTGGCTCAGAGGAAACCTTCTTCCATCCAGTGCCTTGTGTGGGACATGAGAATCTCGAGATATAGCTTGTCATCCCAGCAGTCAAATTATGGCACCATCATTTCATGATGCTCTTAGAACTTCAGCATCAGTGTGGAGATAGCTCCTAATCTGCAGCTTAGTGCCTAACACATCCTTCCTTATTCCACAGAGGCTGCTCTGCCATAGTGGCTGTGATGAACCCGGACATTCTCAGGGGCCCTCCTAACTAGACTTGCTAAATTAACCTTCTCTACTTTCAACCTGTTTATTAGGATTAACATAAAGACTTAAGAAGAGCCACGCTGGATAAGACCAAAGGTCCATCTAGTCCACCATTCTGTTCACAGAGTGACCAACAAGCTGTCTCTGGAAAGCCCACAAGTAGGATATGAGTGCAACAGCACCCTCCCACCCATGTTCCCCAGCAACTGGTGTACAAAGGCATAGTACATCTGATACTGGAGATAACATATAACCATCAAGACTAATGGCCAGAGCCTCATCCTCCATGAATTTCTCCAGTGTCTTTTTAAAGCCATCCAAGTTGGTGGCCATCACTATATCTTGTGGTAATGAATTCCATAGTTTAATTATACACTGGGTGAAGAAGTACTTCCTTTTATCTGTCCTGAAATTCCCACCAATCAGCTTCATGAGATGACTCTGGGGTCTAATATTATTGGAGATAGAGACAAATTTGTCCCTTTCCGCTTTCTCCTCACCAGTCTGGCTTCTTTCTGGCCTAAAATTTTGTACACTTCTGTCATGTCTTTCCATACTTGCTTCCTGGTAAGCTAAACAGTCCCAAACATTGTAACCTTTCCTTGTAGGGGAGCTGCTCCAGCCCCTTGATCATTTTGGTTGCCCTTTTTTTCCTGCACCTTTTCCAACTCCACAATATCCTTTCTGAGGTATGGTGACCAGGTTTGCAGAATGCCACTTCCAATCAATCCATCTTGGCACAAAAAAATTGTCCACAGCTTCTCCTTATGCCGGTCTTTCACCATCCTATTATCTCCAATGCTGAGACTGCCTCAGTCAGGCAATCTGATATGAGCATCATAAAGCCTCTTGCCCTCATCTCTGAACTGGAGCATCCCCAGAGTGGTGTCTCATTCCACCGCTTTCCAATGCATGTGTTGGGCTGTGGGGAGAATTTACCCAACCATCCCTTAAGGGTGGAACAACATCCTTCCTGCATAACAAAACCTCAACAGCAAAGCACCATGGGGCATGGGCAATTTGGATTGGGGAGGGAAGAGGGCCTTTCACCCTTCCCTCCTCTGCTACTTTTCTACTGCACTCAGCTGCTCCCACAGAGTTTCAGAAGCATGTTTACCTTTGCAAACACATGTCTGCAGAGAGATGGGGGCGGGGGACAGAAGTTGCAGCAGAAAAGTGGCAGGTGGGAGAAGGGTTAAGCACCTCTTCCCCCAATCTCATCTTTCCCCTCCTCCACTTTGCTACTTCTCTGCTCCAAATCAGCCCCTCCTAAAGCAGTCGTTGTCGGTGAAATTCTTCCCTAGTTACTGCAAGAGAGATGCTCCTTCTTAAGGCAGATGGTTTGGCTGTGACGGGAGCTGTGAGTTAATTTAGGCGCAGCCTCTTTCAGCAGAAAGCCATGTATGAATGAAGGCAGGAAGGCTGGCTGGATGGTGGAGGGGAATTCCAATTTACTCTCGCCCTAGCCTGTCCCAGTAGGAAGCACATCCTGCCCCCTGCAGTCCTCTCTCTAAGGCCCTGCCTGCCCCCTCCCTATTCCCAAGGCTGGTGCATGCCCAGGCGGCGCTGTGCGTGCCCCCAGGCTGGCAGCACGGAGGCTCCTTTGTGTTTGTCTCAGAGCTGGTTGGCTGGTGAATTCCCTGGGCAGCCGAGCGGCAGAGCAGAGCTAGATGCTGCAGCCTGGCTGGCAGGGGCTCACATGCACCCAGCATGTGACAGCTCCCAATTAACTCCCGCTCCAGTTCTGAGTGCACATAGGGAAAGCAGCATGCATGGCCCAGTAGGACACTGCAGTTCCCTCATGCCCCCCTCCAACAACCCCCACCAGGCATCCACTGCCTACACTCAGCACCCACCACCTCCATCCAGTAATCTCTGTCTGCTGCTTCTGCCGATTGCCACTACATCCCACATAGCATCAGCCCTGGCAGGGCCAGCGTCAAAGGTAGGCATGGTTGGGCACCTGCCAAAGGCCCACGCCCCAGCAGGGTCCTACTGACAAGAGCCCCCTGGAGTTGCTCCTCCTATTCACCGTGGCAACCTGCTAGTACCCCTGCCTCTCATTCTGGCCCAGGCAGTGCTAGTGGTAAGGAGGAGCAGCAGTAGATCATTGCATCATAGAATAATAGACTTGAAAGGGACCTATAAGGCCATTGAGTCCAACCCCCTGATCAATGCAGGAATCTACACATTCCAAATTCCAGATGCCACTGCCTACTTGCTCACTGGATCTCTACCTGTCAAGCAAGCGGTAGCAATGGAGGGAAAGAGGATGAGGAGCAAGAGCAGCTGGTGACCATGGCAGTGAAAAGATAGGCTCACTGAAGGAGGGCCCCCACTAGGCTGTCTTGCACAAGGGCCCTCCAAAACCTGGAGGCAGCACTGAGCCCTGCATCAGACATCCTGCCCTCATCTGAACAACAGCCCCCACCAACGTCTCCTGCACCACCACCACCCCCGGCCATGTGACTTAGAAACTTCCCTTCTCTCCAATTGCCATGCAAACTGGAACTACGACAGCATCATTGTCTGAAGTTTAGCTCAGTATTATATACCCAGTCCCATGAAGTCACATCCGGTGTCTTATTTGGAGGCTCCACATTTCCCCCAGTAGCTGCTTCATGCAACTCATAGGTCTTTTCACACCCCTAAACAACTGGTACACATAATTCGCCAGTCTCTGGATTGCTTTATAACATGGATAGACAACTTCCGACCTCCAGGTGTTTTGGCCAACAACCACTCTCAGCCCTAGCCAGCATTGTAAATGATGAGGGATCATGGGAAGTGAAGACCACAGCATTTGGTGGGCTACAGGTTGCCCACCTCTGATTTACTACAATAACAACCACAAAGCCCTAGTTAAATACACTGTGCCTCTTTGAGCAGCTGGGCAGTCACAGACTCATCTGGACCTCAGAGTCCCCATGAAATTCCAGGCTTTGGCTGAAGACTTGCAACTGCAATGGTTGCTTCTCTCTCCTGGGAAACGTCTATTCCCTCCTCCCTCCCTTCCTCCTTCCCTCACACAAGTAAGGCTAGTGTCTCTGCAAGTGTCCACCAGAAGGGAGGCAGACCCAGTTTTCCACTGTTATGAATCTACTGAAATAGGCTCGCAAAGACATTTTGTATTTCACAAAGAGCACCACTGATGCATCTCCAAGTTAATTTTCCTAACTCTCCCTCTCTCTCTCCTTACCCCTCTCTTGACCACAAATGATTCCATTTGTCATACCTGCATCCTTGGCCAGTGCCTCCAAAGGGTTAAGAACAGATTCTCTAATCCATATATTCTAAACATGAATCTGGTCTTTCATGAGTTGCACAAGATAATAACCTTTACTAGTAATCCCTTGGCAGCCATAGGTAGGCAACGTCTTCCTGGCATTTATCACTTGAATGTGCCTGGTGCAACCTTGATATTCATGGAAACCATTGGGCAGTACCCAAAAGGCCATTGGCCATGCTGTCTGGACATGAGGAGCATTGTAGTCCAACACATCTGGAGGGCACAAGGTTGACGAAAGCTGCCATATATGATCTCAATGACTCACTCTGGGATTGGTAGAGGAGTGGAAAGGCAGAGTGGAGTGAATTCTCAAATACCTTGAGCAGCATCTATCTCCACTTGCCTTCCTTGCTCTCTGACTCTATACAAGTCAACAAATATTCATCAGAGGCAATCCCAGGGCAGGATCACCAAAAAGGGGAATTGCAAACATCTTTTCAACAAATCTCTCTCTCTCTCTCCCTGTTTTTCTCTCACACACAAAGCCCAGCAACAACCTCTCAGGATCTGCAGCTTGTGACAATTTCAGAACGGTCTGCACTCATGAAACTGGAATATCTGCATGTGTCCTAAGACCATTTGTGTATTTGAAACACTTTAAATACTAATACAACCTGCTACAAAATGCTATTATTCCTTCTAATAGTGATCTATTAGGAGAGGTGGTCAACAAGAACTACTATTGTACTTCAGGACGTGAATATGAAGAACTTTCCCTTGAGGAGGTCACTGGTCTTATCCATATCGCATGGATATGTTTTTAACTGTGCATATTTATTGTTTTATACTGTATGCTTTTATCTGTACACCACCCTGAGATCTTAATGATATAGGGTGTGATACAAATGTTTTAAATAATAAATAAATAAATGGTATCTGGACTGAGGATCTCAACTTTCAGAATATGTGTTCTTGTTGTTTTTTAATCAGGTTTTGGGCCCTCCACAATTGTAGGAAAAGGCTCTGATGAAAAGTTAAGAGATCAAAGAATGGCCCAGTTCACATGATCAAACAAGTCACCACGGCTTAAATAAGCCACGGTACCTTGTTTTAATCCCCATCTCATGCCAGGCACCATTGCCATAATAACCCACCTAGGTGCAGCCTGTTGCATCCAAACCTGGGGCGGCATGGCTTGTTTTGGGGGAAGGGTTTGAATGACATGACAAGCCGTGCCTGGGCAGGTAGTTAGGAAAATGGCACCTGGCACATGCAGGGTATTAAAACAAGTCACTGTGGCTTATTTAAGCCAACGTGGCTTGTTTTGATCGTGTGAAGTGGGTTAATGATCAGGTTTGCATGATCCCGGAGGGGGGAAATAAGCAACAGTGGCTTACTTCCCCCGCTGAGCAGGCCAGTCACGTGCCAGGGGATTTGCATAATTGTCCTCGGCTGTTGCAGGGTTCTGGGATGGCTTGTTAACCAAAGCAACAAACCACCCTCACCCGGTTTGCATGGCACGGCAAGCTGTGCCAGTGAGGGCAATTATACTAATCCCCTGCCATGCAACCAGCACATGTGGCAGTGGAAATAAGCCACCACGGTTTATTTATCTCCTCCGTGATCTTACAAACAGGCTGAGTCTTGATGAGAGTTTCTAGAGGTAAAGAGTTCTTGAGCTCTACATAGTTGCTTGTTCCAACCCCTATCTCCTACCACCCTGACTCTAATGCTCCAATAGACTACACCTCCCTCTCTTCCTTGCTCAAGCTTATTCTAAATTCAGGAGATGGGATAAAGCATGCATAAGCAATTCTTATTTATTTAATTTGCTGGATTTTGACCTTGTCACTGTGGTTCCGCACTGCACTTAACATTGAAGTCTTTTCCCTGTTATCGTCTTCCAAAGCCTTCCCTTAAAGCAAGGTGGAAGTCAGTAGCACATTACAGGTGAGTGGTATTACTGAGTGGTCTCAGGTTTTTCTCCCCCATCCAGCTTAACAAAGTTGAAAAAGATGGGCTTTCAAAATAAAATTTTAAAATGACTTGTTTCACATGTGCACTTGAGTGCATAAATAAAATGAAATAGAAGTCTAATGAGAAAAAACAAAACAAAAGGCTAATAATAACTGTTGATCAAATAATAGTAGAAAGGACCATGTTACAAGTAATGGAGGAGGTGCAAACAGGTAATGCGGGGCAAGCAATGCAGGACTTCATATCGTCCCCAGCTGTATTGGAGACCATGCTTCTGCAGCAGGTGAGACAATGCCTCCTTGCCAGTCTAGCCTTGAAAGATTTGTTCTGCAATTTTTTTTATTTTATTTTATTTTTTTTTGGTGCAGCCACAAACCAATACTTAAAAGCACACAGAGCGAGAGAGACAGAGAGAAAGAGAGATGTGATGAAACCATGGGAATGAAACAGTATGGGAGGAACATCATCTAGATTCTTAGTAATAACTAAGTGAGTCAATGACTGTTATCTATAACAAAGGAAAAGGCTAATGTGCAGACACTCTGGCTTCTGCAGGGTTCCCTGTAGCCCAGCTCTGACTGGATATCCCCAGCAGCAGCCTGAGAAAAGCCAGAATATATGTTTTGTGACTGCCATAAAGTAGTCCTTAAAAGTGAAGAAAAGATTTCCTGTCATACAAAAGACAGAGATACAGGATCTGACCTGTCCAACATCTACACTAAGTATTTGTGATGGAACCATTCACCCTTGACTCTGCCTGAAAGGGATTTTTGTTGAAGAATGTTCAAAGGCATCACAACTTGAATAAAACAGCCCAAGCTTGCATAGACTCTAAAGAGAGAGTGGTCCTAGAGCTCATGTAGTATAACTTCCTGCATCACAGTAGGCACTGCTGTATCCTACTTGCTAGTAACAGGTTATTCTATCACTCAGATTAGTGTTCTGCAGAAAGAGATAAGGAAGCAAGCAAAGTGAACTACACCACAGATGCCCGAATGGCAATGGATACACTTGGGAAGCGAATTCAGACAGCTCTGGCAAGTGAGCCATGTAATATACTACATGAAAAGCCAGGATCTCAGGTTTACCAGCCAATCTTTTAGACTCCAATTGTAAAACCACAACTCATTAACAAACCTAAATGTTTCAGGTCCTTTCTGAAACAGAGTTGATTGTCAAAACCATTGTGACTCAATAAGAAATGGCTTTAGAGCATACCTGCCAGACCACCTACCTTGACCACTCACATGTACAACAGTTTGCCCAAATTATTGTGGTCTCCTGACTGCATGAGAAACTTCATCATGCAATTCAGTTCATGGTATATGTCACACAGCTTTGTAGGTCTAAATGTGGCAGTGAGGTGGCACACTGAGCACCAAGTTACCTCTTCATCTCATCCCCCTTCTCTGTCAGTTTCTTCTGATTCATGCACTTTAGTCACTGCCATTGTCGTTCCCTTCTTAAAATCAAGAACTAGAAAAATCTTCGATTCTGGGAAATTGAGAGAATTGTCTGGGGGGAAGCAAGGAAGGGGCTCGGCACTGGACAAGATCTCAGCAAGCACTGGGGTCATATATTTCTCTCCAATCCATAGGATAAGCGTGAGGCACTAGCCTTGCCTTATGCTATGGAAGAATGGAAGAAATACAGAGCTACACGACATGTAGAAATGCCCAACAGAGGCAGCTCTTTTGTTGTAACGTACAAATGCCACTGCTTCCCCTTTAAAGGCAAAGGCACCCACAGCTGGAAACTCCTCCAAGTTAATGCACCCCCCCTCCCCATAAGAGCAGCCACGCGAGAGGCTCATTAAATGTTTCTAGCTGGCAGGAGGCCAGAACCAGAGCTTGTTTGTTCTATATTCCGATAAACAGTCTGTCATGGGCTCTAGGAGCAAAATCATGGGGAAATCTACAGTTGCAGCAAGAAGAAAGATTAAATGCACCGACACACAATCCTAGCTGTTTTCTTCCCCTTTGCAGCCTTGAAAATAGCTAACACTCATTTCTGGCAGGAGGACTTGGTTTTCCTGGGGGACCTTCCAAATCCCAGGCCAGTTGTAAGATCTTATCTGTAAACACTGCTGCGCCATAACATGGGACAAAACACCATTACAACACAGCATTTTTCATCTCTCTCTCTCTCTCTCACTCACACACACACACACCTTGGGGACGTGGGAATCGGTAAGGCTCTGGGTACCCACAGGTTCAACCTGAAATGTGAAACAACAAGAGTGGAGCAGGTCTGTTGGCACCAACACCCTTATACAACTAAGGGTGCAACAAGGATCACACTCTAACCCTGTGAGCGTCCCTTCTCTATGAAAAGTCAAGCATTATGAAGCTGTACATCTTTTGCATAGGACTACGGGTTCCTTGGGACGCAGAGTACCTGTCTGCCCCAGTCTCTGTATGTGTGTGTTAGCTAGCAGGCAGGGTGGGCTAAGGCAGGGCTAAGAACTGGGAAAGCCTGGAGGGAAGAGGGGGAGAAGAAACCCACGCTGTGCCTGGTGCTTTAAATGTTTGGCCTGGCTTTGGAGGGAGAGCACGTGACTTTCTGCTTGAGGAAGCAGCAGCCGCTCTGGCAGCTTCCAGCGGGAGATGGAGGAGGAGGAGGAGGTAGTAGTGGTGGTGGTGGGGGAAGGGAAGCAGAAGGAAAAGGAAGGGGTTGTTTAGAAACAGAGATTGCTGCAAGCCAGGGAAGTAGATACATGCAGACAACAGGTAGGGGATAATGAGGGAACCTGAGAGACTAGGCACTCAGAGATCCAATGTCAGAGCAGGCAGGAAGCTGCCATGCTCTGAGGGATGCTCTTAATGTCCTATCCCTACTGGAAGAATTTGCCCCATGCTAAATAAATCTGGACCAAACTAGCATGGCATTGAGAGACAGAGCAGTTGGACGTTATCAGGCCATTGCTGAAGCATGGAGATAATGTTGCCTCAGCTTGGGATGGAACACTTTGTAGGAATAATGTAGGAACTCCCACAGAGTGAAAAGCACACCACTGCCCATTACGGGTGTGTGTGTGTGAGAGGGCACTGGATAAAGGCCCCATACAAACTAGGCCTCTTCAGGGGAAGGGTGCCCAAGTACAGCAGGCTCCCTCCTCTGATAAAAGCAGCCTAACCTGTTAGTGAAATCTACCTGACCTGTTTGCGTCAAGAGCTACTGAAGTGGAGGAGCCATGGACAGCAATCTGGGCAAGCGGTGAAAACATGTTGCATTTCCAAATTTCCTGACATATCTCATCCCAAATCTTAGCCTTCCCTATTCCCATCTGCCCTCTAGGAGACACTACTGGGATGGTTCATTCTTGGCTTCACATTTCACAGCCAGGTCCACTCAAGGGCAAGCATACTAACAGCTCTGGACCAAGGGTTGTGGGCTGCACCATATTTGGGGGGCACCCAGGATTTGCAGAACTACCTAGCTCTGGAACATCTCCCAGGCTTATCTGGGAATGTTCACTTCGAAGGCCCAGAAGTGGGAAAGACGGTGCTGTGACACCCATTTGGCACAGAGTTGAGCCTCTGGTCATATAGTCCAACCAGCCAGCTAGCCTTCCTCTTCTCCCATCCCAAGTCAACAGCTATGGGGGTTTGGCAAGGAGAAAGTCCCATATTCAAAAGTCCCAAGCAACCAAGTGGTCTCTACAGCTTCTTCATAGACAGTTAGAAAGAGGAGCTGGAGGGTGCCTGCCCATCCTCCACATAAACCCACTTCCTCCTCATCCTTTCCCAGGGCCACCCAGACCAAGCTAAAAGTGCCCAAACCATCCACTCCTGCACTGCCTGGGACCAAAGCCTGACTTTCCAAAACTGGAGCAAATCCCAATAGACCACATCCCCAAGCATTGCCATGCCTTGAATAAGCGATCCTAAAACGGAAGGGATGTTTTGGATTTCAGAATGCCATATAAATTTGGGGAGGCGTACTCAGTTCTCCTACGCAGAAAAGCAATATCCTTCAGGAGACCTTACAGCCCACCGCCGAATGCAACCCCCATGGGGAAGCCCTCCACGCATCCAGATCTGTACCTATACAGCCACACAAGACAGATCCCTCCCACAGCTATTTTGGTAATGTTGATCTAGCTGCCCTTGCCCGACACACACGCCCCATCCCCAGCATACCTCTAACTGTACAGCGCCCCGTTCCAGCCCCCGAGACCCTCCCCCATCAGAAGAGGAACTCTTAACAGGCACTGGGGCACAGCGCCTCAACCCCAGGCTCCTTCGCCAACCGATACCAGCAATTAGTGGCAAGCAAAACACTTCACCGCGCGCACAGTGTTCCCAAACCAACGCCAGGTTCCCCTTTGCAGCCAGAAAACAGGACTCCCGCGCCTCGTGCTTGGCTGGGACCCCGCAATCCCCCTGAAAATGTTGGTTCCTCTGCTCCAGCTTATAGTGTGTGTGGGGGGGGGGCAGTGTTGCTATGAGGTTGTTTTCTATTTGACTGTTCCCGGTTGCAGAGGGGCCCGGGTAGGGGCAGGGAGGAAGGAGGCTCCCCCGGGCTTCGAGAAGGATGTACGCCCATCCCATCCCATCCCATCCCTTCTCCTTCCCCGCGCGTGCAGACTCACCTGGGCATGCACAGCCCACTGACATCTTCACATGCCCGGCCTGGCGCAGGGGAGGTGCGACGTGCCCGCTCGGCGGGGCCCTGGCATCCGCCGCCCTGGGAGAGACCCCGGCCCCAGCCCTCGGGCAAGGCCGCCCCCGATCGCGGGGCCTCCCCGCCGGGAAGCGCAAGAGCCGCAGCAAGCGGAGCAGCCCGATTCCTCTCTCGCGGAGCCCGTCGGCGAGTCCAGGGCTGGGCTGGGCTGCGTTGGCCTCGCCGTGCGCGAGCCGACGACGCGCTCCGATCGGCTCCGAATCCGATCCGGGGGCTGATTAATATGCTAATTGCGCGGAGGAGAAACGGGAGGAGGCGGAGGAGAGCGAGCGAGCGCGAGCTTGTCAAAGTGACCTGAGCCGAGCCGCGACAGGGAAGGGAAGGGAAGGGAAAGCAGGGGAGGGCGGCGGAGGGGGGAGGGGCAGCCATGTGACGCAGATGGGGAAAAACACACCAATCTCTGCCACAGCAGCCACCCTCGGCGGGCTCGCGCGGGGAGGGGAGGAGGGGCTAGGCGCGCGGTTGCTTATGTGTGTGCGCTCGAGTAGAGACATGTGCGGACACGTTTGCGGGCGGGCGTGCATGCATGCATGTGGGCATGCAGAGGTGCAAAGACATGGCGCACGTGTGTGCATGTTGCTTTGGCGCGAATTTGCGGTTTGGGCTAAATCCTGTAGAATCAAAAAGGGTGACCTGTCCTTTTCCCTTCACCGGGGCAGAGGAGTCTTTCTTTATCCAAAGCCCAGTGTCTCCGTCAGATCCACCCCGGATCCCATGATTTCCCCAAACCATTTGTCTTCGTTGCCCTAAAGAAGAGGGGCGGTTGCCGAGGGCTCCAGCCTGCCTAAAAAGCCTTCCACTTACCCTTGTTAAGCCCGGCTTTCTAGGTGGGTGGAGATATAGGTTGTGATTACTCTGTGGCAAAAGGAAGTCACTCTGCAATGCCCACGGGCACTTTTCTTAATCATTTCTTCATATTTCCCAGGATCTGATTATCAGAGCTAGATTTAGACCTGCCACAAACAAAACACCTATCAGTATTCCAAAGTAATTGTTCCTGGAGCTAAAGTACAATCTAAATGGCTCTTCCTTCCCACAAGTCAGCATGGCCTCTTGTTCTTTATTATCAAGTAAGAACCACATCCTGCTACTTTAGCCTTTCTAAAAAAAAGAAAGAAAGAAAGAAAAGCCCCTTCATTCCAGAGGAGAAGAACTCAGTAAGCTGTGCCGTCCATTTTTTAATTTTTTTGTTCTGTATTGGATAAATATGTACCATTCCTTCAAATGTTCGCCATCTGTCTTACTTTCTATATACTCCACGTTTCTGATGCTCTTTTTAAAATCTTCAATTTTTTTGCATCCTATTCAAAATGTAGCAACCAAAATTTGTACACCTTTCTCTCTGCTGAGGGCCAAGCAGTGTTAAGCAGAGCAAGACTAATACTTCCTGTGGCTTGGATTCAACGTTTCTGCTAAGGCAACATACAAAATGGCCTTCTCCTTTTTATGACAGTGTCAAATTAGTGAATCCTGTCATGTAGTCTGTGGTCTACTGTAAGCACTGTGAGGTGTTTTTTTCAGCAGAGATATAATCCCATCATTATTTCCCTAGACTGTGTTTATATGATATTCTTGTTGAATTTCACCCTGCACTTCACCACAGCTCTTCAAATTATTCATTCATTTTTATTTAGTTACATATCACGGTTTCTCCAAGGAGCTTAAGGTGCCATGGTGTACGTGGATACCACCACTGTATCCTTAGAATAACCCTAGTAGGTTAGACTAACAGATAACGACTGGCCCAACATCAGCAGTGATTTTCATGGCCAAATAGAGATTTGAACCCAAGTCTTCCCAGTACTAGGCTGCCAACCAATACTCCATGCTGACCCTTACAAAATTAAATTATCGAGGGGAGGGCCCATAGCCCATACTTTTCATGCAGAAGGCCCCAAGTTCGATCCCTTGCATCTCCAAGCAGGGCTAGAAAAACTCCTGCCTGAAACTATGGAAAGTCTCTGCCAGTCAGTGTTGGGCTAATGGACCAATGTCACTATTTCTATATTATGTCACTATCAAGAACAAGTTAAGTTTATTTTAACAAATATTAATTTGATTGTAATATTGGTTATCTGAATAATTATATTTTCACTCTCAACCTCTTCCATCTTTTGGTAAGATGTATGCTTGGTGAGTACTCTTATCAGTCCTTTAAAATATTAAAAGAAAGAGCCCCCCTAAATACGGATGAGAATTTGAGCTCCAGAATCTTTTCAAATGCAAGAACGATGGTTCAGTATAATAGAGTACCTGCTTTGCATGCTGAAGATCCCATGTGCAATCCCCAGCATCCTGCCTGAAGCCCTGGAGAGGTGCTGTCAGTCAGTGTTGACAATACTAGGCTAGATGGACCAAGAGTCTGACTCGGTATATGGCAGCTTCCTGTATTCTTGGAACATGTGAAATAATATTTAAAAAGAGAGCCTCTCGTTAATTTCTCATCAATGAATAACCACATCTGGTTCCTCATAAGTATACAGCTATGGGGCAAGGCTTCTAGTCTATCATATTTGAGTTTCAAGTATACTTAGGCCTCAGCTAAGTATTTAAAATTTAAGCCTACTAACCTGCTTCTGACAGTGTCAAGATCCAGATACTGGAAGTACATAACACAAGCAATATTAGTTTCCTGTCAGATACTTTGAGGACTGCATTTAAGATCCAGCAATAGATAACAGCCTAACCACTATTGGATGCACTGGATGTCTTAGGGCACAATCCTATGCATATTTAGACAGAAAAAGCTCTACAATTCGCAGCATGCCAGATTCGGGAGGAATGCTAGGAGTTTTTTTCTGTCTAAACAGGCATAGGATTGCGCCATTAGGCCTCAATCGTAAACATACTTACTTGGGAGTAAGGCCTATTGAATTTATTAACCTAGTAAATATCAATGGGATTATGCTGTTACCTAGTGGCTAGATACATTCCTATTTTTCATTATTATTATCAGGCGGGGAGAGTTTCCATACTAACTGCTGTTCCAGCAGTCAACAGTTCCTGTTAAAAATATTTTATATTTTTAAATCAATATGTGTTAATTTCCCCCTCTAATTCTAGCATTGTGTACAAGGGTAAGAAATAGCTTTCATTTTGATTAGTTCATAATAATATTTCTCCTTAGCTTTACTTGCCCAAGTCAGAGGGCATGTCTACACCTACGGGTGTAGAGGGCCAGAGAGGGGGCGATCCTGGACTTACCTACTTCCGCGAACATCCCCCTGTGTCTACACACAGTGCACGATGTCCCGGGAGGAAGAAGATGTCGTGCCCACCATTTTGTTAGTTGTTTTTTAATCGAAAAAGAGCACACGGACACTTGAACGCAAAAGATATGGTGTTTTTGTTTTGTTTTTTAAACCCACTCCCGCTTCCCCCACCCCCTTTTAAGGACCTCTATAAAAACCCAGTTCAAATTTTAAGGTTTATATAAAAATTAATAGTTATTATTTGATTAAATAGTGGGTAAATCAAAGTTATAGTGAACCTCTGTGTAATGGTAGTTCTCTCCAAGGCATTTATGTAACTTTAGAGGATGTTATGCAGCCAATGTAAAAACATTTTTTGAACTCAAAATAATGCATATTCATGATTTCTAGTAATATATCCTGAAACAATTCATCTAACGAAAGGGGGGAGTGTATGGGTGTGGTGGGGGTATAGTAGTTTTGTATGACAGTTATAAAAGGATGGGAGACTCAAGTTTTTCATTACTTTTAGTCTCCACACTTTCCCCTTGGTGTTTATTCACTATTGTTTGCAATCCACCTGCTCATGCTAATTTACTTTAATAACTTCCTGGGAATGGAAATCATGAAAACATACCAAGCTCAGGAGTTAGTATCATATGAAGAGATAGCAGATTGCTCAATATTAAAATCTCACATTTCCTATGAGAAAAGCCCATCCGTCCTTTAAGGCTCCTATGCAAACAAACAAGTAGCATTTTGACACATGATGTGTATTTGGCAAACCTGTATCCCTTGCATCCTGCTCAACCTAGAATCTCTAGACCTGATAAGCACAGCCATAATCACTGAGCCATCCATATATATATATATATATATATATGTGTGTGTGTGTGTGTGTGTGTGTGTGTGTGTGTATGTATGTATGTGTATGTGTGTGTGTGTGTGTATATATATATATATATATATATATATATATATATATATATATATGGGAAACAGCATAGAGGGTTCCTTTGTGGTTTCTTTTTAACATTTCCTTGGAGACTGCATGCCCTCCTTCTCCTGTCCTAGGAGATGTTTTTAAAGGCAGAAAAGAGCAGAATGGTTCTTGTACAGAGAACTTCACAGCAGGGCTGCTCTTTCCTCCCACCTCCTGCCAATCTCTTCTGCGTGGATGGCATGGCATGCTAGGATGCTTTTGACATTGAAAAGGGACTTGTGGGGTAATTGCTAAATGCAGCCGGGGTGCACTTCGGATAATGTGGAAACGTACTCATAGCATTACCGCTCAGCCTGGAATTCTGGAAGCTGTGTTTTGCATCTCAGCTGAAAAATGCTCTGACCTGGCACCTGGACTCTGATTGCCCACCTAAGAAAAAAGCACTGAGGCAAAGATGATGTCATTGGCTAGGGGCTTATGGTGCATGTGTCTGTTGAGGGAACCAGCTGGGAGTTTTCCAGCAGTTTTAGCAAAGGACAAAGGAACCTCAGCGGAGATGGCATGGGAGGAGCTGCTGCTAATAAAAACATAAAAAGGGGCCCCCACAGGGAACACAGGGCTCCTGCAGACTGGAGTCAGGTCCTTCAGCAGGAATTGGTGGCATGAAAGAGGTTTCCAAACATGAGCTCATCTTGGCATACCAGGGTAGTGAATCTTGCTTTAACATTACAAATCCAAATGTTAAGTTAGTGTGATGATGAAGAAGGGGGAGGGGCAGTCTCTCTAGGAATCCTAACTTTAGGAAGGATTGCATCTCTCTAACTTGATACTTTGCATAACTTGCATACTTAGTTATGCGAAGTTGGCATATGAAAAAGAAAAGAAGTGAAATGTAGCCATGGCTATATCCAGGAATGGCCAGTATCTATATTTTTCAGATACTAGTCTGGGGATCTCTTTGCAGATTGTCAGGCTCAATAATAAATGTGGCTTTACCTGACAGGAAGGGCTTCACAAGCACATAAATTTGGAGGGTGATCTGCTGGGATAGATCAGATGGAGATGGGGAAATTCGGGTGGAGATCTGCTTCCTGAAAGATCCTTTGGGTGCTATCCTATATACAGAACTTACCAGGGAGTAAGTGAAATAGCCATTTTAAAAATTACATTCTAAACCAACCTTCCCCAACCTGGTGCCCTCCATGTTTTTGATGACAACGTCTAGCATTCCTGGATTGACCTGACTGGCTGGGGAAGATGGGAGTTGAAGTCCAAAACAACTGGAAGACACCAGGTTGGAGAAGGCTGATCTAAGCTATATCCGGCGAATGGGCCAGTGGATGCTTACCCTAGAGGGGGTTGGGTAGAATTATCATCACACTGATGTACTAGGTCAGGGGTGGGGAACATGTGGTTCTCCAGTGGTCATTGGACTCCAACTTCCATCAGCCCCAGCCAGCATTGCCAATGGATGAAGGGAGCTATAGTCCAACAAGATCTGGAGGGCCACAGGTTCCCCACCTGTGCCAGCAGAAGTTTCCGCAGAAGGGGTTCAGAAAATATGAGGGTTGAAATTGAATAAAATCACAGGTTTGGGGTAGAAGTGGTCTTTTCATCTTTGGCCAGTGTGGGGCAAAAGCTGAGGATGCAATAGCAGCAATCCCAACTTTCAAGAAGATGGTATACTGGAAAGCTTTGAACCTCTATCCTAGTAGCAGGTTGCATTTTCATTCTGTTTTATCTTACAGCTTGCTATTTCTCCATTATAATGATAATATGCCTAAAATCACTAGGCAATGTACAATGTATATTAAAAAGAAGGAAAAACAAATAACCCTGCCTGCAGGAGTCCAATCTAAAAGAACAAACAACAAACTAACTAAAAGTGGGCTAGATGGAACAATTATTAGGTGGATTCACAGTTGGCTACAGAATCGGACTCAGAGTACTTATCAATGGAAACTTCTCAAACTGGGGAGAGGCAACGAGTGGGGTACCACAGGGATTAGTCCTGGGCCCAGTGCTCTTCAACATTTTTATTAATGATTTGGATGAGGAGGTGCAGGGAACGCTGATCAAATTTGCAGATGACACAAAATTGCGTGGGATAGCTAATACCCTGGAAGACAGAAACAAACTTCAAAGTGATCTTGATAGGCTGGAGTGCTGGGCTGAAAACAACAGAATGAAATTTAATAGGGATAAATGCCAAGTTCTATATTTAGGAAATAGAAACCAAAGGCACAGTTACAAGATGGGGGATACTTGGCTCAGCAATACTACAAACTAGAAGGATTTTGGAATTGTTGTAGATCGCAAGCTGAATATGAACCAACAGTGCGATATGGCTGTAAGAAAGGCAAATGCTATTTTGGGCTGCATTAATAGAAGTATAGCTTCCAAATCACGTGAGGTACTGGTTCCTCTCTATTTGGCCCTGGTTAGGCCTCATCTAGAGTATTGCGTCCAGTTCTGGGCTCCACAGTTCAAGGACGCAGACAAGCTGGAGCGTGTTCAGAGGAGGGCAACCAGGATGATCAGGGGTCTGGAAACAAAGCCCTATGAAGAGAGACTGAAAGAATTGGGCATGTTTAGCCTGGAGAAGAGAAGATTGAGGGGAGACATGATAGCACTCTTCAAATACTTGAAAGGTTGTCACACAGAGGAGGGCCAGGATCTCTTCTCGATCCTCCCAGAGTGCAGGACACGGAATAACAGGCTCAAGTTAAAGGAAGCTAGATTCCAGCTGGACATCAGGAAAAACTTCCTGACTGTTAGAGCAGTATGACAATGGAATCAGTTGCCTGGTGAGGTTGTGGGCTCTCCCACACTAGAGGCCTTCAAGAGGCAGCTGGACAACCATCTGTCAGGGATTTTTTAGGGTGGATTCCTGCATTGAGCAGGGGGTTGCACTCGATGGCCTTGTAGGCCCCTTCCAACTCTGCTATTCTATGATTCTATGAACAAACAGAAAGAAGGAGATAAAGTAATACCAAAAGGACACAGAACATGGAAGGAGAAAACATCTGTCCATGCAATCTGATATTCACAAGAAGCTTCCCATTCAGATCCCAATAATTGATGCCAGTCAATTAAATGCCAAAGAGTTGTCATATATTCCTCTCAGTATAAATGTATAAAGTAAAATAAAGTTCCTTTAAATTTTATACTCTGGAACCAATAACATAGGAGTACCACTGCACTTTCCATAAAAGACAAAGGAGCAAAGTGATAATAGTACACATCCAAAAGTGGAACTTGTAAAATAATGCAAGGTTCTTCAGTAACATGCAATCTCAGTGTAATGTCCTGAATAACTTCAGAACAATTCCCAATGTCTTATAGAGATTAAGGAGTCTACTGTTTACCTGAGCTGTAAGAGATACATCTTTCAGTTCATGGCGTTTGCTTTCAGGTTCAGAAATGTAGTACATGGTGACAATGCCAGCATCACTATCATGACTATGTGTACAGATACAAAGTCTTCTCTGGAGATCTAGATGACATCTCCATGAGCAGGGAAAAAGTTTTCCAGATGTTTTGGACTGCAATTTCCATAAGCCCGAGCCAGCATAGCCAATAGTTAGGTGTTGTGAGAGTTGTAGTTGAAAACATTTGGAAGGCATCAACTTGCCTACCCAGACATCACTGGAGGGATTAGAAGTAGTTTTCATGCGGCCTTCCAAAGGGACTGTTAGAGAATCTGAGACTTGATATATCTCAGAAGAGAGACAACTCCCAATCTCCCTTATAAAACATAGTGTTTGACTTTTTGAGTCAATTTATAGAAAGACTGGCAGCTTATTTGTAAATGTGATAGCAGTAATTCTCTCCCAATTACCCAGGTTATGACTATTTTGACTTCAAGTCCCACCCCACACCTCACCCCCAAAAGATATATGTTTCAATTAAAATACTTTGTCTTGATTAACTATTTTGTAGATCCATTTCCTTGGGACTGGACACAGACCTACTTCTTAGCCAGAGAGAACTAGAAATAGGAAGTACTTGTTTATGATGCCATAGGTATCAAAAGCAAGAACTATGCCTGGTTCCTCATTACTGAAGCTGGAGTTACACAAAGGTATCCATCCTTCTAGCTTCCCATTGATGTTCTTTCAATACCAATACAAAGCTCTGAAACAATGCAAGTATTGATACCAAGACAGTGTAGTACAAATACCCTGAAAACAGGAAGAAAAAGGAGATAACTAGGAGGCAAAACTTAAAATTAAGAATACCCCCTTTCACAAATGGCAATGACAGGTACCTTAGAATGTATTTGTTACTTCTGTCATACCTGTCCAGCTGTAAAACTACATAAGAGCCCTGCTGGATCAGACGAAGGGTCCATCTAGTCCAGCATTCTCTTCACACAGTGGCTAACTAGCTGATTGTGGGAAACGCTCAAGCAGGACATGAATGCAACAGTACTCTCTCGCCCATGTTCCGAGCAACTGGCGTACATAGGGATACTGCCTCTGATATTGGAAGTAACATATAGCGATCAGGACTAGTAGCCGTTGAAAGTCTTATCCGCAAATAATTTGTCCAACCCCTTTTAAAACTGTCCAAATTGGTGGCCATCACTACATCTTGTGGAAGTGAGTTCAATAGTTTAAATTATGCCCTGTGTGAAGAAGTACTTCATTTTATTTGTCCTGAATCTCCCACCAGTCAGGTTCATGGGATGACCCCACTGGGTTCTAGTATTATGAGAAAGGAAGCAGCTCCATATTTCCCAAAACACACATTATTTCTATCATGTCTCCTCTTACACACTATTTTTCTAAGCAAAATTGTCCCAGATGTTGTGATTTTTATTCATGGGGGAGTTCCTCCAGTTCCTTGATCAGTTTGGTTGCCCCCTTTCTGCACCGTTTCCAACTCTACAATATGCTTTTTGAGGTGAAGTGACCAGAACTTTACACAGTATTCCAAGCACCATAGATTTGTATAAGGGCAGTATATTGCCAGTACTATTTTCAATTTCTTTTCTAAATATGCCTAACATGGAATTTGCCTTTTTCACAGATGCGTGACTTGACATTTTCTTTGATCAATCAACCACAACATTAAGATCTCTTTCTTGGTTCATCACCATCAGCTCGGATCCCATCAGTGTACATGGTTAGGATTATTTATTTATTTTGCTCCAACATGCGTTATTTTATGCTGGCTTACACTGAACTGCATTTGCCTTTTTAATGCCCATTCTCTCAGTTTGGAGAGATCTTTTAGTAGCTCTTCACGGTCCCTTTTTATTTTAACCACCTTATAATTTGGTGTCATCAGCAAACTTGGCCACCTCACTGCTCATTCTTAATTCCAGATAATTTATGAACAAAGTTAAAAAGCACTGGTCCCAATACTAAGCATCTCCCTAGCATTTTACAGTCGAGTGCAATCTGAGAGCACACTTGAGACTATTATACATCATCCATAAAAGCTATGTAGGAGGAAAGGAAGTAAAGCACCATGGACCTGAAGGGATAGCTTAATGTATTCTGATGAATAGACAGGGGGCTGTCACCTGGAGAAAGCAAATGAAGCATTTTCATCTATATTTGACGCTAGGGAAAAATCATTATGCCTTACACCAAGGCTTTTTTAAAGTAGAAAACTGAAATTTCTATGTAACTGACATATACTCTCACTTCAGAGTGAATTCCTAAATTCATCAAAAGGTCACAAGAGGCATGCATGTGTCATCTGTAGTGAGGATTGTGCAGTAAATGATGGATCAGAGGGATTAAGGTTTTTTTCATTTCCGAGTCATTTCAAAATTACCTCCTCTAAATATTCCAAAGTAATGTCTATCCATCGCAAGATTTCCCACACCTTACAGCAGGGTTGGGCAGCAAGTAGATCTCCAGATGTTTTGGATGTCAAGTCCCATGATTCCTGACCATTGGACAAGTTGACAGGGGCTTCTGGAATGGCAATCCAAAACATATGGAGATCTACCTCTTACCCACCCCTGCCCTGTAGCAGCTTTTGTGCCCCCTGACATTCTATCTATGGTGACCCTGAAGCTAGCCATCAGCTCCTTAACCCCAACCCCATAGGCGAGTTTGGGCCAAAAGTACAAATGTGCCACCTACAGACTGAATCAGGAAATACATCTGACACATGCTGTTGTAAGTGTAACATACACTGCTGATGTTTCACCCAAGCAGCAGCTGCCTGAAGGGATAAGCTGCAATGATCTAGCCTCCATCATGGATGCAGAGTTGCAAACTGTTTTGTTTTGGGACATCTTAGGTGGTCAAGAATTTGTACTTTAATGAACCCCAAAAGAGGAATATAAGCTCACCATACACATTGTTTACAAAACCCAAAATAAACCCATGAACAAGGCAAAAATAACACAGAAAACAAACAAACAAATGGTCAGGAGATATATAAACAAATCCAGATGTTCAGCAAGCAAAAATGTCAAATGGTCCACAGCATATCCAAGCTTTTACAGGTGACTCTTGAAGTACTGTGTCAAAGAAAGCTAAAATCATAATCTGGCATATCATTTACAATTACACAACTGTAGATATATATATAAAAAACAAATCAGTTGGAACAAATCATCAATACAGGTTCAATATAAATATTTACCTCTGCTCCCCAGTACTAAAACAGACCATTATGGTGAAGATGGGTGGCGCCATAAATGCAAGAGGTATGTGGGTGTATGTATTTGTAAAGCGTACTGTGTCAGAGAAGCTATCATGACCAACTGGATCTGGATCTGTGCTTGTAGTGGGATTTGGGGTGGACAATGCTGAACTTTCTATGTTAAAATGTTATTAGGCTACCTTTAGGGGGGAAAACCCTCTCGCGGCACCTTCCAAGATAAAATACAAACAACAATAAACTTCAGCTAAATTAAGTGCACAGTCCTATGCATGTTTAGACAGAAAAAAGTCCTATAATTTCCACTAATGCTGGGTGCTGTAGGACTTTTTCTGCCTAAATATGCACAGGATTGTGTCCTAAATGTATTGTGGAGTGCAGAACTGATAAAATGTCCTATATTCAGCCCAGAGCGGTAAAGCAGCAGTTTCTGCAGCTGAAACTCTCCCCACGGCCTGAGTTCGATCCCAGCGGAAGCTGGTTTCAGGCAGCCGGCTCGGGTCGACTCAGCCTTCCATCCTTCCGAGGTCGGTAAAATGAGTACCCAGCTAGCTGGGGGAAAGGTAATAATGGCCGGGGAAGGCAACGGCAAACCACCCCGCTATAAGGCCTGCCAAGAAAACGTCAGCGAAAGCTGGCGTCCCTCCAAGAGTCAGTAATGACTCAGTGTTTGCATGAGAGGTTCCTTTCCTTTTCTAACAAGGTAGCTCCACTTTATTCTACAAGGAGGAATATGTTATGGCCAATCAATACCATGTTTTTTAGATCTCTTGGAGCCTGTTCACCATTTTGCTACAAGTGCTAGCTGCTCCCATTTTTCTGGGCAGCTCAGCTTCTCTGCGAGCTACTCTGAGTATTTCTGTCTACAGAAGTGGCTTTGAACTCCTAAAGATTGTTATTTCAGGTGAGTTAGATGTTTGCTGGCCTTGACTGCTACTAATATTACTATGTAGTCTTGCCACAACTACAGATAAACTAACCGAAATTATCAGATTCTGTGCTTAAATCTAGCTGAGGTTCTCCTTTATCTTCTGGAGCCTGTTTCAGGAGTTAGTGCAGGACGTTAACACCAGAGTCTTCCCCATATTATACACTGGGACTCTTTTTCTCATCTGCAAACTAAATGAAAGAGAGAGCTCCTAAATACATGGAGAACCCTGCCTCCTCCTCCACCCCCACACACTTACACACACTCTGAATAATTCACACCATATATGTGTGAATAAGGGGTAAGGTTCCTGGGTTAGAGAGTGAAATTTCCACCCACTACTTGATCCCCAAATGAAGTACTGCCCTGCTAATCAAGGTTCTCCACAGCAGGGGAGAAATATAGTATTGTTACTATTAACTTCAAGACCTCTCTCATGAAGGTGCCTCCTGCCTCAACTGTTATCTCCACCACCAGCAGACTGTACTGAGGAAGATGAGAGGGGGAAGCAAGGTCATTCCACCAGCCCAGCTGAAATAATTAATTCCCCCCCCCCTTCAATCCCCATTCCTTTTTCCTTGTGTGCCGTGTCCTTTTAGATTTTGTTTAGGTGATTATATGTAAATCGCTTTGGGAGCATTTTCGGCTGAAAAACAGCATAAAAATATTTCAAATAAGTAAATAAAATAAATTTGTTTACAAGGGGATTAGACATCTCCATGGAGGATAAGGTTCTCAACAGCTACTAGTCATGTTGGCCAGAAGTCACCTCCAATATCAGATGCAGCACGCCAGCTCTGAACACTGGGGGACATGAACAGGAGGGTACTATTGCACTCATGTCCTACATGTGGGCTTCCCACGTGCTGCTGGTTGGCCCCTGTGGGAACAGAATGCTGAACTAGGTAGCCCTCCAGTCTGATCCAGTGGGGCTCTTATGTTTGATCCTGGCAGAAACTACGCTGCAGACACCCTATTGCAGAGTTGGGGCAGGAGTAGCAGAGCTTAGGGCAAGGAAAGGAAGTGAGGCACAACCTGTGAAAAACAAAGCCAGATCTGACCCTATTCTGGCAAATCTCAGAGAGGGTTATGCTCTCATTACATTTATTATGAAATGCTCATGGAAATATTGGGATTTTTAGGGTCACCATTAATTCTAGAATGTTGGTATACAATATAACAGAAAGGGGGGAAATCCACTGAACTTCAGAGAATGGCCGCTTCACTATCTTTATTTACATACCTCTATCCCACCTTTTAGGACAAAATTTTCATAAGGCAGCCTAGAAATACAAATTAAAACAGTACAATAGCACATGCAAATAATATAAGATAAAACAGTATGTTACAACAAATAAGCCACCATAAAATTAATTAGGAAAAAATCCTAACAAAATTAAAAGGCCTTAATAGGCAATTTCAAAATAGCCATAGGAAGATCTAAGAAAGGGAGTTCCAGAGGCATCACTGAAAGGGCTCTGCCCCTGATGTTCAAAAACCGATCCCAATAGTGGGCTATAGAACAGGGTTTCTAAGGCTTGGGCAGATTCAGTTAGGTGGCAGTAATCATTCGAATAACTTGGTCCCCAGAGCAGCACTTTAGTTTAAGCCAGGAAACAAATCAGCAAACGATGCAATTCATATAAGATTGGTGTGAGATCATCTTGCTTCTACTAGCATCCTGCCCCTCTCATTTTGCACCAATTGAAGTTTCCAAATTGTCTTTTAAGGCAGCACCATGAAGAGAGAATGAAAGCAAATCTACCCTGAACGTAGCAAGTGCATATGTCACTGCGGCCAGGCCTGCTTTTTCTAAATAGGGCTGCAGCAGTCAAGCTAAACACATTAACTTGTTAATTGCACTAAAGTCAGGGGGACTTCTATGCAAACATGAACAGGATAGTGGTGTTGATATGGCCTTACACGGATACATATACCATGTGTCCAAACGTCTGCAGCCAGATAGGGCGGGCTTTAGGAGTGCTAACCCAGTTCCTGAGGCGTGACTATTACTCTGGCTGCTTCCTTCCTGGCAGAGGGACAACTGAACTTGAGTCACCACGCTGCTGCTGCAGCACTACAGCCGCCCGCGTGGAAGCCAAGTAGACACGAAGCAAAGCTTGTGGGCGAAAACTTCCGGCCTCTAACCGCGGGAAAATGAGGTCACACAGAGGCGGGGCTGGGCGGCGTCAGCTACTCTCTGAGTCGGTGGGCGAGTTGCCCACGAGGAAGATGGTGCGGAAGTAGTTGTTCGTGCCCGGCTGCAAAATGTCTCCCACCTTAGCATAATTGGGCTATTGTACTCCATTCGTATAACGGTCTTAGGTTTGCTCTTAAGGAGGGTGAGCTTTGCTGTTAAAAAGCTTTTGCACAGCAAAAGAAGCATAAATACTACGCAGCGGTGTGAGCATAGAGTAAAAGCCTGTCAGGAATGATGCAATCCTATTTTGTACCGAGCCACCTTTCATGGTCCCAACACTGTCAAAGGCCAGAACAAAACTACAGCCTGTGCCTCACCGAACCTGCAAATGAACAATCAGTATGCATGTGGTGTGTAGCGCATTCCTATGCATGTTTACTCGGAAGTAAGCCTCATTGTGTTCAGTGAGCCCACTCTCTGGAAAGAATTGGAGCTTTTTTGTATTTGATGTTGTTCCCCGCCTCGATCCAGAGGGAGAGGCGGGTAAGAAATAATAATAATAATAATAATAATAAATAATAATAATAATAATTCCTCTTCCTTGAATCTGCACCCGTTTCCAGTAGTGTTGGTTAAAAAACATGCTTTAAAATTGATTTTCCCATCCTGATCACATTCGAAGTTACCCATCTCTCCTCATCAAGCGTTTCTTTTCTATATCGTAAAAAACGACGTAGTGGTATTATAATACAGCGGCTTTAGAAGGGTTGCTTTTCTCATAAAGCAGAAATCTCCAGTTACTGTGCTTGGGGGTGGCAGGGGGACAGTTTGAATAGGGGCTACAGAGGTGGCGCGTTTCAAGAAGCAGATTCATTGCAGATATAGGCTGAATAGCAACTCTACCAACTTGCCAGTAATCATACTTAAAGTTCAAAACTTTCCCCCTCCTGTTTTATTAACTACTACATCAAATAAACTGGTAAAACTGTAGCAATACCTTATACAGTGAAATGATTAAGCTACGCTTTATTGGATGCTCCTGCAAGCCCAACATGCTTTCAGCAAACTGCAATGCCCATGATGCTTTACACTGCAACATAGCTCCCAACAAGTTTCGCGCGAGAAATCCTAGCTTCCTCTAGCTGCGTTGCTTTCTGGGAAATATAGTTCTATAGTGCCGGCCGGGCTTCTGAAGCTATTTGCAAGGAGGTGCCAAGATGGCGGCGCTCTGGGGCGGCGGCGCGGGATATGCCGGTGCTGGGGGGACCCTCCCTCTGCGAAGTGGCTCGGAGTCTGAGGTGGGCAATGGTCCTTCTTCCACGCAGGTACTGGCCGGGCCGGGCCGGGTCATTGGAAAACAGCTGGGGAGAGTCTGCTAGCCGGGCCGGCTGCCGCTGAATGGACACGTGGAGGCGGCGTGGCCGGCATAGGGAGGTGGCACCGGCCGCCACGACCCGTGTGGTGGCCTTGGGAGTGAGGCATTAGAAGCAGTGGGCCATGCCAAAGCTGGGCAGGCGTGGGGGACCTCAGACGGGTGCTTTTAGGGTAGGAATGGTAGTGCTTTGGCTGGCGTATGCCTATCACTGGGGCGTTTTGGCTTGAGCTTTGGCGGAGTAGGGAATGGTGGCTGGGAGCGCTGGAGAGAGATTCGTTGGGTGGGCGCGGGACGTGCGGCGGAGTTAGCGTCCTGGAACAAATATTTAGGGTACCCAGTTCAGGAATGGGGCGGGCGAAGAAAGGGGGGAAGTTTTCCAGAATTACAGGCCTTGGGAGACGGAGACGGTGCCGTCGAGGTTTGTAAGGGAGGGTAGTCCCGGCGTCGTTCGGTTAAGCAGGGGCTCTCAGCGCCCTCAGCCACTGGGGGATGTTTAGGTTCCATTGCGTGGAGAGCAGGAGCATTTGTGACTTGGCTGGGATCCTGTGCATGTGGAAGGGAGGAGCTGCCCGAAAGAACAGGAGCATTCTTAATAGCAGCATGTGGGTCTCCTTGGGGTTTGGGATGCCCACACCATTGTTCTGAACAACTCTGGGCCAGAATGGACCCTCTCTTCGTGGCATTTATCGCCTGGTAACGGGTTTTTGAGTCATTTCCTTTGATTTCACTGATGGGGCTTGTCCACAAGTTCTGCCCCATCCAATCCCGCCATATGTAGTTTAGAATACTTATGTGGACGTGACTTGTTTGTGGGGGGAAGGGGGCGGCTCACCTAATGCGTTGGTTATGGGACAGACTGGGAAGGCTTCTGTTATGTAAAAATGGGCCCTGATGGTTTTGCCTGCCTTAACTCCTCCCCTTCGTCATTTTTGGGTGTGTTCATGCCCTCCCACTTGCTGATCCTGTTTCAGCCCCATTTGATGATGCTGTCTTTCAGCGGTTTAAATTCTTCTGGGAGAAGGCACTTTGTGTGCATGTCTCTGTCTGCTCCAAACAAACTGGCTTCTCCTGTTCCCTGAATCGGATTCTACTAATACCCCTAAAACCCCGTTTTTTAAAAAAAAAGATAACTTGCAGCAAGGTTTTGGCTTCCAGAAAGCGATTTAAGTGAAGCCATTTATGGGAGTCGAGAGTCTACGCTCAAGTTAGGAATGATAAATAACAGTAACGTCTAGTCTAGGCTGGCTGATTTGCAGTCTGTTTAGTGGCAGAGTCTGCTGGGATTCCAGCTGGACTTCTCCATTTAGGTTCCTTCCTACCACATCTGCACCATGAGATGAAAGTACGCAGTGTGTGATAGCAGACTGTGGGCTGCATCTAGTGTTAGTCTAACTAAAGTCCCATTCATTTCAATGGGTCTACTCTAACTAGGACCAACATGGAGTACAACCCCTATCCAAACCATGAAAAGGGAAAGTAAGTTGTTTTGTGTGCCTGTGCAAGAAGTGGTAAAGAAAAGGAAGTTATATTTTATAATTTATATTGCTAAATTACCAGCCTGTTGTAGAGCAGGGTGAGACATGTTCATTAATTCTCTTTCCATAAAGAGTAGTAGTTGAGTGTGCTTTGTTAGTTTTTCTTCATGGGTTGGAAGCAGCATATCTGATTTTCCTTGAGTAACTAAAACCCTGCCTTTTTAAGATTGTATCTGTTTACCAGTTGTCACTGTTTTCCATGTACGGTATGTCTTCAATTTTGCACTGCAATCAACTCAGTGTGTCTGGAATCTTTCTAAACACACCTCTAACATCCTCCCATTTCTGTTGTGTCTAGTAGAAAGAGGAGAGAAAGTGGATGGAAATGACCATGGAGAATGCATTGCTAAACGGAATACAATATAGAATGACATTGAGGGTGGGGGAACCCAGCAAAGTTTGCAAATAAACTTCAGTACCACAGTTCGGACTTCAAAACAAAAGTGAATATATTAGAGTGGATGTGGAAAGGGAAGGGGGCATGTCTAAAGCTTTTCTTTAGAACATCATGAAGGACTTTTGTTTGAGGAACATGTGTTACATTTAAATGCAAGTATTTTCTCTTTCATCTCATCCCAACTTAAAAACTTTAGCTCTTCCCTTAATAAGCTATAGCCCAGTTAATCACAATTGAGCAATGTTTTTATCACGGGTATTGAATTGGGTAGAACTTCTGTGCATGATTATGTTGGCCCTTTGGAGAAGCCAAAGGTGTAAACCTCCTGTGATTGCTCAGCATAATATGCCAGGTAGCATAGGGAAGCGACCGAAAGAGCCTGAGGTCAATGCAAGCTGCTGCTTCTCCTAAAGTTCAAAAGATCTGAAGGGCATCAGGTTGGAGAGACTGGTCTACAACCTTGAAGGTTGTGGGGAAGGATCCAGTTTTAGGCAAAATATTGCTGGGATCAGGGACCTGATAGCTTACCAAATGTAACCATTGGCAATCTGAGGAGCAGTTTTGTGTGTATGTATAACCCAGGGAGCTAGAGAGGTCTCCAATCTTCATCCTGCTGAGCTTTGTGTTCATGCTTTCATTGGTGATTAGTTCTTACTACAGCATAAGTGATGGAATCAGGCCCTGTTATGGGGTATCTGCTTTGCCTGAAATATAATAATCTACTGATGGTTTCTCTTTGCCTCCACTATGAGTCAATGCTTTTACTAATGATCTCATTTGTTTGTGCAAGGAAATCGGATGTATCACATCATAAAACCTGAAGGAAATCCTTAGAGTCATCCCCTCTTTAAAAGTATTCTTTAGCTTCAGTGGAAGGGTGGGGGTGAAATGCAATTCCATGAACTTTTTTTGGGTGCTAGAATATATCTTCAGAGGAAGCAGTGCAAGTCAAGCTGTGGGTACAGTCATTAAGAAAACACCACAAAGGCTTTCCCTCGGTTTTTCTGTTGTATCCATTTGCTTTACTGTTCTGGATTTTGCTTTATTTCTTGGGGGTAGGACACTGATGCACAGAGAGTATCTTGGGGAAAATGATGGCATAAGTCCTGTTCTCGAGACTGGTCACTTTCTTCTGGAGGTGAGGGGGTGGCTGGGAAGCTGTTCTGAAGCCTCTAGTGCCATTTATAGCAACATGAGAAAATGAGGTTTGGCTGTAGCAACCCTCCTTGGAGAAAGGCAACATCATAGCATTTTTGAGACTTCATAAACAGAGAGAGGCTTGTTTGATCCTGTTGTCATCTTGAACTACGTGTCTTTTGAAGAGCAATCCTATGGCCCCTAGATGGATACGATCTATCCTCATCCTTCTTCCCTCCCCCTCCACAGAGCCCTAGCTAGACCAGAAAAAAAAGCCCATCTAGCGAAAATGCAGAGCGGGAGAAGTGTGGAGGTGACAATGACCTCCACTCATCTCCCACTCTGCATAGGATCCAGATAGGATTGCAACTTAAGTTATTATTTTTTTGCTTTTGGATATTATTGGCCCCACATTTTATTTTCTGAAATGCAATACAAATATTGCTGTTAACCTCAAGAGAGAGATCATAGACCAGGCAACTTCCTCAGTAAAGAGCGCATTCTTTTCATTGGTGGGCTGGCTGATCATTTGCTGCTGTGTGACTGAGAAGATGTATAGTGATCAGCTGAGGTTACATGGGAATGACCAGAGTAGGGATCCAAGACTCGGCTCTCTCCACTTCACCGTATCTAGTCATCCTGTCTTGAACTTGTCCATATTATTTTCATGCTGAAAGTAATAGATGAATTTCAGGGTCTGAGGAACTAGTTATGCCAGCTACTCCCATGTGGATAAAGTAGAACAGCATTGCAACTCCACTCTGGGTGTTGTGTATGGAAAAAATATGACTAGGTGAGAAGCTGCCATAGAGAAATTTGGTGACTGAGAAATAAAACCAAGAAATGCTCTCAGGTATTTATGGAGTACTGCCAAGTTCTCATAATTAGAGTCTGTTGTACAAAGCCCAATAATTTCAGCTGGATGTGTCTGGGAAGCTGTTAAACATGCTTTGGGTTAGAACTTGTTCCATGGCTATTTTCTATCCAGCTCGGCACATTCCTGCCCTCATTGGAGCTGGCTGCTCTGGGTATATGCATCCCCTGAGTCTTGCTGCTCTGAAAGGTAGAAGTGGTCACAGTGGGGGGAAATAAACTTTATGGTCTGCCTTCGTAGAGTTATGGTAACAGATGATGGCAGCAGTAGGAACAGGACTGCTTTGGATCATAATTTTGGAATGGACCAGAAGGCAACCAGGTCTGGTACCCACCTGTAGAGGAGACTCCTCTTTACAGTGGCACTTTTAGGTGGTCTCTGCATGCAGGATTGTGGATGAAGAAATATTTTTCTACATTCTGAAACTATGTGGCAAGGACCGAGTGAAAGAATCCAAGATTTTTGACAGTGGAATAACTGGCTTGAGAAAAAAACTGAGAGATGCAGGACTTTGATGATTGGCAAGCTCTAACTCAGTGTAGAAACCAGACTAATTTTGTAGTCCTTTGAATAACTGAAAACCTCTTCCTGCACTCCATGAAATAGCCAAATATAGGACTGTTTACTACATCAATATACTATTGAGCAAGATTAACACATGTTGCACAGCATCCTTATTGGAAAGATGTAGTTGTGTTTGGCTACTTCAGGAGTAGGCACATGGTGCCCTCCTGACATTTTGGACTACAACTCGCATAAACTAGCAATGCCAACAGACAGCAATTTTGGGAGTTGCAGTTCAAAGGAGGGCACTGGGTTGCCTACTACTGAGCTACATGTTGTCTTCACATGGCTTCACATTGGCAAAACGATTGTTGTACTGGTGCTAATGAGCACAGAGTAAATGAAAGGACATATACCGAAAAGATTTAGCATTCCTTTGACATTGGGGAAGAGCAAATGTTGGTGTAGCATTAAACCATAGGTGGGCAACCTCTGGCCTTTGAGCCTAATCTGGCCCATGGAAGTTGCCTGTCTGGCCCAAAGGAGGCTTGGGCTCCCTCTGGGGGTCCTGCCCACTCCCCTCTCCAAGTCCAGCCTACTGGCTTGGAGGCAACCATGGCCTTTGGGAGGAGGCAGGAGAGGAATCTCCTCTGTTCTATGATTGGAGATAACAAGGGGATTCCCCTAGGACAGCAGCAGCTGTACACTTGGCCAATGCTTGCAGGAGTTCCTGCAAGCACTTTGCTCATCCTCCTCCTTTCCCTCGAGAAAGCAAAGGACCAGGAAAGTCAGGTTGGTCATGTAAAGACTGAGCACTGTTTTCCATGACTTTAGCTTGGACCCAAATCAAGACAAAGAGGGCTCACAGATTGTGAAGCAGAAATCTTTATTAAGACTAAGGGTAGGGTAAATACATGGGAAGACTAAGTAAGGATAATTTAAAAACATGTATAGCGTAAAAACCCAGTAACATATAAAACAATAAAATCTTAACTGATGCTACCTACTCGCAGGTAGGGCCTTGCTCCTTTCGCCATGGTTCCTTCTGCATGCTTTGGAGTTTGGGGCGGTCCTCAGTTATAACCTTTCCCCTAGTTTCCTTGGTGGTGGTGGGGGCTCCAGGTGGCACCTTTGTGTCTGACCTTCCTTCCCCCTCCAGGTGGTTCGGCCAGGGCTCTTTGACATTCAGACTTGGCGCATAATAATACTAGAATAGAACTACCTTTCTGACCTCTGTTTCACCCCTCCTTGGCCTCCAGGCGGCCTGGCTAAGGTCCTTTGTCATTGAGAATCTGTACATACTAATATCAAGCTGACTACATCACCCATTTATCCTCTGCCCAGCGCAGTATCTCTGTTCTCCTTCACAGCCACTCATCATGACCATGCAGAAGCGCTTGTAAGCGAATGATGAGCAAAGCCATGCTAAGCAGCTTTGCCTGCCTGGTGTCTTCTCCCCAGTGAGAGAAGGCATGGGGCAGGCAAAGCAGCGTTGTAGCATGCAATGAAGCCAGTTCGCAGCTGATGTGCTAGGTAGATCATCCATCTGGCATACCACCCAAGGACGAAATACCACCAGGGTATGCAGCCCCATCCCTGTGATATTATTGGTGCACAGCCCCATCCCTGCCCCCTGACATTTGGCTCACAAAAGGCTGGGTGCATAGGTCATGTGGCTCCTCACCGAATTTTACTTGGCCACCCCTGCTTTAAGCCACCAAGGACTATTGAACGTAAAATAATAATGATGCTTTTTTTGTCACAACTTTGCTCTGCTTCTCCCTTCCACACACAGCCCCGCAGATACATGACATAAAGTATAGTGCATATATGGACATCTCCAACTTTGGGGGGCAATGAGCTCCTGTGCAAGGGGTGGATAGTAACAAAATGGCCACTTTAGGGGTGTGGCCCATTGTCAAATGGCAGAAAATTAAAAGTCAGATCTAGTAATTTAAAAATGGGTCATCATGAATTTGTATGGTTTTATACTTGGGATCTTTCCCCAAACCATCATCAAATTAAAATTTACATTGCTGAATATGGACCACATAGTGACAATTTGCAGATACAGTGTTTGGCAGCACTGCTGTGGCCAGGGCCAGTGCCAGACTTCTTTGCGCCCTAGGCAAGGTGAGCTACTTGCACTCCCTCCCCCCCCCCCCCACGAATTGCCAACTTTGATTTTTAAGAACAGATGTTTTGTAGAAAAAATAAAAAGCACCAAACTTGAACTAGTTGGCCTAATGGTAGCACTGGCCCTGGCTGTGGCACAAAAGCATGGACCTGAAGCACAGTTCCTCATGGATGGTGGTTTTGTGGAGATCCCTTGTAAAAATCATAAGGATTCACACCTTGGATTCATGGTTTTTATGACATGGTGAGCATGTCTCTCTCTGCTTTCCACTTCGCCCCCAACGTCTAGCTATCTCCCTCTTTACTTCTCCCCATGGCCCCATTACTTGGTGGCGATGGTAGTGGTGATTTCTTTTTCTGTTTTTACTTTCTCACGTTTTTACTAGGAGGCTGAACACTGTGAAGTGAATGCTGGCCTCCATCCACCTGCCATCTTCATTTCCATTCTGAGAAAGTAGATGGCGGGCAGCTAGAGCTTTGCCTAGTGCATTGTCTTTCTGTACATCTGTAACAATGTTTCGTAAAAAGTTTATTGGGAATATTAATATCAAAAGAGGCACAGACCCTTGCAAGTGCTGATGGGAGAGGTCTGAGGGTACCTCATTGAAGAAGACAGACATATAAAATAGTACTGTAGTTTCTAGAAAGGGTGAGGAATTGGCTGTCCTTGCTTCTAGAACCCATTTGGAGAGTGGCTAGGCTGAAACATGAACATTAAATGAAAGTTGCAGCAGCCATATATATCTGTGAGCAAATTGTTCCCTTCCCCAACATTAAGTCTCATAATAACTGGTGTTCTTTCACATAATACATAGAATCATAGAATAGCAGAGTTGGAAGGGGCCTACAAGGCCATCGAGTCCAACCCCCTGCTTAATGCAGGAATCCACCCTAAAGCATCCCTGACAGATGGTTGTCCAGCTGCCTCTTGAAGGCCTCTAGTGTGGGAGAGCCCACAACCTCCCTAGGTAACTGATTCCATTGTTGTACTGCTCTAACAGTCAGGAAGTTTTTCCTGATGTCCAGCTGGAACCTGGCTTCCTTTAACTTGAGCCTGTTATTCCGTGTCCTGCACTCTGGGAGGATCGAGAAGAGATCCTGGCCCTCCTCTGTGTGACAACCTTTTAAGTATTTGAAGAGTGCTATCATGTCTCCCCTCAATCTTCTCTTCTCCAGGCTAAACAAGCCCAGTTCTTTTAGTCTCTCTTCATAGGGCTTTGTTTCCAGACCCCTGATCATCCTGGTTGCCCTCCTCTGAACATGCTCCAGCTTGTCTGCGTCCTTCTTGAATTGTGGAGCCCAGAACTGGATGCAATACTCTAGATGAGGCCCAACCAGGGCCGAATAGAGAGGAACCAGTACCTCACGTGATTTGGAAGCTATACTTCTATTAATACAGCCCAAAATAGCATTTGCCTTTCTTGCAGCCATATCGCACTGTTGACTCATATTCAGCTTGTGATCTACAACAATTCCAAGATCCTTCTAGTTTGTAGTATTGCTGAGCCAAGTATCCCCCATCTTGTAACCCAGAGTATGGGTTGGGAATGTCAAATTGTGGATTGCTGTTGAATCATGGGTTGTCAACCTTGTACTGTGGTTTAACTATGGGTGGTTAAACCCTGAACAGCCCAGAGTTCACAACCCAGTAACAAACCATGGGTTCTGTTCCTAGTTTCATGGTTAAGGACCCATAGTTAAACCATAGTACAGGGTTCACATTTCATGACAACCCACTGTTCAATGACAACCTCAACCCTTACTCTGGGTTGTTGTTTTGTGTGAACCAGGCCAGTGTATGAATTTCCATGTTAGTATCATACTATTGTTGCCTTGGGAGGAGATAATTGACCAGTAGTCTTGATGACCTGGTTTCTAACATATGCTTGCTAGCTGTTTACGTGTGTGTGTGTCTCTGTCTGTCTATCTACACATGTGCACACTAAAAAGGAAAAGGAAAAAGCCACCCTATAGATGGATGATGTCATTCTAGCTCACATGGTGCTTCTATTTGTTTAGTGTTTCATCAGTGTACATAGCACCTTACAGCCTTACATAACCAAAAGGAGAGGCCCCTACCTTGAGGAGCTTATCTTAAACAAATAGCTCTCCCCATCTCCCACTGTACATTCTACTGACCATTGTTACAAATAATTATATAACATTTATCAGCCCACAAGAAGAAGAAAATACCAGCACATCTGCTGAATATACCTGTGTATTACAGTGCAGCTTGAATTGTAGAAAGCTGCTTACATGCAAGGGATTGTAACACTGGTTAATTGCAAGGCTGCCAGTTGACCATCCACACTAGCAAATCCTCCCTGGTGTTAATAGTAAGGTATTTCATAGCCTTAATTTATAAAACGCCGATTGTAGATGTCATGTTGACTATTTTGACTGATATTATTTTAGCTTGGTGTTGGCAAGTAAGAAGGATACCTCATTGCTAAAGGTGAAAACTATTGCAGCATGGCAGCATGTTTTGCAGTGGATGGCCAGCAAGGCCGGATGCATGGATGTCCTAGTAGCAATTTGTAATACTGGCCATTACAGCACTTACCATATTCCTTGGCTTGGCATTAGACAGCAGTAGACTATGCTATGTGGAGGGTGTTCTCTATGAATAAAGGAACATTAATGGAATTGTAGTGGCTGGTCATGTGGCTTTTTGGTAACCTATCCATAGTCATACTCCTTTCCCATAAGTTTGTCTTTCACATTCTCTTTTAGTTGTGTCTTCCTAATAGCAAACGGCAGGGGTTGGGTACACCTGGAATTCCCATTATGTGCATAAGCTCCATCAGAACCTGCTTGGCCCATCAGCAGGACTCCCCTCTAAATGTGTTGGTTCAGCAATATAATATTATATCTGTCAGGACAGAATGGGTGGCTCCTTGCAGAGATCATGCATGCTTGTTTTGTTGCTGACTCAGTCAGCACTGATTTGGGGAGTGATGCCTACTTACTAATGCTGCTCTCGTGGAAGCTGCAGTAATGAAATTGATATAGCACTTATGGGCTGTTTTCTCACTTCTTTCTCCCAGCTGCGGTTTTACCTTTAAATAGTTTTCCTTCTTCAAAACAAGCAGTTTGCAGTGACAGTTCTTGTACAGCAAGGGTGTTGAACCTTAGGCCTGCGAGCCAAATTAGGCCCATCTCCAAGTCCAATCCGGCCCTCCAGGATTTGTCAGACACCCCTGGCTCCTTTCCTCTGATGGCTAATTGGTGGTTTCCCAGCTTTTGCATTTCCCCCCATTTCTACAAATTGAACCCTCTCCTAAGGTTTACTTGCTGGCAGTAAGAGGCTTTAAGGTGAAATAGACTGGTATTTGGGGTATTTTCGCCTGCCCATTTTGCCTTTGGCCCTGCCCAGTATTGGAATGCAGCCTTCAAGAGCTTCTCTGAAATTGATCTTGACCCACAGACTGAAAGAGGTTCAGCACCCTGCTGTACAGGGTCGTGAGGTCTCTTCTCACCACTCCGAGCCCTTCAGAACCAATCAAGAGCTCAGCATACCAGCCCTTATCTGTAAATGCCCCTTCCCCCAATGTCTGTCCCTCAAAAAGTGGGTGTTTCGCACAGTGGAAGACATGACCATTGCCTGCATTCGCAGCAGCACAAAGGGCCTTGTTTCCTGTTGGCTCTTTGATGTTCTGGTTTGAAATCTCCTCATGTGATTGACTGGAGAAGGTTCCATGCTGTGGTTTAATCAACAGAAGGGCATGGGAATGGGAATAGTCAACTGGGAAGAGGGAAGAAAAAGGAGCACATGAGGGCACCCCAGTTTTGGGTAGAAAGGCAACACTTGCTCTGTTAGGCACCGCTCCTCTCTGATAAAATGACTGCTTGTGTGATAGCTTGTTTCGCCTCATCCTTGCTTATTTGGATAAAGATTCTAGCTGCTCTTTGATGAAAAGAGCTAAGGACTCCCAAATGCTGGGAGTTGTAGGGCTTTTTTCTGTCTTAACATGCATAGGATCAGCTTCTCCTAACCCAGCACCCTCCACAAGCCTTGGACTACAGCTGGTATTGTCCTCCAGGGTGACCATACTGGGTGGGGATGATGGGAGCTGTAGTCCAACATATGGTCACAGCAATTCCTTCTTAGCATTACAGTTTTTCTCATTTACAATATTTACATAGGCTGCTTCTAACAATATTCTTTAGGCGTCTTGCAAAATGTAAGCTGTTAAAATACAATGACAAGAAACAAACATTTCTTGGCAGCAGTGAAAATCAAATCAAATTATATGGCAGCTGTTAAAAAAACAAAACAAATGGCTGATAAAAATGGTGGATTAAAATTCACATCCTTAAGACCACAATTTCTTGCAAGTAATTACTTTGTAAGGCTCCCAGATACTAGAATCTGAAACTTGCACGCAACAAATGCGCACCTGACACCTGCAGAATTTACCTGCCCCTCTCTGCTACTGTTGTGTGCAACATGACAAGCACTTTACTAATCAGTCTGGGCTATGTGGGGGACGGACGGTGTTTGTGGGGGAGAAAACCTTGTCTAGAGGCTCATCTTGGTTGTTTAGACTGTTTGGAGTAAAGAGGACACCAGCACTGGATTAGAGTCAGACAGGGCCTAGCATAGCATTCCCCAAACTGGTAGCCCCCAGGTGTGTTTGACTACAACCCTCATCAACCCTCATCAGCCAGCCTGAAGAAGGATCATGGTAGCTGGGGATGGTAGGAATTGCAGTCTAACATATCGGGAGGGCACTAGGCAAGGGAAGGCTGAGCTAACCTGTAGTTCTAGCAAGTGATACTTAATCCCCTCCTATTGCCTTCTCAGCTCCTTTTCTGCTCTTCTCACTTGCTCTTCTTTCTCTGTCTCTCCTTCCCCCACTCCAGTATTTACTGGCAGAGGAATTAGACTTGGCAGCATTGGAGGAAGAAACCATGCTTGATGCAGGAGAGTTACTGGAAACAATGCAAGGCTACTTAGATTCTTCTGTCATCTCCATCATTGAGGATATCAGCAACCGGACAGAGGTATGTTATGCTCTGTGTAGTCAGAAGTGAATGGCTTGTGAATTGCTTTATATGGGCTCCTTGATAGGGTAGCCAAATGTTCTAGAATTAGAATGAATGTTCTAATTTCTGTTCTCTCTCTAAATATTACGCACTATGCAAATCAGATACAATTCTCTTCTATCATCAAATTGCATTATTTTTTGGTTGTGTATCATTTGGGCTTTTGTTTGTCAGAAGCGATGGAGGAGTTCTGTGGGGTGCAGAAGTCTGTTCCATTGGTCATTAAAAGACCGATTTAAGCCTCTTCTTATTTAGCTTTGTTTTGGGGAGATAGTGATGATGGGCTGCTTTCCCTTCCTCTCCACCCAAATTTTCTCAGCAACAATGAGGGCAAGTAGTTTAAAGGATTAATTTAAAAGTTGGCTTGCGGATTGATGCCAGTGGAGCTTCCATTGGTAACTAGAACATGAAAATGCTGCTATTATGTAATTGAGAGGGAAATCTGGGATTGTGCTTGCCCACATGCTCTAGATTGGGTCTTGGTAAATCATTAGGGTACTGTTGGGCACCAGAAGAAGCAGAATAGTAGCTGTCTTTAAAAATCCTAATTCTTACATAATCTTCAATTTCTGAATTTGAAAGACAAATTAGAATAGCTATAGGTGCTGGAGAATTTGGCTAGACATTTTAGGCTTTTATATTCAGTAGTCCCAGCTGTTCAGGGCCTTCTCAGCTGTGAAAGGTTTTTTTAGTGGTGTTCCCTCATCTTGAAGTTTTGGTTTGGTTGCGCTTAACAGCAATCTTGCTTTGTTGTTCCATTCCTTGTCCTCCAAAGGTTGTTTACCTGATTTCTTTATCATGTAAGTTTTGAGGCAGGCCTCCCCAACATGGCATCCTCCAGATGTGCTGGACAACACCTCCCATCATACACAGCCAGCATGTACTTGGAGGGAGTTGCAGGCTAGCACATCTGGAGGCCCCCAGGTTGGGGTAAGGATGGTTTAGGGAATTAAGCCTATGTTGGAAATGAGTTCAACCACCAGCATAACTGCCACCTTCTTCCCTGAACTGTCCCCAGATAAACTAATTCAACTATCCTTGAGTTTTATGTATGCACTGAGTGGCTTTTCCTGATTTGTTCTCCCCCCTCCCCACATCTTCCTGTTTACAGACTAAAGGCCGAATGGATGCAGAGAATGAGCTTTCCCTGTTGACTGCAATCACAGATATTCTGGACAGCACAGATGATGAGTCCCTGTCCCCTTTTGACACTATTCCTGACTCTGAATTGCTGACATCACCCAGGGATCGTGATAATTCTTCGGTATGATGTGATTTCTGGTATTACTTAAGGGGCAGAACATTTTCTTTGCCTTTTGTAATCAGTTAAATGCTGGGTCACCATAGCCGCCTAGCTCCTTACAAATTGCAGCCTATCCCTTGTTAGTAAATACATTTGACAGAAGCCTGCATTGCCTTCACTTTGCCCTTTTGATACCTGGAACTGATTGCGTCATGACAGTGGTTGTCATATCTGATCTGCAGTAGTTTCCTAGTCATACTTTTCTCCATCCAAAGGAGACTGCTGACTGGGGAATGCTGGGATTTGTAGGACCTTTTTCTGTCTAAACATGCCTAGGATTGCACCTTTAGATATAAATTGCCTTTCTCTTCCTCCAGCCCAAACCCTGCCCTATAGGCAAGACTCCCCCAACCTGGTGTCCTCCAGATGTTTTAGATGAGAACTCTCAGCATTCCTGCCCGCTGGCCAAACTGGTTAAGGCTGATGGGTGTTGAAAGCATCTGAAGGGCATTAGGTTGGGGAAAGCTGCTCTAGGCTTTGCATACACACTGCTTGTTTTGGGGGGGATTCAAAACTGCTTTCCCAGCTCAGTGCTGTCATCACACTAGTAATGCATGAGCAACAGCTTCCTGTTCTTGGCTAGTAACTCTTGGTTTTAATAGGCAAGATTATAACTAGAGGGTAATACTTGTCACCATTATTGTCATCAGAACTGAAAGTTTTGGATGCTCCTCTGCTCACCAATGATCTCATAATTTCATTCTGCATGTGATGACGAAGTTTCTTTTGACAATCACATCTTTTGTTCTGTGCTGACAGTAGTGACACCATTTTCTCCTGGCTAAGATAAAACTATTTTTTGGCAGATGTGTGTATATGAGCAAGCATCCAGCATATCTTGGCAAGGATCCCTCTTCCACGTTGGTGTCCAGATGTGACAGGTTTAGGCACACTGTGAACTTTGCAGGGTCAGAGTGCCCTCTGGTGGGCATGTTCAGCCATTTACTAAGAGTTCTTGGGTTGTGCATATGCAGCCTGAAAGAGCCTTCTCCCAGTTGGCTAAAGATAAGCAAAGATAGTAAATGTGCCATAGGGGTGGGAGGACAATCTCTGTATCTCAGGCAAATGTGGATTGGCAGGTATTTTGAGAAGGCTCGACTGGCACTGGTAGAATGAAACTCGTGCATAGAATCTTCAGATAAGATTATCCTTCACTTTGCTCTCTGTTTCCAAACTGCTCTCCTTTCGTCAGTTTCAGAGATTTCTCAACTTGACTGTGACACCCCCTGAGGAAAACTTACACACCATAGAGGATTTCCAGGAGCCTAGACTTTGCACCCTCATGACAGAGAAGGTGAGATGGTGGGGACTCATGGACCGAGCAGCAGGTCACCCTGTGTAAACTTTCTGCCTCACGTTTCCCTGCAGGTATCTCATTAGTCAGCATTTTCCTGATCATTAACCAAGATCACTTGATTCCTTGTTTTGGGTATATCCTGCTAGATAAGGGGCTGCAAAGAGGGGCACTGAGTTCCGGTGCAGCACATAAGGGTTGAGTAAGTGCAGGCTCTGCTATCCTAATACTCCAAAAATGGGAGAAATGTTGCTTGGTTAACTGCTCCCTGATGCATAGTTATTAAAGGCATAAACACATTCCAGCAATTGATATTTATTCTTCAGCATTGGTAGACCATGCAAATCTGTAGCTTTCCTTTTCGGAAAGCAGCAAAGGTGTCAGAAATGCCCTCCTGCCTTGGTCACTGGCAGCCACAGTTTGCTTCCTGACTCTTCCTCTTCTCTTCTCCAGGTTGAAGCCAGCACTGCCAGCCTGCCCTTGGCACTGACTCCTAGTTGTCCCAAGGACTCAGCTGCTTCAAAGAAACCCAATAGCAAAGCACCCTGGGGGGAACGGAGGCTGTTCTGGCATAGGGAACGAGAGCCACCGGTGCTGCAACGCAGTGATGGGGAGGAAGAGGAAGAAGAGGAGGCAGCAGCAGGCTGCAGGCAGGGATTCGTGGCAGGTGTGAAGGAGATCCCTGCAGCAGCAGCAAAGGAGTCTGAGAGAGACCTGGGTGAAAGTGACGGCCCCTATATCATTGCCCCGGAGAGTATCTCCCTCAGTGAGCTGGTTAAGTCGATGCACCCTTATTGCCAGCCCACCATCACTGTGTGCCTGAGTCCTGAGAGCCAGCCCCTGGCTGAAGAGCTTCTTGCTGGTCCCATTGTCTTGGAGATAGTGCCGGATGATGGAGAGAGCATGGCGATCCCAGTGGTCCTGCAGAACATGGAGGTGGAGCGCCCATGCCAAACTGAGAGCAGCTGCACAGCTGACCATGTGGATAAAGAGGCAGGACTCTTGGCCCCTGCCCTGGAAAAAGCATCACCGGAAGGCAATACAGGCCGGGACAGAGAGCTTGACTTGGGCAAAGAAGCAGAGGGGGTCGGCAGGGCTGCCCTCCCAAAGCTAGAAGATGCTCATCCACGGGCAGAGGAGGAAGCTTCGAAATCAGCATATGAGGAAAAGGATAGATCTGAGCCAGGCCCAGTTGCACCCAGAAATGTAAAGTTCAGTGCCTTGGAGAAGGGTCAGACACGTGGACGCACCAAGAAGAGGAAGGAAAAAACCAGCAAGGAAACGAAGTGGCAGAAGGAGGCCATAAACTGCAGGCCAGTTTCTCCCTGTGCTGAAGACCATCCCAGAACTAAAACGAGCAGCTCTTTGCCAGATCCTGACTTTCCAGCAAAGCAGCTGGGGAAAGCTGGGGGCCAAGGGCAGGATGAGCTGCTCCCAGACCAAGCATCCCAGGCAATGGAAAGCCGGGACACTCAGGTGGAGGAATTGCTGAAGTGTGAGACAAATCTAGGGCTTAAAAACCCACCAACGCCAAGCTTGGGAAGTGCAGGGGCTGTGCCGTGCACAGGGGAGCAGTTATCTACTCATCACCAGGGCAGTGCAGACACAACGGCTACAGACCAGGGGGTTCTGCAGAGGGAGCCCTTGAAAGAGATGGCTCACCCAGAAGAGTCCCAGTTCCTCCCTGGCAGCGCTATGGATCTTGCAGGGCAGCCTCCGAGGAGCCCCCTCTGCACCAGTAATGAGGAGGTCAGCTGCCCCCCAAAGGAAGCCAAGCCCAGGCCTCTGAGCCTGAGTGAATACAGGCAGCGCCGACAACAGCACCAATCTAGTGATGGGAGCATCAGGGGCGCAGCGGAGAACCAGAGTGCCAGCAAGTGGCCCAGCCTCCCTGAGCTCCCCACAGAGCTGGCCGACCTTCCTTGCCTCATAGTCCCTCCACCACCACTGCCCACCAAAGTTGCTGTGTCCGGACAGGCAAAGGAGCCTGAGAAGCCTGCCGGCTCCTCCAGTCCTCCTGACCCCGCTGCTGGCAAAGCCAGTGCCCTGCCCCTCTCCATGCCGCCCCACGCTGGCCCTCCTGTGCCGATGCCTTCTCCTGCTCTGAAGCTTGGCTGTGTGAGCTCTGCTGCTCCTACCACCCCCGTCCCTGCTGTGGCCCCACTGCCTAGTACAGTAGGTGCCTTCCCCCCTGTGGGAGTGCAAGTGCCCCCAACACTGCCCCCACCCTTCCTCCCCCCAGCCCCAGGGGCTTTCCTGCCGACCCCTCCCGATTCCTACATCTTGGGCCCACCGCTGCCACCAGTGCCTTCCTGGTCTCACTTTGCCCCTTTGCCAGCCAGCTACCAAAGCTTGCCGCCTCCACCTCTTGCCCCCGAGGCGTGCCCGCCTGTCTTCCATGCAGTTCCTCCTGTACCCCCTCCCACCTGGCCTCCCCCACCTGTTTCCTTGCCGCCTTTTGCCCCGGGCCTGCCTTATGGCTCCGTAGAGTGGGCTCCAGGGCCACAGCCTCCGTACTGGGCTGGTATCCCGGTTCCGCCTCCAATGTTGCCCATCCCGTATGGGGATCGCGGAGCTCTCATGCAGAGCCCCCCAGTTGGCACCTTGGCTGCCCCATCTCTGGCCGAGGGGACACCCGGCCATCCGAGTACAGCTTTGACACTAGAACCTTCTCACTTCTGGGTGCAGAGCATGGCAGCCAGTGAGCAACCAGGCCTGCCTGCCCCAGGACCCCAAGTGCAAGTCCCTTCTGCAGTCAAGGCTGCCCCCAGAAGAGTGTCTGACCCAAGGAGGCAAGCACAGCCCTCTGCTGCTGAATCCAAAGTGGGGGGGACTCCAAGCAGTTCCCAGTCATTAGAGAAGCTGCCTTCTCCCCCATCAATTGTTGAGCCTTCAGCATTGACTGGGCATATCGAGAAGAGCTCCAACCCCCAGTCTTTAGGGGAGCCCCATTCTGTGCCTGCTTCCCACCAAGGCAGGGATCTTGCTGGCACACAGAAATCCTCCAAAGATCCCTTCTTTTCACCTGCTTTCGAACCGGCAGGGCAAGCCCTGGCTCTCTCTGACCCTGTGGAGAAAACGTTTGCTATACCGGCTGCCGCTCAGAGTGCCAAAGAGGCTTCTCCTGCTTCCCAGCCACAAGAAGAGGCACGCTCTTCTCTTCCAGCCACCTCGGTGCCAGAAAAGCTAATGGTGCCAATTAAAATGGATGCAGATATTAAGGAAGTTGCCCCAACAGTTTCCAGGTCATCTCTGCCCCGGAGGGCACACGAAGCTGGCCAGCTTTCCAGGAAACCAACACATACGTGGAAACACCAGCCTCTCATCAACATTGCACAGTGCAGCCGCAATAAAGACATTGTCCAAGCTTTTATCAATGAGATTGGTGAGTGACTATATGCCACTGGAAGAGGGGGGCTGGTACTTGGCATGGCTGGCAGCACCCACAACCCAAAAAGGTTAGCACTGGCAGGTGGGGGTTGGCTCCAGTCACAAGTAAGTCATTCCCCATCTTCCTATGCTGTTGGGCATGGCTCTGGGGTAGCCTTTTGCTGCTGTGTATGGCAGACAGCCCCTGTTGACTGAGCTTTAGATGTAGTACATTTCCTCTAAAGCACAGAGTTGATCCCTTTCCATTCCATCTTCTGCCCAGGTTCTGCTTATACTTTTCCAAAGAGCTGGTTGTCTAAGTATGTTGTTCTCTGCACGTGTAGATGTGTTTGACATGCTTTTAGCCAGCATCTCCAGCAAGAATGGCCTATTTCTGCCCTGACCCATCACAGATTCCGAGGAGGATTAGGCTGGGGAAAAGAAGGTTGGATGCTAATTGAGCACAGCCTGAACCTGGGAGACCTATCATGGGATACCATGAAGCCACTGACAAGTGTGCAAAATTGATTAACGTGATCCCTTTTCCTCCCTCAGGAATCGAGGCCTCTGATCTGTCCAGCCTCCTAGAACAATTTGAAAAGACAGAAGGTGAGGAGTTAAACCAGAGCAAGAGGTCGAGCAGCCTGGCTTGTGTGCTACCTTGATAATTCTTCCAGCTTCTTTGCCTGGAGTTCCTCGAAGAGAGTAGTTCTCAGTTCCAAAGCACTTCGGATTGCTTTATGTCTCATGTCGGGGTAGTGGCCTAGCTTGCGCTTCTGTGCTGTTTCTTTCCCCCGCAAAACGCCACAACAGCTTGCAAAAATGAAATAGGGTGAGCTGAGTGCCATTCTTTGGCTTGGGTGAATGTATTCCTCAACAAAAACATCCCAGTTCAGCAGAAAAGAAATGCAAGTTCTGTACTCAGAACACATTCTGCAGACGATGCTTATTGGTATAATGTTGTTTAACCTGTGGATTATTCTGGATGGATTAGGGAGAACATATCAAGAGTGCCTTGAAGTAGAAGAAGGCAAGGAAGCAAGAGAAGCATGTGCTGGGGCCAGTGGTTTGAAGCGGCCACATTAGACAGGAAGTTGTGTGGGATACAAAAGCTGGACCTCCTCCCCCCAACCCCCCATCTACGCACCTCCCCCTTGGATTTCTTGCTCCAGCAGATCCTTTCTGCATCTTTTCTATATGCAGACTTTGTTCACATGTCACCACGACTGAAGCAAGAGTGAGTGAGCATGGTGGGTCCTGGCCTCCCCCCCCCCCCCCCGCCACTCTGCTAAACAACCCAGGGATGCTCTATCTCTGGGTTGTTGTCCATGATGTATGAGCCGAGATTTGTAACCCAGGAACAAACCATTTCACTCCAAACCATTCATGGCTACCCAGGGTTTGTATATGGCCTGGGTAGCCATGATGTATGAACTAACTGGGCCACTATCTCCAAATGCGTGTTCTGAAGGATTTAAAAAATGAAATCCTGTGACATATGCCAGGTAATTGCACAACCATAATAGGGGTATAATGACTGCCTGCATGCTTTAGGAAGGTCACCTGGGCTTCAGTGCTAGTTTTACTCCTAGTTGCTAATGTGTTTGGCTCTTCCTTTTTTAGCCAAAAAGGAAGCTTCTAGTGTGGCAAAGTCCAAGGAAAATGTGGCAACAGAGAATGTTGGGTAAGTATAGGGCTGAGCCCTGTCCGGGGTGTCTCTCTCTCTCTCTCTCTCTCTCTCTCTCTCTCTCTCTCTCTCTTTCTCTCTCTGTCTCTCTCTCTCTCTCTCTCTCTCTTTCTCTCTCTCTCTCTCTGTCTCTCTCTCTCTCTCTCTCTCTCTTTCTCTCTCTGTATCAGCTTTCTTTGGAAATAACACTGCATTTCTGCAGACAGGCAAGAAACGTGCTGGCCAGAGCAAGCGCCTCCTGGCTTAGGGTGCTTCTTCAGTTGCTCAGGAGCTCTAGGCCCCCACTGTTTCAGTGCTCCGTATGCCGGGTACATGGCTGCTGAGGAGGTGTAACACTCCGCAATAAATCCCTTTTCTCTCTCCTTCAGCTCCGAGGCACAGCGGGAAAAGAAAACGGTGGACCGGCTTCAGGCGCCAGAGCTCACCAATGTTGCAGGTGAAAGCTCTAGGGTTGACCTGCTTGTCTGTTGGGAGGTGACCCCAACACTTTTTCAAGCTGAAAGGCCAGAAAAATTCTAACTAGAAATTAGTACCTGTCTGTCTGTAGCAAAGTGGGGGAATGAGGGAGAGGAAAGACTTACAGTGGTTCATTGTTGGTTTTCCATAACAAATTTGTCCCTTCCTTAAGCACCCAGAGTGCATTTTTAAGAGTACCTGCTGAAGGGTATGGACGGAGCTATCTTGAAATGTCCGTGCTGAATGACAGTGTGTGCTGTTACGAGGACAGTGGGAGGAGGAGGCAAAGTTGCCTGTCTAGGATTTGAGAGTACTGCTTGGGTTTAAGAGTTCGTTTGTTTGCTTGTTTGTTTAAGCTTTTAAATGAACCGCCCAGAGAGCTTCGGCTATTGGGCGGCATAAAAATGCAATAAATAAATAAATACTGCTTTCCCACAAAGTCAAAGCCATTTAAACAAAAAGAAGGTAAAACACACACACACCAAGGAATTAAAAATTACAATAAAAGCATGTAAGACAGAGTAGTCTCAGGAAAGTTTAAATTCACTTAAAACCTTGGTGAAACAGGAAGGTTTTACAGCCTTTCCAAGAAGACAACTATGTTGGAACCATGTGGGAGGAGGTTACAAAGCTTTGAGGCTATTGCTGAAGAACCCCAACCGCTAGGCACTGCGGTCTGAATCTGTCACGCTGAATGACTGGAGTAGGGCTTGTCTTGGGAATGGGCTTACCAGGCCGTCCTAATAGGAAGGAGTGCTGTGCCTGTTCTTCGGCTCGTAGGTTTCTGTTCTGGCTGTTACACCATATCCTGAGGGCTCCTTCTGTCTTTTCACAGGCCTGACCCCTCCGGCCACTCCACCCCATCAGCTGTGGAAACCTTTGGCAGCCATCTCGCTGCTGGGGAAGGCTGGCTCCCCCAAAGGAGCCAGGCTCTTGAAATCCCTGAGCAAACCTCCCAGAAAAGCTCCAGCCCCTGTTCATGTTGGCTCTGGTGAGCATGACTACTGTCAGCTCAGTGCAGTCCAGCCCAAGGGATGCGCCCGGTGGAATGTCAAACACAACTTGGATATCGGTATTAGTCCTGTCAAGGCCCTGGCAAAACAAGCGCCAGATCAACCTGCTACGAGCCAGCCTCCTGCTACTTCCAGAGTGGACCCTGTAGGCACCCTTGGTTTGGCTGCTGCCTGCCAGAATCCAAAAGAGGCTCCAAACCCTGTTCATTCTAGCCAGGGCCAGATCAAAGTCTCTAGTCCTATTCCAGCCAGCTTGGGCCCTGTCACGTCACAGTTGCCACTGCTAGAGAGCAGCCTCGTATGCCCACATAAAGAGCCGTTGGACCACCGGACTAATACACCAAGGTCAGTGAGTAGGGGCAACGATGACCCATGCTCTGTACTGCTGTCTCCAGCTGCATCCCCCTGCCGGGATGCTGAAGAACCAACATTGCAGCAACCTCAGGAGGTTCAGCAGAAGTGTCTGGCTTCCAAACGCTCCTTGAGATGCTACCGGGGAAGACAGAAGTTAGTCAGTCCCCAGAAGAGCAGCTGGAGAGGCCGACGAAACCATGCTAGCCCATCCTCCAGCTCCAGTGGAGACAGTGACTCCTCTTCCTCCTCCTCCTCTTCTTCCTCTTCCTCCTCCTCACGGTCACGGTCACGCTCTCGCTCTCCCCCGTCAAAGCGTTGGCGAAGGTAAGTGATAGATTCTCTTTTCCATTCCCTAAAATTTGGCTCCCCAAGAGTCACATGGCTGCTTTGTTGACTGAATAGGCTGACATCATGGACTCCTATGGGTTTTGAACCTCAGGATGATACTGTCTCAGCATCATTTAAGCCTGAAAATTTTGGATTGCCACATTTGAGATGAATATGACCTGTGATGGAGTCCATGAAGAGGTTCACACATCACAGTGGGAATTCTTGGGCTTGTAGGGATGAGTGGAGTGCAGGAACCACTTCTGCTTTTAATGAACAGCTCAGGAACACCCCGTTCCTGGGTTGTTTTGAAACATGTGAATCCAGAAACTTTGGGTTATTTATGAGTTAAACAACCCAGAGTTAATCCAGCAACAAACCATGGGCTTAATATACGTCATGAAACAACCCAGGAATGGGGTATTCCTGGGTTTCTAATTAAAAGTGGAAATGGCTCACATACACCACTTATCCCCAGCAATTCCTGGGATAAACAACACAGGAATTTCCGCCAAGATATGAAAACCAGATCAATGTATCCGTAAGCCCTCTGCATGCATTTCAAACTTACTAGTTTCTTGAGGATGGCTGGGCTCTTTCATAGTTTAGCAAGTCCTAGACTCTCCCATTGAGTGGACATGCACCTGCTGGTTTTCTTCCAGAACAGTCTCTAAGCTGAACTTTTCAACACTTCCTGTTTCTTTGGGGATAGTGTGTAAACTTAGCTATGGTTGAGTATCTAGCACTCCTTTTTCCCTTGATCTGTTATTGTATATTTGTTCTCCTTATGCTGGAGGTGAGTAGTCAGTTCTAATGTTCTCTGTCAGTACGTAACGTGAGGAGACAATAGGGACTGCTCCCAGATCCGCAAGCTGTGAGCTATATCAGACCCGCCAAGCCTTTTCAATTGGCCCGTTAAGCCTCTGCTTCTTACCATTATTTCTGTGTCTAATACCATCTTGTGTTGTTTGACACAGCTGCCAATGCCCAAGCCTCAGCTGGTATATTCACTGATGGTACCAGGCATGAACATCAACACATCATACAAAGAGAGGTTCTAACCAGTTTTGAGAACCAGGTGCTCAGGAAGGGAGAAAAAAGTCCGAGAATGGGATAGTTCATCCCATAATGGGATACAACATTAGGCTCTGACAATAGTCATTAGCTAAAAGATGCCTAAGGTGCTCTCTCATTCATTCTCTGCCTTTACCCTGTCCTGCAGTTCTATTGGTGGAAATACTATAGATACATATGAAATGTTTACCTTGCATAATATGTACCAAGCACAGAAATAGGTTTTTTTTTTAATTTGTGGTACTTGGCTTTCCAATTTGTGGGTAGAATACCTGACCATATGCAGTCCTTTTGGCAATTTTTGTACCATAGGGATCAAAATGGCTACATATTAGTTAACCTCCAGTATCCAAGGCAGTAAGCCTATATGCACCAGTTGCTGGGGAACATGGGTGGGAGGGTGCTGTTGCGCTGTGTCCTGCTTTGTTGGTCCCTGGCCGACAGCTGGTTGACCACTGTGTGAACAGAGTGCTGGACTAGATGGACCCTTGGACTGATCCAGCATGGCTCTTCTTATGATCTTAACTGATTCCACTGCATACATGTTTCATTTATGCTGTTAGCAATGAGTTGTTTCTTGGGAACAGAGGAAGCTGCCTTATACTGGGTCAGACTAGTCCGGTTTTGTCTACTCTGACAATGGCTCGCCAGGATCTCAGGCAGAGGTCTTTTCCATCACCTGCTACTTGTTTTTTTGTTTAACTCAAGATCCCTGGAGTTGAACCTAGGCCCTTCTGCATGCACTGCAGGTGGTCTACCACTGAGTCGTGATTCCTTCTTAGAACATATCTAAAAGCACCTTGAGCATATGTTACGGCGAATGTTTGAGATGTTTTGTGTAGACCACAGCCCTCTGCAAATGCAGGCAGGCATCACATTCTGGTCCGTCCCAAAGAGTTCTGCCTAACTACGAGACTTGAGGTTTCTTTTGGAAGGGATGGCATGCTGACATTATCTATGCAGACATGTTGGACAAGTTGGGAGTCTGCTCAGGAAAGCAGCTCTGTGTGTATTTGCCTATCCATGGGAACACATGTGCAGATGTCAGTTTCGTTAGGCGAAACATGCTTGTTTCTTCATCGTTCACGCTAGATGTCGCACACGAAGTTCCAGCTCCTCTTCCTGTGAAAGTTCATGGAGTCGGTCAAGGAGCAGGTCCTCGTGTTCCTCCTACTTGTCCAGATCATCCTCCCACTCCCACCACAGAAGAAGTAGCTGCAGGAAAAGGTGAGACAATGAGGTGGCTCTTCTGCCCTGTGCTTGTTCTCTTAAGCGTCAGCACGGGCATCCTTCCATCTTCTTTTTCCCCTTGTCAAATTAATTATGATTTACTCTGCTTCCAATATTCTGTGGTTTAAAAGACTCCATTTTGAGAGGGCAAGGCACCAGAGTGGAATGGGAGAGAAGGGATAAGTTTGGCCATATACTGAGGATCACCTCATTTTCCTTTTAGAGGTCTGCAAAGCAATAGATTGAAAACTGCTCCTAGCAACTCCTTAGTATTAAAGTCAGTTCATTTGATATGTAGTTTAGATCTTCTTGTCATTTGGAGGGAGGTCTTTTTCTATAAATGGTGTGCAAAACTTTAAAGACATTACTTCAATGTTTGGTGCGATAGGGTCTAGCCTAGGAGTACAGAACTGTTTTTTGGTGGTGACACAATTTGCTCCCTGCCAGGCCCTCTGTGGGCTTTGTGATGTCAGTGCTGCCTATTTGGGCTTCCGCTGTGCTGGGAGAGGCACACAGATAGGGACTCAGCTAGCCCAGGGAAGAGCAGCCCCTCCTCTCAGTATGGCCATCCCCATGGCTAGGCAGGCAACACAGGAAATGGCCAGCTTTTCCCCCATGGCTATGTGTGCGCCATCCCCAGGGCAGGGCAGGCAGCATGGGAAGTGGCCAGCTCTTTTCCTGTGGTTGCTTTTGCTGCCACTTGGCTTTGTGTGGTGCATGCTGGACTCTGCTTGCACTGGAAAGAGCAGCTGCTCCTTCCAGTACAGACCAAGTCAACCGCTGCCCATATCCCCAGTGTTATCTCCAATCTCATATTGGGGATAACACTGGGGATTCTTCTGTGGGCACTACTTGGAGACCAGGCTCTAACCCCGGAAGAACCCAGGGAAGGTCCATAGGCTGGATGCAGAACCTCCACAGGCCAAGTTAGGCCTGCAGGCCAAAGGATGTCTGATCTAGCCTATATTCTCACCACTGCACCTGCTTCTGATGACAGCAAGCTGGTTTATCACTTGATAAACGTCTTTATGTGAAGATGGAGACAAATCAAGCTATGAGATGCTATTTTATTTATATATATATATATATATATATATATATATATATATATTAAAAACTTTATACTGTCCGTCCAAGGCAGTGAGTTGACCCCAGCTATGTCTTGACTTCCTGTTTCATTTCTCCATGGACATTCCTTGTACTACCAACTTCTGTAACCAGATTCCCAGAAGTCATGGGTCTTCTGTTCCCTTCCTTGGAAGCTGCATATAGCCTGGAGTGCCTCATTCCTGTCAGTGGGCCAAATGGTCCAATGGATGCAAAGAAGCAAAGCTGCATTTATTACTGTTTTGCTTCTCTCCCCTCCCCCGCTTCCGATAGCCAAGATATTTAACCGTGCATTAATGGATGGAAAAACACAAAAGAAAGCTTGAATCATCATTCTTTATCCTGATTTTTTTTATATATTAAAAAAAAACCCACACAGATACGATTCCAGCAGTTCCCGAGAGCGTTACCAAAGGCAGAAAAACCGATACAAAGACCGTGCAATAGTGAGTAAAAATAAAGGACTTTCTCAACTTGCAAAATGCATACAGATTACAAAATCTGGACTTTGTGGAAAGTACTAAGAGCCCCTGGTCTTGTCTGTCTGTCCACATACCCTTGAGCTACCTCTGGAATATACACCTACTTGGGCTTTTATTCCTTCAAGAAATACCTGGCCCTGTCTTAGTCCTTCAGGCGTGCTTCCAGCTGAGGTTTCGGATTAGGGTTTCCATTAGAGGTTGGGGCTGAATGTGCATGAACAAAGGCCAACAGTGGTTGGTGCTTATATAGCGGTTAAACAGGAGGAGGTGCTTTGCAGGGGGCCATGTTTGACGTACAGGAGGGTCGTGTGAGACTGCCCCATAATTCTCCTCTGCTTCACTTTCTAGAGAAGAGGTAGCCTTCCTCTCTGTGGTCCACAGAGTCACCTTGAGAAAGATTAAAGCAGGTTTACTCTCCAGTAACATTGACATGAACAGGCACACGGAGTATGTGCTTTGAGAGGAGGACCTGCCTGCAGAGTGTTCTTGTTAGGGTGGATTGGCAAGAGGAAGGTAGCTGTTTGAGAGATCGGTGGCTGAGCTCTGTCCTCCCCTCTTTAACTGTGTGTATAGGAAGAGCGGCGGGTGGTCTTCATCGGGAAGATCCCCAGCAAGATGACCCGTTCAGAGCTGCGGCACCGTTTCTCTGAGTTTGGGGACATTGAGGACTGCACACTGCACTTCCGGGAGCAGGGGTAAGAGAGGTGGATTTGACCCTCCTTTGGGAAAAGGAAACCTGCTCTGCAACATGGGGCACATGGGAAGAGGGAAGAATGGAAGGTGGGGTTCAGAACATGCGGCCTGTTTTCCTTCCCCCCTTCCTTTCCCCCCATTTCTTCTTTGCCCCCCACCGAGTACGTTCCGGCTATAGAGTCTTAACAGCTTGTCCCTCCTACCTGGTAGGGATAACTATGGCTTTGTGACGTACCGCTATGCAGAGGAGGCCTTTGCTGCCATAGAGGGTGGAAATGCGCTGCGTCGCCCTGATGAGCAGCCCTTTGACCTGTGCTTTGGAGGGCGCCGGCAGTTCTGTAAAAGGAACTACGCTGACTTGGGTGAGTCCGTGGAGATGACTGCGAGTATGGGGAAAACGTGAGTTAATTGTGAACTTTCTCTGGGGCATTGAGCAACCAGGAATGTCCAACCCATGGGTATCTTGTGTGCAGGAAATGAGCACCCTACTTGATTATATTCCCGCTGATCTCTTGCTTCTGGGCATGCTGGTTTTGCACATGAAGGTGACTCCCAACACAGAACAAGTGAATCTTAGCCTTAAGTATCCTCAGCGATGAAGCTGGCCATTGGGGTTCTGTCTGGCTCTGCACTGTTTTTGGTTTTGTGGACCGGGTGGGGAACATTGTGTCCAGTTCTGCCCCGGAGCAAACAGTCTACTGAGGCAGAGGTGGGGTGGGGGGAAGTATACCTTTCCATCCCAGTGTGCCTATCTGGTTGCTAATTCTAGTTGACTAATTGGTGGCTGCTCCTTGTGTTTTTCAGATTCTAACCGAGATGACTTTGAGCCTGCCCCTGCGAAGAACAAATTTGACTCCCTTGACTTCGACACCTTATTGAAGCAGGCTCAGCGGAGTCTGCGGAGGTAACGCTGGCTCTCCCGGGTTCATTGCCCGGTAGGCATTTTGCCTACACCAGCCTTACCTCAGATTGGCTGCAGAGGCAGGTGCGCCCTGAGGCTTAGCTGCTATGTCCAGCGTGGTTTTGTAATGAAAGATGACAAAAAATCCCATAAATAATTTTTATCCTGTTTTCTAGGGACTATTTAAGGGGAAAGACACTTTGTTTAACAGTGGAGGCATGAATGGGAAAACACCAACCGCCTTCAGTCCGTTTAATCACTATGCAGACAATAAACTTCAACCATAGACTTATCAAATCTGCTACTGTTTGTTTATCTGTGTCTGTCACTGCAGGGGTAGAAAATATAGAAAATGAGTGTAACTCCTGGCTGTAACTCCTCCTCTGGGATCTTCAGATGTATTCCCCTTTTGCTTGAGTAAAATGTTAACAAGAGGAAAGTTTGGTGCGTGTGCATGAGTGGTTACAATCAAGCCTATATGTAGTCTGCTAAAACGCACACACACCATTTTGTGCCAAGGTAATTCTGGTTGTGAGTGAGAGCAAGGAATTAAGCAGGGCAATGAACCCTTGCCCCTGACCACTGGACCTTTTGTTCAGCTATGCCTCTGGCATCTGAGATCACATTAAACATTGCCTACTGAAATTTCAAACATACCCTTGCAACCATAAGGACTAGAAACTTGCCCTCTAGTGTGTTTTTAATGACAGTTGAGTCTCTCTGGAAATTGAATTTTCTGCCAATACAACATTCTGAAGGTTTCCTGCACTTCTGCTGAACTGCAGCGTATGCTTAAGTTTAACTGTTGCTTACTTTTCAGCCATGTTCCATCCACCAGAATTGGACCTTGGTTTGGGACTCCGTGTGTACTGAAAGCAGTGGAGGGTCCTTAACTTAAAAGCTTGTGAACTCTGCATTGCATGCAACTTAGTCAAATGCTAAGGAAAATGTTTGTGTCTTCTGCAGGAATTAGCACCTTGTTGAGGAGAGGCAGCTTGAGGATTTAAAGGGGAGGGGGGAAATGCAGAAAGCACAAGGGCAAAAGTAGTGAGCCACAGCCTGGTGCTACACTAGCCTTGTGTGTTCTGCCTTTGCTACTGGCTATAATCCAAGAGCAGGCAATGGCTGTTCTGCTGGGAGACTTACAGTAGCTTGTCAGAAAAGCTGTCTCTGTGGGAGATGCTCTACTTCGACAAGTTGGAGCAAGCGGCAGTGGGCCCATTTGCCACTTGATGGCACTGTGCATAAATCAAAGAATTGCTGAAGCCAGAATAGAATAATGTAAGCACGGGCCACTGCCTGAACCCTTTCCTTTGAGCTCAGTGCCATGCATCATCTAAGCAATAAAAAAACCACTAGGAGGGGCTTTATATAATATAAGTGTGTGCTGTATGAAGACCAAGGTGACTTGTAGAAGATACCAGCAAGATTGCTGGCTGACTCCTCCCTAGGCTGCTTCTGTTCGTCCTTTGTGGGGTTTTGGAGTGGCTGCGCTTGCCCCTGCTTGTTTATTTATTTTGCTCTGGTGGGTTGTGCTAAGCCATATTCTCAGCAGGTGAGAGTGTCTTTATTCCCTGAATATATACATAGGGTTTCCCGCTTCCTTGTTTTGATTCAAAATTATTTTAGACTGGGGCGTAAAGTACAGATTAAAATCACCAGTGGACTGCATTTTACCTTTAGCTGCACACAATTCTGCAAGATGAGAAGTATAAAAGGGAGGAATGGTCCCTAAGTTAACAATGAGGAACCTCAAGCCCTTGAAAGCTCAGCAGTCTCACCCAGCTGCCCCCAAACGTAGATTTCTAGCCATGCCACCAACTGATTGTTTGAAATTTCAGTTACATGTTGGTTGCCAGGAATTGGGATGCGGACTTGCTTTGTATAAGTTCCTTATGATAATCACTATGCCTACACAGAATGTTTGTGAATACACTCTTGAAAACTCTGATGCCACCTAGTGCCTGAATGGAGAATTCAGAAATCCCCAAGATGAAGAACAAGTGACACCTGTAACAAAATCTTGTGGTTCTAAGTGTGCCTGTTTGGAGTGCTAGCTAGCAATGTCCTCTTCCAGGATACTCCATTCTCCCTCTCCTCTTGGTTTTCTTTGTCCCGTTCCCCTTAAAATGTCCTTCAGTGTTTCGTGGTGCCTAAGCATGCTCCATTCTCGGATTGGTTTTGGTTTCTTCTCTACTCACCCATTCCTGGGAGGGGGTGGTTCCTAAAGAGTTTTGTGTATGTGTGTGTGCATGCTTCTGCAGACTTTGGGGTTCCCTCAAGCCTGCTGATATCTTCTTCCTGTTCATGGATAGTGCCTTTTTGGTTACATAAGGATCAACACTTGGGGAATTCAGTTAATTATTTGTACGTGTATATGAATGGTTGGCATGGTAGTAGATGATGTGTCTGACACATCCCTTCCCTGCTTTCCCTCTATAATAGAAGCAGATTTAACAAAGGCAGTACACATAATGTTTGCATGAAATGTATGGAAACGATGGGGATCTTTTGATGCATATGATCCTGTTCTTCCAGCTTGAGGGCCCCAGTATCATAGCTATAGAAACAGCTAAGGAAGTCCTCCAGGTAGTACCACCCTGTTAGCAGGAACTAGAACTTGAAACTCCTTTGAGTGCTGATGGATGGAGCCTAGGTTTGGATTGCAGGATTAGGCATAGGGTACAAAGGAATCAATGGGAGTATGGCCATTTCTGCTACAACCTGACTGATCAATATCATCTTCAGGCGATTAGTGTGGAAGCTGCAACTTTGACCCCGTAGAGGAAAAGAATGTGTGTAGGGTCTCCCAGGCACCGAACTAAGTATCTTCCCACTAATATTGTGGGAAGATTCTGTTATTTGTACACCTGCACAGTTCCATAAAACTTAGAATCATAGAATAGCAGAGTTGGAAGGGGTCTGAGGGTACCTCATTGAAGAAGACAGACATATACAATAGTACCGTAGTTTCTAGAAAGGGTGAGGAATTAGCTGTCCTTGCTTCTTGAACCCATTTGGAGAGTGGCTAGGCTGAAACATGAACATTAAATGAAAATTTAATGCAGCAGCCATATATATCTGAGAGCAAATTGCTCCCTTCCCCAACATTAAGTCTGATAATAACTGGTGTCCTTTCACATAATACATAGAATCATAGAATAGCAGAGTTGGAAGGGGCCTACAAGGCCATCGAGTCCAACCCCCTGCTTAATGCAGGAATCCACCCTAAAGCATCCCTGACAGATGCTTGTCCAGCTGCCTCTTGAAGGCCTCTAGTGTGAGAGATCCCACAACCTCCCTAGGTAACTGATTCCATTGTCATACTGCTCTAACAGTCAGGAAGTTTTTCCTGATGTCTAGCTGGAATCTGGCTTCCTTTAACTTGAGCCCGTTATTCCGTGTCCTGCACTCTGGGAGGATCAAGAAGAGATCCTGGCCCTCCTCTATGTGACAACCTTTTAAGTATTTGAAGAGTGCTATCATGTCTCCCCTCAATCTTCTCTTTTCCAGGCTAAACATGCCCAGTTCTTTTAGTCTCTCTTCATAGGGCTTTGTTTCCAGACCCCTGATCATCCTGGTTGCCCTCCTCTGAACACACTCCAGCTTGTCTGCGTCCTTCTTGAATTGTGGAGCCCAGAACTGAACGCAATACTCTAGATGAGGCCTAACCGGGGCCGAATAGAGAGGAACCAGTACATCATGTGATTTGGAAGCTATACTTCTATTAATGCAGCCCAAAATAGCATTGGCCTTTCTTGCAGCCATATCGCACTGTTGGCTCATATTCAGCTTGCGATCTACAACATTTCCAAGATCCTTCTCATTTGTAGTATTACTGAGCCAAATATCCCCCATCTTGTAACTGTGCCTTTGGTTTCTATTTCCTAAATGTAGAACTTGGCACTTATCCCTATTAAATTTCATTCTGTTGTTTTCAGCCCAGCACTCCAGCCTATCAAGATCACTTTGAAGTTTGTTTCTGTCTTCCAGGGTATTAGCTATCCCACACAATTTTGTGTCATCTGCAAATTTGATCAGCGTTCCCTGCACCTCCTCGTCCAAATCATTAATAAAAATGTTGAAGAGCACTGGACCCAGGACTGAGCCCTGCGGCACCCCACTCGTTGCCTCTCCCCAGTTTGAGAAAGTTCCATTGATAAGTACTCTTGAGTCCGATTCTGTAGCCAACTGTGAATCCACCTAATAGTTGTTCCATCTAGTCCACTTTTAGCTAATCAGAATATCATGGGGCACTTTGTCAAAAGCTTTGCTGAAGTCAAGATATATGACGTCCACAGCATTCCCACAGTCCACAAGGGAGGTTCCCCAATCAAAAAATGAGATCAAATTAGTCTGACAGGATTTGTTCCTGACAAATCCATGTTGGCTTCTAGTAATAACTGCATTGATTTCAAGGTGTTTACAGATTGACTTCTTTATAATCTGCTCCAGAATTTTCCCAGGGATGGATGTCAGACTGACTGGTCTGTAGTTCCCAGGTTCCTCCTTTTTGCCCTTTTTGAAGATAGGGACAATGTTAGCCTTCCTCCAGTCGTCCAGCACCTCACCCGTCTTCCGTGATTTTGCAAAGATAATAGACAAAGGTTCTGAGAGTTCTTCCTCTAGCTCCTTCATTACTCTAGGATGCAGTTCATCGGGCCCTGGAGATTTGAACTCATTCAAGGAAATTAGGTGTTCTTTGACCATTTGTTTATCTATCTGAAACTGTAATCCTGCCCCCTCAACTTCTGCTTCACTTTTTCCAGGGGGGTCATAGACCCACTTTTGGGAAAAGACTGAGGCAAAGTAGGAATTGAGCACTTCAGCCTTTTCTTTGTCATCTGTTACCAATTTGCCATCCTCATTAAGCAGTGGAACCACCATTTCTTTCCTCTGTCTTTTACTACTCACATATCTGAAGAAAGTCTTTTTATTGCTTTAAGCATCCCTCGCTAATCTCCACTCATTCACAGCTTTAGCCTTCCTGACACCATTTCGGCACTTCTGTTCCACCTGTTTGTACTCTTCTTTTGTAGCCTGGCCTTCCTTCCACTTCCTACATGTATCCTTTTTTGTTTTCAGGTCATCTCTAAGCTTTTTGTGGAGCCACATTGGTTTCCTCTGTTGTCTTCTATCTTTTCTCCTTGTTGGAATTGTTTGTAACTGTGCCTTTAAAATTTCCTTTTTTAAATACTCCCACCCATCCTGCACTCCTTTTCTCACTAGGCTCACTTGCCATGGGACCTTACTTATCATAGTTCTGAGTTTATTAAAATCATCTTTCCTAAAATCCAGAGTACGTATATGGCTACACTCAACTTTTGTCTCCTTCATAATCAAGAATTCAAGTATGGCGTGGTCAGTTTCTCCCAGAGTTCCCGTAACTGCCACTTTATCCACTATGTCATCCCTATTGGTCAATATCAAGTCAAGGATTGTCGATCCTCTAGTTCCTTCCTCCACTTTCTGTAGGAGAAAGTTATCGCCCATACATGTCAGAAATTTCTTGGAAGGGCCGCTTTTGGCAGTATTTGTCTCCCAACAGGTATCAGGGTAATTGAAGTCCCCCATCACTACTACATCACACTTCCTTGAAACACTGGCAATTTGTTTCTCAAAAGTTTCGTCCTCGTCTTCTCCTTGATTGGGTGGTCGGTAGTAGACTCCGATTATCGTGTTCTTTTTATTCCTTGCCCCATTTATTTTAATCCAGATGCTCTCGATGGGGCTCCCAGTCTGATCCGCCTGTATTTCTGTACAGGGACAGGTATTTTTAACATATAGTGCAACTCCACCTCCCTTTCTATTTCTTCTGTTCTTTTTGAACAAGTTATATCCTTCAATTGCTATATTCCAGTCATGGGAGTCATCCCACCAAGTTTCAGTTATTCCTATCAAGTCGCATTTGCCTTCATGTAATAAGAGTTCAAGTTCATTCTGTTTGTTTCCCATGCTCTGGGCATTAGTATATAGACATCGAAGACCATGTGTTTTATAGTCTGGCTTTGTTCTTAAATTGTTGTGGACACTATTTTGGGGCACTATTGGAGCTGTTCTCTGTACTGTGGTGCATTGGCCTTCATCCATTGTTGCCTTGAAGTTTACGTCTCCTGCCCCCGTAAGATTCAGTTTAAAGCCCTCCTGATCAAGTTCTTCACATTGTGGCCGAACACATTCTTTCCAGCCCTTGTGAGGTGCAACCCATCCCTTGCCAGCAGTCCATGTTCCAAGTAGCGTAGCCCGTGGTCCCAGAATCCAAAACTTTCGCGTCGGCACCACCTTCGTAGCCAGTCGTTCATCCAGAGTATTTTTCTTTCCCTTTCTAATCCTCTTCCAAGAACCGGGAGGATGGATGAGAAAACTACCTGGGCCTCAAAGTTCTTCAGTTTCCGTCCCAGAGCTTCAAAGTCTGAAATGATTTCTTCGTAGCTCTGCTTGGTGACATCATTTGTTCCCACATGGATGAGAAGAAAGGTGTATGTGTCCGTGGGCTTTATGAGCTTTGGTAACCCTTCAGTCACGTCTCTAATCTGTGCTCCCGGGAGACAGCACACCTGGCGAGTCCATGGGTCTTCATGACATACTTGGGTTTCAATCCCACGCAGCAGGGAGTCTCCCACAACGACTACTCTTCTCTTCTTCTTGGTGACCTACCTTCTGCCTCTTGTTCACTGTTGCATGGTGTCTCCTGTACTTCTTCCTTACTTATGCCTCTGGTTCTCCCTGGCTGTATTAATGTAGTTGAACAATCCTGTTGTCTCCATGATTTGGGAAGCTGATTTCTCACGCCCCTATCACTAACCTCAAAGGAGAATATTCCCAGCTGAAAGCAGATGCATCTAAAGCAGAATCCATCTTTCAGGGTGCTGGGGTTGTGCCATATCTCAAGTACAACTCCTTTCTGTAGCACTTACGCAGAAACCAAAGCCGATGTCCATTTCGTAATACTAAGCCTGTAATATTGCAAAGGAAAGTATGCACAACCCATCTGCTTACTTCTGACATATTTGTACCACAAATTTCTCATGCTCTTGAGATAGGGAAGAATCTCCATTCTTGAATCTATACCAGGGGTGAGGAATCCAGCCTCTCCTCCCCAGGCCATCCCCCTCAATCTGCCTACAAGTAAAGCCGCCAGTGGAGGAAGAGATTGCTCTCTTCCTCCATTAGTAGCTTGCTGTGTTTCTGTGCATGGAAGCTGGGCATCATTGCTCAGCCATTTCCTGCCAGTGAGCTTGAGCGGTTGGGGGAGGGAAACTTTAAAACGCTGTGCTTAATTAAAGTTTTAATGTAGGTTTGATGGATTTAGGTGCAAAAGGTGAAAATGTGTTGTTGGTATGGACAGTGTTTGAATGAGGGAATGTGTGGAGACGGAAGGATGTGGATGGGGTTTCCCAACTCACTGTTAGCCCTGCAAAAGGCTGCCCTGCAGTCCCAACCACTTCCCCTCCAAGGGAATGTGGCCATCTCAGCTATAAAAAGGCTCTTCAGACCTGCCTCTGTCCTAACGGGTGCAGAACCTTAGGCCTGAAGCCAAATCTGACCCTGCAGTGGTCCAAAAATGCCCCTATGGGCTTCCCCTAGCTGCACCCCTGCCTTTCCCTGAACCACAAATCTATTTTGTGTTTTCCTGGTTTTTGTGCTGTTACCCCCCCCCCCCCCCCATAAGACTGGCAATAAGAGCTTTCAGCTCAAATATGCTGGCATTTTTGTTTTTGGCTCCACCCACTACTGGAATGCAGACCCTCAGATAGAATTCGGACTTCAGGCTGAAAGAGGTTTTGCACTCCTGCTTTTAGCACTTCTGCGTTTTCATTCTGCTTTGCTACCCGCCCTGTATGTTCACTAAACCTCTGCAGCATGGCCTCTCAAACAGGGTGCATTTACACACGAAAGACACAGGTGACATAGAACTAGCCACTCTCTGGATTTTTTTTTTTAAAGTAAACCCCAGGAATTCAAGTTTCATAGATACTTGGAAATGGATGTTGGGGTCTGCACAAAGGAGAAAAACTGCTAATTATGTATCTGTGGCTCCAGCTTTGTTCCTTTTCCAGGATAGCACTTGTGCCCCTTTCTAGTCCGTGGTATGAACTTTGCCACTACCAAAGGTCCAAGGAACTGCTTAAAATTGTAATGAGGTATGAAGGGGAGTGTAAAACAGCAGTTAATCAGTAATATGGTTGTAAGTGGAAAGGTTCAAAAAGCCCAGTATCGGACTTAAATGTGGTGGTAGAAAAATGAGGCTGAAACAGGTTCCTAGTTCGTTATTTGAAGTTCCTCTTCCTACTTCATTCAGTTCAGAGGTGCAGAAGCAGCTTGAATCATGAACTGAGGCTTGAACAGAACTAAATGCTAGAATAAACATTGAACTACCTCAAACCATATGTCTGTGCTCCCTAAGCTGTTCCCTAGACAAGTCCTAACAGCATTTCTGGCCCAAAGTTTTGTTTGTGTGCTAAGTGCTCGCTACCAGGAAGTTGGTTCCTGTTTTCCTTCAATGCAGAAATACATATGTGCTGCAAGGATACAGTCTCCTGCTGACACAAGTTTATGATTTGGGGTGGACCCTTTGGGAAACAAAATCTCCAGTTCCTTATTCCTATATGCTGGGCTGGAGGCAATATGCTTCAAACCATCTCTTGTATACAAAATTAAGCTTTTGGCTGGATGCAGTGCTTGGCATCTGCTAGCACATATGTATATATGGTAGGTTTTGTTCCACTACTGTCAGCTGGAATAATATGATTTGCAAATCCAATTTTTGGGGTGTTTTTTATTTTTATTTATTTTTTATTGTGAATATCAACAAACAAAACAGAAACAACAAACATTGTGAAAAGGGGGGGGGACCCATAAATTGTGTATATAGAATTTTCATTTCTATCATATAAAGTGAAAAGGGAAAAAAGGAAGAGTTATACAAAGGTTTCAAGAAAAGCAGACCAAATATCTGTATATTTATCCTCTTGCAAGTTGCATCTATATAACACTCATTCAAAAGTTGATAATATTATTAGGTCCTCGATCCATTGATTATAGGAGATGTAAATTTGTCCTTCCAATGTGATAATATAAGTCTTTTGGCTGTCATAAGGGTTCTGAAGATCCATCTGTGCTGACCATGCATTAGCTTCCAGGAAACTGGTAGGTAATTTAAAAGGACCTGCACGTTCTTCCATATTGTTTCACTACAAAGTTCATCCTTATTATAACCTCCTCCCAAAAGGGGCCAACTACTGGGCATTGCCAAAACATATGACTTAAAGAAGAAGCATTAGATGCATTACATCTCCAACAATTATGCAAGCTAGACAAACCTTATTGAAAAGGCGTTGTGGAGTCCAATAAACCCGAAACAAAACTTTTTGCTGAATAAGATGTAGCCTAAGATCCATAGAAGCTTCAGAAACAGATGCTAAAGCAACCGTCCATTGGTTAGACAAAATAGGACACTCCAATTCCCTATTCCAATCTAGTCTTGAACTATGGGTATCATATTTACTTGCTGCTATTCGATATTTGTATATGTGAGTTGTGGACCTATGGGTCAGTTCAGCTGCTGAAAGTGTTTCTAACAACGCTGCTGGAGGCTCTGAAGCTGTAAAAGCAGCTGGGCCAAACCTAGATTCCAGCAAGTGCTGCAATTTCAAGTATTTCCATTGAACCATAGCAGGTAGGTTGTTTTGAGTATACTTGCGATCATTAAAGGGCATCATACTTGTCTGTTTTGGGTCATTAAACATTTTGGACTGGTGGGTATATTTTGAATGCCGAGAAAGTATTGAATGTTATCACAAAATGGCTGCTGTGGGCATGGCCAATCATGAAACACCCATTTCACAACAAGGCAAATTGAGGGGCTAAAAGACAACTTACCTGAGATCCTGAATAGTAAGCAGAAGTGGGGCCAATAGCAACCATTTCTTTGAACAAAGTTCTCATCTTTCAAGATCACCCACTCTCCCAACATAAAAGGTTCACTCATCCCTGTCAGTTCTGTCTTTCATAGGTCACTTCAAGCTACCCTCTTTACCAGGCAGCACCAATAGGGAGGTGGTCACTAGGAATTCTTCAAAGCAAAGCCATGGCCTCCAGTGTGATCTCTACTTCATCAAAATGTCTCTGGGCCCATGCGAATCTATATAAGAATGTGTTTATGTAACGCTTACTGGTGTGGTGGAGGAGGAGGAAGAAAGCAAGCGGCTCTAGGAAAAGCCAGGTTTTAAAATGCAGGGGAAGAGGGAAGGACGTGGGCTAAGGCCTGAGGGGAAGAAGTGAATGTTCAGTGGTGACAGGTGTGCGGAAGTGAGGGCCAAATGTCCTCAGTTGAATTGAAAGAAAGTAACCTCCATACAACTTCTGGAGGACTGACATGGCAGGAGTCAAGGAACAGTATTTTTCACCCTCAGACTAGAAGTGCCCATGGCGACATGGGATTTACACAAGTTCAGATATAATTACAGAGCAGGGAGTCTCAGCATTTCAAAATAACCCTCTGGCAATGCCAAATCATAACATGCATGCTGCCAGAAGGTTCTCCCCTCCCTTTAAGCTATTACCGCCTAAGGTCTGGTCCAACTGTTTAGTTTTGGCATAATATGCTCTAACATATCATGCCCCTAGGGCTGGCATTTGATTTCATTGCCAAGTCTTCTATGAATAAGTAACTGGAGGTTCCCTGAATCCAAAAATAACCCTTGGCTCATTCAAAATCACGTAAAACAAGCCAACAAAAGCTGATGTCTGTCAGTCTCTCAGGTACATGTCTTATCAATCTATGCTTCTTCCCTCCCCCACCCACCATCTCGCTGTGAATTGATTTAAAAACAAAACTAATGGGATCACACAACATCTATTTATTAAAAAGTATTTATGAACTTTCTTTTTTTTTTTTTTTGCCTACCAGGGCAATGAAAGGTTATGTACAATTAGTTGTAACGATTAAGCACAAAAAAAAAAAAAATTAAAATAGGCTAAACAAAAAAATCCAAAAAATCCACCAAAGTCCTGGTAAAAGTGTAGTGTAGTTTTTACTGCCTGTCTACAATTCAGTAGGAATTGAGTCAACCTGACCTTTTTTGGAAGTTCTGCAATCAAGGTGCTGCTACAGAAAAGGTCCTGTCTTATGTACCCACCAACAAAGCTTCTCTTGGTGGTGAGACATTCAATAGGCCACCTGATGTGGATTGCATGTAAGTATCAGGCTCATACAGGAGAATGTGGTCTTTCAAATATCCTGGCCCCAAGCTGTACAGGGTTTCATAGATGAACCAGCATCTTGAAATAGCCTTGGGAACAAATTGGAAGCCACTGTAGTTGTTTCAAGACCATGTTATATGATCACTGAAGCACACACCAGACAATAGTCTGGCCACTGCATTTTACCCCATCTGTAGTTTCCAAACAGTTTTCACAGGCAGCCCCATATATAGGGTGACCATATGAAAAGGAGGACAGGGCTCCTGTATCTTTAACAGTTGTACAGAAAAGGGAATTTCAGCAGGTGTCATTTGTATGCATTCACCACTTGGTGAAATCCTCTGTATCACAACAATTAAAGCTGCAGGAGACGTCCTCTTTTGTATCTGCTCACTCTAGTATAGCTCCTTCAGCTTTAACTGTGGTGATGAAGAGGGAATTTCACCAGGTGCTGCCTGCATACAAATGACACCTGCTGAAATTTCATTTTCTATGCAACTGTTAAAGACACAGGAGCCCTGCCCTCATTTTCATATGGTCACCCTACCCATATGGAGTTCATTAAGATAATGCATCACTTACAACTGCCGATATACAGAACAATTTATGTCACTGATAACTGAAGAAAAAAAGCCTAGCCAGCTTATCTGATGCATATTGTTAGAATCTAAGGGGAATACTGAGGGAGAGTTGGGTGTATCGGAAAGGACTTACCTATTATCTTCCTGACAGAAGAGGTGAGTCAAAATCTTGATTTGGAAGACAGAGGGAAATACTATTACCTGACATTAATTTTTTAGCATGTCTCAAATAGAGATTCTTTTAAGAACATAAGAAAAGTCAATGCTGGATCAGACCAAAGGCTTATCTAGTCCAGTGTTCTGTTCCCATTGTAGCTAATCCCAGTGGGAAACTGACAAGCAGAACATGTATGCAATAGTACCCTCCTGCTTGTATTCCACAACTGGTGTTGAGAGGCATACTGGAAGTAATATACAGCCATGAAGTATCTTCCATTAAATGTGTCTAATCCCGTTTAAAGCAACTGGGCTCTACAATTAAAGCCTTGAAAGGCTGAATGTGACCTGGGCTGCAAGTTGCACACCCATTTCAGGGGATGATCCAAATTTATCTGCCATTCAGATTCTAATTCCTTATTCAGCCTGGAGTTTAGGAACTAGAAACCAGTGTTAGTGTCATAGCCCAACCTATATACCAATTGCCATGGTGATTTGCTTACCTGTCTAGGTAAGCCTGGCGACGCAAAGGATCTTCCAAACAAGGGTTAAAGTTAAGATTGCTATAATGGGATGTATTTTCTGTTAGTCTGATGCTGTATGCACAAGATTAAACCTTTGTACACTGAATTATTGTAAATGAAATGGGGTGGTAATGCTATTAACACTCTCCACCCTCCCTTAGGTTTATGCCCCACATTTCCACAGAACTCAAGATGGTAACAGCAAGGTTATTGCATCTTGTACTTTTAGACCATGCCTTGGCATCCAGCTATTAAGGGTTAATTTTGGTTGACTTTAACCAAAGCTGTACTTTTAAAAGGTTGGAAAAGTTTACCCTCTAACCATCATGAATGAGTACAGCATGCAAGATCATGCACCCTACATTTTCTCCTACTTTAATTTGGTGAGGATAGTCATGATACTTTCATTCACCCTCATGACAGCAGCTACTCTCCAGTGCCAAATATATATAGACTTGATGTGGTTAAAATACGGTAGGCATGGTTGGGACCCTGCTCAGGGCCCACAGTACAGCAGAGGCCCTCCTCTTCACCACTGCAACCTGCTTCTTGCTATGGCCCAGACCATGGTAGTGGTGAGAAGAAATAACGGTAGATTCCATTGCCTGCTTACTCACTGGGGCTGTTCACATAATACAACAGCCCATTGCGGGTTATTTAATCCATGGTGAGGCTGGGCTGCATGAGGCAGCCATTTTGAATATGCCACCCCTGCTTGAAGATATATTGCCCATGGGCCCTCAAAAGCCTGGACCCTACACTACATGTGGAAGCCTTCTTGCCTGAGGCCATGCCAAGTACAGACCTGCTGTGGTGGATTTGCTAATGTGCCACCTACGCTCAGGCAACAAAGGTCAGCTCTGCCCCTTGTCCAGGAGCAACAACAATGATTGGGGCTGATCTGTAGTCTGGTAGAAGAAGCTTAAAATATAGCTATGCTCTCCTCTCCCAATTATGTATAGCTCAAATTAAAAATTGAAGGTACAATAAATACATGGTGGCTACAATTTTAAGAGTTGCACTCTGGTAGATCAGCTGCAGTGTTTTCTACAGACAGGACTACACCATTTTGACAGTGGAATACTTAGTCTGAGGAGAGCTGGGCTTCATAGAGGATTGAGAAGAGGGCAGGTGGCATAAAGTCAGAGTGACTGCTTTCAGGACTATCTGGGGAGAGGATAACCAAGGAGAGACAAATAATTAAAGATTGCAGGCTGTCCTTTTAATACATCAGGAAAAAATCTTTTAAAAAGTAGGATAATATATTTAGTAGGACCAAATAAAAGGACAAAGTAGTGAATAAGATTTCAACATCCCCAGAACTCTTCTTCAAGCCTAATTAGAGTGGCCATATGAAAAGGAGGACAGGGCTCCTGTATCTTTAACAGTTGTGATGAAGAGGGAATTTCAGCAGGTGTTATTTGTATATGTGCAGCACCTGGTGAAATTCCCTCTTCATCACAACTGTTAAAGATACAGGAGCCCTGTCCTCTTTTGTATCTGGTCAAGAGGCATACAAATGACACCTACTGAAATTCCCTTTTCTATGCAACTGTTAACAATACAGGAGCCCTGTCCTCCTTTTCATATGGTCACCCTTCTTCAAGCTAAAGGTTAAACAAAACAATAAAACAAAAAAAGGTCGGTGGGGGGAGAAAAAAGAAGGGCATGGTGGGAAAGCATCTAAACTGACAGTCTGTAACAGTGTTAACACAGAGCACAGGAGTCAAATTTAATTAGGTTAAAATTGTGCTGGGTGTAAAACAGACTTCAGCTCGCTTATTACTTAGATGATCCTTATAAAGTTTTGTGGAGTAAGCCTAGCTCTGTATTGCTGAGATAGGCAGATTTTGAGTCCTAATTGTCATCCTACACTTAGCCCGAGAAGCAAGAGACAAGGACGATCTAGGACAACAATGGTTACTTTACTTAGGGCTGGACTGGTTATTAAAAGGGGCATTATTTTAATGGACTCAGAACCCTATAATCCAATTGTAATTACTTGGGTACAATTATATACCAGCCTTCCTCAACCCGGAGGGTACCAGGTTGGGGAAGGCTGTTTTATATTGTGTTTATCTTGATTCCACCCCCACCTTTCTCTTCTGCATAAATAAATTGCTTTCTTTCCCCTATTATAGAAATGATGTGTTCCCCCCCCACATTCTTTTCACCCTACTCCCCCACCCTCCCACAGTTGGAAGAAGTGGAGGAGCCATCGTTTCAACAAAAAACTATGTACAAGTAGTATAATGTAATACATTCAAATGTTTCTTTTTTTTATCAAGGCTGCTGGATTGGGAAAGCTAACCTCACTCATCAGATAAGAGTAGAAATCTCCATATTCATACACCCGCAATTGACATATAGATGGAAGAAATTTCAAATTTAGTAAAATGAGCCTATAATGTATGTATGTACGTACGTACGTACACACACACCCCAAAAGGAAGCAAGGGAGCACCTGCCTTGTGATCTGAAACTCACATGTGAATGAGTATTCTCCAGCGATGGTTATTTTTTAATATACCATTATCCAAGAGAAACAACAAATCTTGGATATAGGTCTGCTGATGTAAGGGAACACATACTCCTAAGCCTCTGCAATTGGCCAGAGGGTTCTGGGCTACTAAAAGGATGCACTTTATCCCTTTCAGGGAGAACAGTGGCATGTGTGTAGGGTACCACTTTGGTGGGCGGTACCTCTGCTCCAACCATTAGTTCCCATTAAGGAAACATCCACCACCTATTCTTCATTAGCCAGCAATCTGCTTAACAAAGGATATAGCTGGCATGGCTTGGCCAGCATTCATAATACAAAGATAGGCAACATCTGTGTTTGTATTATTACAAAGGGCTGAAAACTTTCCTACCTTGGTCACTTAGTTCTTTATATGAACATGACAAAGCTGTGTGGGTGATTACTATTGCAGAAAGAAATGGAGACGCTGCGAACTACCTCAGGTAAGAACTTGCTAAAAGAACCATCTGCTTTGCATAGGTTTGGTCATTGCATGAGTCTCCAACACTGACTAAAATTAGGACATTTCATTTGGCTTAGATCAGGGGTGCAAAAATGTTTGGGGTGGAGAGCCAGATTGCCCTGCTCCTCATGAATGAATGTCATCAGAGGCATGTCTCTGCCTCTGACGTAACTCCACTTTTTTCTTCATGCTGAAAGGAGGCACAGAACAATGCCACCACACAACATGGAAAAAGCCCAGGTTGCCCCTTATCCCTACTGCTATCTCACATCAGAGATCGCTGTGGGAATGGAGGGCATTGGGACTTGCCTGTGTGGGTAAGAGTGGCCACATTCCTCAGTGTGGGCAAGTCAGACCCAGGCCATCTAGCATCCCTCTTCCAATCTCTGATCTGAGAACAAGGTTAACAATGGAGGTCTACTGGTGCATGCAAGCAGGGGAATCCTCGCTGTTAACTTAGAACAGAGAAAGCAGCAGGGATGTTCTCTTAGGGGATTCCCTCAGTGGGTGGTCCAGGCAGGATTTTGGTTCCCTACAAGCCAGAAGTTCTGCACCACTGGTTTAAATGGAGGAACTCTACTCTGTCAGGTTTAATAGAACAAATCTGGGATGAGATTTGTCACTGGCTTTCCCAGGTCTCAGGCAGAGGTCTTTCCTGGTCATTGCTATTTGAAATCTATTAAATGGGAGATGTCAAGGACTAAATCTGGGACATTGCACATGGAAAGCATCTGTTCTATCAAGGAGCTATGGTCCCTCTGCAAAGAAGATCCAACAAGCCCATGGCAGCTATTGTGAAATTAACTGAAACAATAATTTATCCTAACTGAGGATACAATAATTTGCTACTATCTGATGGTCATGCTGCATGGGTTCACATGATTGGAGAGAGAAAATAAGCCACAAAGCCATGAGTTCTGGAGTGGTTTGTAAACCATCCTGTCCCCTACCTGTGCCAGCTTCAGACATCATGACAACCTGTGCCCAGTGAGGATATTTATGGAAATTAGGAGGCTACTCAGTTGTGCAAACCTGTTCAATGTGTGACAAGTCCTTCAAGGGATGAACGGGATGAAATCTTTATTGCTAAAAGCGATACGCCATCACAATTTAACATAGTTAAAAAATAAAATACAAGTAAAAAGACGAGCTTGTACGTAAATGGAATAAAAATAGATAATAAAAATAAAAAAGATAAAACAAAAATACAAGAATATAAAAATACAAAATCACATTTACATAAATTAAGAGCGCCACAGTGGGGTACTAGAACAACACATTTAAAAAGGGCAAAATCTCCAGCTCCCCATTACAATACTTGTAAATGGTCTTGATACCTAGCTTTCAACTTACTTGCAGCCAAGGCAAATTTTGCAACCAGAGCAGTAATAAATACATTGTTGCCAGCCAGCAAGGTACAGGTTTGCTCAAGGAAAGGTTGGTTAGAAAGGTAGCAAAGAATGTAATCGAGATTTTTTTGTCTAGGGATGTATATAAAGGGCATCACAACAGATAATGTTGAATGTCCTCCACTTCCCCTGACTCACAGAAGCAGAGTCTTTGGTGCACAGTGGGGTTATTGAATCTTCCTTTTAAATAGGTGGTGGGCATACACTGACACGCAAAGCTGTAAATGCTTTTCTAAATGGTGCCAGTGTAAGATTGATAAAGTACTGCTCCAGCCCAAAAGATGTTTTGTATATAAGGAAGAATATGCCATTTGGGAAAGTAAATGAAGGTCCCACCATTTGGAATCAAGATAAAAAAATTCTTTGATAAGTTGATTGACTCTGTTAGAGGAATAGTTTGGTAGAGCTTCCACATTAATCCTGTAACGATAAAGTATCATACTGACTGAGTTTACCCAAGAACTATGAGACAAGGATTGTAATTGCTCTAGCATTTTTTGGGGGGGAGCTGGGAATCACTCATGCTAGCCAGCTTCAACCAGAATAGGGCTAGTGCAACATGTGCATGTTTGAATGGAGATTAGCCAGGTTTTGGCGGTGGCCAGGAGTGCATTTGCACAGTTAAAGCTAGTGCGCCAGCTGCACCCATTCCTAGAGATGTCGGACTTGGCCATGGTGACACATGCCTTAGTTACATCCTGGTTGGATTACTATAACGCACTTTACGTGTGGCTGCCTTTAAAGAGTATTTGAAAACTCCAGCTGGTTCAAAGAGCTGCAGCCAGATTGTTGACCAGGGCTGGTTACAGGGAGCATACAGCTCCCTTGTTAAAACAGCTCCACTGGCTTCCAGTCTGTTTCCGGGCACAATTCAAAGTGCTGGTTATGACCTATAAAGCCCTATATGGCTCGGGTCCAGGTTATTTGAAAGACTGTATTCTCCCTTATGAGCTTGCCCATACTTTGAGATCTTCTGGAGAAGCCCTTCTTTCAGGCCCACCATCTTCACAGGCGCGCTTGGTGGAAACATGGGAGAGGACCTTCTTGATGGCTGCTCCAATGCACTAGACTGGCTCCCTCCTTGATGGGCTTTCGGAAGCAGGCTAAAACTTGTTTGTTCCAACAGGTCTTTGGAGAGTAATTTTGTCTTCCATCTATGTTAATGACTTATCATTTTGTTGTGTATTTTAAACCTTTTTCTTTTTTTTTACTTTTCTTTTCCTAGGTTTAACAATGTATGTTTTAAGACTGCCTTGAGGCTCAGTATTGGGCAAAAGGTGGGATACAAATATAATAATAATAATAATAATAATAATAATAATAATAATAATAATAGCCCTGTTTCAGCCCTTAAAATGGGGGCAGGCATTCCTTTGGGGACAACCAGCAACAGTTTTAGAAAAGAGTTCTGCATCACTTCAATGGTGAAAGCATTACTGTATCCCCAGATCTCTGTACCATACAATAATTGTGGCACAATCTTCTTTCGGAATACCTTAACTGTGAGAGCAACCAAGCTCCCCCCCATGAAATCTGGAGAACCATAATAAAGAATGAATAGAATGGGAGGATTTCAATTTAACTGTGAGGAGGTGTGGCTTCAAGACAATTTTGAATTAAAACCCAAACCCAAATATTCAAGATACTCCTATATAAATAGTTGCATCACTCTACAACTTGCTTCCCCAAATTGTGTGGTAGCAGATTATACTGATAATTTTTTCATCCTAGTGTGCCAAATATGGCAAATTTCTATGTGAAATCTAATATGAGGAGTGAAGTGTGGGTAGTACATCAGAGATAATATTGTTCACCACAGTTTGTTCATATGGTTGGCAAATGTATTACCACATTTGCTCTTTTTGGCCAGGATAAAGCTTGCACTCTAAAGAGGTTAAATACATCATGAAAATTCAAATTACTAAATGAGAAGAGATACATCATGAAAATTCAAATTACTAAATGAGAAGAGAAATAATATAGTACAAAGGACAAAGTTAGTGGAGCGGGACTTGGATTCTTGGTCCATGGAAATGTCAATGAGCCCTTGTATGCATTGCACTGTTTATCATACAGGCACAAAGTGACCTCCACGACGCAGCCTTTCCCACCTAGAAAGAGAATATTGCTACAATATAAAAGTGTACCTCCAGATAGTTTTATGGCACTATTACAGTTGCTGGCTGTCTATTTCTTTGTTAAGTGGATTGTTAGTTAATAGAGTACATAGTGGTTATGAGATGGTTTCCTAATAGTTTGAAACCTGTGTTTTTGAATGAGACATCCACCAGTAATTAGAGAAGATGGCGCTCTGCCAGCTGAGGGGAGGTGGCAGACCTGCGTGTTCTAAGGGGGAGAGAAAGACACAGCAGAAAAAGCACTTTGCAGTGGGAATGGGGTTACTGCACCACTGCTTTTCCATTTCTCTTCAGAGTATCTTCCAATCTTTTACGAATGCCTGTTTGACTCTACTGGCACACTGCATGTATATTTGTAAATAAAACAATACTATGGAGTTACCTTAAATTTTCAGAGGTTTCTCACCCAAAAAGGAGCTAATAATAATGTATTATAGTGCTGTGCCTGTAATATCTCAATAATCAAAGTGCTGAATGTGTGCCAACAGGTTTTTGAGCCACACAGATTTGAAAAGGTTTGATAACTAAAAATGTGAATTTTGTTCTCGTCATGTTCAATTGCATAAGTCATCGCAACATTCATGTGGTAAAGGGGAGTTTGTTCATATCATAAACACAGCTTAAAGTTAACAATCCTATGTGGGATTGCCTTGGCAAGAGGTGTGAGAACATGAAAGACACTGTGGTCAAGGCTGCCAAAAATTACAGTATCAATGATATCTAAGGCAGACTATGTTTTAATACCATAAACGTAGATTAATGGAATAATATTTTAACCATAATGAATTGTCACTTATTTTTATTATGAAATGTAAAGATTCCATAAAAGTACTTGAAATAAAAAAAATGCATTGTCTTTATGTCCGATCTCATCTTTCTCTTTTGCAACAGTACAATTTATGCATGTTGATTTGGGAATAAATCCAGCTGTGTTCAGTGGGATTTACTCCCGTTTCATGAGGATTGCAGCCGAAATGCGGAGGTCACCCCTTATGAAGTCGGGTTGGTAGAGAATTTAGATACATTTATTACACCTAGCTTCGGTTTTGGCGTTAGCCCTTGTTTCCTTCTGTACCACCTTTAGTTGCCCGGATATAACGCATCGAGCGACCTCAACCATAAACCCAGACTCTATCCCGTTAATCCCGGGTCTACCCGCCGCAAATGCTTCGTCCTTAACCTCCCGGTGGTTGCCATAGTGCCGCCCCCCTCCGCGCTTAGGGCGGTAGCCCCCGCCTCCGCATGGCTGTGCGCGATGACGTACGTTGACGCAGACGGCGGGCGTGCCGGCGGCGGTGGCTCGGGGCCCCTCCCCCAGAAGATGGCGAGTCCGTGCGGGCGGCAGGAGTGCTCCATCGACAGGCGCGGCTTCCGCCACCAGCTCGACTCGTGGCGACACCGGCTGCTGCGCTGTGTGGGTGAGGGACCGAGAGGGGGAGGGGAGCGGAGCATGTGGGCGGAGGGGAAGCTAACCGCGGCGTGACCCCCCCCTCCTTCCCCTCAGCACATAGCGAGGGAGAGCGAGCCGCGCCCCTCCCCCATCCACTCTTTCGTTCGCCGACTGGCCGCGCGCGCGCTCCCTCCCTCCCGCGCGGATTAGCCGCTCCTCACGCGCTCCCCAACCGCCCCCTCCTCGCGCCTCACGGAGCAACCGCGGCCTAGGCTCCGCCCCGCCCACTCCGGCCTGGCCTCTCTTCTCCCTCCCCCGCCCCCCTCTGGGGTGGGGGAGGAAGAGGGCTCTTTGTTTGGGGAACGGGGTGGGCCGGGCTGTGTCCGCCGGAATGGGTTAAGGAAGGAAGTGTTTAGGTGAGCCCCGCCATGGCTGTGTCCGCTCACGGTGAGAAGCTGATGCGGTTTTGGAAAGTTACCCTTGATGGGATGATTGTAGAGTAGGATTGTTCCGGGTGACCACGCCCCTCTCCCATTCCCCGATTTTTACGAACGGATCGTCACCTTTTATTTATCTGGTCCTTGTTTTCCTCTTCTTAGCCAAATTATGTCCGTGGCCAAGCAGAACAATCTTGCTCCATTTAGCCACTGAATAGTGGGGGTGGGGGTGGGGTGGGGGTCTAAAGATCACAGGCACTGACTGATCCTGATACGTTAAAGCTTAATCACCCTGATGTATCTTGATGGAAACCTAAACGTATTCCCCAAACCCTTTAGATTTCAAAGATGTTCACATTGCTAGGTTTTTCAAGAGAGTAACTTGTGTTGGAATCATAACCTGCTAGGAATAATGCCATCGGCTTTTGTAAAACGGATGTAGATGAAAAGGTGCACAAAGTTAGGGAGGGGATGTTCTCTACAATAATGGTAATTTTTAAACTTTAACTTTAATGCCTTATAAAATAATATAGTCTTTCAATACTTAAGAGTGTCTGTTGCCTATTTAGCAGTGCGATCCTATACACCAGTATGATCCTATACACATCTACTGTGGGCTAAATCACATTGAGATCAATGGGACTTATTCCCAGGTTAATTTGTGTAGGATTATGTCCTAAATAGTGTTTTTAAAATCCCATATACTTTTGGTAATAGTACCTTCCCTGCCTTTCAAGATAATGCATCTATTAAAACACTGTGGTCCACTTTATGCTACTATATTTACAGTACAACCTTATCTATGTTTATTTGAAAATAATCCCACTGTATTCTTACTTCCAAGTAAGTATGTGTATGTTGTTTTATTATCCTAAAACAAAGGAAGATGTATTTATTTTATAAGGAGCAGGGACAGTAGAAGCAGATCATTTTAAACCAAGCCTTGTTTCCTAGACAGCAAAGGAAGCATGCTAGATCATGTTAATTCTAAGCTTGCAGGTCACCCTCCAGATCTGTCCCTTTGCATGTGAATATATTCATTGCAATTTAAACACCACCACCCAATTCTTGCTTAGGCAGTAATCCTTTTTATAACCATGGTCAGCAATTATTCAGTATAAATTTATGGTGATATTTTTATTTTCCCCCCTCATGCACCTGCATTCCCTTATAACAGGCATTTAGACATGTTAAAATATTGGTTATTATGTCTTGTTTAAAGTATGGAACATCTGCTTGTTGTTGCAGTAATATGTAAAGTGACGTTCAGTACACTGTCATCTTTGTTTAACAGTATCAAGAATAGTCCAGTGCTTGGGAGAGTGTACTGTCAACTGCAAACACATATGAGAGATGTGGTTGTTTATGACAAGAAGGTGGTTCAGATGTAACTTGTTGACTAAAAAAAGGCCTCTGTCTTGCTTTTTGGAAAAGCTGCAGGAGATAAAGCATTAGAGTTTCTCTTTGAGGAGATACATGTGTTTAGAGCTTCTGGATACTTAGGTGCCTATCTCTTGTACATCATTTTGATACTTCCTTTGCTTGATGGAATGGAATATGTATTCTTTCATGTAATTTTTTTTTTACTGTAAGTTGTGTTCATGTCCAAATGCTACAGTATACAAGTCTTAACAGTCTCTATTATACAGCTGCTTAAATTATCTCAGGTCATCACAGGTTTCAGATCATTGCTTGGGTTATTATCCCAGTTAGTTTTGGTGGGCATTTTTTTTATCTTTGAAATTCTGTGATTTACAGGGAAAGGAGACACTGATAATTTAATCTGTTTGGACAGAAATGCAAAAGATGTCTGCAAATTCAAAGGAAACATTACATTAGAACACTTCTGTATGGTCTTGGCAACCATAAGTGCTACAGATTTGGAAAAAATGAACATACTAGCCAGGGGGTACATGCATTCTTTCTTCTCCCCCTTTCTGTGCAGCCTCAGTTTCTATTTGGGTGCACTTTCCCCCCTTTTGTGTAAACAAAAGATATGAAGGAAATGACTAAGCTGTGAAGGTTAATCACCTAGTCATCCAGATTATTTTTGGAGGTAAAGTACAAAAACATTTTAGAAGGTCCAAAGTATAATTGTGTTGGTGGTATTTTATCTTGATAGCAATGTACCTAACAGTTTGAACTTCAAATTGATCAGTTTTATGAGGTTTCAGATGTGGTGTTTGCTTCATATGTAACTCCCATAAATTGCCAGGTATAAATGTTGTTTCTATCTTTTCCAGGGTTTTCTTTTGTTATAGAAATGATGTATTTATGAATTCATTTTGATTTCAAATTTAGTAGGAGGGAATATAGGTTTTGAGCAAAACATGTGATGTGCTTTGTATACAGAACTGTAATTTGATTTGGGGTGGTAGGGTGGGCAAAAAGTGATCTGCCTGTGATTTCAGAGACTGTTCCACTAGCACTGCCAGATAGGCTGATAGAACTGTGTTAAGTATGTGTCAGTGGTATCATTGGTCTTACAGCCTTTCCCAGCCTTGAGCTCTCAAGATGCTTTGCGCTACACCTCCCATCAACTCCAGCCAGAAGGATTGATATTTGGAGTGATGGGAGTTGTATTCCAAAACATCTGTAGGGCACCCGGTTGGGGAATGTGGCTATATGCCAACTATTAAGGTAAACAGAAGGAGGTTGGTAATGTTATCAGTGTTAATGTTCTTTGGCTTGGCTGAAGTAAAATCATATTAGAATTTTATTATAATCACTTTGTCTAAACTTGTGTTCCAAAGCATTTTATAATATAATTATTGGAGCAGGCAAGGTAAAGACATAACCATGTACTTTTAACAATAAACGCCTTAAATTTTAGTAGTAAACGGGTTCTTAAATATGATCAAATTGGTTCTTTAGGTAAAATTATATTTAACCAAAGTTCAGCTGCAGGTCTTAAAAAGTGAATGGGACACTTGCTCAATCTATTCTTAGTAAAATCTGTCCTGATTAAGAGAAGCTCTACTGTTCATAAATTGGAAGGAATTACTGTGACTTGCTTGACTTACATTGTCAAAAACAGGATTATTTGCTTGGATGCCAAACCCACAGATTAAGTTTGAAATGATAACTGCTTTGCTAGTTAACAAATATCTGTGCTCTATGTATTGCAATAAAAAGTGCTGTAATAACTGTGTTACATGCCACAATAATCCAGATTTTGATCTGTACATTGAAACCATATTTCAGTGAAGCAATATGGCTCTAAGGGGAAATTGCAGATTAATAAAATAACGATTATAGTTTTGATTTCTGTTCATGTTTTTTAAACTTGGCTTTTTGTAGTTGGTATGGATCTTATCAATTTGGAACATTAGGAGGAAATATCAAGTTCAGTTTCAGTTTGAGGTCTGATACCTAGAATTGGTATACTTCATAACTCAGGGAACAAAGTTCACAGGCTTTGTTTTTATGGAGCAAAATGCTACCTTACTGTTGCTCCTAGTAGTGTTTGAAAGTAATTCACAGAATATCTTTTGTGTTACCATATATATGAATATCCCTGCCAGTGCAGTGTTAATGTTTATCTATAGTAGCCTTCATAGGTGACATCCATACCTTTCTAGCTCCAGATCCTAAAATCAGTAGTCCTTCCATGAAGTTGGAATAAAGAGCTTGAAATTAGGACCACAGTGAAGATGAGAAGAAATTCTCATTAAGTTCTTTGGTAAAAATAAAAACATGTGCTGAGAAAAAGGTAGCTATTTCCTGTTGACTCTTTTGTGAAAGTACGTTTGTATGTGGTGTTTCTTCTCATTAATACACAAGCTAATATTTGGGTTCAGCTGTTTTTCTTTCTCTAGCAGTTCTACTAAATGACCCCTGAAACTACTTTTTATACTTCTCTAAGCAGTAAAGGAAAGGTAGCCTGATAAATCTCAGTGTGCAAACATACAGCACTTTACTGGATTGGGGTCCGAACCTTTTTTTAAAATGATGACACCCTAGAAAATGAGACATTATTGTTATGATTATGCATTCTATTATGTGGATTACAAATCAAACTTGGAACTTTGTAGCTGGGTGTCCAAGTATAGTTTTTTCCTGTCTTTTGTGCATCATTGTACTGTATCACTTTGCAATGCTAGGCAATGTATGGAAGTTAAAATATGAGACCTGAGCACACTAAGCATCATGATAGTTAAAATGTGCTTGACAGCTAGAACACTTTATTTCCTAGATGTAAGTTAGTCATGCTTATTTCTTTGAATTTGGCTAGAGGCTGCTTCTGTGGGCTCTTGTTTGTTGAGCTTTCTGATTGCACAGGGCTTTGCAGAGCAGAGAAAAATGTTAAAACAATGTAAATGTTGCACAAAATGCACAATATTTTAGGGATATGTGTGTCCTCTAGCTGCAGAGCACTTGTTGGATGGCTTTGTGCATGCTGCTGTTTTCTCAGCTATAGTTATATGAATAAAAGTTTTCTTTCATTATGTCTTGTTATGAAGGGTGCACATGTATATAAAGCAGCTTTCCCCTTTAAAATACACAGAAATGGTAACTGAGAAAACGTTTGAGCTATCTGTACTTTTATATAAAATATCTCTTATATAGCTGCCCTCAGACCCAAGATGGCTTTGGGTAAGTTGCATGCATGGATATCTTATATTTACCCTCATTGTGTAGGGTTTTCTGTGGCTCATGTACAAAACATCTCTCCTGGAATCTTCTACAGCTTATGTTCTCAAACATGTGCTAAAAAAAGGCAGGGACGCCTTTTTAGGCAGGAACGCCTTTTTTTAATTGTACAGTTAAATTTTTCTTTGTTTAAACAAACATTTGCCAGATGGTATATGCTAAACTATATGCTTTGAACGTCGTCCAAATTATACTTAGTAGTTACAGCATTCGTGTATGTTGTCAGAGTGCAGTGGGTGTTAAAACTCTGAAACGGACTCTTAGCAGCATGACATTGTTAGCTTGCATGTTTATTCCAATTTCCTTGGCTGAGGAAAAAAGTAAGCTACACATTTCTGACCATGAAGTTTTGTAGGCCATTCAGATTACCATTAGACAGGTCTGAAACATAGTCATGTGGCATTAGTTTTTCTGGACTAAATTCCAGAATCTCTGACCAAGAAAGATTTTGTAAGTTATATCTACTTAATTCTTTTGGTTCTAGTTGTTTAATAAGTTTTTTTTTTGCATGTGGAGAAATTCTGTTGGGGAAAGAGGATTGGGAAGAACTGTAATTCTATGGCAGGGGTGCACAACCTGTGACATAAGGGCTGCATGCAGCCCCCAAGCCCTTAATTGTGGCCATCCACGGCTTACTCGATCCTGCTGCTGACTAATTCCCAACATTGGTGACATTGATACAAAGAAAAATCTGTATCATGATCACTGGTGTGTGTTCACGAGCACATGAGTGTATAAGTGTGTGTGCAGCCCCCAACCCCCAAGCTAGCTAATGGTTATGCACCCATGTTCTATAGAGAAGAAATGTATTCTTTTTCGTGACCACTGGAAAGCCAACCGAAACTCCTCCCACTTTTGCAATTATCGTAGAAGCATTCATTCAGAAATAAGAGATTATTCTGAGTAAAGCAGCTCTATTACATTTTTCTTCCTTGTAAGTACTGGATTTAATTTCTAATTCTCACTTAGAGGAAGACCAATCAGAGAAAAGTTGAGCTCTACCAATTGGCCAGACATCTAAGTAGAAAAATACAAAGCTTAATATACAGTACATTTTTGTTTGTTCTTTTAGCAAAGCATAGAAAAATAAATAAGTGTACCTATCGATTTTTTAGTTAGTTTTTTAATTGGAATATGCATCTTTTGCTTCCTCACCATCCTTGCTCTGTCTTTCTGATGTTTCCTTCCTCGTCATCCTATTTCCCTTTAGATTTCTAATTCTTCTACTTCATCTTCCATGTTTAGTTCTCAACTTTTCCCTTCAATATTATATCATGTTTTAAACTCTTTCCCCCTTACATCTGCATACCTAATTTCTTTGCGCGATCATACGGCCCACTGCCTGCACGTACCAGTGAGGTGGGCCATGGCATGTGACTGTGTGTGTGTGTGTGTAGCCATTTTGAATATCCAGCACCCGGCTGCAGCTTGTGTATTGCAAATCCAGGGACTGTGGGTTATGCAAGGGTTAAACTACTCATATAGCCCACAGTCCCCAGCTTTGCATGACACAACAAACTGTGGCCGGGCTTTGAATATGCAAATCCTGCGAGATGTGCACCATGGTTGACACACAACCCATGGTGGGTTGTTTTGATCACAGCTGCCCACCATGGCTTAGTTTACCTGTGGGAGCTGTCATGTCAGGTGCTCCTGGGTGCCATTTTTGCATGGCCCCTAGGCTTGTCAGACCATGCAAACCCAGGTGGCAGAGGGTGTTTAAGAGTTAGACAAACCTCAAATAACCTGTGGATTGTTTTAGGGTTATTCAAGAATTGTCTAACCCTCAAACAGCTGCTTCCTGTGTTCGTACGACAACAAGCCATGACATGCTGGGTACCCACAGGCACCATACAAAAAATGGTACCTAGCATGACACAACAACTCCTACAGATAAATTAAGTCAGAGGTCTCACCCAGTTTGTTTTAGTTATAAATAAAGCAATATGTTGATCCTGGAAACTTGCTTCTTCAGCTGCTATGTGACTGGTAAATGCTTTGTTTAGCACAAAATCTTTGCTTGCTGTAGAAGCCAAACTTTAAAAAACCATGTTGAGGGAAAGACTTAATATAATAGTATGGTTTAAATTATTAGTCCGATAAAAAGATTTTAAAGATGTGTGTGTGTGTGTATGTAGGGGTCCTTTAAGAGTAAATGAAAATTGATTGGTGGTACAAAGCCTTATTTGCCATGGCAAGTTTTGCCTAGCGCAGTGAAAGGCTTTATTGTTTTCTACACTTTTACTTCTTCTTCTTGATGTCTTCCAGTCCTCTTTACCCACTCCTTCTTTATGTTTCTATGAGCTTTTTCCACTGTGTTGTAGAATTTCATTGCACATCACTGTCACTCTTTCCTGAAATATTATGCATTTTTCTTCGTATGTTCCTAAATCCATTTGTATTTTTGTTCCTGCTAATGTTTGCAGCATTACCCAATGTAGTGCCATCTGTGAATTTTACTAACATGCTGTTTACCCTTTCTTCCAGATCCAGTTTCTGATCCTACTTCCACATTTGGGAGTATGCAAGTGACAAAAACACCTCTTTGCGTAGCTTGACTGGATGCCCCAAGACTAGGATGTTAGTATACTTAAACCATTTTCCTTCCTCTACGATGTTGCCAATAAACTACTTGTACATTGGTTGTTTGGCTATGATTGGCTATTGTGGCACTTTATTAATACAAAACGCCAGTAGTGAAGAAAGTTAATTTATAGAGCTTCTGTAAAGTTTGGCCAAGATGTTCAAAATGTGTGCCAAAAGCTGGGCTCCTAATTAATCTAGATATGATAGGTTCTTGGAAGCACCGACTAGTGTCTGTTCCCATTATTAAGTGAGGATTTTAAAAGCTCAGTATTTTTTAATTAAAATGAATCCAAGTGTACTTAGGAATCTGCTCTTAGGTATCTGCGGGTGTTTTTTTTTTAAAAAGGTGGTCTGATTATAGTATATAAAAAGGTTTGCATTTAGACTATCAGAATTTAGTTTTAAATATCTAAATGAGTGGATATGTATTGAAATGATTCTAGTCTATAGAGACGTAATACCTAAAATATTAAAATAGTGGCACTGTGTTTCATTATTTTTATTTGGTTTCAAAATGTAGTCCCTAGTTGACACTGCAGTCTCCATCTTGAGTAGGAAAATTGTAAATTGTTTGAAAAATTTGATTTTTTTGGTTGGTGTATATATTGACAAAGAACTTAATAATTGGATAGGCATACCTAACTCAGGCCAGTGGTAAAACATGAATCTTCTATCATATTCTAATGTTTCTTTGGCATCTACTAAATGCTAAGCAATTGGTCAGGCCCTTCTTTACAGTTTTCTCAAATATAGTGTAATCGGGGTTTGCTAGTGACTTTGCAGGGATGTGTCTGCTTGCCTCTCTTTCCAGTCCTCCACCAATCTTTTAAAAGCCTGAAGTGAAAGAGAATGCAAGTATACAGGAAGCTACAATAGCGTTGTGCTGTGCTAACTAAAAACCGCAGGGATAGTAATAGAGATAGGAGAGAGGCAGTGCAGTTCGCCTGAGCAGGTGAGGGGCTGCAGTGCATTTTGCTACTTGGCTGCTTATCCAGGAACAGTTGCTACTTATGAACCTGCCTTGTTCTTTGACTTACTATTAATTCATTTAGCCACGTACTCACGGGCAGAAGTCCTCCAACAACAAACACAGAGATCCCCCTCCCCCCAGCACTACTGTCTGCTATCTTCTAACTGGAGATTGAACCTAGGACCTTCCACATGCAAATTGTATGCTCTTCCACTGAGCATTGTCCCCTCATTCCAGAATTTAAAGTCATATGTCTCTTAGCAAGGCATATTTCAATTGTAATCCGACCTCACATACTCTTAAGTGACAATTGTATTTCTAGACTAACAATTCGGATAGGCAAGCGGAAAATTTTAATGGCTGAATAAAGTTAATTGGGAATATTTAAGTGAATTTGATGTAGTGTGGGGTAGGTATCAATAGTAGCTATTGTATATTTTGGCTGTACTGCTTTTAAGAACACTACCTTTTAAATTGATGCAGAAATATTTGGGGACCGAAATCCTAGGTTGACATTATATTTAGCTATTACAGTTGGGTGGTGTGTGCTTTTGCCCTCCCTTACCTCCCTGGCTTAATATTTTGTCCATTTGTCATGGTACAAGTTGATTGCGAGCTCATGTAAGCCAGATTTTTATGATGGGAGGGATGCAATTAGTTATTTTTGTTGTTCCCTGATATAATTGTGTAAATTTACAGAGTAGTGTTCTGTTGTGTTGCTTTAAAATCAGTCACAAAACACCCCTCTCTAATCTACTCTGTTTGGAAGTGCCTGACAGGAGACTGTCAGGAGAATGAAAGATTGTATGGGGTAAGAAGGGCAAGTGAGGAAAGCAGTAGATAAGTAGTAGATAAGCAGAAGTGTGATGAGGATGAAAGAAGCTGCGACATAAATGAACAATGTGGGGCAGCCCTCCCGTGAAGCAAGGTGAGGAGCCTGCATCAGGTAGTAGAGTGGGAGGAGTGGTGAATTATGCCACTCCGCACCCCCAAGGAGGGCCTGCTGTCTTGCCACCTCCAGTGAGTGTTCTGGAGAGCCCTGCCAACTACTCCCCTGCTGTGGCATTTGCTGCAGGAAGAGAGTGGCCAGTGGGGCTCTCTGGAGCAGCTGCCCATGCTCTATTTCTCTCGTTGCACACTCCGTTTACTTTTGCCATTGTGGCATTGGCTCTATGAAGAGCTACGCAGTTAGAAGAAGTGGAAGTGGGACTCTTGGAAGAGCTTTCCCATGTCTCTTGAGAGTCCTGCAGCCACTTCTTTTGGCCATGCAGCTCTCCCATTCGGCTGACGTGGCAGCAGTGGCAATGGCAAAGGGAAAGGAGGCACATAGCAAGGAAATGGATGAACGATGTGGCAAGGGTGCGATGGGGTGTCATGCTGTGGGAAGAAGTGTGATACAGCAGTGCATATCTCTCCCTCTTTAGATGGTGAGAGAGCAAGAGTAGATAGAAGCAAAGGGTTGTCAATGACTAAAAGAAAAAAGGAATAGGGACAAGCAGGAGAAAGAATGGTCCCAAATGTTTTTTAGGCTGATGCGAAGGCAAATCACTATGGTATTTGACTCTTCTTTTTAGGCTCTGTTGTGCTTGAAGTGTCTCTCAGTGAAAGCATTGGAGGGAAAAGATAAAGGATGAACAGTTTCTTTTACCTTGCCCTACCTTCCTTTCTCCACCCTTCTACCCAGATTGTTTTTTGGGAAGCCCACATGGTTGTGTGTGTGTGTGCACATATAATGAATTTAAAAAGTGGACATTGAACATGTAAGTATGCTTAGGGTGAAGCACCGTAGGACTCGATCACAGCAGAATGTAAAGATCCTCTACCCTTGTGGAAAAATACTGGGGCTACAAATGACTTTCCATCTCCTCCCCAAACTAGTAGAAATGTTGACATTTGGCTGGAGTTAGGCTGAAGAATTCAGAAACTGGCCTGCTGCTTCCTTCTCTTCAGCCTGGAATCCAGGTTTTGGGGGAGTTGGATGTACATCCTCCAAAAAAAGTATTCTAAAGCTTTGAAGGAGGCTGCCTTCTTACAGCTTGCAGGGCCACAGGGTGGGGAAAATAAATTAGGATACACTTTGATCTCCTTTCAGATGCACAAAGGGCTGATCCACAAACAGATCTCTCCACAGAGACATGAATCCAAGTTGACTAGGCTGCTTGCCCCCATAGAGGGAGCTTTGTGTGTGTATATCTGTACATGTGTTACTTCCCTTCAGACTGATGCTGATCATGTGTCACTGGGGGGGACATGTCCAACACATGCATTGGCATCTAGAGTCTATGTCGACTGACATGTTCTTATGAGCATGTTCACGTATTTGGTAGCAAATGCCTGAGAAGGGCTGGTGTCTTCAGTATTTTGTATCCTGTCTTGTCAACATTCATTGAGGAATTACTGTGAAGCAGGTTCTGCTTCTGCACATTGTCCACTTTCAGAGTGGGGTTTGCATTGAGTCAATCTTATCTGCTCCTTGAAATTTATTTCTATTAGTTTCTGTGTTTGTTTCTGGAGGACAGATATACAACTGAGATGAGAGCACATCCCATACTTGGGGGGCAGGGTATATACCTAACAAGGCAATGAGAATTGCAATGTATGACCTTTTCCTGGGTGGATTTGATTTAAATCAATTTGATCACGATTTAAATCACTACTCAGAAAGACTCGATTTAATCATGTGACTCCGCCCCCCCCCCCCAAAAGTGCACTCTTCCTTGCTAAAATGAAACCTTCATCTGGTTGTAAATATTAAGATTATACCAGCAAGAATGAGTCTTTGGTAACTCTGAGTTGTGTAAAAACACAACTCAGAGTTACCAAAGACTCATTCTTGCTGGTATAATCTTAATATTTACAACCAGATGAAGGTTTCATTTTTAGAATAGCAACTTTTCAGATTAGTTTTACAGTTATATCAAAAAAACACTGATTTGGTTATACTATTAGAAACACATCATAGATAGATAATTATGAAATTATTGTGAGGTGAACTATCTCCAGTTCAATAGGTTAATCATTCATATTTGGACAACTTTTCTGCTGTACTTTATTGGAAGGAGAAAAATAATCATACAGAAACCTCTGGAAGAGCATGACATTGTGAATGGATTATTGGAATTAATTTACCAAAAAATTTAAACAGCCTCATGCTACATAATTAAAAACTAATCCTTATTTCATGATGAATAACCTTTGGACTATAATGTATCTTAAATAGAAAACTATCTTTAGATAGATTTTTCCTCAAAAAGTATTTTATTAAAAAAATCCAATTTAAATTAAATTCCTATTTTTTTATTTTTTAAAAAAACCCGTTGATTTTTATCAGCCCTGTCACCAGGCCAAGACTTCTCTTTTTGTTATATTCTTTTAACCAGGGAAGGGAATCTCTGGATGTGTTGGTGTAACGATAGCTTCTATGGATTAATAAATCCTTTCATGTGCGTATGATTCTTTCGTTCCTGTTAAAATCACCATCTGTTATTTATTACATTTTTATACTGCCCCATAGCCAAATCTTTCTGGGCAGTTACTAAGCTTTTGATTTTTAATTACCTTGAGAGTAGCGGTAAGATAAATGCGCATACAAGGCTTCATTCTGGTAACTATACATAAGAAAATTTTAAATAGCAAATTGCTGGCCAGGAGAGAGAAGTACATCCAAGTTACACTCCCATCCTATGCCACTAACTATTTTCTGTCCTTTTGCTGCAGTAGGTAGGGAGAAATGGTCTTTTCTGCTTATTATTTATTTATTTATTTATTTAGAATATTTATATACCGCTCCCCATTGAAAAATTTTGGATAAAATGAACAAGATAAAATGAAGATAAAAACAGAATAAAACAGTTAAATCAAAATTTAAAAGAAGCAAAAACAGAGATTCAAGGCTGCATATTAAGGAAAAGCTTCTTGGAATAAAGATGGTCGGAACCTGCAGGTCGGAGCCTGCAGAGGCAGGGAATTCCACAGGAGGGAATCACCACGCTGAAGGCTCTTCCCCTGGTGGATTCCAGTCGGAGGATGGATCTGTGTGGAACCACCAGGAACATGCCCTCAGATGACCTCAGTGACCGGGCAGGTTGGTAAGGGAGAAGGCGCTCTCTCAGGTATCCTGATCCCAAGTTGTTTAGGGCTTTGTACACTAGGACAAGAACCTTAAACCTGGCCCATTAGCCAGTGCAGTTCCTTCAGCAGAGGAGTTACATGCTGGAAAGGGGCAGCTCCAGACAACAGCCGAGCTGCAGCCTTCTGCACTAGCTCCAGCTTCTGGAGCAGCTTCAAGGGCAGCCCCACATAGAGCGCATTGCAGTAATCCAATCTTGAGGTTACCAGTGCCTGTACCACCGCGGCCAAGCTATCCCTGTCCAGGAGAGGCCGTAGTTGGCGAATCAACTGAAGATGGTAAAAGGCACTCTGAGCCGTGGCAGCTACTTGAGCCTCCCAACAACAGAAATGGGTCTAAGAGTACCCCCAAACTACGAACCTGTTCTTTCAGAGGCAGTGCAACCCCATCCAGAACAGACAATGAGCCTGTCCCCCGGACTCGGGAACCACTCACCCACAGGGCTTCCGTCTTGCCAGGATTCAGTCTCAGTTTATTGGCCCTCATCCAGCCCATTACTGAGTCTAGGCACTGGTCCAGGACCAGCACAGCCTCAACTGATTCAGTTGTCACAGGGAGATAGAGCTGCGTGTCATCAGCGTATTGATGGCATTTAGCTCCATATCCCCTAATGACCGCTCCCAACAGCTTCATATAGATGTTAAATAACACTGGGGACAAGATGGTGCCCTGCGGCACTCCATAGCTCAATTGCCAAGGGGCCGAGGACCCAATGCTACTCTCTGAAAACGACCCCGTAGGTAGGACCGGAACCACTGTAACACAGCTCCTCCGATGCCCATCCCACGGAGTCAATCCAGGATACCATGGTCGATGGTATCAAAAGCCGATGAGAGATCGAGCAGGATTAACAGGGTTGCATTCCCCCTTTTAACTATCTGAGCAGGTTTCATTAATTATGCTTGCCATGACAAGTGTGGCACTACCTTCTGGTAAATGTGACAAGCAATCACTCCTCCCCACTTGGAAGCTGCAGAGATCATCCTGGAAACTTCCTGGTAACCCCAACCTTCTCCCCCTGTTCCAACATCTGGAGAAGGGCTAGGGGTGGTTTGACAGTTGTGCTTGGTGGTAGTAGGACTTGAATAATACTGCTGAATAGTGGACAAAGTCTACGTAGTTGCTGCCTATCTTTTCTGCAGGAGAGAAAGATGGGGAAAACACTTCTTTGGCTGTTCTTTGTCACAGATGCTATAGCTCCTTTGTTGAAACGTGCATGCCCCCTTTTCTCCTGCAGGAAAGGGAGGAGGTTTCTTCAGCCTTTGCTTGCCAAAGAACTGCTGAATGCCTTTGCTGAGTATCCGCTGCAACCAGAATCCTCCTTGCCTATCTTTCCTGCGGGAAATATAGGAGGAGAGGACTTCCTTCATTGGGCAGAAGCCCTTGTTTCAGCTGTCAAGTGGAACCTGGTGATCATAATTTTTGGCTTGACTAGCAAAGCCAGCCAAAAATGGGAGAACCTGGAATAAGAGAATGCTTAAACCCCAATAATTTTAGAAGCACCAGTGGTACTTCTAGCAGTAGAATTCAGTGGCTGAGTTCTACCCTGGCTGTTCAGGGAGAATTTCTCTCCCCACACCCCCTTTGAATCACTGTAATTAAAATAAAAGAAGTAAAGTAGTGTTGTCACCCTGAAAGTGACTGTGTTGGCTAGGGTTGATAGGAGTTGTAGGTCAAAACATCTGGAGGGCTACATGTTGCCCACCTCTAATGTAAAGAATATGCAAATTGCCAGCAAGAGCTTGCTTTTGTGGGTACCTTCTATTTTTGTGGTGTCTGTGCAGTGCCCCATTTGGAAAACTTCTATAGCTGAGGAAGTTTTGGTGAGAACCCTCCCTCACCGTGGAGTAAAGCCCTTGAAGTTGTGGAGCCATTGGCAGACAAGCCTGCTAATGGGGGGTACATGACACAGGTGTCAATGTACCCCCCTCCCTGCCTTGAGGTGTCAGAAACCCTTTCCTTCCTGCCTCGGCCTTTGAGAGTTCCAGAGACTGCTCAAGCCCTGAATTCGAGCTGTACCAACCCACCCACTTGGCTGGCCGTTCAAACTTACAGTAGCAAAGAAGCTATTGAAAAAGGCCAAAGTGGAGCAATTCTCTTCAGAGCCATAGAAAAGGCAGCAGTCAGGCCAGCTATGGACCCTATGCTGCATTTGCCCGTTTCGGTGCCAATCATACTGTTGACCGTACTAGTTCTTCTTTTGATGCTCAGTTTGCCGATACTGTGTTGAGCCCAGTTTACAGAACCGGCTCCCACAGCCAACCCTATGAAGGATCCTATACTAATCACATCTACATCAAAAGGTGAGATTAGAGAGCTATTGCCGGTCCAGGTCACAACATGGAGGCCGATTGATAATTGCTAAGTTGCTAAGTTCATCGATCCCTTGAGGATCTCTGGATTCCGTGTTCTCAGACTACTGCTCCTCAGGTCAAAGAGATAAATCATCTTTAAGTTACACAAGCATGACAGATGCAGATCATTTCACATTAGGATAGGCGTTGGAGTTGGCACCTATGGCCTCAACGTAACTATTGGGACGTGTTGCATTCAGGGTATGAAGGGCAGACACTGGATGAATGTTAATAAAATCGTCCTCGCTATCCGGCACAACTTCCATGATTGGTACTGATATACACTGTTGGCTACAGTTTCTCAGCCACCATCGGATCAGGGGTCATTCCTGGTTCTGCCTACGGTCCCACTGTTGTGGTTGATACAAACCATGGTGCCATCAACACAATAGTCAATAATGACTTCATGTTGGTAACATCTATTTTGCCATCATCCATACTACCACCATAGCAAGTACTAGTTGTGGTATTGGCCATCCAACCATTCTCCATGCTACACCCTGGCTCTTGCTTGGCCACCGCTCTAACCACCTGGTCACAATAGAGGCCAAGCTGTTGGCACAAACTATTTACACTACCAGCCATTCCAAGCGTATTGCCACAGTCTAGGTTGCAGGATTCCGGTTGGACTCGGCCTGTTCTTCCCTGGTGCTGTCCATCTTATCACCAGATCTAGTAGGCAATCTGGACCTGGCTTATCCTTCAGAAGATATGGGCTCATTTTCAGGGCAGGTACTCTAAATCGTGTAGTCCCTTGGCCTGGAATCGGAACGAGTGGTTGCGAGGATAAAATAACTTTGTGCTTGACACTTTACACATGGAAGTGTAAAATCCGGTTGTGATCCCACTATTACTGACTATCCAGCAATCCTGGAATGCTCCCTCCTCTGTGGCTCCAATGTCAAAAAGACTGGAGAATATATATCAGGTGCAAGAGAAGGATACTGGTTTTCTGTTCATGCGCTTGCCTCCTAACTATCATAGCAGAGGCTTCACAGGGAAAGTTACAAAGGGTTAACTCTTCCCCATGAATAAGGATGGCAGATGCCTGGATCTCATGGGCCACAGAATTTACTCCTCAGTGGTGCTGGGCTTGCATGTCTTTCTACGAGCTTGGGCATGTATCACATCAGACTCATGGGTCCTTTTCATAATATGAAAGGGTTACAGGATCAGTTTGACTCCCTTCGCCCTGTCAGTTCCATCAAAATTGTGACCCCATTCCCTGCATTGTGAATGGAAGCAGAGACCCTCTTGGCAAAGGGTGTCTTAGAGTATGGCCGAGTGCATCAGCTTCATGACAGTTTCTATTCTTGTTACTTCACTGTTTCAAAGAAGGATGAAGAGCTTTGACTGATTCTGGATCTCAGAGATGTGAATCCATTTATCACCCCCAAGAAGTTCTGGATAGCCACACTCGCATCTATTCTTCTGCTCCTTCAGAAAGGGGACTGATTTGAGTCCATGGATATGAAGGATGCATATTTTAAAATTGCCATCAATCGGAAATTCCAACACTTTTTCCAATTCACCAATGAGCCCAAGACCTATCCATTTCGGGTGTTACCCTTTGGACTTGCCACTGCACCAAATATATTCACCAAGTGCATGGCTGTGTTGGGCCTCATTTTCGTGTCCAAGGGGTGATGGTGTACCCCTAAATTGATGACTGTCTACTGGTGCCGTCCACAAGAGAGGGCATCATATGGGCTGTGTCCCTGACATGTCACCTTCAGTGGGATCTCGGTCTCCACCGGAACGATGAGAAAACCCACTTGAAACTAACACAGAGAATCCAATTAATTGGGTCAGTTCTGGATTCTATAGAGGGCTGAGCATTCCTTCCTCTGGACCATGCATCAACATTAACATGCCATGCAGGAGAGTTATCCATTTAAAGTTACCCATGTGGTGCACATCCAGCAGTTACTGAGACTGATGGTGGCTGCTACCACAGTAGTGCCTTTTGCATTGTTGAGGATGAGGGCGCTCCAAAATTGGTTCATCCGAGTGTTCGGTGCCCATCATACCTATCTCTGTATACTTGGGGAAGTGGCAAACACTTTGGTGTGGCAGATGGACACTTCCAATCTGGATCTGGGACTTTTGTTTCTCCAGCCTTCTCTGTTCGGAATCTTTACCAAAGAAGCATCCTTATTGGGGTAGGGAACTCACTCTGGGTTCTTGGAAAAGCAAGGGATGTGGACCAAGGCAAATCTGCTCATCATATCAATTTCTTGGAATTGCTGGGAGTTTCCTGCTGGCTTTTGAGACTGATTTCAGAGGTCACTTGGTTCAAGTAATCTTGGATAATATCACCACCGTTTAGTACTGGAACAAGCAAGGTGGGACAAAATCTCCCTCTGGTTGACCTAACCCTCAAGATCTTTAACTGGTGCCTCTCCCGTTGGAGTGGTCTGGTTGCTGTGCTCACTGCTGGGGTGGATAGCACCATAGCAAAATTGCAGTACTTGGTGCAATTGATGGTGTAGATGGTCTGTTGACCCTTTCCAACCCTCAGCTCCCTGACATGAATTGCTCACAAGCCATCTGCAAGATGTTTTTATACCCATAAGTGGGCATCCTTTTGCTCCTTTGCTGCCACTCATGCCTTTGACCCTGTTTGGTGTTAGTTGCACCAAATTTTGCAATTTTGTCTCTTTACAATAAGGGCTTAAAACTTCCTTTTCTGAAAGTATATCTGTTGGCTATCTCTGCCTCTCATGCTCTGGTGGGTGGTTTCTGTTTTTTCATACCCACTCACTAAGCTGTGTCTTTGATGTGTATGGGATCTAGTTCCTACAGTTCAGCTCCTGATACCAACTTGGAGTTTGTCAGTTGTTCTGTAGATCTTGACTGCTGAGCCACTCAAACCTCTTGTAACATCAGATTTCCATCTCCTGTTTTGGAAATCTGTATTTCTGATGGCTATTATATTGGCCCGCCAGTCCAGCAAACTGTGTGCATTGTGTATAGACCCACCTTATATAAGTTTCCATTGCAACAAAGTGGTGCTCTATCTTGACATCGCATTCCTGCCCAAGATGATGTCTGAGTTCCACTTTAGTGAGGACATTGTACTCTCAGCTTTCTTTCCATCTCTTCCTACTCTGCTTTTATCTCCTCTGCATACCATGGACTTTCAAAGTGCGTTGGCTTTCTACAAATCAAGGACTGAGTCCTTTCAGCAGTCTCCTTGCTTATTTGTGTAAGCAAGCATGTGCAGCAAGCAGCACATGTAATCTCAGAGACTGTTGTCCTGGGTGGTCCACACTATTAAGTTGGTGTATGAACTGGCTGGCCCTGATCTTTCTGGTCCAATTTGAGCTTACTCGACCCATGCCATGGCTATGTTGGTGGAGTCTCCCTTCTGAGCTATGCAGAGCAGCCATCTGGTCAAAACCATCAATTTTTATCAGCCCTTAACTGACTTAATGTGTGAGCTAGAACAGACTGCTCTTTCGGTTGCGGAGTTCTGTCCATTGTCTTGTGGTAGAACACTGACCTGCCACCAGCAAGTTAGCTTGCTATTCACCCCTAAGTATGATGCACAGAGACCATGAATAAAGACATGTCACTTACTTTTAACTGTAGTTCTTTGAGTGGTCATCCGTGCATTCACACAACCAACCCAACATTCCCACTTCGTTATCGGTGTCGATATCAATGTTGGTGCCAAAGCTCTGCTTGGTTCTGAGGCTCCAATGGGTTCCAGCCAAGAATTCTTCAGCTGTAGAAGTTTCCCAAATGGAGCTCCGCACAGCCACAGAGCCTTTATGTTCAAATGCACAGATGACCACCAGAAAAACTACAGTTAACAGGTAAGCAACCTGTCTTTAAGCAGGATAGTGCTGAATTGAGGAAAGAACTTTGATTTGCATTATATTTTAGAAATCCTGGCTTCAGGATTGCTGATTTCAGTGCAAGACTGTATTTGCTGTTGAACGAAGTTTTAGTATAGTGAGCCAAGTATTTTAAAAATAGTATTTAAAGGAGGAATCATTGGCTGTGGTCTTTCGAACCTTCTGGCCTGCAGAAGAATAATTTATTATCTAAAAATTCTTTCCTGAGTCTAAGGTGTATTAAGGCATTTGGGGAAATAAGCAATACTTTTGAGAATTCCATAGGACTGTTTCTGTGATCATGATGGAGCTCTCTTGTATGGTGGAACAGTTTGTTGATCAGATGCTATCACTATTAATGCATGATCTATGCTCTTGAGAATGTGAGAGAAAAGCATTTACAATTAGGAAGATTAAAGCTTGAAGTACATAAAGACAA